>NW_024429210.1:9735000-10335000 GCF_017639785.1 Mesocricetus auratus
TTGCCTTTCTGAGACAGACTTAATTTACTTAACATGAGTTATATATATATATATATATATATATAATTAATGAATCAAAGTTCATCCATTCTCCAGGTTCATTCATTTCCTGCAAACGACATGACTTCATTCTTCCTGGAAAAAAAGTTCCATCATATATATGCACCACAGTTTTTTTTTTTTTGTCCATTCAACTGTTGGTGGACTTAGCTATTGGGAACGATGCTGCCATGAACACAGGTATGAGAGCATCTCTGTGATACACTGATATTCCTCAGGTAATACTCAGGAGAGGTATCATGGGGTCATATAGTGAAATTTATTCCAAGGAATTTTTTGAGGCAATTGTGAACAAGATAATTTGAATCATTTCTTCTTTGGTATGACTGCATTTTTGGTATGCAGAAGAGCTGGGGGTTTTGCATGTCAATTTCGTACCCTGCCACTTTGATGACAGTATTCGTTAGTTCTAGGAGTTTTCTAATGAGTCTTTAGAGTCACTTATGTCTAAAATTGTATCCTCTGCAAATAAGGACAGTAGAACTTCTTTTTTCTATTCACAACCCCTTTGTTCTCTTCTTTTGCTTATTGCTCTACATAAGACTTCAAGAACTGTGTTGAGTGAGAGTAAGGAAAGTAGACTCTTGTCCCTGGTTTTCATGGAACTGCTTTCAACTTTTCCTTATTTAGCACAGAACATTCAAGTCTTGTAAATCCTTCACATGCACTTTAAATATTATATATATACACATGCATATTTTCTCTATTTGCTGTGCATGGTTTTTTCTTCATTCTTTCTAGATTCTGTTACTTTGGGGGTTCGATATGTAAATGTACGATAAAGTTTATGGATAGCTCAACATTAATTTCAGTCTAATACACTACAAACTAAGCTATTTCAGTCACACTTGTAATTTCAAATTTATAAAATTCCTTACGCAAAATTCTAAAGTTCTACCTACTCTATATTAAGACTGTATTGAGCTGGCCAGTGGTGGCGACACCTTTAATCCCAGCACTCAGGAGGCAGAGGCAGGCAGATCCCTGAGTTCAAGGCCAGCCTGGTCTACAGGGAGAGTTCCAGGACAGTCAGGACTACACAGATAAACCTTATCTCAAAAAAAAAAAAAGAAAAAGAAAAGAAAAGAATATATTATCAGATAATACAAATGCAGGATTTTTATGACTTATTCTGATTTTTGTTGTTATTATGCAGTGTCTATGATTAGAATTTTCTTAAGTTACTTCTTGTCTGATATTAATATCTCTACACAAGATTTCTTTTTTTCTATTTTTCTAGTATATACTTTTCCACCAACTTCTCTGTTTTCAACACTTCTGTGCAACTTTGCTTTCAGTTTATAATGTCTGAACATTGATTTTTGAGTGGGGAGGTTGGATTTTATTCTAACTCCTCTACATTTTTCTGTTCCCTTCCCAAACCTAATCTTAGTTTGCTGAACCACCCACTTAAATAGCACACTTGGTGGTTGTATAGTATTCTACTTTGTTCCTTTTGGAATACCAACAGGAAAAATATCAAACAATCAAAGCAATCTTGACCAAATGAATCATATATAAGAGGCATCAAGCTATATGATTTCAACACAGATTAAAAAGCTATAGTAATCAAAACAGCATGGTAATGGCATTGAAATGCACACATATCCTTGGCGGGTGGACTCAGCTTCCCATTTATAACTTATACAATGTATCCAACATGAGGACATAATTAACTGACTTACTATGTCCCTCACAGTAGGTACTCAATAGATACAGGAACTTGTAAATAAATAATGAAGACAGCAAGTAACAAGCTCAGTTTTCTCAGCAGATGACAAGCTCTTGTGGCCAAAACTTGAATCTGATCTATCATACTGCCGAGTTTATTACCTTGCATATGGTAAATGGGCCATAAATATTTTCAAGGACCAATACATTTCTCCTGTGGATTTTCCATATGGCAGAAGGAGTGATGCCCGGGTACAGGCAGCTCTGCTCCAAAGGCTGGTGTCAGCACCTCCTGAATTTTGTAGCATATTGGTTCCTCTTCAGAAAGAATTTCCAAGGAATGAATGGATAATGGAAAACATTTCACCTAAGCATAGAGGTGATCCGACTGCAGGGGGATATTTCTCATAGAATAACATAAAAATAGGTTATGCCTAACTTTCATTAATCAAAAAAGCAGACAGCAAACCTTTATTCCTATCTTCAGACAGTATCAGGGACCAGATACAGGGGAATTCTAAGTGCTCACAATCCCTCTGACTGAAATAACATTTTTCATACCACAGACCAAAGGACAAGGGGACAAAGACACTGTCCTTACTGATTGATTGCTTTTGGAAGCCATCCCAGTATGAGGAAAGTATAGTCTGCTGATAAAATGATGGGCCTAAGCTGTCCTCCCTGTCTTCCCATGAAGCAGATGCAGGATTTCCAAGAGACAGAGATGCTTTAAACTCAGAACTCATAAGAGGAGGCATTGCCATATATTCTCAAAATGCACCCACAGCCTCCAAATCAACAGCTTTGTAAATTGTGTATGTGTTGAGGATCTGCTTGTGGTGTTTGAATGAGAAATGTTCCCCATAGGCTCAGACATTTGGACACGTGGTCCCCACTTGATATCACTGTTTGGAGAGGTAATGGAGTTGTAAGCAAAGCAAACTCTTCCTTGCTTAAGTCATCTTTGGTATTTTATCACAGCAACAAAAAGTAACTTCTATGTGCCAGGTACAGAATAAGACTCTTTTAAAAAAAATTCTTTCAGGGGAATAAGTACTCAGGCAAACTGTGGTGATTAATCATTGTCATCTTAACTAGAGCTAGAATCACCCAGGACACACCCCCTCTGGACCCATCTATGAGGGTGTCTCCAGAAAGGTTTAACTGAAGAGAGGAAGTCTACACTAAATACCGTGGCACCATCCCTCACGTGCCCCACCCCCACTTCCCAACTGCAGTATAACCAGCCAATTCACACCCATGCCTTCCCTACCTAACAGAGTGACCCTTGAAGTGGGAACAGAAAACAAAAAGCAGACAAGCAAACAAAAAAGCCCTTCCCTCTCTAAGTGTCTCCTTTCAGAATATTTGTCGGTATAATGTGGCAAGTATCCAACACACGAACTCTGCCTCTGCTCTGCCTCCGCATATGTTCTGCCTTCACACCTGAGACAGGAGAGGAGACCCACATGTGCAGCATGGGCATGGGTGAGTTAGTTCATGAGGAGGCTAAGAAGCCACCAGGCCATGAAGTGTGGTAGCATGCTGTGACAGGTTTGCAAGGTTTCTGTTCAGCGAGGGGTGTGAGTTCAGTAATTTTTCTTGAGGCTTTTTCCAGTCAAAGCATTAACTGGCTCTCCTTGTCATTGTCTCTAACAGTTGACACCCCTCAGAGGGGCGTTGCAACCTGGTAAACAACCCTCACTCTGGCGAGGAACTCCTTTAGAACAGACTGGGAAACTTCAGAGGCATTTGCCTACAGGCAAAGGGAAAGTTCTCTCGTCCTTCAAAAGACCTTCCTCCTAGAAGTGAAGGCTGAGAACACCCAGAGCTCCCGAAAGGACTGAAAACGGCTTCCCAGGGGTTTGACGAGGAAAACTAAAAAGCTCAGCAACTAAGCGTGCTTTCAAATGGGAGGCTCATCCCTACTCAGTCTCTGGACCGACGCGCTGCTGTGGAAAGTGCATCTGAAGGAAATGGCATTCAAGATTGACAACTGAGTAATATGCAAGCCTGATTATATGCAAATCATCACTTTCTGTTGACTTAATTGTGATCTAGTGTAACATGTATAATTAACGCATGTATTTAAAATAAATGTATGTTTAATTGATATGCATATTTTAAAAGCGAGTATTTACATTTATGTGTTGTCTTCTGTTTTGTTTTTTTGTTTTTTTAATTGAGGGTGAATTTCTTTCTTACAGAAGTAAGGGATTAGGAGCTTCATGAACTGAGACACATTGCAGGAACAAAGGGAGGAGAACTTGCTTTGTCTGTATGGACCCGGCTCTAGACCCTCCCCATCCCATGCTGTCAGACTGTCATACTTGGGACTTGGTTTTTATGGCTGTGAAAGAAAAGGAGAACAGACAATTTCTAAGCCATCTTGGAGGGCTACAAATCCATTATAAACTTCACAGGTCACTCTGATCTTCAATTTCTTCAGACAAAACAATTAGACTCCAGTCACAGATACCAGAGGCTCTTGGAAAGCAAAGATGGGCTTGGAAATTATACTGGGATTACAAAGTTTGTGGAGGCTGCCAAGCATCAGAGTGGGGATCAGACTATGTCCTACTCGGCTGTCCCTTGCCCTGGGAGATGCCATTCCACCAATAGCGTTTGTCTCCATTTAGAGGGTAGAAGGTGATGGGGTGTCTGGTAGAAGGTAAACATCAGCTGTCCAGAACCACCCTTGCCATGCAGGCCAATAAATGAATTCCTCCTGGGCATAGAGAGGCTCCTGCCGTATACATTTATTGGGGGTGAGCTGAGAATGTAGGAGTTTGTGACCATATTAAAATCTTATCAGGGAAAACTGGGCCCAAGAAGTCATTAGATGTGCTAGAGCCAAGGAAAGGGCGTAGCACTCTCCCTCGGGCTTCATAAAGCAGTGGACACCTACCATTGCTTTAGCACAGGCCCCACCAGCCAGTCACGTGACACGCACTGTAAACCACAGAACACAGGGAGAGAACTCCCCACTATCTCTGTGGCTTTACCTCAATCCCAGAGTCCTAAGGGTGGTGCGGCCTACTCATCCACCTGCTCATCTGTGTGAAGCCGCATATGCCTGTCCTCCTGACCTGCTTCCACCCTTCAGTCTCTGTAGTCGACTCTATCTTTATGCTCAACTCTGGCTCACGCTCAACAGGAGAAGCACCACAGCAGCTGCTCGCTAGCTTATCAGTACTGACTCCATTTGCATTCCCAGATGCCCATTTCTGAAACAGGCTTGAACTCTGCTGTAGCCTCTTTAACGTGTCACCATTCTGTAAATCCCGTATACACACACACATGCACAGAGAGGGACTTACTGAGTGTTGTATGATTTGTAATATGAGAGTCAGTGTTGGTAATTAGATTAGAATAAAAGAGGCTGCATTCTTTCTCTAGCCAGATTACCAAAGTAGGCAAGAAGAGCAGTCTGGAGCACAGAGTCCACATATGAACACCCAGGATAGCTCATTACAAAGGGTAGAGAGTTGAGGGGGGGGTGCCCAGAAGCGGGCTCTGGTGAGGGAAAGAGAAAAGGAGGGGATTGGACACGGTGCAAGGATTTGTTGTAGACACTACCTATCAAGAGAGAGTCTTGGATCAAAGACTACAAAAATCACATGGAAAAGAAAATACGATGGACAAATGACCAAGCTTCATGCAATTGGTAGACATTACACAGAAAAAGTTCACTCTGCTTTCATCATTAAAATCTTTCTCAATCTTTTGCAAGAAAAATGACTTATGGTAGAACATTATATGGGTCAATGGATTACGAAGACAACATGCTCTCTGTGTGCTATGATCTTTGATATCTTTCAGCAATATTGTAGAAGGAATTAGCCAAGGACCTTGGCAGGGTCTCTGTTCTAATCCTGGTTGGGCAATGAATAATCCTGACCGTATTGTCTTTTCATTCCAGCCTGCCACCCTTCTTTCTATGGCTTACATTTAGAAACCACAGCCCATCCCTCATAAAGTACATGTTTAAAGACTGCCCCAACTCAAAGCTAGAATTATAAATAGGAACAAGACACCGTATGTGGCTCGGTTACTTTTCTGTTCCTGTGATAAAACACCATGACCAGGACAACGTATAAAAGAAAGCTGTCACGTCTGCTGCGCGGCCTGTGTCCGAGAACGTGTGGAGGGTGTTGGGGATTGACAACACAGAGACTTGTTCAATGATGTAAAGAAAACTTTAAACAGGCTCCAAAAAAGGTTCAAGAAAACCTCCTCAGAAAAGCTCCCACCAGAGAAGCTTCTGCTCTCTCCTCTACCCTGGCTGGTTCTGCTCTGACACCAGAGGTGGGTGTGTGTGGGTTTGAAGGTGCGGTTAGTCTTTGGACAAGGTCGAGGTCAGGGCGGTTTCTGTGGGAAGGCCTTTCCCAGGAACTTATTGTATCGTTTTTAGTAAACATGTTTTTACTAAACATTGTCTTACAGCTGCCTACTCCCAGGCAGAAGGGGAAGTGGGTCTCTGTTCAAGGTCTGGTGTTCCCACAGAAAGCCTTTAAATGGACTCACAGTTCCAGAGGGTTAGCGTCCAGACAGTGGAGTGAAGGTGTGGCGATGGGAGCAGAAGAGAGCTCACATTTTAAACTACAAGCAGAAGGGAATGAAAACCTCAAAGCCTGCCCACGGTGACACACCTACTCCAACAAAACCAACCCCCTGCATCCTTCCCAAACAGTTTTATCAACTGTGAACCAAATATTCTAACATATCAATCCATGGGGGCCTTTCAGGCCACCACATTCCACTCCCTGGGTCCCACAGGTTCATGGCCATATCATAATGCAAAATGCATTTATTGTGACTTCGACAGTCCCCATAGCTTTTCTGTTTCCACACTATTTAAAAAGTCTAAAGTCTCTTCTGAGATTCAAGGCAGTCTCTTCATTGCAACCACCCATACACTCAGAAAGCGAAGTACATGCTTCCAACATGCATTAGCACCTGATCGGCCATTACTAAAGGGAGGACTTAGGACAAAGTGAGGAAACTCTGAACCAAAGAAAGAATAAAACCCAGCAGAGCAAATTTCCAATCTCATAGCTCCATGTTTGAGGTCAAATGGCTTAGATGACTCAGCCCTTTCAACTTTTCAGCCTGCAAGTGACAGCTCTCTTCCAGGCTGACTCCATTCCCTATCTACAGCTGTTTATGGTAGATCATCTATGGCTCTGGCACCCCTAACATTTTGGGGTCTGCAATGTAATCCAGGCTCCACTTTTACAGCTTCACACAGTGACCTTTCACCCTTCTAGGTTCTTCCTGCAGTGTCCGCCCTGCCATATATTACCTGTCCTCAACAGCTCTCCTTAACAATGGAGGAGCACTCCACAACCCTTTTACTAATGTGTCCTTCTGACTATAAGGTGACACTGCTGAGCTTCGTTGCCTGCTTGGAAGGAGCTCTGTACCCCTTCAATCACATTTGTGGCAACTTTTGTTAATTCCTTAGGCCTTTCACAGAGTTGAAGCTAGCTGGGTAGGGGAGCCTCCCCTGAGGGCATCCTTCCTTTTATTCCAATACAGATTTGCCCTTTTCCTAATCTCTTTATTTCTTTGAGCACATGCCAGGACTCCAACATTAAATGCCCTGATTCTTTTTCCCTTCAAACGGTACAGTTCATTTTTATTTTTGCCCCATTTGCTGATAAGGGTGGTCCTTCTTCATGCTGTGAATATATGTTTCTCTTATTGGTTGATGAATAAAGCTGTTTTGGCCAACGGACAGGCAGGAAGTATAGGCAGGGATACAGACTAGGAGAATTCGGTGAAGAAGAATGGAGAGAGGAGCCACCAGGGAGATGCCATGTAGCCATGGGAAAGAGAGAATGCCTGAGCATTCTCCAGTAAGCCAAAATACTTAGATTAATAGAAATGGTTTAATAAATAAGAGAGAGAGAGCCGGGTGGTGGTGGCGCACGCCTTTAATCCCAGCACTCGGGAGGCAGAGGCAGGCAGATCTCTGTGAGTTCAAGGCTGGGCTGGACCGACAGCCTCGAAAACAATACAGAGAAACCCTGTCTTGTAAAAATCAAATAAATAAATAAGAGAGAGCTTGCCAATAAGAAGCCTAAGCCATTGACCGAACAGTTTATAATTAATATAAGCCTCTGTGTGTTTATTTGGGACTAAATGGCTGTGGGGGCAGGCAGAATAGAAACTTCCATCGTCAAAGTACTGAATAACCAAGTGATAGAGTCAATTTGGGGCTCTTGAGATCTCCTCTGCCAAAGAATTTAGTCAATTACTTTTCAGTTTTGCCTCAGGAAAATTTTTAGCACAAGGATAGACAACAGCCACATTCTTTGCCAAAAATCACAAGACTGGCCCTATTGCTGCTAAAGTCCCTGCTTCTCTCTGAAACCTGTTGAGCTGGGCTTCCACAGTTTTTACTGCTCTTGGGACTACTGCCTCCCAGTCTCCAACAAGGATATTTCCTTAAGGCCTGCTTATACAATGTTCAACAGATTCTCTATTCAAAGTCCAAAGTCTTCCATATTCCTCCAAAACCCACATAGACAGGCATGTGACAGCAACTGGTACCAACGTCTGTATTTTTTTATGTCTATGATAAAATGCCATAACCAATGCAATTTATAAAAGAAACTGTTTACCCAGGCTTACGATTCCATAGACTTAGATTCCTTGATAGCGTCAAGAGTGAAGCCATAGCAGCAGGTAGAGCTGAGCACTCACATCTAGAACTGTTAGCAGCAGGCGGAGAGAACATTGGGAATGGCGTGAAGTCTTTTGGACCTCAAAGCCTGCTGTCTTGGTTAGATTTTCTATTGTTGTGATAAAACACCATGACCAAAAGCAACACAGGGAAGAAATGGCTCACCTGAAGTGTCCAATCACAGCCACCATGAAGAGAAGTCAGGGACCTGGAGACAAGAGCTGATGCAGAGGCTGTGGAGGAACAGAACACTGCCTACTAGCTTGCTCCTCGTGGCTTGTCCAGCCTGCTGTCTTATACCATTGGGGACCACCCACCCACGCATGACATATCACTTGTGAGATGAACCCACTCACTTCCTCAATCAAGAAAATGTACCATAGGCCAATCTGGAGAGGTCATTTCCTCTGCTGAGGTTCCCTCTTCCAAATGACTCTAACCTATGTTGAGTTGATACAAAAATCTAACCAGCGCACCCATCCCCAGTAACATAATCCTTCCCAAACAGTTCCATAAACTGGAGACAAAGTATCCAAGCATGTGACCTACAGGGACCATCCTCATTCAAGCCACCACACCATGTAAGGCAACTATAGTCCAGTGGAGAGTCAGAGAGCCATGTTGCAGGGAGGAAGCAGGTGCCACATTGTGTGGATGGTTGAGACAAAGAGGAAGAGATCAATGAACCCCCCCAAAAGGGATACTTAGACATTTGAATCTTAAAAGTAAGCAGTTGCAATGTGAGTGGATGTGTCAATATGGCGTGCCAATGTTGTGGGTATTTACAGGGGTCTTCACTGTCCTGTCTGTAACCCTTCTGCATGCAGAAGACTTCCCTTTGCTCCTGGGGCATCCAGGAACAAACTATGATGTGGACAACTAACCCTCCCTCTATTCCACCAGTATCTGGAATAGTGTATCCTTGGCTCCTTCTCTTCTTGCTGCTGCAATCAGCCCACACAATGAAGGTCAGTCACTAAGTAGGTCGCTTATAGACTATTAACCATATTCCAATGGAAACTGGCTCAAAAATCAAAAGAATCAATGTAATACGTCTTGTTGATCTGTTGAAATCTATGTACTACTAATTAGCATGCTCACCAGAAAAAAAGCACACACATGTGCAACGTGCACTCTCTCTCGTCCCCTTCCTTCCTCCCTTCTTCCTCCCTGCTCCCCCCTCTCCTGTCAAATACACAGGCACACACATTTTACTGTCTGTTTCCATGTACGCATAGCAACTGAGTAATGGTGCCTTTTGCAAGCAGACGGAAATAATGGGACTTTAAAAGATGGATTTTTATTGTTCTACCAAACATCTTAAAGCTGATCGAAGCCTCAGAGGAGAGAAAAACAAAGCCACTCTCGGAGGCTTTCTGTCTACTCCTTCGGAAAATTCTAGGCATCCCAGGCAACACTTAGAAAAGTATTAAAATTTGAGCAACACTGGTTTCCTTGTTCCTATGCATCCCAATAGGATTTCCTACCACGTCTACAGACGCTTCAAAGGCTCCACAGTGAGATGCATCAGGACGTGGGGAGCGCAGAGAAAGACACTGCTCCAGTGTTTGGAGACACAGTGCTGCCGCGAGGGCTCTCAGGCATCCGGTAATGCCAGCCTGACACAGTGTCTGCCATCCAGACTGTTTAATGAATTCTGAGAACACCGCTTCACAGGTGCTGCAGGAAGTATGTTAATTTAAGATCACATCTTCCCAATCCCCACAGGTTTCATTCCAACCTAATAAATGAAATAATCTCATTGCAAGTGCCCTGCTTACCTAATTAGGCACAGGACTGAGCAGTGGCATTTGGTGTACCTCGATGCCACTGGTCACCTTCAGAAGCATAACTGTGGTCTGGCTGTGGCTCCCTGCTTGCCCCAGGTTTCTATCCTGCACAGATCAAAGGCAAACAAAACAGGAGACTCACTTCCCCTCTCTCCCAGTTTGTAGTCTTGCCTTTAGAAATGCATCTACAATGCTGGAGCCTGTGAAACCCTACTTGGCTTAATTAAAATAAAGCTTAGTTCTGATTTCCTGTTAATTCACTAAATAGTCATAAGAGTAAGGTTGTTTTTAAGCAAGCAGGAGTTTTCCCCATTGAAGAGGCACTAATGGGAATGCTTCAATTCTACTGAGACAGTGGTCAGACCAAGACAGGTGTCATTATGCCCGCCCCTCCCTCCCTCCCTCCTGTTCCCTCACCTTCAGAAACTAGCCTCATGTTGCTGCCCCAATGCTATTGACCTTCCCCCCATCCCCAACATTCTCCAGCACTCCTTCATGCCTGGACTCAAAAGTTAGCCCCTCAGAAAGACTTCTCCTGACTACCCAGGTCAGAGAGCCACTCCACCTGGAAACTGGCACCTAGACCTCCCTGCACAAAAAGGCAACACGTGACTGTACTTCCTAACTTACAGGGAGAGAGTATAAAACAAAGCATGTTACCCAGAGCTCATGTTTGGGTCTACCTGGGTGGGTTTAAAGCCACCATGAGAGTCTGACTCCCTGTTATCCTAGTTCATTTATTTTGGAATGAGCTCTAGATCTCAATGGAGACCTCTGGTGCTAAGTCTGGAAGACTCGGTGAGCCGCCATGTAGTAGGGTGGCTTGTTTGTAACAACTATGCAATCAAAGGGGTCAGTTCATTCCCTCTTCACCAGTGGACTGAGGATATGTGTATGTGTGTGTGTGTGTGTGTGTGTGTGTGTACATATATACACATATATATATAAATAATTTTGTATTATTTATGTATTTCTGTATTTATTTATTTTTGCATGTGTGTATGTGAGCCACACACATGCTTGGTTCCCTCAAAGATCAGAAGAGGACATCAGATCCCCGGAACTAGAGTTATGGATTGTGAATCAGCCACCATGTTGGTGATAGGAATTGAACCCCGGTCCTTGGTAAGAACAACAAGTACTCCTAAAACTGAGCCATCTTTCTGGCCCTCCAAATGTTATTTTTGTTTCACTCTGTGGTGTGCAGAGCCCAGGACCAGATCCCTTCATGGAGGATTTATGTAGATTCTGCTTAAATCCCTGCTGTGAGGCAGCGGCAGCTTTTCCTTTGCACCAGTGGAGAGCCACTGGACTGGAAGAACTGAGGCCACGTTTAGAAAGCCAGCCTCCAACCCTCAGCCGCTTGGGAAGGAGGTGAAACGGAGAGGAGAAATGCTTGCATTAGAGACTGTCTGGGTAGCTCTGAGTTCAGAAGCACCAGCTTCGGCCAACTGCTGAGGCCCAAACTGAAGAAGAGGTTTCACAGATATCACCAGGCAGGGCCCCAAAGTGGCCGCCTGCTAAGGACAGGTTTCAGAGCAGCTCCACCCAGTTTGAACTGGCCTTGACCTGGCCTTGGATAAACTCTGTGTCTGCCGTTCTTACAGGACCATTGCTGGTCTAGCCTTAATCCTTAGCAGTTACAGAACTGTCGCTGGGACTGGTCTAGCCTCGGGCTCCTGAACTCAGTTGGCTTCTCTCATTTCCCATTTTCTGCTCTGGGCTTTGAGCAAAACCTCCCTGCGGAAACCCAGAAAACGCTGCCAGGTTTCTCCAGCCCTGCTTGAAGTAATCAAACCCCCAGTGTATGCCCCAACTCAGCCAATGCTGGCTTAGCCACCAGCCCCCGCCTTGCTAAAAAATTCATAAAGCACAGAACAGCTGGGCCACATTCTGCTTTCAGAGCAAGCGTCCACTATCGGGTTTTCATCCGGCACTACTGAGAACTAAGTGTTTATTCTTGACAAAGACTTGAAAGAGGAAACCTCACTGGCTGCCTACTCCGAGTCACACGAGGACAGGTTTGATGGGATTCCCATACATATTCCAATGAGATGAAAGATTATTCATTCCTAAAATGTCTTCAGAGACTCCATTAATGGAGAAATTCCAAGAGACAGAACCAAACACAGGTCCCCTAATATCTACATACAGTCGTATTAGAAGTGGGAGAGAGGAAATGCTTAATAATAGACCTCCCCAAAATCAGGTTTCTTTCCTTCTCAGCACAAAAGATAAGAGATGGCTTGAGGAGTGGGGGAGGGGGACAAAGAGGAGCCCAGGAAAACATGTGGGACCAGTTAAGCAGGAGGGATTTCACCAGGAAGTTTCTGTATTTGGACAATTGCTATGGAGACGAGTCCTCTCAAGAAGTCCCTTATCTTCTCTAGTCAGTTAGAACTGGGTTTGGTTAGAGTAATCCTTTGTCTTTGGAGGGCAACAAGGAGAAAGACTATGGAACTTTCTTCAAACTGAGTCTACACTAAAAGCTTGCTTCTACAGGTCAGTTAGAGGGAAAAGCAGGAAAATTCCTGAAATGCTTTTCACCCATTCATTGTGAAAGGCTGTGAAACGTCCCCTGTCCATAGCTGAGCAAAGGAAGAGTAATTACATCGAATTATGTTAACATGTTGATCATGAAATTGTTAGTGTCCATCATCAGTCCTGAGGTGCATTGTTCTCAGTTCCAGTCACTAAAATCGGGCTTATACAAGCAAAGAAGTCTCACAGCGGCTGGGTTTGAACATGAATTCTTCCAGAGGGTATTTGCATTTGTCCCTGACAGTCCAAGTAACCTGAGACCACTAGAAATCAATCTCACTGCTGGAGGATTATCCCACCAAAGATGTGAATCAGCCCCGGGCCTAAGCAAGCCTCTACCAGCCTGTGCTGATACACAATTCACAGGTTCTTGTGCTTTCTTGCCTTTAAAAATCCATGGCTGAGGCACATGTATTACTTTTCTGGTCCTTCTGGAGTTTCCCTTGGACCTTTCATCAGCGTCTAACCTGGTGATATCCTCACCTTACGTGGGCCTCCTGTGGGATGCTGACGATGAAATTATTTTCTTCAAGCAAATAGTACCTGAAATAAATACTACCTTTATAGCATGGCTTCTTGACTTTGATGAAACAAATTGTTGTTGAGTATTTACCCAGCCCAGAAAAGCAAGGGAGAATTTCCCTGAACCATTTCACTGATGCCGCTGACTGTCTTCCTGTTTCTGGAACCAGCACACCGGACTAACACAGACCATTATAAGCAACCCCCCTCCCCAGCCCCACCTGCCTAGACCAGATGGTTCTCCCTTGCAGATACTTTCTGAATTAGCTACTTTAGTGATTGCTTAAAACCTGATGAGCTTCATTGCAACTAAAGAGGGAGAGGAGAAAGGCAGCAAGGAGGCTTTGGGGATGACTGCCTTTTAAATGTCCCCAAGACAAGAGTCCCTATGGAAAGGGGCTCCCTTTACAGAAAAGGTTAATTAAATACCATCTGTCTGAGATAGAGACTCACTCACCGGCGAGGCACTAGATACCATCATTCAGATACTTGTCACCGGGTACGGAGGTGCACACCACTAATCCCAGCACTCTGGAGGTAGAGGCAGGAGCATCTCTGTGAGTTTGAAGCCAGCCCGGTCTACACATTGAGCTCCAGGGCAGTCAGGGCTACATAGGGAGCTCCTGTTTCAAATACATATATATAAATTCTGTCCTTTCATGTGAACTTTACTGGGTGCTTGACTAATCTTCCAGCTACTCATCTTGCCATCAGTAGCTCAAATAACAACGAACTTTTTTTGTCATCCATTTGAGCTTCCGTAAATGCCACAAAAGTATTCTCCAGTCCTATAGGGAATGATTCCAGAGAAGGCTGAACAAGATGCAGCCTTTCACCCTCTAACTCTGTTACTGCTGAGGTGAGACCTTGGTTAAATCCCGATTTATATCCCCTCTCTGTTCATATTGCCTGGTGCTCCTTGCAGTACTGAACCTCATTTGCTGCCAAAGAGAAAACATTTGCTCAGTGACTCTGCTGGTCTCCATCTCCTTTCTCTTGAGGATTGCTGGAAAATAGGACATTGACTCCAGGTCTCTTTCTTCCTCTTTTCCCCTTAGAGCCCCTTGCCGTATAACAAGATTGTTAAAGACAAATTGCTAACCATTCCTCTTACACACACACCTCATTAAATAGCTTGCACAATTTTCTCTCCGCCTTTCTCCAGGGCTGCTATAGGAAGAGAGGCATTTATAATCCGTGCCACTGTCACCTGTAACTGCTGGGCTCACATGAAAGAAGGTATACACTTTTTGTTTTGCAAAAGGCTTTCTTTCAGGTGTAAGTGATTTTCTTTCCGTTTCCTTAATGATTGGCACGTTGGGAGACCTTAGTTCACGTTGGGTTCAACCCATCTGTTAATGGATTCGGTTGAAATGGTAGAAACTACACAAGACTGCAGAAAGGTAGTAGCGTAAAGGTGATCCGTTGCCTTGTCCTCGTTTTCAGTTTCACTGAGAAGTTAGCATGAGCCGAAAGGAGTCAGCCGTTCTCATCCCCTTGGCTCACCCAAATAAAATCCAAGTTTCCAAAATACTAATGAAAACCAAAATAGAAATGGGTTATTTTGGACAGGGCATCTGCTCCGTGTTGAGAAGCCTAGAGTAACACTGTAGAGTCAGGTAGTCAGTAAGTCTCAGTTTCCCCATTATGTGAGGGCAATAAAAACACCCTCCTTCCAATATAACATGTGTAATAAGCCCAAATAATGCTTCGTGAGAAGTGCCTTGGAATAGATCAAACAGCAGACTTGGGAAGGCTGTACTGCCAGCACATCACAAGGATGCTCTGAAGTTTCTCCAATCCTTACTATACAACATCAGCCTCTGGGAGTCAGAAACAAATGAAAAGGAAAGAGCTAGGTAGGTCTTGGGGTAGGTCTAGAGCCTGATTCTGAATATCATCCACTTTAACACAAATGCCCCCTTATGCACAAAGGCTCACCCACTGAGCAACCTGCCAGAAATGTCACAGGAATGAAAAGCAATAGCTACATTTTGTGCTAGGTACACAAAGGAAACACAGAGTCGCTAAGGGACACAGCAGGAAGAAAACGAAAAAGCAAGGCTTCCCAGAGGTCATGTCTGCCTCTGCCCACTGGCCCTACATGCTTGACAGCAGCTTGGGAGCCATGCATGACTAGACAGGGTGGGCAGAGCTAACTTCCCTGTCCTGGAGTCCCAGATACCCATATACTCAACAGCATCGTGCCCCAATCTATCCCTGCAGCTCCGCTCGCACCCGTTATTAAAGGCCTCCTGTAGACTTGACCCAGTCAAGGAAGCTGAACACACCCAGGACATCCTAGAGCTGTGCAGAGCCTACTGTCCCCATCTACTCCTCAACTCACTAATGTGATAGGCTGGTCCCACCACATCCAGTGTGGGCCTCAGGAAGCCACACAGCCAACAGAGAGGGTTTGGTTCTGGTGAGAACTGTGCTGTGATAGGAAGGGGAACAGTGAAGGCCTGAATACAGATGGATGGGACCCTGGGCAAATGTCTCTCCAGGGAGTTAGCTTCAGAACCGAGTAAAGACATTTAAGAAGACAGCATACCTGTAAAATTCCATTCAATTTCAGGTTCTTAAATACTAGAAAGGGGTTGGTTATAGTTTTTATCCTCTGTAAGCAAAACATACAGAATTTAAAATTCATATTTATGAGAATCTTACGTTCTCAATAATGACTTGTTAATTCGGTGATGAGATCTATCTTATAGTTTCTTTTTAAAGTAAAAACTATAGGTCAGCTGAAAAATATACATTACACGATTCTATGCATCTAGGATTCCAAAGGTGACCCAATTTTTTAATAAAAAACTTCTTTTTTCTTTTAGATTTGTTTTTATTTTGTATATGGGGATGTCTTTCCCACATCTAGCACACGCATGCCTAGTATCCAGTGAGGCCAGAAAAAGGCATTGGATCTCCTGGAACTGGAGTTACAGATGGTTGTAAGCCTCTGTGGGGATGCTGGGAATCAAACCTGGGTCCTTTGTAAGGACAAGAGTTGTGAAGTATTGAGCCCAAGCCTCCAGATCCTCCTTCTTTTAGTTAATCAATTCCTTTGTTGAGAACATGTCGCACTTTGTAACCCAGACTGACATGGAACTTATAATGAGGCCTTAGTTTCCCCAGAGCTGGGATTTTAGGAGTGTTGCCATCACACACACACTCTTCAATAAGCAATTTCCTATTGGTGGCAGCTGCCCTTCTCCTAAAGCCACACAAAATACATAGTGCCACTTCTGTGGTGACTGCCTCCTCACCCTCCCTTAGCTTGTCTGCTGATTGGGGACCACTATGGTGGTGAGCTATCAATTAAGCCAGCCTGAGTAACAGTTGAAGGCAGGCTCCCATGGAAGATGACGTCAGCCAAAGAAGCAGCCAGAAAAGGAATGTCAAGTCACCAGGCCGCAACAAGCTGGGTGAGGAGGCATCTAGAAGCATCGGAGCTGAGGGAAGGTCAGGACAGGAGGCGACAGAAAGGAGGCAGGTGAGGATCCAGGACAGGCTGAGGCAGAGTATAGACACCAGTTTCCCAAGCCACCATGTAAGACAAATGGCAGCAGTTTCAATTTTCCTGCCTCTGAAGCCTTCCCTACCACCCTTCCTCAGGGCTGAGAGCTTGGCCATGCCAGGGGGTCAGTGACCATCCCTTCTAGTCCAGTCTAGCCTCCCCATTAACCCTGATGTGGTGCCTAAGGACGTTAATACACAGAGAGGCTCTAGAACACCTGATGGGAGGCAGCTAGAAGGAGAGACCTGGGAACACCTAGTAGGAGGCGGGTACTATTAAAAGGGAAGTCAAAATGCGCTGGCTCTTTGCAAGTTTCATAACCTCTATCTGGACTACGGAGAGG
The DNA here is from genome assembly GCF_017639785.1 of Mesocricetus auratus. Classification (NCBI taxonomy): domain Eukaryota; kingdom Metazoa; phylum Chordata; class Mammalia; order Rodentia; family Cricetidae; genus Mesocricetus; species Mesocricetus auratus. Next base: position 9,752,136 of record NW_024429210.1, read on the forward strand.
ACTTAGAAATGGGAGTAATTAAATTTATTATGCTTCTTTGAATGCCTGGAATAACTCAAATGTTTCCCCAGTCTACGAACTGGTGTGTAAGGGTCATTAAACATATTTTGGTTGGCTCCTCAGGGTTCAGAGCAAAGTCTTGTAGACTTGGAATCTATAAAAGAAATAAAGCCCTTTGGTTTAACAAAAGAAGATAAGGAAAGGGAGAGGCAAATCTGCCTTCCGTCTATCCCCCAATCATTCTCACTCCCCAAAATGAGGCCTGATTAGTTTTAATAGTGAAAATGTTGCTTTAGACCAATTCAGAATCGATGTATTAAAATTGACAGATTATCCAGTCCTTTACCATGAAAGGATGCTCTCGCGTGTTCTGTGAGTGTTCCTCCAGGAAACCTGGGGTTGTAAATGCCTTCCTAGAATGCTATCAATTTAAATGATTGAAAAAAAACAACACATAATAAGTGACAGATTTTTCAAATCAGATAAAGATGGGAACCAGATTATCTGTCTGGGGTGATAGATTGCAGCAATAATAAATTCACTTCAAGACACTGGATCAATTTTTAATCAAGCCAAGAATTATTATTGCAGAAAGATAAAATGACCCATGAGAAGATGCCTTAATTTTCCACCAATCAAATTATAGCCTTTCTAAATAAGATGTAATGAGATCCACGGAATATCCAGGTTACATGTCCCACCTAATTACCCTGTTCCCTGCCACGTAGCGATACGCTGGTGGTAAACTGACCTCTGCATTTGCCCAGATGAAAAGGTAATTAGTTTTTCCACAAAGCTGTGGTGGAAATAACAGCAGTGACACATGTCATCTCCTTCCACCAAGTCACAGTCTCGGAGGTGTTTGTTCTTAAAATATACAGGATATGACCTACTGGGCAATAAACTACACAGTCATTAAGGGAAGCTTGCGTCTGACAGAAAAAACAGCCGCCACCTCTAAGTTGGTGAGGGGGAAGCCTGGAGGTAGAGAAATCACTCTGCACTTGACATTAAACTTTATCAGCTGGGAAAGACTCCCCTCTCCACCCTCCCCCAGGAACCACCAATCAGGAAACAGAGCTTGAATTACCGACCATTATGAAGGATATAGAGAGGCTGGACCCTTATGTCCCAGCTGACCTCCCTGTTCCCATCCATCCTTTCAGGCTAACATGCCTCCATTTGGGAACTAGAAGCTTCCTTCTCTCCCCAAACACTGCCGGAAGAAAGAGCCTCAGTATCCTCCTAAACAAATCTACACGGAGACCCTCCAACAGTCAAACATTCATTCAATGACACTGTTGTGAGGAGACATATCCCCGCCCTTCCTCTGATTCTTAAAATAGCCCATCCAACCCGGATCAAACAAGTCAAATCACTTTGTTCTTGGTGAGTTGCGCTGGCTGGCTTTGTCAACTTGACACAAGTCTGCCTCGACGAAATGATGGGACAGACTTAGTAGACTTCCTAGGGATGCCCTACCCTCTCCCTGGAGCAGATGGATGGATGGGGGAGTGGGGGGAGCAGGAGGAGAGGAGGGAGGGGGAACTGGGATTGGAACGTAAAAAGCTAAATTAATAAAAGAAAAAACAGAGAGTCATTTCAGAAGAGGGCGCCTCAACTGAGAAAATGACCTCACCAGACCGGCCTGTGGGCAAGACTGAGGTACCTTTTCCTGGTTGACTGATAGGGGAGAGCCAAGGGCACGATAGGGTGTGCCAGCCTCGGGCAGTGGTTCTGAGTTGTAAAAGAAAGCAAATGAGCAAGCCAGGGGGAGCAAGCCAGTCAGTAGTGCTACTCCATGGCTCCTGCGTCAGCTCCCATCTCCTGGCTCCGGCTCTGACTTCCTCCAGCGACGAACTATGATTTGGGAGAATAAGCAAAATAAACCCTTTCCTCCCCAAGTTGCCCCTTGAATCGTGGCGTTTTAACATAGTAACCAATAGAAACCCTAATTAAGACAAGAGTCACAGGACACAAACTGAGCTGTCTTGTGTTGGAAGCCCTTGAATTTCTAGAATGTTCGTTCTGATTTCCCTCTTTCAGTCTGTGATTAATCTCCAGCTGAAGTTAGCATGTTCCTGTACAGAGACGATAAGTAAATGGGTAGGCCCAGGGTCATGATGAGACTTTTGGTGGTTTTTTTCTTAATAGAACTAGCAGCCAACTTGAAGTGACATCTCCTTGGAATATTATTATTAAATCATTTGAAGGGCAGTTTGCATTTCAGGAAGAGTGTACAAATTGCCAAGGTCTTGAGTTCTCAAACACAATGTAAGGCCACGCCAAGTGCCCCATCTGATAGCTCTCAGAGAAACAGCAAGCTTATTCGGTACCCATGGGGTGGGATGGGGGGAATCTTCCAATTACTCTAAAGTTATACTAGACATTAACTCATTCCATTGCAGCTCTCAACCCGCACAGTGCCCAAAGGTATTTATTAATAATTACTGTGTATTGGTTTTATTATTTTGATTATTTAGTATGTTATTTATGTTGTGGAATGTTTATGTTTCTTCCAAACTCATGTATTGAAGTCTCAACACCCAGTGTAAAAATATTAGGAAATGAGGTCTTTAGGAAGTATTTAGTTTTCTAAGATTGTGGGGCTAGAGCCCATGCTGGGACTGGTGCCCCAGGCTGGGAATGGTGTCCTCCTGGGTGGAACTGGTAGCTCTATAACAAAAAGAAGACACACCTTCTCTCCGTTGAGGGGTCATAACAAACAGACAGCCATCTGCAAATTACATGTTTGTTTGTTTTTTTTTAAATAACGGCAGCCTTTTGAGAGCTGGAAAAGGGCCTCACCATGGACCAAATCTACTCATGCCTTGATTTGGGGTTTCCCAGTCTCCAAAACTGGAAGAAAAAAATCCTTCTTAAGTCACAGAACCCATGTCATTTTCATAGCAACCCAAGATGGTTAATATGTAAGTGTATAAGTAATAATTATTGTATTTATGTTACAATTGATAATACAGTAACATGTAATACATAAAATTATATAAACACTTGGACCCCACAGTATAAAACCTAACTCCTTTATTCTAACTACAGAGGAAAAAAAAATCAAGGCTTATACAAGACACTAATTTGTACAAAGTCCCACAAGCAATAATAACCCAGGCATCCAGTCTCCACTTAACTGCAAAGATTCAAAGTGGACAGTCCAGGAAATATGTCAAATTCACTTTCTGCTACACTTCAACAAGGATTATAATTCCTGGATAACAGCCACAGACAGCCATGATGTCCCACCGGCACAGCCACAGAAAGTCATTTTTCCCACTTTCTTGGCTTTGGATGTTCCTGTGTCCTCTACCTTCAAAATAATTGGCACAAGTACAGAGAACGTCATCTTGAGTTTAATGAATTCCAGCAATTCATCGTTTGGCTCCCCCTTCCTTGCTAATTTATTAATAACACTTACAATGAAATTGGCATGCTGTATAAATTCTTACATTTTCTCTTTTCCTTAAAATATCATTCCAGCTGATCTGAATGGTGCTATGCTAAGATTTACAGTTTATTACCAGTAACACAGCTATAGCCAATTGACCATAAAAGCCAGCTACTTTTAAGTAATTCAAACTGTCCATTGTAGTGAATAGAATATTTGCTCAGCTGTGTCTTGGGAATATTAACATCTTCAAACATCCCTTTGCATCTTGCATTTGAGCAAGCCAATACCCTCAGAAACATCGACTGAATGTACACTTCTGTCTTCTTAAAGGTGAAACAGCATAACTATTCAAACACCAACAGGCAGAACATTGGTAGTTATGTATTACTTATAGTACTTGATATGTTAATTATCTGATACGGGCAGGTACTCACAGATTCAACTGTAAACACTTCTATTCTATTTTCACATGAGTCTATTTTGGGAACACATCACAAGTGACACAGAGTTGCAATTCCATTGACCCTGTAGTCTCAACAAGTTCATGCAGAGGTACTGGTCAACTAGCGTGCTGCTTTTAATAAGTTTTAAAAATGCTTCTTTACTAAGAAAACAGTGGCAAGCTATTGGAGCCCTTGAACTGGATCATCGGAAAAGCACCACGTGGTTACTAGAAACACAGATGTTCCCTCTAAGGCAGCAAGCACTAAACACTGAATGCACCCAGGCTGTGTTATCCAAGGACGATATAAGAGTTTACATCAAGGTCAAGTCCCAGAGCTATACTGACACAGCCCCTGCTCTGTACCTCTTAGCATGAAACCCAGAATTCCACAGGAAATCTCTTGTCTTCATAGCAATATCCATACCCCTCACCCCTAGCCCCGATTTGGTGTGTTGAACCATGGCAGTTAGTGGTGGACAGGTGTCCCCATGGGCTACTGTGTCATGAGTGAGATGCTGTCAATGATGCCATTTATTAATGGGAACTTCACTGAGATAAGAGATAAAATTGGCGGAAACTTTCTAAGGAACCCAGCCATGCAAGTAATTTTATTATTCTCCTTGCTTCTAAGAAAGCAAGAAAAATGATGCTTAATTAAATGTTTAATGTTTACAGTTCAAATATTAGTTTTAGGTAAAATTTATGATGTACTACACTCATATTTTTATATTATATAGACTTTATAGTTCATTGAGATTTCTTATATAATCAATGTATATAGTATAGCCAAGCCTATTTATATGACAGAGCACATTTTTATTCTTTAAAATTATGATAAAGGTTTATGGCTCTTGCATCTTGCTTTTATGAGATATTTTTATCATATCTATGGTTTATTTAATAGTAATAAGCTCTTGGTCAAGATTGCAATGCCCAATTATGACATTGTTCTTATGGGAAAAGGTGCCCATTTTACAATAGTTTCCAGGAATGGATTGTGGTCAAAGGCAAAAGATGTGATGCTCATGTGTGCATGCATGAGTGTGTGTGTGTATGTGTGTGTTGCTCACATGTCACACCCCTTCTCTGTCTAAGGTGTATCGCTAGATAGTTCTTCCTGCATGCAGGCTTTGAGAGATACCTGAACTTTCTTGGGTGCTCTGGCCCACAGCACAGAGATGTCGTGGAACAGAAAGAGCTCCAGGAGTCCATCACATGCAAGAGAAAAAAGGCCACCCAGGCATGTAGCCATTTCCTAGCTTCTGGATATTCTTAGCAAGTGCAGAGTTACTCCGCCAGCCTACTCTGAGATGGACTTAGGGCAGACCAATGGTACAGTGTCTCAGAAAACAGTCTGTAACACCAGACTTCAAGTGAGCATGGATTCAGTGTGACTCTGGAGTCCTTTAACACACTTGCTTCCCAAAGTGCACACATTTTATTTACAAGGGTATCTTATTTTCTATGCAGATGCCCAAGTCTCCCAAAAGGATTCTCTGAACAATATTACTTATAAGAGTCAGAAAGCCACATAAATAGCAGTTTTTCAAATGAGAAGTACCTTTCTCTGTCATTGAAAAAGCAATGTCTTCCTTTTTAACTGTGTGTATGCTGTGGGGGAGAAACTGTGATTGCGAATGTAGTGCTCACGGAGGCCAGGAGAGCTAAGAACTGAACTCTGGTCCCTACAGAGCAGCACGTGCTCTTAACTAATGACTAAACTCTGGTCCCCTACAGAGCAGCAAGTGCTCTTAACTAATGAGTCGTTTCTTCACACACACACACACACACACACACACACACACACACACACACACCCATAAGGGGGAACAAAAGATCTCACACTGTATCTGAGGCTGCCATGGAGCTCACTATGGAGCCCAGGCAGATCTCAACATCCTCTGTCTCAGACTTCCCAGTCCTGGGATTATAGTGATTTTTGTTGTTGTTGTTGGTTTGTTGGTTTCTTTGGGTTTTTGTTTGTTTGTTTGTTTTGTTTTGTTTGAGACAGGGCTTCCCTGTGGAGACAGGGTTTCTCTTTGTAGCCAAGGCTGTCCTGGAACTCACTGTGTAGACCAGGCTGGCCTCAAACTCACAAAGGTCTACCTGCCTCTGCCTCCCGAGTGCTGGAGTTAAGGGCCTGTGTCACTACCACTGCCTGGCAGGCTTGTAGTGATTTTAACATGTCAGGTAAATAAGAAGAGCGCCTTGTGTTCTAAAGGGACATGAGTGGGACATCTTTAATCAGTCTCCAAAACCATGGGACTCCAAACATGAAACAAGATGACAGGACGAAGTTGTGGAAACTCACTTGCCATCATATCCCAGGCCACTGTGCAGCCATTTTCTTCTGCTGCAACACTCCCTCCTGCAAGGAAGAGGGAGCCCCCCAAGACCCCAGAAGCCAACGGGACTTACAAGAGTCAGGGAGCTCAGGAAGGCACAGATCCACAACGCTCCTCCCCAGGCTATAGCAGTGGTGAACAGGCTGTGGAAAAGGAGAGCCCGGCCAGCCCCACGGCTCATAGAATTCACGAGCTGCCACCCCAGCTGTTTCTGAGCTACCCACGCTTCTGTAAGCAACCCCTCGTCCACACTCCTGTGAGTAACCCCGATAAATCAGCTGGTTCGGCAGGCTACATTGAGGTGGAGCCATTTCTTCGGTCTGTTATTGATGAAGAGACGTGTGTTCACCACCACCACCACCACCCCCCGACCCCGAAAGTCACACAGCGCGAGCTTAAGCGGGCTCAGGACAGTCACTTCTTTGTTTGCTCAGGCACAGGACCTGCCTTGATCCGCAGTGGCAGCAGCCATACTCGTACCAGGAGATGTGCCAGAAAGCATGGGGCAGGGAAGACAGATCAGATGCCAGGTCAAGCCTCGGTATCGCATGCCGTGACTCTGGTGTGAGCTTTCCAGGCTGGCAAGAACACAGGGAAGGAAGCTGGTGAGTTCAGGGAAAATGGCAAGTGTCCAGTTAGTACCCCTCCCACCCCCGGTCAGGAGCCAGCTGCAGCCAGCAGAAACCACTCTAGCTGGTTTCCAACACAAAGTGATTTATTATAAGGTATTAGGTGCCTTAAAACACCTCTGCAGAGCCTCCAGGAGTGAGTCCTGGTGCCCTTCCACGGTGGAAAGCTGTCACCTCCTTAGGGCACGCTGGTATGTTTGAAACAGTGCACACCTCACTTGCCTACACCAGCAGAACAGGTGCCCAGGGCCTAGCCTCTCTTTCGGCTGGTAGTTCTCAGCTCTGATCCAGCCTGGTACATACACAGGACCGATTGAGCACACTGGATCTGAGCTCTAAGGGATGGACCCAAGCTCCTTTTTATCCTTCAGCTTTGCGGCCAGAGAGACAGAGTTGTGTTCAAATCACAGATGGGGCCAGCTGCTGAGGCACATGCTAGCAATCTTAGTATCCTGGACCTGGGGGTGGAAGAATCGGGCGTTCAAGGCTAGCCTGGGCTACATGATGCTCCATCTCAAACATGAAAAAAAAAACATAAAGGAGAAGGTAAGAATCTAAGACAGCAAAGGAGCACGGGCGGGGAACAGTAAGGATTAGCTACAAGAAGAGGAAAACATGGCTTCTCCTCCAGGAGGCAGACTAAGCCAGAAAGGGAAACGCAAGCTGGGGCTTAGCACAGAAAGGTCGAGTCAGCTGGTACAGGCATGGCGTGACTGGTCCCTGACACATCAGGAAAGGCTTCCTCGACTGCTTGCTTCAAATGCTCAGTTAGCTTATCTGCTTGTGTGTCTGAAGCAGCTTCCCAGTCACCCCTTGCATTCTTTAAGGAGATGTGCAGAGATGGGACTCTCCTGGTGGCTCAGCCTGCTGTGACACTAAGGCTGCAGCCAGGCCTGGTGAATGACAGAAGTCACCTTGCAATCAGCCAACCAGTCGGCTTCTGTGCTCTGCAAGGTTACCACAGCTGCCGCTGCCCCCCACCCCATGCTTCCCTCGGAAGCACACAGGAAAGGAGGAACGGTACGATTCCCTTTGTGTGCGTAGATACCCAACCTTTATGGGTACCCTCAACAGAGTCCCATCTGCCTGAGTAGGGTATAGGCAGACCTCTGACTGGAGGGCAGGCCAGTGTTCTCTGGAGCCAGTTCTGGTCTTGTATCCAGGAATCTGCCCACATGGCAATGAGAGCCCCAGATGATTGTTACTCTGTGTGTTTTACTTGCCCCCTACTACAATTGATAGGGGTAAGAAAATTTAAGGACTGGGAAACTGGGGCTTAGAAAAGATGATGAATTATTCCAGGGTATACACAAACCAGACTCAAGACCATTCATGATGGGGCCAGGAGGGATCCCCACAGGTCAGGGCTCCCACCTCTGGAGCCTGAGTCCAGGAACAAATGGAGGGGCTTTGAGGGCCCCTACTGAGATGGATCTCATCCTCAGAAGTTCCTGGAGCCCCACAGAAAGGACTTCAAAGCTTCCTAAGGCTCATTAGCTCTTGTGGCTCATGGTGGAAGAAAACAATATAAATAGTTCTGAAAACAACTTCAGAATTGAATTGGGAGGAGGAGAGAGAGGTCCAATTATGCCACTGGTTCTAAATATCCGTGACCCGAAGCAACAGCAGCCTCTGGGGACTCACTACAAGAGCACACTCACTACAAGAGCACACTTGAGGACCCATCCCCAGATTCCCTGTATCAGAAGTTTCTGGGTGTTTTGATTGTTTTTCCTGTTGCTGTAACTGAATGTGTAGCATGAAGCAACTTGGGATTTATTAGGGCTCACAGTTCAAGGGCACAGTCCACCATGGTCAAGAAGGCTTGGCGTCAGGAGTGGAGGTGGCTAGCCACGCTGCAACTGTAGTCAGGAAGCAACTGTCCATGAATGCAGGTGTTTCCTCCCTTTTATTCCATCTAGGACCCCAACACACGGAACGGTGCCACCCACATTCATGGTGGACCATCCGTCTCTAGTTACACTTAATCTAGACTCTTCCTCACGGACACACCCAGAGATTTGTTTCCATGGTGATTTCAAAACTCATCAAATAGACAGTCAGAATTAACCATCACATAAGATAAGGCTCACAAGCCCTTGGTTTAAAGCACAAGGCTTCCAGAATTTTCTGTGGGATGCCGCTGCTCGAAACCATCACCAGACTGTTCAGACACTTGATTTTTCAGGGATTCAGGTGACGTGCATCTTCTTTGTTCAGGGTTTTATATTGCTTCATTTGCTTTCTGCTTTAAAGTCTATTCTGCTATTTGTCAATGAGGTCTTGGGCTGGTTTTGGAATTTTGATATATTACAAACATCAACGCTAATTGTTACCACTCAGGAGAGAGTTTCTTCAGGTAAAGCAGGGAAGATATCTGCTTTCCCTAAAGACAGGCACGTTGTTCTTGTCTCCTCCCCAGCAGAGAAGAGTGACAGCACAGCCTACAGAGCCCATCTCAGAATACACCGGAAGCACTGAGCGGGCTATCAAAACCCAATCATGTCTGAGCTCTGGGTTATTAACTGCTGCAGGCACACGCATGCTTCGTACCTTGGAAAGGATCGTTCCCCAAGGCCTGTGTCCAGAGCATGTTTCTACACCGGAGTGGGAATGTTTCCCCAGAAAATCCCCCACTGCGACAGCAGCAAAGATGTAGTCACTTCTCGCTCAGAACCACAGACTTCCAGCACTTCCCGAGAGTAGGCCTCTGCGGTAAAACTCAGGGACACACAAACTGGGAAACAAACAAATCATTTTGCTTCTTCTTGAGCCAAAAGCAATCTAGTGGCATCCCGTTCTGTTCAGTTCACCGTCTGCCGCCATGCCTCCCTTAGCTGACCCTGTCCGATCATCCTCACCTCATGCCTATGCTGGCTGGACTCCAGGCAGGGCATGTTAGAAGTTGGAAGTGTGATATGCTCTTGATGACAGCACATATTTCCCTGCATCTGCACTAAATTCAAACCATTCTTCACAGCACCATTAGACACGACCAAAGGCCCTTGTAGCCAGTAGGTGTCCTTTGATTGTATTTTTAGAATAGCCCATGAATAAAATAGAGTTGGATTGCCCAGAGAAAACCAATAACTAAATCTGACAGTTGGAATATATCTGGAGAATTCCCGGCGTGCCATTTGGAGACTCGTTCCTTCAGTGTCATTGGAAGTAATGCGTTCTATCCTGATTCCCAACTTCCGATAATCCAAGAGTTGATTTAGGTGTTGAAAGATACAAGAAAGCAACCCTGCAGCCCAGTAACATTGAGAGAAGACGTACTAGACAGTCTACACAAATAAGCACATACATGCAAATGCGGCCATTGCCATCTGAGACCAGGAAAAACCAACTTTACAGCCTCATGCCAGATCACCTCTGCCTAAATCAGAGCCTTTTCCAAGGACTCAGAGTTCCTCCCCCTACCCCGACCCCCCCCCCCGTTTCCTTCAGTATCTAATAAATTTGCACCCACATTCCCACAACTCATAGTCCTCAACTTCCATCAGACCCATCAAGAATCAGACACAGGATTTGCACACTCGGAAGTTGGCACGCTGGCCGCATTTAAAGAGAAGCAGCACTGACGGTAACTGGAGTTTCCTACCAAGGTAAATAAATGGCGGGAGACCATAAGAACACACTCCAGCGGGCCCTGTGCATCCTGGAGCAGCTAACGTCAGAGAAAGAGAAGCAAGTTTACCATCGGGGCCTCAGTGGAGTTGCGTTTTCCACAAACAACAGGAAGAAAGCCTTGCCGTTGTCATGTGTGATTCCCACCGAAGAGAAAATGAATACTCTGTTTCCTGTATTACCAGAAGCTGAGGCTTCATTTATTCATTTACTTCGCAGGAGGCTCCCACCTCCTCGGCGCGCAGACCCGTGTCACGTGGCCAGAAGTGAGCCTGCAGTCCTTCTCAGCAGCAGCTCCTGAGGCAAACTGCCCACCGGACTAAATGTGCTGGGGTCTTAGCACGCCACGTGAGCCCCTTTAAGGGTGGCTTGTCTTTCTTTTATCCCCACGGAAGGGAGTTCTCACCTTCTAGAACTAGCGAGCTTTCTCTGGGCCGTGCTTTCTCAGGCTCGGTACCACCGGCATTTATTGTTAGTGGATTTTTTTATGGGATGGTAGCAGGCACAACGACAACTCTACAGACATTAATTGATACCCAGACCTGAACTCCTAGGACCTGTAGACATGTCACACTACATGGTCAAAGTCAATTCAGGTTTGCAGACGGAATTAAGATTGCTAATCAGACAGCCTTGAAACAAAGAGTCTCTTTCAGAACCTGGGTGACCCAGTGACATCCAAGGGCCCTGAGAAACGAAGATGAAAGAGGCACAATGATGGGAGGGACTGTGGAGTTTCATAATGTGAGGGGACTTGGCCTGGTGCCTCTAGCTTTGAATATAGGGTAAGAGACCACAAGCCATGGAATACCGGCAATTTACGGAAGCTGGAAAGGCCAAAAGAATGGATTCTACTGCATATCTCCAAAAAAAGGCAGCATAATGACATCCTGGATTTAACTGCATATGCACTCTGACCAAATAAATGTAAGAAATAAATCCGTATTTCTATAAGCCATTGAATTTGTGGTAATTTCTCATAGCACTAACTGTTATGGCAGCCTTGTATTAAAAAGGAATGTGGGTCTATCCCACATGTCTAGCTGCATCCATGCCCTGTAAGAGATGCCAGAAAGATTTCCCCCAGTGGGAAGCAACCAAAATGTCTACAGATGCCTGGTGGTGGTGTCACACGCCTTTGACCTCAGCAGTTGAGAGACAGAGGCTGAGGCAGGCAAATCTCTGTGAGTTGGAGGCCAGCCTGGTCTACAGAGTGAGTTCCAGGACAGCCAGGGCTACACAGTGAGATCCAGTCTCAAAAAAAGAAAAAAAAAGGAAAGTCTCCAGACATTGCCACACATCCTGGTTGGCAAACTCACATGAGCTTAACCACTGCCCTTGGGCTATTTTCAGAATCATAGTCTGTCAGTGTAAGAAATCTGCCACTGATAGGCCACGTAGTTTCAATACCCCAATATTGTGGGTCTCAAAGTGTTTGTTCTGAGAAAAATAAAAGAAAGAAAAGAAAAAGATCTCCACGCCAGATATGGTAGTACACCTGCAATGCCAGCCCTCAAAAAGGCTGAGGCAGGAGGATCTCATGTTTGAAAGTAGATCAGGCTATGTGTGTATGGTGAGACCCTACCTCAAAAGGAAATCCCCACTCATACTAGAAGAAAGCAAGCTGGCTCTACAGAAGGCAGGCGAGAAGGTACGAAAGACCAGGCCAGTGCAGAATTTAGCCCACCGGGGGGGGGGGTGTAATGATAACAGTGCTGAGGGGCTGACAGCACTTATATAGCCTCCAAGGCTATTAACAGCTGCCCTGTAACCTCCCAGGTGTGCTGGGACATTCTTCCCACAGCCTGCAGGCTTCTGCAGCCACAGCGTAGATGGTGAACATAGAAGCGGTTCTCGGTGTTCAGAAGGCTTGGAGGCTGCTGAAGGGTGACTGAGCACGAGGAGAATGACGCACACATGTCAGAAACCTGTTCTTGGTCTGTCCCGTCCTGAGGCCCTCTCTGCGACACCAGTGCCCACATCACGTCAAGGTTGATCTTTTGCTGTACTCTGGCAGGGCCTGAGACAGAATCCACAGCTTCTCACGTGCCAGGCAAGAGCTCTACACCAAGCTACATGCACAGACCCTCATGCTGCTTCACATGTGTGTGCCTACATGTGGGGTGAGGGGTGACTTCATGCACCTGTGCAATCGAGTGTGGAAGTCAGAGGTCAGCTTCCTTAGGTACTACCTACCTTGTGTTTTGAGACGGGATTTCTTCCTGGACTGAAGGTCACCAAGAAGACGAGTCTGGTTGGCCAACAGATTTCAAGAACCTGCCTGTCTCCGTCTCTGCTGGAATCACACGCAGGGAGCCACTGTGTCTGGCTTTTTTTGACATGAATTCTAGGCATCAAACTTAGGTCTTCATGCTTGTGAAGTGCCCTGGCCAGTACTTTACCCACTGAACAATTATTCCTCTGCCGGCCGGTCTTATGTCAGCTTTGCAGAAACTAGAGTTATCTGAAGGAGGGAACCTCAATAGAGAAAATGCCTCCATAAGATACAGCTGTAAAGCGTTTTCTTAATTAGTGATGACGGGCGATGGCGTGGTGCTGTTCCTGGACTGTTGGTCCTGGGTTCTGTAAGAAAGCAGGCTGAGGAAAGCCAGGGGGAACAAGCCAGTAAGCAGCATCCCTCCATGGTCTCCGCATCAGTTTCTGTCTCTGGATTCCCCACCCTCTTTGAGTTCCTGTCCTGAGTTCCTTCAACAGTAAACAGCAATACTGAAGTGTAAGCCAAATAAACACTTTCCTCCCAAGTTTGCTTTTATTGCAGCAATAGAAACCCTGACTAAGCTGTCCCTAGCCTACTTTATACCACTTCTGATAAACACACACACACACACACACACACACACACACACACACACACACCAGGAGCTGGGAATATAGAGATCTTCGAGAATGTTTCTGAATAAGAGTTAACCATGAAAAATAATGATGATACTTACTCAAGGTTGGACTTTCCCCTTACTCCCAACCTCTGGTTCTGTTACCTATGGGTCAGTCCTAGGAGCTTTGAACAGTGCTGCTGGGCATGCAGTCAAGATGTCTGGAGGAAATCCCCTCTGTTGGCTGACACTGACCTCTCCTAATCCCAGGAGCTTCAAGCTTCTTTGGTTTTCATTGTCCTTTTCTTCTTATAGATGATATAGATGATGGTTTGCTTCCTAGCTGCCTGGAATTGGTTTGCAGCCCCCCTACTCCAAGAGTTTTCCAATGACCCAGCAACTTTAGCTATCCCTGGGGAAAACCACCTCTTGGGGCCAAGCTCATCAGGCTGTTACTATCACTGTCCCCTTATTATGGTGCAGAATCCATCTCTCAAGAAAGACCCTCATGGAAGCATAGCTCAATGCATGAACTAGAAAACCCAAACCTGCCTGATGCCATTGTAGGATCAATGATTGAGAGTGTTTCTTTTATTCATGGAAGATTCAGGAAGGAGCCACAGGGGCAGGGAGGGAAAACAACTGCCGGACAGACAGCCACCCTCCCCGCAATAAGCAGTAAGTAGACATCCTTAAAGGGCCATTCTGCTACCACCATGGATTCTCCCCCAGTCTTGTGTGTCTGGCTCATTTTGCTATCATATTAAGCACAAGAAACTGATATCAGGCCCGTTTGCAGAGCCCAGTGTCAGGGATATTTCTTGTTGTTTACCTGAGTCTCCCTTTCCTTAACTTCCCCCACCCTCCTTCCTTCAAAAGGTAATTAGCCTCGGGGAAAGAGGACAGAAATGGAGCAAGTCATCAGGAAAAGCAGTTGGGTTATGCTTTATTGATGTGGTGTTTAACAACACCCCAACACACACACACACACACACCAAACGGTAGCTATTTAAATTGGAATGTGATAGATAGAGCTGTTTTATTATCTTACACGGAGCCGCACAAACAGAAGCCAAACCACTTCTATCATTGAGTTGGTAATTAGAGAGAATAAAATGCAACCTCACATTGAACAAAATGCACGTAACCCTGCTGCAGGGATGGCAGGCTCCACCAGAAACCCCTGTGGAAGGCTGGGAAGCCGGTCTGCCTCCAGGCTCGGTGCTGTGCCATCAAGATGAGGAGTCAGCTTCGTCGGGGAGTTCTGTCCCCGGCGTCATAGTGGCAGGGAGGAGGTCCCAGGCAAGTGGCACACAGCCTCCTCAGAAGCAGGACTGTCAGATGGGACGGTTCAGAGGGTCGGCTCTGGAGCTCGTCAAACTGAAGCAGCAAGTGCTCGGGCAGCTCCCACTGGGGTGCTTCTGTGTTCACTAGGAACACAGGGGCAAGAAGGGGACTCCTTCGACAAGACTTCTGACCCCACACTGAAGGCACGCCCTGAAACTTCTATAGGGATGGACTATGTATGACCAGCATTCCTGGAAAAAGAGACATGTAAAAGTCCAGTGAATTATTTGGGGGGGCACTTCATTCAATCAACATTTATTATTACTTCTCATGTGAAAATGAACAGTTACAGCAAAAAAAAATTGAAAAGGACAACACATGAGACATGGCTCCTTTCTTGAAAGTAGGTCGATATTTATAGAAATAAATTGTGCTACATACAATTTGGAACCAAATACTTGCTCTAGGGACGGTACAGCCAAATACTTCCCCTGCCATTCATGGTGATGAAGGGATCCAGAAGGGTCTGAGGAAAGCCAGGCTGTCTAGCTGAGCCTTTCAGTCTGATGAAGCACCCAGGCTGGGAGCACAGCCGGAGTAGAAGCCAATGACTCAGAGACAGAGCACATCTGTAGGGCAGTGGTCCCTATGGACTAAAGCTGAGAAGGAAAGTGATCTTCCTGGATGTGTATCTCAAGTAGCCTTAACTACATCAGTGCATGGCGGCACCACCAGAGCTCCTGGGGCCTGCTGTACACTTGCTGAATATGACCAGCGTACTCCAAAGCGGCACCCGGTGTGTCATGTCCTTCAGTGGTCTCAGCTGCAGTTTGGCATTACAGGCTTCTAACCAACAGATGTTCTAAGCGGTTAGCTGTCACTGCCTCATCTGGTTACACTCTGAGTTTGGGAGCTACTCTCAGGATGGCACTATATTCTGCTCATGAGACTTTAGCATAGGTAGCTGAAGAGGCTGCTCAGAGGTTAAGAGCACTGGTTGCTCTTGAAGAGGACCCAGGTTTGGATCCCAGCACCTACACGGCAGCTTACAACCATCTGTAACTCCAGTTCCAGAGGACCCAATGCCCTCTTCTAGCCTCTGTGGTCACGAGTCATGCATGAGTTTTGAATACATACATGCATGCAAAACACTCAGAATATAAAATACATACATCTGGGAGGGGGAAGACTTTACTGAGGCCACATGCGACACTGCTGGAAAAAAATAATTAAGATTTTACCTTATCAGTAAGATGAGATGTGGTGTTATAAGAGGGACATGTAGCAAGAAACCGGGATCCCTAGGAGCCTGCAGGGGCCTCTAGCTAGAGGCAAGGAAGAAAAGAGGCAGAGGAATTCTGCCAACGTTAAAGGAAGCAGATCTCTCCACATTTTGTTACTGAATTTCCTCCTCATTGTGACAAAGTATCCGACAGGAGCAACTTGAGGAAGCAAAGGCTGGCTTCAGGCTCATACCTTCAAAGGTTCAGTCCACCCTGGCTGGGGCAGTGTGATAGAGTGGGAACACAGCCACCACCAGGCAGAGGAAAGGGGGAGCAGAGATGAGGAGTGGCAGACACAGTCCCTGGGGACCTTCCTCCAATGGCCTGCCTACTCCTGCCATTAGGCCATTCCACCTACATTTCACCACCACCCAAAACATGCCTCAGATTATGAATCTAGGCTGAGGTTGGTTAGTCCAATAATAAGATGTAAGTCGCCAGGTGTGGTAGCGCACGCCTTTAATCCCAGCACTCGGGAGGCAGAGGCAGGAGGATCTCTGTGAGTTCAAGGCCGGGCTGGACCGATAGCCTCTGAAACAATACAGAGAAACCCTGTCTCGTAAAAAAAAAAACAAAAAAACAAAAACAAAAACAAAAAAAAAAAGATGTAAGTCACTGAGAGCTAGTTGTCTGTGGAAACATCCTCAAAGACACCAAGTAGTACTCTTCACCATCCCCTTGGCTGTTTCTTAATCCATACAACTCGACAATCAAAGTTGATCAGCACATCCAGGTAGGCCTCGGATGAGACCACAGCCACAAACAGAACATTCAGAAACCCTGGATAAGAATCGTCTAGGACCTTGGCCCACAGAAACAGTGAGCAGTGGCTTTGGTTTGAGTGTTGTTGCTTTATAGTGGTTGCTACTGTTGCGTTTGATATTATTTTTCCACTTCTTTCTTACATAACATTTTTATTAATTCTTAGAGAGTCTCACACGATATCGTTGGATCATATTCACCCGTCTTATCACACCCAACTCCTCTCTGTCAGATCTACTTCTCACCCACGTGACCCCATCTCCATTGAGTTCTCTACTTCTTCTAAGCCCAATTTATGCTGCCCATACGGTTACAGCTGTGGGGGGTCATCCACTGGCCGTGACCATCCTACCAGGGGCCACACTTTAATGGCCAGGGGCCAGGAGCCATCAGGAGGAGGAGGGGGAGTGAAATGTTTGCTTGCCTGTGTAGGCTGTGTGTGGGCAATCACCGCTGCTGTGAGTTTGTGAATGCAGAGGTCCTGGCATGTCCAGATGTCATACCGTGGTCCTCCCTGAACCCTGTCTCTCCCAGTCTGTATGCTGCCTCTCCCAAGATGGTCCCTGAGCGTGGAGTAAGGGGAATGGAATGGATCCTCGTTTGCGGCTGCACTCCACAGACACCCGGCCTTTGCAATTTGACCAATAGTTGTTTGTGTGTTAACCACTGTCCACTGAACAAAGAAACCTCTCCGATGAGGTCTGAGAGTTGCTCTAATCGAGAAACTGTTTTGTTGTTGGTGGGCTTTTTTTTAAGTGACTACACTTATGGTAACATCATTCTGCACTGATACATGAGGACAATTGAGAGTGCAGGAGGCTAGCATTCCAGACCAGCATGGGGGCGGGGGTGGCTTCCCCACAGAGGCCCAATATCCCATTTCGTTCCCTAGGATTACAAGCACCTTTGTAAATTAGCTAGCCTTGGGTGAGACCTAATGTCCTAAAAGAATATTAAGAATTTGGCTCTGCAAGGTGACTGTAACATGCCAGATCTTAGATCTCAGATTCTATAGTCAGCTCTGACACCCAATCGTGTAGCTAGAGTTAGCTCTTTAGCAAGTTTTAAGGTGAATTGACACTGGGTGCTGCTCAATGAGGATATTGTTTCCTACGTACAAGGTAGACTCAGCCCTTGCTCTTTGCGTGGTAGGCAGTGACTCCCATCACCAGACTTGCTCAGCGATAAAATTCTGAAATGTAGCAATCCAAAGCCCATCGTTGCAAACCCTCCTCAACCTCCATATACATCCTAAGGGCTCTAGATGAAATTCAGCAAAAACGAGATCCACCCCCCGCTGAAACTGTCTCTCTCAATTCCCGCAGAAAGGGCAAGTAAGAAACTCAGGGATGGGTGGAGTCTTGTGAGAGTCTACAGTTCAGAGTACAAGCAAGCATCAAGGTTGCCCCAGCCCACCCTCAATGCATTGTGTAACTAGTCCCCATAGAAAAGCAGGAGTCAGAGAATACCTCAGTCCCATTAGCTGTTTAAACCAGCAGCTATGTTCTTGGGATTGCAAAGCTCTCACAAATAAACTAAAGATTTAGCTTCCTGCCTGGGAAAAAATGTAAATGGACTGGAAATAAAATGGACAATGTGTGGTCCGATGAACAAAAGCTAATGTGCATGGAATTGGGGGAAAGTGAACCTCATTCCATGCACACATTCCATTCAGTTGTTCTAAAATATACATTTTTATATATGCGTGTGTGTGTGTGTGTGTTGTGTGCACGAGTGCATGCACACATGTTGAGAGCATTCACACGGTGGGCTTGAAATTAATAATCAAATTTGCACATCATCTTAATTAAATCCATATTTTTCCTGTCTCCCCAGCTGTTGGCCTGTCGTTTTGTGGAATACATCTGGCAGTCCTCAGAATTCTCCACAGTCACCAGTCCTCTTAGTCCCTAGATACACCTGCCTTCTGCAGCTGGTCCCCAACAGGTGCAGCGGAAGCCTGGTTGATGGGCATTATAAACACCCTGCTGTTGAGCATCTGTGAGGTAACAAAGGGCCCAATTCTAACCTCAATACTTCTTCCTTCAGGGCAAGTGGGAAACACCCTGTGTGAACCAAACATGCTGGCAGGAGCCATCAGCCACTCCCCCGAGAGAGACTCCAGGAAGAAGTGCTTTGGGTCAACCAGGTGTTAACAGCTGAGCCACCTTCCCAGCGGTTAACAGAGGTTCCCTCAGGGAGCCGGGCCTGGTTGTTCCTGGCTAACCCCATCCTCCGAGCCCTCAGCTAGTGGCCTGGATGCTCGTCTCCACCCTAATGAGCGAGGCACAAATCTCCTCATGGTCCCCCAGTTTGTGACCATTAGCCACCTGGTTTTGATTGGGGAGCCTGCAGACCAGTGCTTCCCAGAGAACGTCCAAATGGGAAGCATATGGACAACACACATAACGTGAGAATCACCACACCCGTTCCTTGTTGATGGCGTGACAGATATTTCAAAGCAAAACATTCAGAATACCGTCCAGCATCTTTGGGGCTCGATTTGGATGTTGTTCCAAACCCTGGGGTTCAGAAAGGGGTTCAGATAATTTCCCCTGTGGCAATCTGAGAAAAAAAATCTCTCACCCTATCCTGATGGCGTCTATGTAATTAGTCCAGATATAAACACGGGTCTGAAACTGCGCTCCATGGCACCCAGGTTAATGGACTCATGCAATAAAGCGATAGGTTACAAAAAGGAATTTCGATACAATTAAAACCATAAAGCTAATGATGATCTGTTGCAAATGAATCTCTAGATGGGAATGAAGCACTAAAATCATTTCTTCATTAAACGGTTCTGGTTCTGCTCGCAGAGGTTCACAGAGGGCATCAGTCCTCTAACACATAAGCTGAGCTGGGACTCCGCACATGAAAGTGGCCACCGGGCCACTCCTTCCCTCGGCTCTCCCACCTTATGCGGACGCCGCCCCCCCCCTGCACCGGTGAGGTGAGGTGACGTGGGAGGACAATTAGCATCCTCTTGTCATCTTTTCATCCCACTCTAAGCCGCTGCGCACAGCCCAGGCAGTGCACAGCCTGGTTACAGTCAGGTTGTCACCTGACGTATGTAGAGGTTGCAACCAGTGCCATATGATCCTTACCAGCGGTGAGTGAGCCCTGGCTACTTGCTTGAGAAGCTCATTGCATCACACTGTGACTGATGAAGGACCGTGGAGCATTGTGAGCATTGCGGTAGAGCCTGTGTTTATTTCTACCCAGGATCCTTGTTGATAGTCATTATAATGTCTAAAAGGTAATTCCTAAGCCAATGAAACGTGAATTGGAAGAACACGACAGGTGTTACTCTGCAACTAATGGTGTACAAGAGCTGCCACCCACTTCCTCATCCCTTCACAAGGCTCCACAGAGGTAAAGTTAGGTGCTGTTCTCACAGCAAGGAGCCCATCCTGGCTCTTAGGAATGTTCTCTCGGGGATCACCCTATTATAAATGCTGGGGCAGGGTGGGGGGTGGGTGGGCATGTATGACCGTGGAAGACACACGTTATAAGGTGCTGTGAGAAGTGTAGACAGAGAGGCTGACATAGTGACCACTTCATATCACACACGCATTGTTCTGGAATTTGGTTGTAAATCAGAGTGACCTGTGGCCTTTCTAAAACTACAGATGACTAGACTCCATCCTCTGATGATTCGTGTGTCCCATTTGATATTTGTGTGTGTGTGTGTCTGTGTGTGTGTGTGTGTTAGAAAGCACAACTCCCCAAGATGAGACTGCTGGCTCCTGCACTCCCCCAAGAGGAGTCGCCTGAGTGTGTCTAAAGGCAGATTCTTACGCTCGGGGTGGTGCTGGGCTTGAGCCATAGCCTCAATGCCATCTACCCTGAAATGTATTCAACTGCTTTCTTCTTGTCTGATATTTGGACTCTGTTTCCTATTCTGATGTTATAAATAACAATGCACGGAACATCCTTGGGCATTCAATTTCTGAATAATTTACTTTATAATAGACTTATAAAAGAGAAATTACTGAGTCATAAAGGATGTGAGCTCTTTTTCAGTTCTTAATACATATTGCTAAATTGATTTCTGTAATGCTTATGCCAATTTATATTCCAAACAGCCAAGTCTGCAAATGTACCTCACTGTACCCTTACCAACACTGAAGAATATCTTTACTTTTGCCAATTTGATAGGTGGAAATGATTTCTCATTTCCATTGGCATTTCTTTATTATAAAAGCAGAACTTTCAGTGTTATGAGTCATTTATAATTCTACAAATAGTCCATGTCCACTATTGGACCAGTCTTAAATTACTCCTTTGTCAAATGTTTTCAGTTGAAGTCTATCATAGACTCCCCCCCCCCCACCTCTTATGAGCCTACATTTCCAATTTCATAATTAGAGTCAGAGGGGAAAAATAAAGCTTTTCAAAGAAGTTCATCACTGGGTTGTGAGAGCACCCTGTACTCACATGAGGAGGACATGTCTATCCTGCACTGACATGAGGAGGACATGTCTACCCTGCACTGACATGAGGAGGACATGTCTACCCTGCACTGACATGAGGAGGACATGTCTACCCTGCACTGACATGAGGAGGACATGTCTACCCAGCACTCACATGAGGAGGACATGTCTACCCTGTACTCACATGAGGAGGACATGTCTGCCCTGTACTTACATGAGGAGGACATGTCTACCCTGTACTCACATGAGGAGGACATGTCTGCCCTGTACTTACATGAGGAGGACATGTCTACCCTGTACTCACATGAGGAGGACATGTCTAGCCTGTACTCACATGAGGAGGACATGTCTACCCTGTACTCACATGAAGAGGACATGTCTGCCCTGCAGGCAGGGGTCTGCTAATCTTTTCTTCCATAACACTTGTGTGTTTCACCTTACAGCAGGAAAAGACAAACTCCGTATTTTGTTACTTGAGGATTGAGTGTTCAGCAGTTTTGCTTTCTTTAAGCAAAAGAGGGAAGGGTAAGTAATAGAAATGAAACCACCATCAACATTTCCCACATCAGAGTGAGACAGCCACACAAAGCCAGGGATACGTTGCAGGCAAATAGTTCCGCATGTTTTTTTGTGAAGTGTGGTTGGAACACTCAAACTGTTGGATTTCACTGGAGAAGCAAACAATAAACCTTTTCAAGGCAATGGGAACTATGAACACTAAATACAATCTATGTACTGGGGAACCTAAGTTGAATCAGAATTTATTAAGCGCTTAGCATGTCAGTTTGTAGATCTATCTTGGGTATTCCTCAAAATAAGTTAAATCATCCAAATTTATTATTTTAAATATTTGTTTTTAGTGCATGCGTACATGTCTGTATGCCCTGGGTATGCATGTGTGTAAGTTTGTGTGTGACTGTGTGTGTAAGTGTGTGTATGTGTGTGCGCGCGCGTCTCTGTGTGTGCGCGTGCCTCTGTGTGTGCGCGCGCCTCTGTGTGTGTGTGAATGCAGGTGCTTTTGGAGGCCAGAGGTGTTAGACCCCTTAAAACTAGAGTCATGTGTGGTTCTGAGCCACCCTTTGTAGGTGCTAGGAACCAAACTCAGGTACTCTGAAAGACTAGTCTGTGCTCTTAACCACTGAGTCTTCCTGCCAGCCCCCGAATTCATTATTTAAAAGATTCTTTTGTGGGTCTCAAGAATGTTCCACCACTGAACTGTATCCCCAACCCAGGGTTAAGCTTTGAAGGCAGTTTCATTGTGTCAGTGAAAATGTAATAGAAACAATGTGTGTGTCAAAAGTTTTCAAAATCCCTATACGTTTGAACTAGTCATTTCCTGTCTAATGATTTATCAAAAAGGAAAAAAACAGGAAAGGAGGAAGAGATGGATAGAAAAGAAGAAAATGGAAGGGAAGAGATGGAAAGGGAAGAGAAGGGGAAGAGGGAGGAGAGGGGAGGGAAGGGAAGAGGAAGGACAAGGAGGAAGGCCAGCATATGAAGAGTTTTAGGAGCAAAGGTGTTGCTGGTGTGCATGGACAAGGAAGGGGACAGAAAGCAGGTTTGCTCATTTGCTACAATCACAGATGTATAAAGTAGAAGTCAATCAGATAAAAAAGAAACAGAAATTAAGCAGATAAACAAGGACATCCTTGGCGGGGGGGGCAGGGACCACTGTGCACCACAGTTCTGTCTTTCCTAGGTTTCCTGTCTGGAGCTCCCGGGTCTACTGTTTCTTCACAGCCTCGCTGCCTCCGGTCCACTCTTTCCCATTTAAGCGGAGTAATTCTGTAAAAAATTTTGATTACGTCGCTCACCTGCTTTAGTGACTTGTTACTGCCCTCAAAACAAAACCCAAACTCTCCCAACCCCTGCTGACTGAGCACCTACGACTTCTGCAGCTTGACTCTCTCACCGGGCTCAACACTCACACACACACACACACACACACACTCACACACACACACTCACACACACACTCACACACACTCACACACACACTCACACACACAGACACACACAGACACACACACACTCACACACACCTCACACACACACAATCACACACACCTCACACACACACACCTCACACACACACCTCACACACACACACTCACACACACACACTCACACACACACCTCACACACACACTCACACACACAGACACACACCTCACACACACACTCACACACACACCTCACACACACACTCACACACACCTCACACACACACACTCACACACACCTCACACACACACTCACACACACAGACACACACACTCACACCTCACACACACACTCACACGCACACACACACTCACACCTCACACACACACTCACACGCACACACACACTCACCTCACACACACACACTATGCTGTTGTCCACCCAAGGACAGTAAGGCTCTGGTCTCAATCCTTTTATGTATAACTCCTTGTTAACTCAGTTCTCAGAGATGTGTTGCTTCTGACTTTGAAGAAGGAGGCTGGAGACCACAAGTCTCTACAAGCAGAAAGACAAGGAAACGGCCTCTCTTTGTGATATGGACTGTCACTTCAGGGCTTCTTAAACCTTTTCACCTGAGAAATGTTTGTGTAACTCTAGGTCTACAGATGTATGATACATGTATACAAGTCAAACATATACTGACAATGCATCATAAAGAAGTTTATCTTGAAACAATTCACTGATGACACGCATGTAACTTTGCCTTTTACTAAAGTTGAGCCCAAATCTGCATTGTTAATGAGGTGAATGTGTTTATTTTTATATCCAGAGCTAAACCTTGACTGAATATCTCATACCACTGAACGCAAAGCACCTTCAACATCTTTCAGAGCAGATCAATATTTTGATTTTGTAATCATCAGTGCGGAGAACACTTCTTCACATAAATACATAGCTCAAAATGGCAAAGGCATATCTAGGGCCTTTTCAGAGATTGTTGGAAGTTCTGTCTTGATATCAAGCCAAAACTTAATTTAATGAATGTTTATGGAGCCCAATTGGCAACTTCAAAAGAGTTGTTTTTAAAAGCAAGCATTCTAACACAATAAATCCAGAGATATATTAATTTGATACTCACATACCAAGGAATAACAGCAGGAAAACATCTACAATTCATTTCTGTAACGTGATGTCTCTCTAAGAACGGTCATCTTGGATCTGAGCAGAGGTGTGTCTCTTGATTTCCATGACATGAGGACAGGGACAATACCAAGTGAAGCTGTCGTGTGTTTAGGACAAAGCCTGGAGTGAAGTCACACAATACAACACAGGCAAGCAAGGCCTGAAACACCTCACATTCACTACAATTATGATTCTGAATTTTTTTTGGTCACTACAAATTCAGAAATCTTTTACTATTGCCAAATGTTTTATTATCCCCACACTTTGTTAAGTAACTCCATGTGGGGTCATACCCACAATTTAGGAACGTTGATCCTAAGTCATGGGCCAATAAACTACAACCCTGAAGTCCATTCTAACCTGGTTTTGTAAAGTTTCTGAGGAACCCAGGCACCTATTCATTTAAGTTTTGTAGTTGTGTTACTTTTCCTGGGCAGACAAATAACTATCTATTTACCCTAAACAGGGCATCAATGGCAGCCCAAAGAAACAATTCTGTCCAAGTATAATTTGGTGAAACAATGAGTTTATTGGGCTTACTCGAGGAATATGGGTGAGGGGTCGCTTACAGGAATGAGGGTGCCCCTGCCAACATTTCCATCACTGCCAAGTCCCCCTTGTTCGATGCCCTCATGGAAGCATCAAAATGAGTCCCATCTTCATTTATCCTCACATCTTCCAGGAGCTTGTGTGTCTCCCAAGATCACATGCACCTGAGGGTCAGGGGGGAAGTGGTGAGTAGACTCTTAGGAGATTGTCTTTTTATTATTAATTTATTTTTTACATTCCAATCCCAGCTTCCCTCCCTCCTACGCTCCCACTCCCCCATCCCCCCCTCCTCCCATCTGCTCCACGGAGAAGACAAGGTCTCCATTAGGAAGTCTACTAAGTCTGTCCCATCATCTAGTTGAGCCAGGATTAGGAGAGTATCTTACAGCTCATCCCCCACTTCTTTTTTTTAAATTTTTTATTTAATTTAAATTAGAAACAAGTTTGCTTCACATGTCAAACCCAGCTCCCTCTCCCTCCCCTCCTCTCCCACCCCCCTTCAACCTTCCCCCAACCCCTTCTCCAATCCCCACTCCACTCTCCAAGGAGGGTGAGGCCCTTCCTGGGGGATCTCAAAAGTCTGTCATATGATCTGGGGCAGGGTTACTCCAGGCGGAGACAGCATCCCTACGTGTGGAATGGGCTCCCAAAGTCCATCTGGATGACAGGGCTAAATGCTGATATATTGCCTGAGGCCCCAAAGGATGCTGAGACCTCCTCACTGACACCCATGTTCAGGAGGTCTGGATCACTCCCATGCTGGCCTCTCAGCTATCAGTCTGGGGTCTATGAACTCCCCCCTTGTTCAGGTCAGCTGTTTCTGTGGGTTTCACCTGCCAAGTCGTAACCCCTTTGCTCATCACTCCTCCCTCTCTGCAGCTGGGTCCCAGGAGTTCAGTTCAGTGTTTAGCTGTGGGTGTCAGCCTCTGCTTCCTTCAGCCACTGGATGAAGGCTCTAGGATGGCATACAAGGAAGTTGTCAATCACATTATAGGGAAGGGCCTCTCCAGTATTGGTTAGATTGCCAGGTGGTGTCATCCTTGTAGGCCTCTGGACATATCACTAGTGTCAGCTCTCTCTTCAAACCTATAATGGCTCCTTCTATTATGGTATCTCTCAACCTTCTCTCCTCTATTCTTCTCCCGACTCAACTTTCCTGCTCCCCCATGTCCTCTCCCCTCCTCTTCACCCCCTCTCTTTCTCTCAGCTTCCTCACAGCCCCCTACCCCCTCATTCCCCACCCCCTACCCCCCACCCCCGTGCTCCCAATCCCCTCAGAAGATTCTGTCCTGTTCCCCTTCTCTGGGTTACCATTCATATCTCTCCTAGGGTCCTCCCTGTTTCCCAGACTCTCTGGCTGGGTCATGCCCCACTTCTACTGGGGAAAAGTTCATGGTCCCATTACCATTATTGTAGACAAAAATATCATCATATTGTTTTGCTTGTGTCCTTGCCATGACGACAGGGCCCAGGTTACCTCTGCCTGGTGATGGTGCTGGAGTTACACAGAAGAAAAGGCCAGGCTTAGGCAACTGCCTATGCTGCTTTGCTACTCCCATGGCGGGGCTGAGTATACACATCCTGTAGCACAGAAAGCCAGAAGTGCTTATGGTCCAGGCCTAACACTCCACAAAGAAAGCTTGATCGACCATCCAAAGTCCATGGAGCAGCCCCATAGAAGGCCTTGAGCAGGAAGTGTTCACAAGGCCACAGGCTATCTGATGTTCCTGTGTAGCCATGGTAAAAGGGACATGCCTGTCTTTTCTCCTGCAGATGGTTTTGTGACTCGTGTCTTCTAACCTGCTCAGTGAGGGTGAAGCATACAACCAATAGCCCAGAGAGAGCCACCAGTGGCAAGCCAGAATGTTCGCTTCTGAGTGAGGTGTACCTCCTGGAAGCTGCCTCATTTGATCCCCTTCTTCTAATTCAGAAGTCCCCAACTCTTTCCGCCTTGTTTCAGAAAAGATTACAATAATAAATCTTTCATTGCCTATCAAAATCCTGGCTCTCTGCCACTTTCCACTCACAGAATCTTTGCCCTTTTATTTAAGAAAAAAAGAAAGAGGGACAACCTTGAACTCAGAAGTCCCTTTCCTACAGCTCACACTTCATAGCGGATGTCCCGAGCCACTGAGAAGTCACTGTCTTAGAGGTGAGCTCTGTTGAAAGAGAAGTCTGTGTCGCCCCTACTCATAAGATGCCTCTGCTCATATCAAGAGTCACGCTCCAGGGGACCAAGTGGAGAAGTTCACGGTAAGCCACGACGAACAGAGGACAGAATGTGATGCAGCAATTGTTGCCCTACAGATGAGGGAAGGCGACTTTCTCCATCTGTTCACCTCCCAGAGGTTGGCTCTGGAAAAGGAAGATAGATGACAGAATTTCTAACAGGTGGAGTGAAGACCCAAACACTGCTTGGACTGGAGCTTTCACTTCTCCCTCCCGTCACTGCCCCGTGCCCGTGTGCACGTAAACATACGTGTAGTTCAGTAACGAAAGAGCATCGTTTGTAAAGGGGATGCTCAAGTGATCAGGTTAGAGTTAACAGTCTCCTGTTTCCTCCTCACAGGCCACACCTAGCACGGGGACATCTAGATGCTCTCTGATAGCTCTGTGGACCCTAGGGGGATTAGTGTCCAATAAGGAGGCAGCTGCCACACAGCAGGAGGATGCTACAGCAGGTTCTCTGATAGGGCTTCCCGCTAAGCCCGAGAGGCCCTACCTTAGTGAATGGAAGATGCTGAAGGGAGGCAGTCTGTGCTTGTGCTCAGTCTAAGACACTCCAGCCAGGGCGCTTTGGTAGCTGAAGCTAACATCCAAAGAGGAGGTAAGATGGGTTGGACCTCAACAAGAAGTCAACAGAGGCCAGAAGAGGGTAATGTGAGTACAAAGCGACCTGTGTCCGCCATGGGGGGGGCTCCCCACGGAGAAGTTAGGGGCAGAGAGGAGCCAAGGATTAAGCCCATAGCAGGTCAACATCACTGAAGAAATGGCATCAAGCCAAGACAGACCTGCTTAATCAAACGAGCAAGTGTGACTTACTTCTCTTGGGTTTCCCTGTGTGATGGGGGAACATCAGAGCAAGACAACATCAGTTCACACAGGGAAGTGTCCGTGATTTCCGCACGACTTTAGCGTGGCTTCTCAACATCCTTGTGTCTCAGTCCTTTCACAGCTGCACGCATGGACTTCAATGCTCTTCAGCACATAGAAGAACAGATGCCCTTCCCATCAGGGCAGACAGGAGAAAGGAGACGCCAATTGAGGCAAAGGTGAGGAGCGAGCAGATCTTGTCTTTGGATCTGGCTGCCCTGGAAGCTAGAGAGAGGTAGCACTTTCTTTTCTGTTGCTGTGATAAGACACCAAGTGACTAAAACAACTTGGACAATAAAGAGTTTGTTGGGGGCTATGGTGGTTTGAGTAAGATTGCCCCCCATAGGCGTATATGTTTCAATGTTTCATTCCCAGTTGGTGGAACTGTTTAGGAAGGATTAGGAGGTGTTATTTGTTGGAGGAGGCGTGTCGCTGGGTGTGTGGGTTTGAGGTTTCCTAGTCTATCTCTCCGCCTTGGGTTTGTGGATCAGATGTAAGCCCTCAGCTACTACTCCAGGGCCATGTGCAGCTGCCTGCAGCCATGTTTCCCACCCAGAAGACCGTGGATGGACAAGCCCTCTGAAATGTTAGCACGCCCCCCAATTAAATGTTTTCTTTTGCAAGCTGTCTTGGTCATTGTGTCTCTTCACAGTAATGGAACAGTAACTGAGACAGGGACTTCCAGTCTCAAAGATGAGTCCATGACCATTACGATGAGGGACGTGGCAGCAGGCAGGCAGGCACAATGCTAGAGCGGCAGCCGAGAGCTTGCTTACATCCTTATCTACAAATAGGAGACAGGGGGAGCTAGCTGCTAATGGCTTGGGCTTTTTGAAACCTTGGTGACATACTTACTTCCTCCGTTAAGGCCACACTCTTGATCCTTAGCAAACATTTCCATTAACCGGGGCCCACGCATTCAAGTATGTGATCCCACAGGGGGTAGCTCTCATTCAAACCACAGGGGCCAAAGGCCTTAGATGGCAGCATCCCTCCTCCACTTGTCTACAGCCCGACAGGCAGCAGACTGACCATCCTGTTTCTTACTGACGTTTACTGCTAAGCAGCCTTCCAAATGGTGTGCCTCCTTCTGCAGTTCCTATATTTCAAACCAAACAGGGCTCCATCCTCACTTGGCCATTTACACTGTACAATTCACTGTACAGTTATGTCCTGCACCATACACCCTGGGTTGGGGCTCTAAGTCCCCTCTCCCCCAGAGACACAGAGCAGTGTGAGGACAGAGGCGTGTGGCTGTACAGTTATAGTATTTCTCCAAAACTGGAATTAATTATTGCTACTTGCTCCTCTGTCCCTCTTAGATCTGCAAAGTGTGGGTCACAGGGACTTTGTTTTTCTTGGCCTACCACATATTGAAACCATTCCTGCATGTCGATACCGAACATCTATCTCGGCCAAATCCTTGTGAAAATTACTTACTGTGCAGTACAACAGAGCAAGTTTCTAAAGTTAAATGTCTTGGGGTATTTTATCTTTTCAAGTGCATACCAAAAGCAATTAAGTTCAAACTACGGGGTCCAGTCCTTGCCAGTTTCCATTCTTGACACATATGTGTCTGAGTTTACGAGTTCAAAGGCTCTCTCAAGGATCCGATCTCTAGCTTTAATTTTCTCCCTGCGACCAAGAAGCTGTGCTGCGTCCCTGCTTAAACCATCTGCAAGGAAGTCTGAGGCGTGGGGTTTCTGCCCAAGACATCTCTCATGTGGCCAGAAGAGCCAAACCAGAGCCCCCTCCCGCCCAGCACCCCTCCAGGGCAGACCACAGGGATACCGCAACAGGGAGGAAAACTGGATACAACTACAGGGCTCTGAGCAAGGGAGAAGTGTAGCAGTCCTGTGCCAAAAAAAATGACTCAGCACGCTGTCACTGCACACCCTGCCATGCTGCGCTCCTGCGGCCTCGCCCGCTGCTGCCTGTTCCCTTCATCTTCCCCATCCTGACTCTTTCCCTCTCCCCCTGGCTGCAGAGATCTGGGATTCCTGGGGCTCTTCCCTTTTCCGCTCCTCCCATGAGACCCACACGGACCTTCCTTCCAGCTCTTCCTCCTCGACCCTGAAGAAATTTTCTGTGGGATACGCACAGCTAAGCCCACATTATGAACCCAGGAAGCCTGTCCCAATTTTCAACCTCCCCGCCAAACCCTAAGTTTACTTTCCAGTGCCAATTACCAGATTGCAGTTTCAATCTCATCTGTGGAGGCCATAATTAGAAACCCATAGACTCCCCCACGTTTATTTATAATCCCAGGCAGCTCTGTTGAAGCTACTCACGGCCATGGGCAGAGCCACACTTGCCACTGAACTGGCACACGGTGACGCTGAAGTACGTTGTTAGCCAGATTATTATAAGCAAGTGTCCTCCTTGGTGTCTACTTCTTACCATTTTTTTTTCATTTTTATGCTTTTTTTTTTGTTAGTGAGTTCACCATATAAAATGGCCCCAGGGCCAAGGTTGATCAGCAAGCACTGAGTCCGACTACAGGAAAATATTCTGGGGAGGAAATAAAGAGTCCTTACCCAGGAGCATGGCTATGGATAACAGTAGCTTAGTGTACATTTCCAAAAGCCAAAAATAAATATTTTGAACACTCCCACTATGAAGAAATAATAAATGGAAAAGATATGTTTAACAATGTGAGTATGTGTGCAATGAAACGTGTTACCCCACTAGTACATAATTTGTATGCAATAGTTTAAATAATTGTAATAAATGATGAAAATAAATAAGCTAATTAAAATGGACACCAGGAATTCCACACGCCTAACGCCCCACGTCAGGTAGCCATGGCGTACCCCACTCAAGGTGAGCACACCCAGTCGCATCCGGTGTTGTGGTTCTCTTGAACGTGCAGCCAAAGGCAGCCGTCTTAGTTTCTGGTGCTGTGAAGGGACACCATGATCACTGCAACTCTTAGAAAGGAAAACATTTCGCTGGGGTGGCTTTCAGTCTCAAAGATTTAGTCTGTTATCATCGTGGCGTGCAGGCGGACATGGAGCTGGAGAGGGAGCTGAGAGTCCTCCATCTTGATCCCCAGGCAGCAGGAAGCGGACTGTCTCTGCACTGAACATAGCCTGAGCATGGGAGACCTCAAGCCCGCCCCCACAGGGACACACTCCCTCCAACAAAATCCCCAGGCAGCAGGAAGCAGACTGTCTCTGCACTGAACATAGCCTGAGCATGGGAGACCTCAAGCCCACCCCCACAGCAACACACTCCCTCCAACAAAGCCATACCTCTACTCCAACAAAGCCACTCTTCCCAATAGTGCCACTGCTTATGAGCTTACGGGGCCAACTACATTCAGTGTTACCAAAGAATACGCCTTCAAAGAGAAAGACACAAAGCATGGGACCCAGTCAGAAGACTCTGCTGCCAAGCCTGACAACCTGAGTTTGATCTTTGGAACCCACATGGTGGAAGACTGATTCCTGCAAGGTGTTCTCTGACTTCCACACATGCACCATAGGACACACACACACACACACACACACACACACACACACACACACACACACAGAATTGATCAGTCAATCAATAAACGTAAGGCTATGGATCCATCAGTTGACCAGAGGACCACAGGAATCGACCGTTGTGTCTCCCATAGAGCACATGGCTCTGTGTTCACTACTTCAGCATTCTCAGGGGCTAAACAGGAACATAACAACCATGAACGGTAAAGACTGACAGTTAATACAAGGAAGAATCAGTCAAGACTCTCAACGTTGTACGCACTGGAAGAGAACATCTTCCCTCTTTCACAGACCTGCAGTTCACAGTCATGTTTCACTGTTCCCTCTGATGTCACCTCCAGACTTTCCCGGCTCCTAGCCACACCCACCCCACCATGAGTTCTCCCAAACCGTGTGAAGAGCCTCAGGTCATGCATCAAAGCCTACCCCTCCCCTGCCAACACCCAGCCCTGCCCCTTGGGAAGCCTCTGCTTTAACCCTGAAGAAAATGAAGCAAGAGTGGGCTCCAGTTATGTCTACTTAAATTTTCTTTGTGGGTTCCTGTTTCACGGACCCCAGTCCTCCTTGGCTTATGAGGTGCCCATTTCCTTCCTAAGCCCACAATTCCAGAGTGTTTGCGTTCATGCTGCTGTTAAATGAATTGCCAAGACTCCATGGAGATGCTCACTGTCCGAGTTAGGTTTCTATTGCTATAATAAACACCATGACCACAAGCAAGTCAGAGAAAAAGGTTTTATTTCAACTTGCAGCTTACAGTCTAGCACACAGAGAAGTCAGGGCAGGAACTGAAGCAAAAGCCATGGGAAAAGATGGCTTGCTGACTGGCTCCCTATGGCCTACTCAGTTTGCTTTCTTACAGCACCCAAGATCCCCTTTCAAATGGTGATGCCATCAACAGTGAGCTCAGTGCTTCCACATCAGTCGCCAATCCAAAAAGAAATGCCCCACAAATTGCCTAAAGGTCAATAAGATGGAGGCATTTTCTCACCTGAAGTTCCTTGTGTCAAGCTAACAAAAACCTAAGCTACACACTCACTGACTCAAACCTTCCTTCCCATGCACACCTCCTGTTTCTCCTATCATACCCCAGGAAAGACAAAAAACATTGCCGTGGGCACTCTCACTTGAAGACTCCAGGATCTTGCATGTGTAGATGTTCCCATCAGTCTGTTTGCTGGCCAAACTGTGAAAAGTTAAGATCGTCCACAAGCTCATCTCCATCCAACATGTGTGTTGTGACTAGTTACTGTGTGGCTTCAAGTGACCCTGACAGCCTCTGTTCTTCTCCCCCAGTGGGCCACTCCTCATCTCTGGTGGTGACACCTTCTTGAGTAAGATGATTATTTAAATGTCAGCTCTTCCAGCAAATCCTTGGAAAGGGAAGCACTGTAATCTAAAAACAGCCATTGTGCGACACCAGGAAATTAAAGGATCCAGACTTTGATCTTCAAGACAAAGACATGATAAGAGAAAGAGAAGCCCACAGTGGCAGAACCGCCTCCCTCCTCCTCCACCAAGGAAACCATAGCAAGAGATCACGTGATCTTTGACCCGCCCTCCAACTCCAACTACACCTCATGGGAGTTGTGGAAGACAGAGGGGCACTTCCGACTACACCATTGAGATGCAACCGGCTGATGCCAGACTAGAAATGCTTATTGGTCAAATAACTGAATTTCTACAAATGGTTAACTGTGAAGACAAAAAAAAAAAGAAAGAAAGAAATGAAGAAAGCCTACAGATTCAGATTCAGCGAGAATTAAATCATAACAACCAATTGCAATGTGTGGAGCGTTTGTGGACTTTAATTTAATAAACTGTTAAAAGTAAGATATGGATGAGATAATTATAAAATTAAGTACTACCTGAACATTCAAAACTATCAACAGTATTGTTAATTGTTTTAAGCACAATGTCATTGTAAGTTATCTTTAAAATGAAACAGACCTTATCTTTTTTGCAGACATATTTTTGTGAACGTTCTTCTTAGCATGCAAAGGAATAGACTATATAGTCTTCATAGGGATTCGCACAAACATGTTTGTTGTGGGAATGATGCAGTTGTGGGGAACGCACTTCATAGTAACACAGGGCCTGGAGTGTAAAACTGGCAGGGCTTTTGCTGCTTGCTGCTGAGTGAAGGCAGATGGTGTGCACATCAGGCCATTCTGTCTGCTCCTGTGCATAACGTTCCAAATCCTCCAAACGCAGAGGTAGCACAGGATATGGAATGCCACTCTCCACAGCCTCACTGCATCGTCTGTCCTAGCTCCTCAACACCTCTGAACTCTTTTCCTGAACAATATCTACTGCCTGTTAGCGTCCTGATGAGAACACAAATGAAGATCCATGAAGCACAAAACAAAGGGCCAGTGTATCGGTTACTCTTTAAGGTTCACCATTTGTTTTTGTGTATGCATGTGTCTCTGTGTGTGTGCATGTGTGAGTTATGTGTCTGTATGTGTGTGTGCGCGTGCGTGAGTTATGTATCTGTGTATGTGTGTGTGCGTGAAGGCCAGAAGAGGGCGTTGGATCCATTGGAGACTGAGTTCAGGCTGTCGTGAGCTGCCTAGCAGGGGCACTGGGAACCAAACTCAGGCTCCCTGCATAAACAGCAAGTGCCCCTAATGACTGGGCCACCTCTCCACCCTCACAACTTTCTATTGCTGTGATAAATTGAAATGAGTCCATCATGGCAGGAAAGTGCAGCAGGTGGCACACGGGCGGCAGGCAGGGCAGCAGGCGGCAGGCGGCAGGCGGCAGGCGGCAGGCAGCTGGGGTAGGAACTCAGGACTCACACTTGAACTCAAGCAAGAAGCAAGAGAGTGCACCAAGAACGGTGTGTGAGACTTTGAAACCTCAGAGCCTACCACTAGTGACACAACTTCCTCCAACAAAGCCGCACCCCCTAAACGTGCCCAAACAGTGCCACCAACTAGGACCAAGTATTCAAATGGCTGAGACTAGGGGGACATTTGTTATTCAAACCACCACAGTCAGTTTAGAAGAGGACAAGGAGGAAGAGAGGAACTACTTCTCTTTTCTGGTATCTTTCAAATCAATTTCTCCAGTCCTAACTGCTGATCAGAAGCACAAAGATACATCTCCAAATACTAAGAAATTATTTTCCTGAACCAGGAACTTTAAACCCAAGGAACATTTACCTCTCCACGGGCTATTTCATTTTCTTCAGGTATGTGCAATTTTGCTTCAGGTATTTCCTGTCTCCCTATTTCCATTGATGGTGACTAGTTCAGTGGTGAATCTCCAACCCATTTCCTTCCACCAAGACCCCATCAGTCTGATGGAGGTTCTGGGACAGGATTCATCGCTCACTTAAAAATCGGAAGGAGGAAAGAGTTCACTAGCTTTTTGCATGTGGTGCCTGGAACCGTAGCAGCCACCTTGCCTGCTTAAAGAGATTGTTTAAGTGGCTAAAGCGACTGAATAGGAAGAAGTAAGCAAGCTGGGCTCTCAGTGACCCACTCGGATGGCCGTCCATGCTATTCTTACTTTCTTTGTAAGAAGCACACTGCTGTTTAAGCTGAAAATCTTACATGAAATGGACTCACCATCATCACTCAGCAAAAGAGGACATCAGCAGAGCAAAGATTCATCTGCCCCATTACCCCATCCCTTCCTGTCCACCCCACTCCTTCATCCCCTGTCCATCCATCAGCAAATTTCAGATGAGCTAGAAGAGGTCTCTGAAGTGTCCTGCTTAACGTCTTAGCCCTGGTGCCTAGCAAAGTGAAATAATACTCCATAAACTAGTGTTCTGCTGGCTCCTAAAACCCACTGCTTTCAAATTTGGGCTCAACTTTCACCCACACCTCCTAGGAACCTATTTATCAACATCTCTTACCTCAAACGTAGGAGTCCCACCAATTCCTGCCCAGGGCCTCTGGGGCTCATCGTGGTCACTGCCCCTCCAGGGACATCAACCTAAGCACAAACCAGATCATTCACTACACTCTTTAAACATCACCTAGTATCTTATATTAGGAGCTATATCCTATCCCCATTTCCTCCACAAGAAAGAGGTCCTCCTATATCACGCCATCTCCACCACGTTCCCTTTCTCCCTGCCCCTCACCCCCAGCCTACCTGACTTCCAGTCACTCTAGTCCTGGTGGGTCTCACGCAACTCTCCCACATACAGTCCTTCTCCCTAAACCCCCATTTCTTCCTCAGTCCTTCCCCTCAGCACCCATTTCTTCTTCAGACCTTCTCCCCAGCATCCATTGCTGTTGTGACTGATGTTAACAGACTTGTTGCCACTTTTCCAGGCAAAGGTAGATTTCTTCAGCCTTCTCTTAACTCTACAGTAGTGCCCACTGCCACACGAGCATGTAGTGACCTGTCCAAGCACCCACCCTCCCCACCGAAGTAAAATGTCTTCCAGAGACCAGTCTCCATTCTTGCTCCCACCCTATCTGGAACGGGTTGTGAAAGGGGAAAGAAGGAAGGTACTGGCATTTTTCCAGCTGCTAAGTCTTGAGAAACCTGGAAGTTATGAATTTCCAGAAGGGAAAGGAATGCTGTGTGCAAAACTCTCACTTTAAAGATAAGTAAATTGCCTCTTCTTTCATCCACTTTGCTCAATTTGTCACCAAACCTGGTTGTCAGAGCCTGTCTCCCTATGTCTTCCAGATCTCCTGCCTCTCCGTCAGCCCCCACCACATGCAAGCACTCACCTGGGATTGGTAAAGCACTCTCAGGGATGGTCCACCTTAGTCTAACACATTCTGATGGAAGACACCATGAATCAGTTCTTTTAGTGAGTCATCCCAGGCACCCAAGATGCTGCCTGACTTCCCAACTAGCCCTGTATGTTTTGAAGCAAGCTCACATCTGGGCTCCAGAGCTCAGTCATCTAGTCGGCCCTCTCAGCCCCGCTGTTCCCACACCCCCAGACACACACGCCGTGTCCCAGGTTCCTCCTGGGATCAGAAATGTGGCAGCACTGACTCCTGCCTCCAACCTTCTGCTCAGCCAAAGTCAGTATCCCAAATGTTTGCCTACACTGGCTAAAACCATGTTGTGTTGATAACCCCCGGATGATTCCCTAACAGACAGTGGAAACCTGGGAAGGAAGGAAGTCACTGTGGATGTGACTTTGACGATTGTATGTAGCCCCTCATGTCTGTCTTGATCTACTTACTAGAATTTTGCCATGCAAAGGAAACGTCCCATGATGCCACACACTCCCCTGCCATAATGCATGTCTGAAGTACATGAGGCCAAGAGCGAATTAACCCTTTGATAAAGAGTCAAAATAAAGCAACTCTTAGAAAGGAAAACATTTCATTGGGGCTGCCTTACAGTTCAGAGGTGTAGTCCATTATCGTCATGGCAGGAAGCAGGGCAGCATGGCTGCAGACGTGGTGTGGAGAAGGAGACAAGCATTCTACGTCTGAATCAGTAGGCAGCATGAGGTTAAAGCGACACTGGGCCTGGCTTGAGCTTCTGAAACCTCTAAACCCACCCACAGTGGCATCACTTCTGACAAGGCCACACGTGCTCCATCACAGCCACACCTCCTAACAGAACCACTCCCTATGAACCTACGGGGGCTTCTTTCATTGAAACTACCACAGTCTCACACTGAGAATTTACATGATCTGAGAGCATGGGCTATGTCTTCAGCAACTCGCATGCCCGGGACTCTGTCTCCTACAGGCCCTGCCTATCAATGCCTACTTCCTAAGACTCATTTTAACTGCTTCCTATTAAGGAACTAAAGAAACAAACAAAAAAAATACCTAGCACCTCTGAACTGCTGCAGAACTGGTAATGCCTTCATTTCAACATTTACCACATTCATCTTTCAGATGGAGCTCAGGTTTCTATCGCTGTGAAGAGACGCCATGACCACAGAAACTCATAACAGAAAACATTTCACGGGTGTGGCTTACAGTTCAACAGTTTAGTCTCTTATCATCAAGGTGGGAAATGGCAGTGTGCAGGCAGACATGATCTTGGAAAAGGATCAGAGAATTCTACATCTTGATCTTGCAGGTAACAGGGAGTAAACTGTGTCCCCAGGCACAGATATAGGAGACCTCAAAGTCCACTACTACAGTGACACATTTCCTCTAATAAGGCCATACATAACTATTCTAACAAAGCCACACCTCCTAGTAGTGCCAATCCCTTTGGGTTTCAAACGACCATACTCCACTCCCTGGCCCCCAAAGGCTTGTAGCCAAATCATAAGGCAAAAATACATTAAATCTAACTTCAAAAGTCCCCATAGTCTTTAACAGTCTCAAGTGTATTTAAAAGTTGAATTTCAAAGTCTCTCTGAAACTCACGCAGTCTTTTATTTTTCTTTCTCTCTTTTTCTTATACTTTTCCCTCTTTTTTGTTTCCTTTTTTAGGTTTTCTGAGACAGAGTTTCTCTGTGCAACAGTTCTGGCTAATCTGGACTGTTGCTTTGTAGACCAGGCTGGCCTCAGACTCACAGAGATCCTCCTGCCTCTGCCTCACAAGGGATGGGATTAAAGGCATGCACCAGCACCTCATTGCTCCTTGTTAGCAGCTTTGCTTGGCGGGTTCTCCACAGCTCTGGCGTCTCTAACATCTTGAGTTCTCCGAGGCAATTCAGGCTTCACTTTCACAGTTTCATGTAATGGCCTCTCTAGGCCTCCATGCAGCCTTTGGTGGTCTGAAAGAAAATGACCCCCAAAGTGAGTGACACTATTAGGAGGTGTGGCTTGTTGGAGAAACTGTGTCCCGGTGGGAACAGGATTTGAGGTCTCTTTTGCTCAAGCTTCCCTCAGCGACTCCGTCAACTTCTTGTTGCCTGCAAGATGTAGCACTCTCAACTCCAATGCCACATCTGCCTGCACACCACCATGTCCTACCATGATGATCAAATGGACTGAACCTCTGAACTGTAAAGTGAGCCACCCCAATTGAATGCTTTCTTTATAAGTGTAACTGTGGTCATGGTGTCTCTTCACAGCAATGAAAAGCCTAACTAAGACAGAGGTTGGTACCAGGGATTGGGGTATTATTGCAATAGACCTGACCATGCTTTTGTTTGGAGGAATTTGGAGTTTGTTCTTTTGGTTATGAGAATAGTGGAATGTTTTAAGTGCTGTTTAATGGGGTATACTAGTAGGAACATGGAAGACAGTTGTGCTGAGTGTGATTTGATGAATTGTGAGATGTTTACTCAAGAGGTTTAGAGTAGAAAAATTTTAGTATGGTGCCTAGAAATCATTCTTGTGATATTTTGGTGAAGAAAGTGCCTGGCTTTTGCCCTTGTCCAAAGAGTCTGCCTAAGGTTAAAGTGATGAGTTTTGGATTAATTTCATTGGCAGAGGAAATCTCAAAACAGCCTAGTATAGACTCTGTCATGTAGATTTTAGTGATAGCTCTAGTGAAGATTTAAATAAGCAGAGTAAATTACAAAATATAAATTTTGAGGGGAAAAGGGGCACTAGGAAGTGGAATAGAGCTAAATCCTTTGTTCAAGGAGATACATGGATTAAGAAATGGAATAAAAGGAGTAGAGACCTAAGGGCAATAATTTTCCATCTTGTGGAAAGAAACTAAAGAAAAGATTAGAGCCAGGTACATTGGGGCGCACATTTTATCCCAGCCCTGGAAGGCAGAGGCTGGCAGATCTTTGGGTCTGAGGACAGCCTGGTCTATAGAGCAATCAGGACAGCCAACCTTAGGCAGTAAAGGACGGAAAGCCAGTGAAGGTGTAATTGAATGAGGGGCCATGTTCCAGTCCCAGCAAGCAGCAGAACTTGGCAGCTTCATCCACGTGGTTCTTGCTTTGGAGTTAAATATGGAAGAAACAGGTTATGGAATTTGCCTCCAAACCTAAACAAAGAAGCTGAGGCCAAGGATGGCGGCCATTGCATGGCTGTGAAATTGAAGCCTGGAAAACCCAAGATGTTGGAGATGCCAGAGTCATGGAATATCCACCAAAGAGAGCTGCTAACAGAGAGTGGAACCAGCCCAAGGGAAAGAAGTGTGTTGCAGTCAACAAAGATGAACAGAGTTGGAGATCTGAAGAGCGCTTTGACATGAAGACACAGAGTTTGGAGTTCACCCAGCTGGTTTTTTGGTCTTGCTTTGGTCCAGTATTTCCTCACTATGCTCCATTCCCTGTGTTTTGGAATGGCAATGTATATCCTGTACCATTATATATTGGAAGTATCTGACCTGCTTTTTTATTTTGATTTTTTTACAAGGGGATTACAGTTAAGAGATTGTCATGTGTCTCAGAAGAGACTTTGGACTTTTGACTTTAAAACAAGTTTGAAACTGTTGGGGATTTTTGTAGTTGGACAGGATGCATTTTTTTGTTTGCATTATGGTATGGCTATATGCCTTTGAGGGCCAGGGAGTGGAATGTGGTGGTTTGAAAGAAGGGATTGGCATTAGTAGAAGGTGTACTTTAGGAATCAATGTATGTGTCAGTGGGGTAGGAACAGGGTTTTCATACATGCATATTTTTATTACTGGCCACCATATTGATATTCGCATGAAGTCATCTCTAACTGCTTATCAGTTGTAGCCTTTAAGGGGGAAACGTTATCAAAGATAAGAAAGACAGAGTCACTGGTCCATTCACACAAAGTTAGTCATGGTAACCTAGGAACATCATTATTAGAATCTCCTGGTTCTAGTATTGAAAGTCTTACGTCTAAGAAGTCCCTAGGTCCCAGAAAAAAAAATCTGGATTGTTCCCTAACATAATTATGACATCCAATTCTAGACACCTACCTGTCTCCCTTCCCACTCCTCGGATCACTGTTCACCAGCACAGACATAAGATATACACACACCAATGCCCTGTGGCCTATTCCACACCAAACTCTAACTCATACCCCACTTTGTACCATAGATGCTTCAGTGTATTAGAAATGCTTTCTCCAGCCGGGCGTTGGTGGCGCACGCCTTTAATCCCAGCACTCGGGAGGCAGAGGCAGGCGGATCTCTATGAGTTCGAGGCCAGCCTGGTCTACAAAGTGAGTTCCAGGACAGCCTCCAAAGCCACAGAGAAACCCTGTCTCGAAAAAAACCAAAAAAAAAAAAAAAAAAGAAATGCTTTCTCCAAAAGATGTGTGAGGTATGGAGTATGCATTTTCATTGTCATCCTCACTGGATTTATCAACGGTCACATCTCTGGGTGTGTCTGTGACAGTGTTTCCAGAAAGCTTTAGGAGCAGGGGAGACCTTAAATATGAGTGGTACCAATCTTGGGCTAGAGTCTTGGAGTGTGCGTGTGTGGCAGGGGTGGGGTGTAAACACCAGTACTTATCCCTGCTTTCCGACTACAGCTGCAATACAACCAGCTGCCCTGTGCTCCTGATAGCCATAACTTCCAAATGATCCCTTCCTTCCCAAGTTCTTTAGTCAGGTATTTTGTAACAGCAATGAGAAAGATAACTAATACAGGATGTTTCTGCAAAAGTAAGATAATTGAGCAAATACACTGAGATCATTTAAGTTCCCCGAATGTCATTTGAATAGCAACTTATTTTTCTCTCTTGACCTTTAGAGCACACATGAATACAACTGTGCTGGGAAATCTTCTAGAATAATATCAGTAGGTCATATCTGCCTTTGATAGCTCTGTTTACTAACAATACAATTAAACTCCTTCCATATTCCTCAGTCAGTCTCGTTGTGATGGTTAAGAAACCACATTCAACCAGGTCAAACCTTTCTTTTTAAAAAAAAACATCTTTTACTAATTTTTCAACAATTTCATATGTGTATACAGTAAATCTTCTTTAGGCTGTGGCGGTGACTCAGCCACTAAAGACTAGACTCACAACCAAAATATTTATCTTGGTCATATCTACCTACCAACCTCCTCCAAATACCCCTATACACAGCCTACACATCCCCCCTCCCTTCATCCCCTCTTTTTTTCTCTATTTTATTTTTAACCCACTGAGTCTAACTAATCCTATTTGCTTGAATGCTGACTGGTTCTATTGGTTTAATCTTGAGCAGGTAACCACCGCTGCTGTGAACTCATGAGTGCAACATCCATCTCAGGTTGGGAGGCCAGCTTTTCATAGCACTCTGGCTCTTGAAGTCTTTCTACTCCCTCTTCTGAAATGTTCCCTGAGCCTAGACAAGTTGATACAGCTGTCCCACTTAGAGCTAAGCTCTCAACAGTCATTTGTACACAGATCTTTGATCAGTTATGAGTCTGTGCATTAACTGCCATCCACTGCAGAAAGATCTTTTCTGGACAAGGCTGAAATCAGCAGAAACATGGCTATGGACACAAATATTTAGAGGTTAATTTGATGCCCTTTCCATATGTTAAAGAAACAGTAGTAGGTTCTGCCCTAGGACCTATGACCTCTCTGGTCATGAACTTTTGACCAAGTTTACTGTACTTGGTATGAATTCCTCCTGTGGAGCAGGTCTCAAATCTAATACGAAAGCAGTTTGTGGTTACCCCTAACTTTTATGGCACTATTATACCAAAGTTGGTGTTGTAGGTTGCATGGTTCAACACTAGGTAAAAGTAATGATGACTTTTATTCCCCAGTAAGTGCACATTTGGGTACTATGAAAGTTAATCAAAAAAGAGGAAATTTTCATATCAGTTCCAACTTGATTTCTGCAACCAAACATATTGAGTCTTCAACAATAGACTCTTACCACATAGTTCTGGTGGGCAAACAAAAGCAATAGTCTGTGTTGTTTGGTGGGCTCTGGGCCTCCCTGACTAATAATTTGTAAGATGGTATCCTATGTACAGCATTGAGATGTTTCATTTAAAAACCCATATCTCAACAATATTCAACTTCATATAAAAAAACAGGATAGCCATAACAATCCTGTACAAAAAAGGATCATTTGGGGGCAACACCATCCCTGACTTCAAGCTCTACTATAGAACTATATTAATGAAAACATTTTGGTATTGGCATAAAAAGAGACAGGTGAACCAATGGAGTTGAATTGAAGACCCCCTGATATCAACACACACACACACACCTATGAACACCTAATTCTTAACAAAGAAGCTAAAAATATAAAATGGAGAAAAGAAAACATATTCAACAAATGTCTCTCAACATGTAAAAGAATGCAAATATATCCATATCTATTGCCATGCACAAAACTCAAGTCCAAATGGATCAAAGACCTCAATATAAATCCATCCACACTGAACCTCATAGAAGAGAAAGTGGGAAATACAATGAAATGCATAGGCACAAGAGACCACTTCCTAAATAAAACACCAGTAGTACAGACACTGAGAGTTATGATTAATAAGTGGAACCTCCTGAAACTGAGAAACTTCTGTGAAGCAAAGTACATGGTCAACAAGACAAAACGGCTCCCTACAAAGTGGGAAAAGATGTTCACCAACCCCACATCTGACAGAGGGCTGATCTCCAAAATGTACAAAGAACTCAAGAAACTAGACATCATTTCACAAAATAATGCAACTAATAAATGGGGTACAGATCTAAACAAAGAATTCTCAATAGAACAATCTCAAATGGCAGAAAGATACTTAAGGAAATGTTCAACGTTCTTAGTCATCAGGGGAATGCAAATCAAAAACACTCTGAGATTCCAACTTATACTGATCAGAATGGATAAGATCAAAAACAGCTTATTTTGGAGAGGATGTGGAGAAAGGGGAGCACTCCTCCATTGCTGGTGAGAATGCAAACTTGTACAGCTGCTGTGGAAATCAGTATGGTGATCTCTCAGAAAATTAGGGATCAGCCTACCTCAAGACCCTGCAATACCACTG
Organism: Mesocricetus auratus; assembly: GCF_017639785.1. Taxonomy (NCBI): domain Eukaryota; kingdom Metazoa; phylum Chordata; class Mammalia; order Rodentia; family Cricetidae; genus Mesocricetus; species Mesocricetus auratus. The sequence continues at coordinate 9,795,210 of NW_024429210.1, forward strand.
TTGAGCATATACCCATGGAGGCAGATTCACACCATAAAGACATTTGCTCAACTATGTTCACAGCAACATTATTTGTAATAGTCAGATCCTGGAAACAGCCTAGATGCCCCTCAACTGAAGAATGAATAAAGAAGATGTTGTACATTTCCACAATGGAGTACTACTCAGCAGTAAGAAACAATGACATCCTAAAATTCTCAGGCAAATGGACAGAACTAGGAAAAAAATCCTGAGTGAGGTAACCCAAAACCAGAAAGACAAATATAGTATGTATCCACTCACTCATAAGTGGATACCAGAGATAAGGCAAAAGATACCCAGGCTACACTCCACAATCCCTCCCCCAAATAAATAAATACCCTTATCTTCCAATGGAAACATCATCCACCCATACAGGGCATCTGTGTTCAAACACCCTCCTTTTTTTTCCATCACACATTTGTGGTGTTTTGGAAGAAAATGGCCCCATAGGAATGATACTGTTAGGAGGTGTGGCTTTGTTGGAGTGGGTGTGGCCTTGTTGGAGGAAGTGGGTCACTGTGGGGGTAGGTCTTGAGGTCTCCTATGCTCAAGCTGTGCCCAGTGTGATAAACGGTTGCTTCTGCTGCCTGCAGATCAAGATACAGAACCCTCAGCTCCTTCTCTAGCACCATGTCTGCCTGCATGCCACCACACCCTGCCATGATGATAATGGGCTAAACCTCTGAAACTGTAAGCCAGCCCCAACTGAATGTTTTCCTTTGTAAGAGCTGTTGTGATCATGGTGTCGCTTCACAATATTTTAAGTAGCTTACAAAGTTTCCACAAGAGTTTATTTTTATTATGTGGTACATGCAAGTTCTATGTGGGTACCACGATGCTCTAGTAGAGGTCAGGCTCCCCTTCCACCATGTGGATCCCAGAACTTAAACCTAGATCATCAGGCTTCTAGGGCAGGTGCCTATATCCAATGACCCATCTTGCTGACTGTATTAGGATTTTCCATACATCCTTAGTTTTGACTAAATAACCTCCTGAGGCCCCCTCCTTCTTCAACCGCCCCCCATTCCTGCTTAAGCCTCTAACCCTCAGGACTCTCCCTCCTCTACTTTCATACCAGTGATCTTCCACTCTTAGCCCTGAAGTCCAGGTCAAACTTCTATTCCTAGTTCATCTGAAAGCATCCGGCATCAATGGGGATTAGACGAGTAGGACTTTCAGCCTCCCTAACGACTCTGTGGCTCTCTGTCGGTCATCTGGCTTTACAGCAGAACTTTCAGTGTGGGAATTTGCCCTCCTGTGTTTCCACCAGTTTCCCTCTGGCAAAGCTCCCCCAGTGGTTGTCAGAGCCATCTTTGTAGCCTTCCACCGTGTCAAATGTCTCAGAGCCAAGATCTGAAGTGATCACGTGTGCCCTGGTGTGACACCTGAGGACTGAGAAAATGTATTTCCTTTGGTCAGTCACATCTGAGAGTTTCTGCATGGTTTGTGGCATTTGAATTGCACCAAATGGACTCAAGTGGCTGTTTTGTTTTGTGTTGTTGTTGTTTTTTTTTTTTCTCTTTTGCTGGATTAACTGGAGATTTAGACACCTTCTAAATCCACCATTACAAGCTTCAAAATATGCGACTAACACCACCCATAAAGTTGGTGGAATCAATTATTTTTTTAGCAGGAAGAAAACCTTAAATTGTCCCTTTGCATCAGCTGTCAGGCAAATATGCTATAGAACTTCACAGAAACACGACTTGATCCGAGAACATCTGTAGCCGTCTGGAACATATTTTCCCCAGGACTTTACTTTCGAGCTCTCTATACGTATCAGATGTTCTCCACAGAATCTGTGACATGTCTTAGGATTCTTGAATTAACATCAGTTACGCCTCTGTCTCGAATGGTGCCAATCTGAGTTGAAACCCTGCCAACCTTCTTAGCACCACCACCAGCAGACTTAATTAATCTATGGCTCTTGTGCATAGGCAGATTAAAATCAGAGTGTGTGTGCACAGGGACTTTCTGCTTCTCTGGAGACTCGCTTTAGTTTCCAGAGATCGGAGATGCATTTCAGCAAGTGACACCCTGATAGCCTCGTGTCCCTACTCACATTTGCTAGGGCGCTACTTGTCTCACGATGGCTGACAGGGTCCTTCACCAATGGCCTGAAGTCCTTTAATCATGCAAAATGAAAATACTTCAGCATAGCTCGCCCTGCCCGCATGTATTTTTTGATTATAAAATGGAAGAGGAGCAGTGTGATTAATAGCCCTTATGAAATGGGAAGTCTTCCTCTCTTACACTGGTCTCTGACACAAATGTTCAGCAAATTACATCTGAAGTATACATCATAAAAAGAACCTACTTAATTCATTTTGATAAAATTATTTCAGAGATACACAAAGATGTATGTTCAAGGATATTCTTCTCCAAGTGGCTTAGAAAGTCTAAAGACTTAGAAAGAGTTGTGCTATAGATCTTTCCAAAGATCCTTACAAAGAGCATGCTCTTTTGAAAATTAATATGCCAAAAGTATTTTTTACTTCCATGAAAAAAATCTACTATTAAGTGATCAAAGGAGAAATTTTAAAAGCCATACCACACTATAATAGAATTTTGTTCATGTTTTTAAAATTATGAATATTGATATCACACGAAAACAAATGTAACAAGACATAGACCAAATGATGCGAGAAGCTATGGTGGGTTGTGGGTAAACGCATTTTTTAGCTCTTGTTTATGCCACCTCCAAACTGTGACCTGCAGTCCCCAAACGGAAAGAGGTAGCCCAAGGGGGAAGCAAAGGACGGTGGACTCGTGGGTCAGGTGGCCCCCAGAGGCAGAACGCCCAGGAGGGACCTGAGAATCCATCCACACTCACGTCAGGGGATGCTGATGCTGCTGGCTCACAGAGCAGCCCCCTCACAGCTCTGCCTGCGGGTGTGTGCCCCTGCCCCATATGGCGGCCCTCTGGCAAATGTGTGTACATACATGCCTGTGCCTGCGTGTGCGCGTATGTGCATATCTGAGCATGTGTGTCTGTGAGCCCTGTGTGCCTTTTTCTTCCAAACAGCAATCCCCTGATGCTCGTTTATCAAAGAAGTTAGGGGAAAGACGTACAGACAAAGAGGTGATCCGAGGAACTGCGGTACCCACTGTTCCTTGTCGGGTGGTACAATATGTTCACCTGCTTCGTCCACGCGTGGGTCGGAATCTGGGCGTAGCCTGGAGATCTGCACACACTGGGTCTCCCAGAGTCCTACTGAGGCAGCAAGAGGAAGAGGAGGGGTCTGACGCTGCTGGAGGAGGCTTCTGATGAGGCTCGGGTTTCCCTGGGACATCTTCCCAGATCTGGAACCTTTAAGCCCTAACCCTCCAGGAAGCATCCTTGCCTCCAGTTGGCTCAGAAAAGTAGAGCATGGATTTGAGGCTGACAGGATTTTATAAAGGTCGGAACAGCTAGGGATCAAGGACAGTGGAGAGAATGTCCTTTTCTGAGGGTTCTGGGAAAGGAACGCATGGTTTTCAGCCTGGACGCCTGCCTGCGCGCAACCCCCAAAGAGAAGGGTTCTTAAAAGAAATTCAGCAAAGAAAAAGAACGGTCTGTTTCCACTTCCCAAGCGACTTTCCAGCCAGCAACAAGATGGAGGCCAGGAGGGAGCTGACCCAGGGAGGTCTGATGGGATTTGAGCTTCCCACATGCTACTGTTCCTGGCTGTACCCGGTTTGGCCCCCAGTGGCGGCGTCTTATAAAAGGCCACAACACTTTTCTCTTCTCACCCCAACACGAGGCCTTCCATGAAGCTGGAACTAATTCTTATGACAAGTTACAAAACCGCTGGCGAAAATGATGACAATGCTGACACCGCACACACTGGAAGAGCTCACGGGGTGCCTGTGACCAAGCCCCACTACTCAGCTGGCTCTCCTGGCAGATCCCAAAGCTGACAAGGACGTTGCAAAGGCCAAGTCATCTCGTCACAGGCACAGTTCAAGATCATGACAGCTGGTTCTGCATATTTGACCAACGTCCTCAAAGAATTTCATTCCTTTAAATCAGAAGGATGAGGACTGGACTCTGTTAAAACCCTATAGTCTGTGGAGCGGTTGTGGTGCACGCCTTTAATCCCAGCTCAGGAGGCAGAGGCAGGTGGATCTCTGTGAGTTCGAGAGCAGTCTGGCCTACAAAAAGAGTTCCAGGACAGCCCTGTCTCGAAAAACCAGGAAGAAAAAGTTCTGTGATCTATACCCTACTTTATCAAGGTGGGGGAGTCCTGGCACAGTTTAGTTCATGTCTCTAAATCAGAAACAGGGTGGGGAAAGGAATAGAGGGAGAGCGGATCATACGAGGTTGAACTCGAACCTTCAAAGCTCAGATGTGAGCACATGCAGTATGGGGGTGGCACCCATCCTCCGCATATCTCCCTGAAGGAACTGGAAGGTGCCTTTTGCTAGACAGAAAAGTCTTGGGAGCCTTGGGGGGAAAAAGACCTAGAAGACTAGAAAAGTGCCTCCCCTAGTTTCTGGGAGCATCCTTCTCATCAGCTGAAGCATGAGTAGAGACCGTTTGAAAATACAGTCTACACACAGCAGAATATATAAAGTCTGGCTCCTGCACCCAAGCCAGACACCCAGAGGACCACGGAAGTGGCAGAGACTCCAAAGAGATCCCTGAGGTTCCACAGGTAATCTGAGCACCTTAAAGTTGAATCATTGGCCTTAGTAAGCTTTCCCTCCTATCTGCTGATAGGCAAGGCATGGGACACGCAGTAGGACTCTCAAGAGAACATCTCAGGGTCAGTGTAAAGTTTAAACTCAGAAGAGATCTGTAAACTGTCAAGGTCAGAGAGATACAAGGCTTCCCAGTTCCTTTTCTTTCTCAATATAATGCCAACAGCCCACAGCACCTTGGCACACAAATCTCCTTGGCAACTAGAGCTTCAAAGTCTTTGGTAAGCCTACACTCAAAAGCATATTTAGGTCTATAGGAAAAAATTACTTTCCAAGAGCCCTCGAATGGTTTCCAAGGGATTGCCGGGATCCTCCGCAAACTGTAAATTCAGCCAGTCAGCCTTTGTAGCAGAGTTCCTTTCCTAGCCTTAGTCCTCAGTCTGTGCCCGCAGACACCTGCAATCAACACTCAAATGTATCTTTCCTGTTTAGAACCTTTTGCTATTGTTAAGAGACAGACACCTGCCCTTCTCCCAGACTCTAGGACTCTAGGACAGTGACCAGACATTACACACTACTGTGGCCTCAATAAAGATAGCCAATTCTCAACAGTGTTTGGCTCCCCTGAATTAAGGGATTTGTTACCATAATGCCCAAATTTAAGAAGCTTAATGCAATTTTATTTTGAGTCATCTAAAGATGGGAGTCAGGATCTCCCTGACCAGCAGAAAACCTTTTATGTGATCATTTCAGACACAGTGTCTTCTACTTCACAATTTTGCCCTCTCTGGGGCTGATGGGCTCTTCTGACTTCAACGTTGTTCGTAAACTTGCTGGGTTGTTTTCAAATGCCTGAAGTGTGGGTAGAAGGCTCAATCAGTGAAGTCCTTGCTGTGGAAGCATGAGGGCCTCACTTCAGATCCCCAGCACCCACATAAAAACCTAGCTAAGGGAACATGTACCCAGAAGCCTAGCAATAGGAAGGCAGAGGCAGGAGGGTCCCCAGGGCTCACTGACTAGCTAGTCTTGGAAAATCACTAACTTCCAGCTCCAGTGAGAAACACTGCCTCAAAAATTAAGTTGAAGAGTGACTGAGGAAGACACTGTGTGTGGGTGGACTCTGGCCTCAGCAAGCATGAACACACATGTACATATACCAGCATATGCGTGTGCATAAATCCTTCCCACACAGAAATATCTGAGATTATAATCTTGTGGGCTCACCATTTTGGAGATGAATTCTATAATTTATTGGCTCCATTTCTTTGAGGCCTGTGACAAGGCGACAAAGCCTGGAGTGACAGAGCACAGCTCCTCACCTTAGAGTCAGTAAGTAGGTGAAAATGAGAAGAATTTTTCACAACCCCTCCAAGGTACTCCCTTAATGGCCTAAAGACTGCCTACTAGATACCCTATGGGTGTCAGGCTTCCCAGTAGTGCCCCAAGAACTCTGTGGACGTTTAAGATCCTACCATAGCATACTGCATAGTTCATCACTGAAGAAAACCAATGCAGGAACGCAAGCAGGGCAGGAACCTGGAGGCAGGAGCTGGGGCAAAGCACATGGCAGGGAGCTTCTTACTGCCTTGGGCTCAGCCTGCTTCCGTATAGAACCCTGGACCACCAGCCCAGGGATGGCCCCGCCCACAGTGGGCTGGGCCCTCCCACACCAATCACTAATTAAGAAAACGCCCTTCGGGCCTACCCACAGCCCAATCTTATAGAGGTGTTTTCTCAGTTGAGGGTCCCTCCTCTCAGATAACTATAGCTTGGGGGTCAAGATGACACGCAACTAGGGAGCACACGTTGGTACCACACTGTTGCAGTAGGCTCTGGCATCTGACACACAGAAGATGAGTAGTTCTCAGCAAGAGAACTGGATGGGTCCAGTACGCTTGGGGGAAAACCTCTTTGTTTTTGCCTGTTTCTTGGCTTGACTATTAACACTCCTTTCCACTCGCTCTCCATAACAAATCACACTGTTACTCTACTCATCAACCATCTCAGGACTTACAAGTTCACCTAAGTTTCCCAAGGATGCATTTCCACCATGGGCGTCTTGGAGCATGCATCTGAGAGGAAGCACAATATAATAAGAAGAAAAAGAGAAGAGCAAAACACAAAGTGCCATGCTCGGTTTTAACTGACCACCGTTGACTTCCCCACACAGGCATCAAAACACGTTCTTCACAGTTTAAAGTTCACTTCAGAGAAACATGGCCTCCCAGCTGCAGCCCAGCTGTTCCCTGGACACAAAAAGAGCAGTGTCGGCGTCTGAATACCCTGCTCACGTTTCAGTGCTCGCTGGACCTTCCCGAGAGCAGGGCTGGCACCTTCAGATGGGTCAGTTTTTCTTTCCAAAAACAAGAAGACTATACACCAATTGAAAATACTAAGTAAACCTTCACTGTAGATAGGGAAAACATGAATACTTAGGAAGTCAAGAAATTTCTGTTCACAAGCAAATTACCACTCCACATTAAAAGGGAACTTAATTCTAAACTTATAACTGTACAGGGAGTTTCTCTTCATGACTCAGTCAACAGAGTTACAAACACAGTGCCCTAAGGAGCTGAAGCCAACGAATTTTCCAGAAACCAAGAGAATTCCACAAGATCGACATGGAGGCAACTTTGGATATAAGTAGATAGATAGTTGTACCAACTCCTAGAAAGCTGAATTAAGGCAACAAGTTGAGAACTATTGTTTGTTCTACATGTTCCTTAATTTAGTTTGAATAACTTGAAGCCACACAGCAACCTCCTTGGAAAATAGTCTGCAATTCAATGTCACTAACTCACACTGGTTCCCTTTCAGTGAGTCCGGATGACAAAGGATTTGCCACTTAGAGGTTTCCCCACTAGACAGCTCTCTGAGTCTTGTGCAGACACGAGAAAAATAGTTCATCAAATGTTTAACCATTATCTGTGTGCAAGGAAAGCCATTAAATGAATGAACCTTTAGTGAATTAAAGCAATTTTCTAGAAAACCAAAAGAAAATTGAGTCCTAGAATAAACATTCTTAAAAATAACATTGGACAAAGACTTTTTCCACTAGGTCTGTAAAAATTAAACCAGTTAAAAGAGGAAATAAACGTTTCTGTGTTCTAAGCAGTTCCATTTATTAGGACAATTGCTAACTATGAAAGAATAAAAACCCAACACAGGACTGCCCTTACTACCCCAGGTGATGCCTTGTGAAGTAAAAGCAACATCAGTATTTTTCCCGAGTCACCCTGTGGGAAGGGGGGACAGAAGGACTAGGTGACAACCGAGCTGAGGCAAAACTGGCTGAGCTGGCACTGGCTCCTCCGCCCTCTCCTCTGTCCTCAGCATCACCAACTGCTATCCGTCACCCATATCACCAATATTAGGGTTTAAGTAGCTTCATACAGTCCCAGTCTTTGGAGGGGCTTGTACAATCAGCTATCCTGGGCTGAGCCACCATGGCAGCAGGCAGCTAGATCATGTTGTGAGGCATAAAGAGCATGCGTGTTCTGTGCCCAGATCCTTGTTTCATTAGCTGGATAAGTACAGCACCTAATAGAGCTAACTAGTTCCGATTGGAGACTGGATTTTAAACACCGGGTCTCTGCTCTCTTCAGTGACTCAGGAAACCGGCGCACTTTCTATCCCAAGACAATACATGAAAGGAAGGGGAGGGGCTTGTGGAGGACAGGCGGTAAGGCTCTGGCCATGACTGCAAGGGGCGTCCATCCTTTACACACCCTCCGCCTGCCAAGACTCAGCGATGCAGTTCACTTAGATGCACAGAGAGCTGGGAAACGTAGCTTTGCTCTCTGAAGACCTGTGTGTTGGTGGATTCTAGCCATTTCTTCTGCCAGGGCTCACACTGGTTCAGGCATTCTGCTCACCAATGACAAGGACTAAACAGTGAGCAATACACCGCCCTTGAGTAATTACAGCCTACTGGAGAAGAACAAATAAATTAATAATTATGATAGAGCATGATAAATATTGCCACTGGGGGTCCAAAGAATCCAGAGAAGAGTGAGCTGGGGGAAGTTCCGGGTACCTGTAAATGGAGTCTTGAGAGTGGTCATAGGCTAAGATCCTTGCAATACCATTAGCTTCCCTAACACTGTTCTGAAGGTCTTTCACATATTAGCTTACTCATGACATGAGAAAAGAAAATGGCAGCGGCTGTAGGAAGTGGGCCTGCCATCAATGTAGCTAGCCTAGAAGACGGAGGCCCCCAACAGGGAAGTCAGTTCTCTGCTAGTAAGAGAGACAAGGGTCAGTTAGTCTCAGGCATCCCTTCCCTGAAATAACTCTCTTCCCACTGGCTCTGTGCCGAGAGGCTGTGGAAGCTCATCAGTGACCAAGGACCGAAGCCCTTCCCCTTAGGATGGCCCTGTGCTTGCATGATTGCAACAAGGGAGTCTGGACGAGTATGTCGTGGTAGCGTTATTGCATCCTGGCCACCCGTGCCATGGCTCTCTGGGTACTTCAAACATCACAGTCCCGGAACCAGGCCACCACTTCGAGACTGGGAGGGCGTTAGGACATGAAGGGGCTGGAGCAGGGTGGAGCAACTGACCAGGAGAGAGAGCCACCATCTTATGAGGGTCAGCATGCGGCCATCTGGGCTGAAGTGGACGTCCAGCCTGTGCTCTATTTCTGATCAGAGTCTGGAATTCTTCTCCATCTATTCACGCTGTACTAGCTACTTCCCATTGCTATTTTAAAAGACTGACCAAAATCGACTTAGGGGGAAAAAAGGGTTTATTTGGCTTAACATCCCAATCATAGTCCATCATGGAATAGGGATTCAAGATAGGAAACTGAGGCAGGAACTGGTGTGGAAATCATGGGGGAGTGCTGCTTACCGGCTTACTTCCCCTGGAAAAATAGCTGCACTCACTGGCGTGAGCAAGCTGGTAAGCAGCACCCCTGCAGCTACTTTTTCTTATGCAGCCCAGGCCCACCCACCCATCCAGGGATGACCCCCCCCCATGAGCTGGGCCATCCCACATCAATCAACAGTCAAGAAAATGTCCTGTGGATATGCCCAAAGAGCAGCCAGATGGAGGCAATTCCTCAATCAAGGGCCCCTCTTCTCAGAGATGCTATTGTATGTCAAGGTGGCAAAAACTGATCAACTCATACACTCGTTCTCCTTGTGCTATAACAGTTCCTCCCTGATCACTCAAGCATGTCGACACAACCCAGTGAAGTAGGCCGTGTGACTGGTCATAGCTAATAGGAAATGGGCAGAATAATTTGTGATTTTCTCGGCCATGATATCTAGAGCTGACCTCTAACTCTTCGCCATGATAACCCTGGAAGGCCCCTGCTGAGGCGTCAGCCTAACAAGAAAGAGAAGAGACACCCCAGAGAATTGCTCAACCCACATAGGACTTGGTCAGGCAAGCCCTTTCTTCCCCTCACCCTGAGATTTCTTGATTTATAACCCATTAAGGGTATATAACACATCTGATTGGCAGTCCTCGTCTATAACTGGTTTTGTGATTTTATTGGTATTCACATTTTGAGATGAAGCTATGACCACCACCTGGAATGGCATCACCTAAACCTGTGTCACAATAGTCGCGGAGCTGAACCTATCTCCTGAGACATCCTCCCACTCTAAGTGGACACCTAATGGGATGAACTATCTAGTAATGAGGCTTGACAGTCTTGACTTGTTGAAGTGTTGATTAGGTTGTCTGTGCATGGCCTGCTCGTGGAGGCAGTCTAACCGGTCACCTTCCAAACCTCCTGGCTCACCCTGCCCTCCACTCAACACTCTCAGGAGATTAGCAAGCTACAAGCCAGCGTCTCTAAAACAGACTACCTGCAGCTCAAGTTTGCCTCCTTACTATGAGAAAGCCACACTCAGGATGTGCTGGGTATAAATTCAGCCAGCGTTAGAGGGCAGCATCCTTTAGTCAATTCCAATTCGTATACTCTTTCCTTTCAGAGAGATGTATGAACAGCTGTAATTTTAGCTTCAGTGTGATGACTGTGACATTTAAATAAAACAAAATGCTCTCTCTCTCTCTCTGTGTGTGTGTGTGTGTGTGTGTGTGTGTGTGTGTGTGTGTGTGTGAGCATACACTCACACATGCACAGCACACATGAGGAAATCAGAGGACAACCTTCAGGAGTTACCTCTGGATTCTCCAGAATCAGAGCTGGGCCATCAGGCTTTTGTGGCAAGCTCTTTCACCTCCTGGGACGTGTCTCCAACCCAATAAATTGTATTCAATCTCTAGAATCAGACACCAATCCTGAGTAGACAGGGGAAAAAAAATGTTCCTCTTCATGATGCTCAGATACAACAAAACTCCAAAGCAAAACTTGGAAATTGTCTGAATGCCTTCACTACCATGGAGTTACTTAACTAAATGTTTTAAGGAAGAGCATTACTGAAAAATTGCTATAGTAACCCTAACTTAGCCAATGACAAATCCCCGGGAACAAAAAATTGCTGTTATCCAAGCTATGTACCTTGGCTTGCACTGCAATGTCCTCATCCCTTGTCTCCCTGTCTTAGAACTTCTTTCCAAAACGTCCATGCAATATCCAGAGGGTCACAGACAAATCACCACATAGTTATGTAAATATTATGCATCTTCTAAGAATTATATTTTCACTAGAAAAAGTATAGCATCTATGTGTAATCACTAATACATATAATTATGTAGGCATAAATATGCTAATGACTTAAAGGTTTGCTCTCATCATTTTTACACTTTTGCCTTCCTATTCTGATCATTTACTACAGTGTATATCAACCCTTTTCACTTAAAACTTGTCTTCCATCACTTTCATCAACAGAAACATGTGAGTGAAACCTTCCCCATGAGAATTGCCTATCAGAACTTTTAAAAATAAGTTTTCCTACAAAGAACATAATTCTGTTACTTTCACACATGAAAAACAACTTGGTTAGGTATAAAAATTCTTGAATCTCAACTTTTTAGGAGTGAAACTCTATAGCTAATGTTTTTGTGTAATTATTATGGGCTAGGATGGTTATGGGCATCTTTATCTTTTTTGCTTTTGCTGAGTTGCATTATCAAGACCACACAAAAGGCATGTTTATGTAATAAGAAAAAAATGACTAAAATCAATACATTTACACTGAGTGATTATTAAATTCCCAGCACATTGCCAATAATCACTTTTCTCAAGGAATTCACTGTAAATGAATATTATTGGTATGCATGAATGATTTTACCACACAAGAAATTTTATGTTTTAGAAAATACAGTATTGGCCTGGAAGGTTTGCTCTGAGTCTGGCCACACTTCAGTCTTCAGCCCCCTCTTGTCCCTGACCAGTGTTTGAGGTGAGTGGGAGCTCTGCTCTGGGCCCCAACTCCCAACATCCCCCTGCTACCATCTCCCTGGGCATTTTCTGAACCTAGAGAGGACCTGCCCAGCCTGGAAGGATCACCCTGAGTCTGGCCACACCTCAGTCTTCTGTGCCCTCCATTCTCTGCCCTGTAATTGAGCCCCTGCCCTGGGCTTGAGTCTTCAGTCCCCTCTGGTCTCCACCCTGTGTTTGAGAGTTTCTCAGACCCACCTACACCCATAGGAGTATTGGACCTGCTTGAACACACTGGAAAGGATCCTTAGACCCAAACCCATCAGGAGAGGAAGAGACCCTACAAGCTCCCACTGAAAGAAGGGATGGAAAGAAGGCAATATAAAAACACAGCTAACAACAGAGGAAACAGTATAACAACAACAGAGTCTAGAAACTCTACACCAGCAAGACCTGAACATACCAACACAGATGAAACAGAAAAGAATGGCCTCCAAAACAACCTCCTGAAAGTGATAGAGGCCCTCAAAGAGGATATGAGAAAAGCCCTTAAAGGAATGGAAGAAAACACAAACCAAAAAATGCAAGAAATCAACAAATCTCTTAAAGAAAGCAAGGAAAGACAAGAAAAAATTATCAAACAGATGAAGGAAACAATTCAAACAGTTCAAGACCTGAAAACCAAAACGGGGACAATTTAAAAAAAACAAAACACAAACTGAGGTAATGCTGGCAATTGAAAGGCTGAATAAACAATCGGGAACTACAGATACAAACATAACTAACAGAATACAAGAGATGGAAGACAGAATCTCGTGCATTGAAGATAAACTAGAGGAAATAGATTCATCGACAAAAGAAAGTCTTAAATTCAATAGACCCTTAACACAAAATATCCAGGAAATATGAGACACTGTGAAAAGATCAAACCTAAGAATAATAGGTATAGAAGAAGGTGAAGAAGCCCAGCTCAATGGTGCAGAAAACATATTCAACAAAATCATAGAAGAAAACTTCCCCAACCTGAAGAAGGAAATGACTATGAAAGTACAAGAAGCTTACCGAACACCAAATAGACTGGACCAAAAAAATAAGTTCCCTCGACACATAATAATCAAAATGCCAAACATACAGAATAAAGAACAAATATTAAAAGCAGCAAAGGAAAAAAGACCAAGTAACATATAAAGGCAGACCTATCAGAATTACACCTGACTTCTCCATGGAAGCTATGAAAGCCAGAAGGTCCTGGATAGATGTTCTTCAAACACTAAGAGACCACAGATTCCAGCCCAGCCCAGCAAAACTCTCAATCACTATAGATGGAGAAAACAAGATATTCCATGACAAAACCAGATTTATGCAATACATAATCCACAAATCCAGCCCTACAGAAAGTTCTAGAAGGAAAACTCCAACCCAAGAAAGTTAACTATGCTCAAAACAACATGGGCAATAGATAATCTTACTTTACAAGAAATCAGAAATAGTGGAAAAACTCACACACAAAACCATCAACAAAAAACAGATCCAAAGCAAACAAGAATCAACAATCGATCGTCATTAATATTCCCTGAATATCAACGATCTTAACTCACCTATAAAAAGACACAGGATAACAGAATGGATACAAAGACAGACTCTATTCTTCTGCTGCATACAAGAAACACACCTCAATTTCAAAGACAGATGCTACATCAAGGTTAATGGTTGGGAAAAGATTTTCCAATCAAATGGATGTAAGAAGCAAGCAGGTATAGCTATCATAATATCTAACAAAAGAGACTTCAAACTAAAATTAATCAAAAGAGATGAAGAAGGTCATTTCATATTCATCATAGGAAAAATCTACCAAGAGGAAGTCTCAATTCTGAACATATATGCATGCCCCAAATATAAAGGTACCACGTTCATAAAAGAAACATTACTAGAACTTAAATCACACATTAAACCCCACACACTTATAGTGGGAGACTTCAGCACTTAAGACCTTTCTTTGTTTACACAGAAAAGCGGACATGATGGGGAAGTCCTGTGTGTATGTCAATAAAGCAGTGTTGGCCAATAGGGAAGCAAGATAGGTGGGACTAGGAGTCAAGGAGTACTCTGGGAAGAAGAAACACAGGGAGTCAAGATGTAGCTGCCATTGGGGCAAGAAGTCCAGACCTTTTCTTCTGTAAGAGAAATACTCAGAATAACAATTATGGGGTAAATACTCAAGTCAGAGCTAGCCAGTAAGAAACAAGCAAGGCCAACAGCTTCATAATTAATACAGTGTCTTGTGTGTTATTTGGGGACTACAACGCAGCAGAGCCCAGGCAACTGGTGGGGAAAAGCCAAAGCGGCTAACAAGGAAAAGGCTTCTCTCCACACCCTCTTACCATTGGGCAAGTCCACCAGACAAACTTAACAAAGAAACAATGGAACTAACAGAAGTTATCACCCAATTGGGTTTAACAGACATATATAGAACATTCTACCCAAACAAAAAAGAATATACATTCTTCTCAACACCACATGGAACCTTCTCTAGCACATGCTTGGCAATAAAGCAAACTTCAACAGATACAAAAAAAAATTGGAATAATCCCCTGTATCTTGTTGGACCACCACAGCTTAAAATTAGAATTCAACATCAACACAAATTGCAGAAACCTCACAAATTCACAGAAATTGAATGATGCTCAGTTGCATCACCCCTGGGTAAAGGAAGAAATAAAGAAAGAAATAAAAGACTTCCAAAATTTCAATGAAAATGAAGGCACAACATACCCAAACCTTTGGGATACTTTGAAAGTAGTTCTAAGAGGAAAATTCATAGCACTAAGTGTCCACATGAAGAAACTGGAGAATTACCGCACTAGAGAATTAACACAACACCTGAAAGCTCTAGAACAAAAAGAGACAAACTCACCCAGGAGGAGTAGATGCCAGGAAATAATCAAATTGAGAGCCAAAATCAATAAAGTAGAAACAAAGAAAACAATACAAAGAATCAATGAAACAAAGAGTTGGTTCTTTGAGAAAATCAACAAGATAGACAAACCTTTATCAAACCTAACCAAAAGACAGAGAACATACTGATTAACAAAGTCAGAAACGAAAAGGGGGACATAGCAACAGACACTGGGAAAATCCAAAGACTCATCAGATCATACTTTGAAAACATGTACTCCACTAAACTGGAAAATCTAAAGGAAATGGATGATTTTCTGGATAGATATCACTTACCAAAATTGAATCAAGAACAGATAAACAATTTAAACAGATCTATAACCACTAAAGAAATAGAAGCAACCATAAAAAGTCTTCCAACCAAAAAAAGTCAGGGGCCAGATGGCTTTAGTGCAGAATTCTACCAAAAATTCAAGGAAGAGCTAATACCAATACTCTTCAAATTGTTCCACACAATAGAAGCAGAAGGATCACTGTCAAATTCTTTTTATGAGGCTACAATTACCTTAGTACCCAAACCACACAGACACAACCAAGATAGGAAATTACAGACCAAATCTCCCTCATGACCATTGATGCAAAACTACTCAATAAAATACTGGCAAATCGAATCCAAGAACACATCAGAAAAATCATACACCATGATCAAGGAGGCTTCATCCCAGGGATGCAGAGATGGTTCAACATATGAAAATCCATCAATGTAATCCACCATATAAACAATCTGAAAAAGAAAAACCACATGATCATCTCATTAGACGCTGAAAAAGCCTTTGACATAATCCAACATCCCTTCATTACAAAGGTCTTGGAGAGATCAGGGATAACAGAAACATACCTAAACATAATAAAAGCTATATACAGCAAACCAACAGCCAACATCAAACTAAATGAAGAGAAACTCAAGGGGATTCCTCTAAAATCAGGAACAAGACAAGGATGTCTACTCTCTCCCTATCTCTTCAATGTTGTACTTGAAGTTCTAGCTAGAGCAATAAGACAACAAAAGGAGATCAAAGGGATAAACATTGGAAAGGAAGAAGTCAAACTTTCACTATTTGCAGATGATATGATAGTCTACGTAAACAACCAGGGAACTCCTACAGCTGATAAACACCTTCAGCAAAGTGGCAGGATACAAAATTAACTCAAAAAAATCAGTAGCCCTACTATATAGACAATAAAGGGAATGAGAAAGAAATCAGAGAAGCATCACCCTTTACAATTGCCACAAACGCCATAAAATATCTTGGGATAACAGGTGAAAGACCTATATAACAATAACTTTTAGTATTTAAAGAAAGAAATTAAAGAAGATACCAGAAAATGGAAAGATCTCCTATGCTCTTGGATAGGTAGGATCAACATAGTAAAAAATGGAAATCTTGCCAAAAGCAATCTACAGATTCAATGCAATCCCCCATCAAAATCCCAGCACAATTCTACACATATTTTGAAAGGACAATCCTCAACTTTACATGGAAAAAGAAAAGACCCAGGATAGTCAAAACAACCCTGTACAATAAAAGAACTTCAGGAGGCATCACCATCCCGGACTTCAAGCTCTACTATAGAGCTATAGTCCTGAAAACAGCTTGGTATTGGCACAAAAACAGACAGGTAGACCAATGGAATCGAATCGAAGACCCTAATATCAACCCACACACCTTTAAACACCTGATCTTTGACAAAGAAGCTAAAACTATACAATAGAAAAAAGAAAGCATTTTCAACAAATGGTGCTGAAGTAACTGGATGCTGGCATGTAGAAGAATGCAGATAGATCCATGACTACAGCCATGCACAAATCTTAAGCCCAAATGGATCAAAGACCTCAACATCAATCCAGCCACACTGAATCTCTTAGAAAAGAAAGTGGGAGGTACCCTTGAACAAATTGGTACAGGACACCTCTTCCTGAACATAACACCAGTAGCACAGACACTGAAATCGACAATTAATAAATGGAACCTCTTGAAACTGAGAAGCTTCTGAAGAGCAAAGGACACAGTCAACAAGACAAAACAACAGCCCACAGAATTAGAAAAGATAGTCACAAACCCCACATCTGACAGAGGGCTGATCTCTAAAATTTACAAAGAACTCAAGAAACAAGTCTCCAGAACACCAAAGGATCCAATTAAAAAGTGGGGTACAGAACTAAATAGAAAATTCTCAATAGAGTAGTCTTAAAATGGTGAAAAGACACTTGAGAAATTGATCAACATCATTATCCATCAGGGAAATGCAAATCAAAACAACTCTGAGATACCATCTCATTCCCATCAGAATGGCTAAAATCAAAAACACTAATGACAGTTTATGCTGGAGAGGATGTGGGGAGAGGGGAACACTCCTCCACTGCTTGTGGGAATGCAAACTTGTGCAGCCACTTTGGAGATCAGTATGGAGATTCTTCAGGAAAATGGAAATCAGTCTACATCAAGATCCAGAAATTCCACTCTTAGGCATACACCCAAAAGATGTACACTCATACAATAAGGACATCTGCTCAACTATGTTCATAGCAGCATCATTTGTAATAGCCAGAACCTGGAAACAACCTAGATGCCCCTCAGTTGAAGAGTGGATAGAGAAAATGTGGTACATTTACACAATGGAATACTATACAGCAGAAAAAATGGAAGCTTGAAATTCACAGGCAAATGGACGGCACTGGAAGAAACCATCCTGAGTGAGGTAACCCAGTCACAAAAAGACAAAAATGGTATGCACTCACTCCTATATGGATTTTAGACATGGATCAGGGCATTGCCAGTCTATATTCCTACTACCAGAGAGTCTGGGATGCAGGGAGGACACTAAGAGAGATATGCATGGTAACCCGGAGAAGGGTTATAGGATGAGACCTCCTAATTGGATTGAGGGGGGAGAAGAGAAGGACAGAAGGAGATAGGAAAAAGAGAGGGGGGAAAGAGGTGGGGAGAGGAAGAGATGGGAGAGTAGGAAGGTTGAGCCAGGGTAAGAATATAGGAGAAAAGGATGGGAGACACTGTAGAAGAGGGAGCCATTATAAGTTGGAGGAGAGATCTGGCACTAGTGAGATCTTCACATATCTACAAGAATACCACCAACTGGCATTAAGTCTACCTTAAATGCCCTCCCATGATAATGCGAATGATGACTACCTTATACGCCATCTTAGAATTCCCATCCAGTGGCTGATAGAGGCAGAGCCAGACACCCACAGCTGGGAACAGAATTGAACTCCTGGAACCCAGTTGCAAAGAGGAGTAATGAGCAAATGGATCAAGATCCGGCTGGCAAAACACACAGAGGCAGCTGACCTAAACAAGGGGGAACACATAGACCCCAGATTGATGACTGAGGGGTCAGCATGGGACTGATCCAGACACCCCCCTCCTGAACCTGAGTGTCAGAGAAGAGGCCTCGGCAATCTGTAGGACCTTGGAGAGTAGATCAGTATTTATTCTTGGCATACAGATGGACACTGGAAGCCCATTCCACATGAAAGGATGCTCTCTCAGCCTGGACACATGGGGGAGGACCTAGGCCCTGCCTGGGACGATGTGACAGACTCTGAAAATCCCTCATGGAAGCCTTTGCCCTCCCTGGGGTGAGGAGCAGGGATGGAGTAGGAGTGGGGCTTGGGAGGATTGAGGGTGGGGGAGGAGGGGAGGGAGAGGGAACTGAGAGTGACATGTGTAAAAAGTTAAATAAAAAATATGAATAAAAAATAAAATAAAGTGTCGAAGACTAATACTATACTTCTTGAGGGGAAAAGACAGCAGTACATCTAGAAGCGCTAACAAGATGACAGCGCTGAGTGCCTCAGACCAGTCCCTGATCTTTCATAAGACAAGATCTGAAAGCTAATGGCCATGGGGTCTTTTAACAGCTAGGCTGCAGTTAAATTTTTCCTTTAGGCTCCACAAATGCATTACCTTTTTATTCAGAAGATGTAACTTCTTCCTCCACCAAAAGAGAATAGGCTAAGTACAAAGAGGCTGTTGGCGGAGTCAGAGGGAGGAAAAAGGCGACATTGTGAGGAGCACGCTTTCCCCAGACAGCCTGGCTGAGGCTGCCACAGTCTGTTGGCTCGCGCGTCTGACACCAAACACTCAGACTTGTCCATGCCAGCGGCTCCCCTATTCTCAATTAAGTGACATTCCAGGAATAACCCAGTAATAGAGGAGTTACGATGAGAAAACGACACATGATGCTGTCCTCTGATGGGGGATGCCCTCCTGCATGTGTCTCTCTTATTGGTTGATGAATAAAACATTGTTTGGCCAATGGAGGCAGGAAGATAGGTGGGACTAGGAGACAAAGAGAATGCTGGGAAAGATAAGCAGAGAGGTGTCAAAAGGAGACACCATGTAGCCGAGGAAGGAGTTAACAGGTCCAGGCGTTCTCCGGTAAGCCAAGACCACAGGGAAATACTTAGATTTATAGAAATGGGTTAATAATTAAGAGAGAGCTAGCCAATAGTAAGACTGAGCCATGGGTCAGCAGCTTAATAATCATTATAAGTCTTTGTGTGCTTATTTGGGGCTCAAGGGTGGCGGGACCTGGTGGGACAGTAAGTCCTGATGCAGTCCTCCATAGTAACCTCTGAATGGTCAGGAAAAGGGGGTGAGATTGAGGTGTTGACATGCCATTTCGCACAGCTGCAGGGCTGGTGGACCATCGGAGAAAGAGAATACAAGTTGGAGCCGTGCTAAACATCCCCTCCTGAGATCTAAAATCTTGGGACCCATGGGAAGAGCTGCACAATAAAGGGGAGATGGTAAGATTGGAGTGATAGAAGACAGTTTCCAAATCTGACTTTTACTACAGAGGAAGGGGAAATCCCTGCTGCAGCATGGAGATGCGGGCCTTGCTGAGAGCCCAGTAAGAATGTTTCCATAATCAGCAATTAGCAAAGACTTCTTAACAAGAGATAAGAGCATCTCACGGCCTAGCTCATGAGGGTGGATGTGATCCATGAACACATTGAGGCCGAGTAATGCAGCTGCACATACTTCCTGAGTAGGTAACAGGGAGGTTAGTCACGGACGGATTGGCACATGTGGGCCACTGGGTACACTTGGTTATCTAAGGCCGAATCCCCCACGGGCATTGGGAGACAACGGAGAAACAGCAGGCATTGCTGAGAGAATCTGTGGGAGAGAAGTGCTCAAGGCCCAGTTCAAAGGTCACTTAAGAAAGGAAGCCGCTCAGCTGGGACCTTAGAGCTAGCATGAGGCATTAGTGATGTCACGTGATCCTCACATGGTAGGGGAGGCTCCGGCAGATCTGAACAAGGCCGACTGGAATGTAAATCAGATTCATAAAGCACTAGTGCAACAAGAGGTGATGAGAAAAGGGAGAGACCGGCAGGGGAGTTCTGTCTGGATTGCCGGAAAGCAAGTGCACCAGGACTTACGTCAGAGTTCTTAGGGTGGAAACTGACCAAGAGTCAAATTCAGCTCTTTCCATTCACCCACCCAACACCGTGCACACCCGAGAAACTTCTGCAGATCAGAAATTCCTTTTTCCCCTGGAACTTAACTCTCCTAAATCACGCCATTGTAGGTGGAGGTAGCAGAAAAAAAAATTCAGCTCCTTTCACGCTGGAACAGTGGTTCATGGAACACACATACGATAAAACAGTGTGAAGACCAAGCTTGAGCCAAGGGTAGACAGTCACCCCTGCCTCTGCTGCCTGAGTAACCTGTGTGTGCCTCCCCACTGGGAACGGAAATGACTTGATGGTTTGCCCATCTGTGTCTCTCGGCACCAGATATGGTGGCTGTTGCTTTGTTAAATGGGTGGGCTGCACGAAACATGAAGACCCAGAGACAGACATTAGGTTTCAAGCTTCTTCTCTGGAGGTCAGAGGAGCAAAGCAGCCAAGACACCAGCTCTCACCTCCCCCTCAGACAGCTCTCACCTCCCCCTCAGTCAGCTCTCACCTCCACCTCAGACAGATCACCTCCCCCTCAGACAGCTCTCACCTCCCCCTCAGACAGCTCTCACCTCCCCCTCAGACAGATCACCTCCCCCTCAGATAGCTCTCACCTCCCCCTTAGACAGCTCTTACCTCCCCCTCAGACAGATCACCTCCACCTCAGACAGCTCTCACCTCCCCCTCAGACAGCTCTCACCTCCCCTCAGACAGATCACCTCCCCCTCAGACAGATCACCTCCACCTCAGACAGATCACCTCCACCTCAGACAGATCACCTCCACCTCAGACAGATCACCTCCCCTTAGACAGCTCTCACCTCCCCCTCAGATAGATCACCTCCACCTCAGACAGATCACCTCCACCTCAGACAGCTCTCTCCTCCACCTCAGACAGATCACCTCCACTTCTGACTGAAATATCCTCAGAGTTAAATGCCTCCACCAAGCCTCAGACGGCAATCCTCTCAGTTCTGGATGACTGAAGGAAAAGGGCCCAGCCCATTGTGGGTGGGGCCGTCTCTGGGCTGGTGGTCCTGGTTTCTATAAGAAAGCAGGCTGAGCAAGCCATGAGGAACAAGCCAGTAAGCAGCTCCCTCCATGGCCCCGCATAGACTCCTGCCTCCAGATTCCTGCCCTGTTTGAGTTCCTGTCCTGAAGTTCTCCAGTGATGAACATTGCTGTGGGACTGTGAGCCAAGTAAACTCTTTGCTCCTTGGGTTCCTTTGATCATTGTGTTTTATCACAGCAATAGAGACCCTAACAAGGACAATAACTTTCCAAGCTGCCTGCCATTGAGCCTGGTCATTCAGAGGTATCACCATTTCAGATCTTGTTATAGGGTGTCAGGTAGAGCTGCCATTGTTTTCAAGGTAAATGAGACAGTCCTTGAGAGTAAGGATCTTCTTTCAGCTTCATAGGATAGTTTGTCCTCAATTGTCAGTTTAAAGGTGATGTTACCAGCTAGGAACTACCTTTCTTTCTTTCTTTCAAGAGGACATTGATCCAAAGCCATGCGTGGTGATTCAAGTCAGAATGGCCACCATGGGTTCACATGTTTGATTATTTGGTCCTAGTTATTGGAACTGTTTTGGGAATGATAAGGAGGTGTGGCCTTGTTGGAGAAGATGTGTCCCTGGGGGTGGGCTTTGCCTACACCTGGCCCAGTCTTGAGCTTGTGCTCCTCTCATTCTCTCTCTCTCTCTCTCTCTCTCTCTCTCTCTCTCTCTCTCTCTCTCTCTCTCTCTCTCTCTCTCTCTCTCTCTCTTTTTCTGTCTGTCTCTCTGTCTCTCTGTGTGTCTCTCTCTGTCTCTGTGTCTCTCTGTCTCCTACTTGTAGGTGAGATGTAAGCTCCCAGCTACTGCTCCAGTGCCCTGACTACTGTCATGTTCTCCACCATGATAATCTTGGACTAATCTTCTGAAACTGTAAATAAGCCCCCAATTAAATGCTTCCCTTTTTAAGTTGCCTTGGTCATAGAGTCTCCTCACAGCCATAGAAAAGTAACTAAAATACCTTGAGTGAGAATTCTACATGAAAATGCAACATCAGTGTTTAAAGCAATCATCAAGAAATAGAGAGGTTTTCAATTCTCTTTGCTCCTGGCTGGAGTCTATAGCCTTCAGGTCTCACAGTCAGTTGACTGTCACAATTTAATCTACATATTTTCCTCTCACATGTTGCAAGCTTTTCTTGTCAAGACTGTCTTTGAACAGCCAGCCCACAAATAATGACCCAGAGACTTATAACTAATTATCAAAGCTTAGCTTAGGCGTTTGCCCAGCTAGCTCTTATAACTTAATTAACACGGTTTTTTAATAAGCACTCTGCTACTTTACCGCTTCTTAGTAAGGCACATCTGACTTCCCCCAAGTCTGCTGAGGAAACTGCATGCCTAGACTGCTCTTCTTGTTCTCTCTCTCTTTCCTGGAAGTCCCATGGATCTCTCCTGCCTAGCTATTGGCCATTCAGCTCTTTCATAAACCAATCAGAAGGTGCCTTCGGCAGAGATACATCTTTAAGGTGTACACAAATATTCAACAACATCTCCCCCATTTGTCTAAATAAAAAGGAAAGGTTTTTAACTCTAACGTAGTGAAACTATATACAATAAGAACAATTATCAGGTAATAATTACATTTACAATGTCCAGCCCATTTGTATTTGGCAAATTCAGAGAAAATACTGTATTATATACCGTATCTTAGTGAGTCCAAAGATTTATACCTAAACCACTTGTTATCATAACTTGTATTACCATCCTAAAAAATATCTTTTTAGACCTGCAACACTTTCTTAGACAAACAACTTGAGCTTTTATTTCTCTCAAACTTATACATTTTACATCTCTTATGTAAGTTTCTTTTCTGAATTTGGTAACAAGATCTTCAACTCCATCAGAGACCTAAGAAGGATGTAATATTACCCTAGTAAACAGGAAGTACAGAGCAAACAACTTCCAAAACTATAGAAATTACAGAGACAGCTGGCTGCCTGGACAGTCACCCAAGTTTTCTCTGCAACATTGGAGTATCCATCTTCAACCTACAGGCCTAGAATGTCTGACAGACTCCTCTGTGAAGCAGGAATTTTTGAAGGACCATCTTGCCTTGTTTTGGGAAAGTTCAGCAGTCATCTTCTTTAGTGTCTTACTTACCCAATTTGGACAGCAACTGTCAGCTGTCTCCCTGACAGCTCTTTTGAAGATGAGTTTGTTCCCAGCAAGAGATTGATGACTACAAAAGAATTGAGCAAATGTGGCTGAGCAACCCCTGGGACAAGGTATCTATCACCCAAGAAGTGGCTCACAGCCAATCAGCAGACCAGGTAGAACCATTCTTCTAACCAGCTTCCTCTGAGCGTAGCAGTTTGGACTGAGCCTTCCGGTCATCTCTTACCTCTCTCTTCCCTGCACCTCCACCCCCTCACCCCAGGTCTCCCACACCCAGCTCCCTGCACCCTTCCTTCTTCCCCTTCTAATAGCCCCAAAGACCTCACAAACCAGTGGGAGCCAAAACCACGGACAGGATGCTAAGAACCTCTCACAGATATCTCACAGTGACTTTATAAAACGACACACTTTATGTGGGGTCTTCTGGGGGACAAGGTGCATATATAGCTAAGAACCTAATTCAAAGATACAGAACTAATAAGAGATAATGAATTTATTTAGCTGCCATGAGAACAAGACTGAATGGACGCAAGTCCCATCTTCCTGTTCAACCTCTATCAGAAGATCTTACCACCTGGGGACCTCTCTGTCTCTCTCTGTCTCTGTCTCTCTCTGTCTCTGTCTCTGTCTCTCTCTCTCTCCCCACCCTACCCACACATATGCACAGTGTCAGTGAGCTAAAGGGACCTGCTGTGGTTAATGAACTCATCTCAAGCAGAAAAGCCTCCTTTACCATAACTTGGCCCTATCAAATCACAGAACAAAGGCAGGAAGCCCCCTTTCGTTTTATTCACCGGGGAGGACTCTGCCCATTCCTTAACCACTGCCTGGTTTCTCACCAAAGGAACACTTGCTGGATGAAAGATTTATATTCTGTGAAATATTTCCCTTGTCATCACTGGGGACTCCAGGTTCCCCGGCTGTGCCGTGGGTTCCGGGAAGGCTCTTTGTGCTGCCTCCCTCACAGGCACAGCCACACTGCTCCCAAGCGGCCTCTGTGGAGAAGCAGAAAGCCAACCGTGGCTGCAGCCAAACATTCCAGACCCAGGACAACAGTTACCCTGGGGAGCTCAGCTCTCCCAGCCCTAGGGAGACCCCGTGTCTTGGCAAAGGTTCAGTATTTTCAAATAAACCTGGAGACCTACAGGGGCTCTCAGCAAAGGAAAGTAAAGATTCAACCTGGACACCATTAGACTGAGGTCAGGAGACACTTTTGTCCTGGGGAAAAAAAAAGCAGGCTAAAGAAATCAAACATAATTGCAAGCAAAAAGCACACACTGGTACCTATTACTCCTATTGTTTGTACCTGAAAAGGCAGCGCCCTGCTCCCCATGAATCTTCTCAGTCATTTGGGAAGGTAAGGCCATCACAATAAACAAAATCCTATTGCTGGTCTCATCCTTTTGTCAGCAATGAAAAATATCACCTTCCTTTAGAATGAATGATCTTGTAACATTACTGTCACTGCACCCTGAAGGGGACTGATTGCTTTTTCTGGCACTACAATCGGTGTTCTCAGGGTTCAGAGGGGCTCTCAAATTGGAGAAGTGGGGACAGGGCGGTATGACAGCAACACTGGCACTTCACCCCAGAAAGACCCCCAGAGCCACACCCCTGCCCATACCCAAAGCTCGGGCTGTGCTCTGCATGAATTAAATCCAAAGCTCTGTAATGGGCGCCTGAACCTGAACCTTCTGAAGTTCTACAGGCATTTGAGTACTGTCACCTGCTGCTGGACTCCCAATTCTAGCTGCACTTAAGACCCACCAGGCAAGCCAGACGGCACAGGACCATCCTAGGCTCGGCCTAAGCTACCCATATTGGAACATGGGACAACAGTGCCCCCCATGCTTTGCTAAAGAGATTCCAAAGAGCTGAATGTTGAGAATAAAGTGACATTATTTGGTTAGATGACTTCATTTTTCCCAACAGTGTGTACGCACACACCAAAACCAAAATAAAAAATATAGAGAAAATAGTCAATGGCTAGAGAGATCACTCCCCTCTTAAAGGCTAAGACTCACAACCAAGAGAATAGTTATGCCACCATTATTGCAAGCACCCTTAATCCTAGAAGTTGGGAGGCAGAGGCATGTGGATCTCTGTGAGTCTAGGCCAACCTGGTCTGCAGAGTAAGTTCCAGAACGACACAGTAAGACCCTGTCTCAAAAAAAACCAACAATGAAATTAAGTTTAAGAGAAATAAAGAGGGTTTTGGGGACATGGATTCTCCCAAATTCTACCTTTCAGTAAGGACCAGCTTATCACTCTGGGGAGTCTGTAAGCAAAGGGGAATGGGATCCGAAGCCTCCAAACCCAGCATACCTGGGAGCTGAGGGGCAGTGCCTGGTAGTACACATTTATTCCCTCACTAGAGGAGGTGGAAGATTGCCACTCTCTTCATCACAAGACGCTCTTTTAACATTTCATTTTGTGAGTGCCTAAATTAGAAACATTTTCTTCATTAAACTAGATTTATGAAGTAACAATTACCTCATTTGGCCATTTTTTAAATTAATCAAAGATTTATATAACTCCCAATCAGAGGTGCTGACCAGTAAAAAAAGCTACCCGGTACTGGCGTCAAATTGCAAGAATGCCATCCCCCAGCAAGGAGAAGCCATGCTGCCTGAACCCACACAATTCATCTTAAGTGGACAGGTTCTCTTAAAAGCAAATTTGAAACACTCAACTGTAGGAAACAAATCACCGCCACTGAAAGCTTGGGGACTGTTGAGGAGGAAGGAGGCAAGATGGATAACAAATATCCCAGGGCGGCGAGTGAAAGGGGAAGGGTTGGGGAGCAAGAGTGGCGTCCTACCACAGCCTACACGGCTAGGGGTTTTATTCTGCCAGGAACTGCACATGCGTCTTTGTGCAAATCAAGCCATCGCTGCCAGACTCCATTCTCCCATTTGTAAACTGAGAGGGCTTAAGATAAGGCAGGTCTCCTCGAGCTAAGCTGTGTTGATGTTTGAGGCATATCATTTCCTTGTGGGCCTGCCCTGTACAGAACAGGACATTTAGTGGCATGCCTGGCCTCTACCCACTAACTGCTACGAGCATGCTTCCTCACTGTGACGATCACCAGAGTCTCTAGGCACAGCCAAACGTCAGCACCACTGACCCAGAGGCCTTCTGAAGTTCCCCGTATTTTTTAAAATCCACAACTAGGAGTGGAAGAAGCTGGGGCAGAGGGCAGAACAAGGGGGGGGTGGCAGGGGGCATGGTTTGGAGGGTTCAGGAACACACAGAAGAACCCAAAGAGGATCCTGAACATGCAGAACCCCCTGCATAGATGTTGCCAGCCAAGCTGCAGTGTCATTCAGTTAGGGAGCTTGTCTGTCAGGATCAAGCTGAAATGCTCGATCCATTAAACCAGAACCCAGGGGCTGAAAGGTTCTACAGCTGATTCCAGTGTCACAGATCAAAGGTCACCACAGACAAGCATAGTGGAAGACAGAACTCTGTTCATCTCTCATGATCCTGGTAATAAAGCATTTCACTCAATATGTACAGTCAAATGCCCCATCTGCACAAAGCTTGGGGTCACGAGGTGTTCTCCAACACATCCCCAAGTGTATTTTAACGTATTCAACTTTATACTCTAACCCACTCGACAGAACACACTACTGTGTGATTTTTGCCTTCCTCTAAGAAGGGAACTCAGTTTTATTAATAGCAACTCACAAGCCTTCAGCACACAGGTGCGTACATACACACACACACACACACACACACACACACACACATCCCAAGGACAATTTGATGTACTTCCAGAAGGTCAGAGACCTTGGACACCTCAACAAAGCTGCAAAGTCAAAGTTTAGGGGAGGATCCATCATCCTCCCCAGAATCCTTCCTGCAGTCATGAGCCTGAGATCACGCCAGCCATGGTCTCCAAACCGTGACCATTGGATGCATTATCTTGCCTAGAGATTAATTTCTCTAATTTCTCTATTAGGTGACAATCACATCGGAAGAAAACCTATGCCCTGTTGGGTGAATGACAACAGACCCTCTGGACTCATTTCTAAGTGAAATCAGTCTCTGTAAAAGACTCGGGAGAGGCTTAGACACCCAAGCAAGGAGGCAGAGCCTCTGCCAGCCTAACCTAACACAGCTGTAAGCAGAGCAAGGGATCCCGGGAAAAATGACTAAGGAATCCTGGGAATTCTGTGCTGAACAACTTGGACTCTTTGCACAGTGCTCACTCATACTTATCTAAGAATAAGGCTGTGACACTTACTTGATTTTTTTTTTGGTCTGCTGTCTCAAATAAATATCAGGAATAGTTCAATTTTATTGAGCGCGCACCCTGTGCCACCTGTGGTCAAACATTTTACATAAATCATCTCATTGGTGCTGCTTGTATCCCTGGTTCACTGCTGACAAAACTAAGGCTTAAATGAGTTACATGACTGTCATCACACCTGGGATGACAACTCAAACCCACGCTGTCCGATAGCAAGAGCCTAATCCGTGCTCGGGACAAGGCACAGCCTCATGAGCCGTCTGCCCATTTGTCAGGTCAGCAAACAAACAGCTTTGCATGGTGCTGTCCCATTGAGAATCCCAGAGTGCTCTAGAAGTGTAGTCTGCAGGCTTTGTTCCTAGAAAGAGTCTAAGGCACAACATGAGACACCCTGAACCAGAATCACCAGGAAGTCCATTAAACACAGCTCCCTGGGCCCCATATCTCCCTCATCTCAGAAGCTGGGCTACAGAGGTAGCCAGGGTGGGAATCTGTATTACAAGCAATTTCCTGGGCATATTCCAGCATCCACAAAGCTCAGCCTTGTGAAAACTGGAAGAAAGAAATTTCCTCTCTCCAGAATCACAATGCAGATAAACTGCAAAAGTCAACTTCTGAGGAGGAAAGTTTCCAGGAAGGCAGCTCCTGTTCAAAGATCCCTGAGTGCACTTCAACGTTTTTGACTTTAGACCTAAACCCACTCACAGAATATATCTCAGTTTGCACTGAAAGTCTGCCTCCCTCTGGAGACCAGAAACATGTTTCATTAATACCACTGAAGTCTTACTCAAAGCTCTAAATAGTCACAACATTGCATTGCAGACTGACTTCCCTCCCTGCCTCCCTCCCTCTCTCTCTCTCTCTCTCTCTCTCTCTCTCTCTCTCTCTCTCTCTCTCTCTCTCTCTCTCTGTCTCTCATACACACACACACACACACACACACACACATCCTTACACAAATCTGAGTAAACACTGTGTAACCAGAAAATGAAATTGCTCTCAAATAACCATTATGACTTTTCTTATATGCTCACATTACAATAAAATTCAGAGTGAGGGCCGTCAACATAGAAGGAAATTACTGCGCAGGCATTCCTCAGCTCGATGTGAGCCCTTAAGGAATCGGGTAGCATCCTATCCCTGTCTATAGCTCTAGCTCCAAGCACATAGTAGGTAATTAATCCAGTTTTGCACTAATGAAGAAGAAAGGATGCTGTGCCAGAATTAGTGAGCAAATCAGTTCCCCAAGGAGAAGAAGCTTCACCCCCTACACAGCTGTGGACAGGGCTGTTCTTCAAAGAGGAAAGACAAAGAGGGTTCCTCTCTAACTGCCTGGCTTCTCCCAGTAATGCTTCTCAAATCTTGAAGCTGCGCCTCTTTGCATCAAAAGACAATCACCTAACTTCTCCAGCATACACAATAAAACCCAAAATGAGCCTCTCAATGAAATCCAGAGTAAAAACACAAGCCAAAAGAAAGAAAGAGAAGATAGACTGGCTTGGGGGTGGAACAATACAGCATACAGCCCACCAGGGCATGGCAAAATATCAAATTTTCATTCATAGCAGAGATGATTAGGGTTTTGCTTCCTTCTGCTGGGCCTGGCTTTCATGTTCTCCCTTACAATGAAACACATCCATTCTCCTGCCTTGTTCCCTCTGCTCTCATGTAGTACAAATATTCACATCACCTCTATCAACTGCAAATACATGTGTACATGTACATACAGACACAAGGTGTGCATGTGTGCGCGCGCGTGTGCGCGCGCACGCGCGCGCGCGCACACACACACACACACACACACACACACACACGCTCATGCACATGAGTCAGCTTTTTGTTCCCCAGGAATGCATCAGAGTAGGTAATTTCCAAACCAGTGCAGAATGAATACTAAGGATGATTCTTCCTCAACAGTGTCCCCTGGGATTAGCTCTAAGTTGATGTGTTCGGAGTGTCATACCCAGACTTTACAAATCATAAACACTCCAGTTTGGGGGATACCCTAGGATCATCTGCTTTGAAACACCTCATTCATTGTGCAGATGAGGAAATCAAGCTCAAATTCAAAGTGCAACTTCTTGCCAATTGGCAGGAGATGAGTCGTCACCAAATACCCTCGTCCAATCTTTACCCACTGAGCCATAGCGGGACCAGCGTCTTACTACGGTGGTGCTCCACTTTCCTAATGCTGTGACCCTTTAATACAGTACTTCATATTGTGGTAACACCCAACCATAAAATTTTTATTGTTACTTCATGACTAATTTTACTAGTAATGAATCATAATGTAAATGCCTGTGTTTTCTGATGGTCTTAGAGAACCCTATGAAAGAGGCATTTGCTCCCCAAGGAGGTCCATGACCCACAAGTTGAGAGCCACTGACTTACTAGATTTCTGGCAGCTCAGCAGAAGATTCATTAAGTTCTCTCAGTCATGGGTGCAGAGTCTAAATTCAGTGATAATAAATAATTATCAGTCATTGTTACAGTTCCTAAGGAATGCTGGACTCCAATAAACCAGTGTTATTGTCAGTGGTCTAGCACTTCCTTTTGTTTGATCTCTTCTTTAAAATGGCAGTGACTAAAGAGAAGAAAATATAAAGAAGAAGAGCCCTTCAGGCTCAGAAATCTACACACTAGATGCTCCCATTGGCGCCAAGCCCTTACTTTGTAGCTTCTCAAACTTCAGAGTCATGGGAATTTGACAAGTCCATGCAATGATTTGATGTGCCAGCATGTGGCTTGAGATTCTGCATTTCCAACAAGCCCAGGTGATCCCCAGTGCTGCTGGCCACAGGTCACACTTCCAGTAGCAAGATTCTAACAGGCTGTCCTTCTCAACCACTGATGTTGGAATGACATGGCCCTCTGAAGTCCCTGACACTTGGACGTTGGTCCCCAGTTGGTGGCTGTTTGAGGACTGTTTGGAAGTTTGGTCTTACTGGAGGAAGCGTGTCACAGGGGTGGGGGTGAGGGGGCTCTGAGGTTCCAGCATGCTGAGTTACTTCTATCTGCCTCCTGACTGCGACTTGAGAGGTGAGTTCTCAACTGTTCCTGCCGCCATACTTTCATTCCATCATGGGCTCTCACCCTCCGCAGCTCTAAGTCCAGTCAAATGCTTTCTTTTATAAATCTGCCTTGGTCCTGGTGTCTTATCACAGTAATAGAAAAGTGACTAGACACTGACCACCAAAATAGCCCCACCATGAGAAGCAAGCCAGGCAGCCAAAGACCAAGTCATGGGTCCCTAGAAGCACAATGAAAGTGTCAGAACAGCAGTCCTAGCCAAAAACATTTAGACCCTGGCCAACTAAAGAATGTCCTTTGTGAAGTAAGTCTAACTTACCTGTCACTGTCAGCAAAGCCCACTGTGGATCCTGTGATGAAAGTCCCCACAGCAGCCCAGGAAGCTTGCCTAGAGAAATAAGTGGCGGAAGAGAGCCTAAATCTCTGTATTAAAAGTGAAGATTGAAGACTAAGCGAAACCAGAGCACCCTCATTGGCTTACAAATAGCTTCAATGCCAAGTATGAGGAAACAGAAAGATCTCGAATGTGTATCCCAGAGAACACAGGCTGAGGCCAACCCTCTCCTTGCTTCGCTGCACAAACCAAATCATCATGTCTAACAACTTTGCTTCAAAAATAGCTTTGGTGCCAGAAGGACATTCGCTTCAGAAAATCAAATGGGCAACTTAATTTCAACCTCTCTGATTAAGTAGATCCTAGCCTGTCTGTGAACACGCTTCCAACATTTCCCCCAAGGGACCTGAGTGGTAACACGGAGAGCATGACCGTTTATTTGGCTTAAGGAACATATTAATTTATCTGGTTTATAGAATTTAAACATCTGAGGAATGACAGTGGGGCTGACTTTATTCATCAGCTAATTGCTTTGCCACCTGGAGCTGGCGCTTTGTAGCTGCAGCTTATAAAAGATCTGAAAAGGATCTCAATTATTCTTTAATTTGTTCCTTGAATATAAAGTAGGAAAATCTGGCTTAATCAAACATTGTCTCAATTCTACTGGGATATGTCTGGTTACCTTATAACAAGGTACGCTTTCATTTAATCATATGATATGATAATTCCCCACTTTCAAGCCAAGTATCCTCTTAGTTACAATCAATTTTCCACCGAAAAAATAAACATTGTCTCTTTACTGAAATCCCGGTAGAGAAAAATAGCCCTTTTTAATGAAACTTGCTGCTCCTACAACCACACTAGGAATTTCTGTGTAGGAATCTATTAAACCTCCTAATTTAACATTGCTGGTAAATTGCAGAATAAAGCAAGTTCCGTGAACAATTCTCTGTGCACATGCCATTCTTGGCACATGTGGAAGAAATGGATAATGAACACATGTGTGCAGGCACACAAGTGTGCATGCACACGCACACACACATACACACGCATACACACACATACATACACATACACACATATACACACTCATACATACACACACACATACACACACACACACACAAACAAGTACTTCTGGGATCTATTAAGCCTCACTTAATAAATGTTTTAATCAAGTTGGATTCTATAATTTATATGAGGAGGGGAAAGAGGAGAAACTATCAGTCATGCAATTTCTTTAATTGCACCAAGTGAATCTGAAATGCCAGCATGTTCCATTAGGCTGCAGAAGTCCTAAAACATAGAAGAAGTACCTGGTAGACAAGAGGGAAGCTCCTGAAATGCAACCTTGCAACAAGCTAGAAGTTAGACTGAGCAGACACTCTTTTAATGACCCTGGTGTTGAAGGGGAAAAGTCAAATGGTTGATCCCTATCTTCCTTGTCGCTTAAATACAGCAAGAAAAGACAATGCAGCTGCCAGAACAGGTAAGTTAGGGGAAACTGAGGCCAAGGACTGTGCAGGCTTCTGGGAGAAGACAAGATCATCAGCTAGTATTCCATCTGAAAATAATGGAGAATTTCTGGGATACTGTGGCCACTAAAGACTGAAGTACAAGCAAAGAAAATTTAGGCAAAGTGGGGCGTCCACAGTCAACCAAAACAGACAGAATACGGATGAACCATAATGCAAAACACCAAGAACCTGGAATAGAGATTTGTTGTTAACAACAAAATCCAGACCTGTCCCTAGAATCAGGCCTCCTTAGAAGCCCTGTGTTGGTGCTGGTGAACAGTAAAGGCTAGTCAAATGAAACCTTAATGTCAAAACCAGAAGAGAGCCTAAGTGATGGGTAATCCACTGTCCATGAAGACAACACAAGTCCCCAGACATCTGGGTGCAGTATGGCTTAGGGTATGAAAGCTAGGGCTTCGGAATTGGGCCTTAACCCTGTGATTCTCTAGCTATATTTCTCTGAGAAGTTTTGTGCCTATTAAAAAGAAAAAAGATAACTATTGTATCTATTTCATGGGGTATGTGAGGCTTAAGTGAGACAAGCCTTAGACAGAGGTGACAAAAGTGTACATTTCCATCAGCTCCCTCCCCGATCATATTACTGTCCTAACTTCTCTATTCAATCAATTGGGGGTTCTTTGTCTGCTAAGACAGGCCATGATATTGCCCAAGAAAACATAGAGAGTGTGATGAATTCAAACATCTGGAAGAGAGCCAAACATCTGCCTTAAGGACAGAGGCGGCTTCTGTCCCGTGTATACTCTGCTCTCCTTCAGAAGTCCAGTCTAGAGCCAACCTCCCTCCCCCTCTCCCATACTGTTGGATCTGAGTGAAGTCCCATCACCCGAAAGGAGGCAGCTACAAGCTGGGGGCAGGGTGGACCAATAAAAACGGACCGGCCCCCATTGGCTTGCAGGTAATATGTCTAGCTACCTCTCTCCTTTCCCTTCACGCTGGCTTTCCCAGATGCGCAATGCTAGGTTGGTTGATCACAGATGCATCTCCTCCTATTCCCACCACAAGCAAACCCAAACCCTCCCTCCCCAGCAGTGAATACACGGATAAATGGGTGGGGCTGCGTGTGTGGCTCTCTGGAGGCAATGGCTTTGTACCTCCCAGCTTTAATTAAACTGCCTCCCTCATCAGTACACACACGTGTGTGCCCACCGGCTTACCTCTTACACATACTAATCCATAACTGTACTTTCCGCATGTCGCATTTCCCTTAATAGTAAGCTCTCAGTCTACTAGCATGTCCGCAAGTATGTCTCCATTAAAGAGGAAGGAAATAGCTCCTGGAGGACAGAATCGTCGAGGTGAGCAGGAAAAAGTCACTCTGATGTATCCTTGTCTAGCTTTCCTTGGGAAGATCTTCATCAGGCAGGGCGTGTAGCTCGCTGGGAGAGCACTTGCCAAGCGTGTGAGAGGCCCGGAGTTCAATCTCCAGCACCTCCCCTCCCCCAGAGGAAAATATCTTCACTTATCTGCAAGTACTATTTGAAGTCAACTTGCCAAGTGGTGGCCAGCAGGAGGGTGGTACTCTGTGACTACAGGTGTATGTAGAGCGGTGTCTGAAGAAAGTGTACGCTGCGACACGTGTGCTCCCTCGGCTTTCAGTGCCAGCTTTTTCCCTATGTGGAGGCAAGACATGGGTACTTGGAACAATTTCTCAGTGATTCAAAGATGGCCATGGCTATGGGGCAACTCTACTAGGACCCTGGAGGCACTGTGCTCAAGAACCAAGAGTGGTAATACAAGGCCCAGTCTATATTTTGAGTGGATCTCGGGGTTTGAGAACAAGAGTCAGCAAGCTTGGGACACATGTTGGTACCAAAAGCTAAATCTGGGCACTAAGCCAAGTCTGGGGCACCAGGTACATGAGGACACCCGTTAGGCACCACAAGCTGGTATGAGTTGAGATTTTCCATCTCCATTCTTCCCTAGGCTCTCGTTGGTACAGTCAGCTGCTGAGGGATTTGAAAGTCTTGTAGGCCTAGGCAGTATGCTAGATTTTCTCCCTATTTGTTGGGATATAGTTAGGTTATTAACTTTTTATTTATTTTATTATTTATGTATATGAGCATCTTGCCTGCATGCATGCATACGTACCACATGTATGACTGATGTCAGTGAAAGTTGGAAGAGAGTGTCAGCTCCCCTGGGACTAATAATTACGGACGGTTGTTGAGCTACTGTGGGGATGTTGGGAACTGAACTCTGGTCCTTTGGAAGAGCAACAGGTGCTCTTAGCCACACAGCCAAATCTGCAGCCCTAGTTAGGCTTTTAAAAGAAAGCTAAAGTAACAGTGGCTTAACCAACATGGATTTGTGGCTTACAGGGAGCCTAAACTTTGGGGATGGGACCCTGCTCTATAAAGTTGACAAAGGCTGCCTCCTTGTGTATCCTTGTACTGTCTTCTCT
Source organism: Mesocricetus auratus (assembly GCF_017639785.1). Lineage (NCBI taxonomy): Eukaryota > Metazoa > Chordata > Mammalia > Rodentia > Cricetidae > Mesocricetus > Mesocricetus auratus. The sequence continues at coordinate 9,830,265 of NW_024429210.1, forward strand.
AGGATGTCCCCTTTGTACCTGTGGAGATGCTCACCACTGTGAGGCAGCATTCCGGCCCAGGAAGGGACAAGTATCCTTCGAGAACATGACGATCTATACAAACCTTTCAAATAAAATTTGGTCATATATGGCCATGCCTAGCTGTAAGGAAGTTTGAGAACTATGGTCATTATTATGAAAGAAGACAACTAGCAATCCAAGTCACCCACAAACGGACCCCTCTCATTACTACCAGCATATACAGCTAGATTGACAAAATGCAGTTTGTCCAAAAAGTGGGGATATTATATGCAATTAAATATTCAAAGATGTGTGTGAAATGGGATGCTAAACAAGAGAAGTCAATGATAAGGGACCATATGTTAAATTATTCTATTTATGTATAATAGTCACAATAGGCAAATCTATAGAACTAAAAAGATAGATCATGATTGCCTGAGGTGGAGGAATGGAGAGAAGGAATGATGGCTAGAAGACAAGAGAATTCTCCTGAAGTAATAAAAGTGCCCTAAAATCAGCTATGATTGTGGCTGCACAATTATAAACAAAGTGGATGGTACACTATAAATAAGTGGATTGTGTCTCAATAAATCTGTTTCAAAAGCAAAAAAGCAACTCCTTAAGCATTTGCACCCTCATTCCCAGTCCTAAGTGTTTCCTACTTAGATCTAATTCTAGATAGCAGACACCTGTGTTTAATGCACATGTGTGCATCCATTTGATCTTCCAGGTATTTGGAATTCCCTGTAAATCCACAGCCCTCCTGTATCTTCACCACAGACATCAGCTCTACTTCCAGCAGAGCCAGGATGAAATGTTAATGGTATCAGATCTATTTCAAAATGTTTGCTTCTAGAGATGGGCCAAGACCCAGATAAATAGACAATGCAACAATAGTCTTTCTTGAGCCGGGCAGTGGTGGCGCACGCTTTTAATCCCAGCACTCGGGAGGCAGAGGCAGGCAGATCTCTGTGAGTTCGAGGCCAGGCTGGACTGACAGCCTCCAAAACAATACAGAGAAACCCTGTCTCATAAAAAAAAAAAAACAAAAAAAAAACCAATATTCTTTCTTATCTTCAGTTTCTCAGAGTTCTTATATCTTGTAATGTCTAAAGTACTGAGTTTGCTTTATTAAAATTAAAAAGTAGAGGCTGGAGAGATGACTCCACAGTTAAGAGCTGACTACTCTTCCAGAGGACCCAGGTTCAATCCCCAGCATCCACATGGTGGCTCACAACCATCTGTTACTCCTGTTTCAGTCAACCTAATGCCTTCTTCTGCCCTTCACAGGCACCAAGCACACATGTAATGCATAGACATACATGCAGGCAAAACACTTAAACACAAAAACAAATTTAACTTACAAATAAATTAGTTAAATTAAAAGGTAAAAGTCTAGGGTACTGAAATAGCCAGCCAGCAAGGAAACAGAAAATGAATTTACCCATACTCGTAATGGGTAGCACCCACTCTCTGGTGGTTAGTCGTTTCTAAACACCATGCTCATTCAACATCATCTGATTTTCCTAAGTTTGCAAATGCAGTTGCTCCCCAGGCTTTCTGATCTGGGCATCTGCCTTGCAGTAAACCGCATCATCGTGGGCCATAAGATCATGTTGGGATACCTCTCAGAGAGGCCCCCTTCCCAGCAGAAGAGGAGGTCTCAGCAAAGAGACCCTGAGAATAAGCACAGGGCAGACAGAGCACTCTGGCTCCAGCTTGTGTCCCCTTCCTCCTTCCCACCTCGCCCACACTTACCCTTGCTTCTCATCACCAAACAGAGGCCCCCTAGAAAAAACGACAGTGCTTTTCTTGAAAAATACGAAAGTATATTAGAAACACACACTTTATCTGTTAGCAACCAGTAATTGGGGATGATGGGAATACCAATAGGTTCTCATTATTCTGCAAGCCAGGCCTCGTCTTTTTAACTTCACAGAGTGATCTCTCCGAGCCTCCATTCAGTGACTCTGCTGCCCCGTTCCTGGCCTCTGAAGCTGTCCTCAGCCTGGGAGGAAGCTTCCACAACTCCTTTAGAACCACAACACCAAAGCTGCTGAATTCTGCTCCCAGGGGCTGGAACGCGACCCACCCATCCCTGACCTGCATTTGAATACATTTTCCATTGTTGCTCTAACAGCTTGCAGGGTTATCTGGGTGGGGTCTTACCTTGAGGTAGGTCACCACTCCTTTTAGTCCATTTAGTGTCAGGCCTTTCTTTAAACTTTTTATTTCCCTCGAGCACAGGACTTGGCTCTCATATTACACTTCCTAGTGCCCTTTTCCCCCACAAACTGCACATTTTGCATCTCTCCTTTCCTTTCTCAGCTTGCTCCTTTTCATTGCAGATCTGTGTAAGAGTGGCCTCTGGTAACCACATGACACAGTCAATACTAGCCTGACTTGAAGTCTCCTCTGCCAATGACATTAGTCCAAAACTCTTCAATGTAGTCTCAAGCAGATTCTTAGGACAAGGACAAAAATGCAACCACAATCTTTGCCAAGATGTCACAAGAATGGTCTGTAGGCCACTTGCTGACATTCTTCCCCTTGAGTTGGGCCTCCATAGTCCAAATCACCCTCAGCACTACTACCTCCCATGCTCCTACTAGAATGGCCTGTTAAGTCCCTGTTAAAGTATTCAACCACTTCTCTAGTCCAGATTCCCAAACTCTCCCATATTACTCCAAACAAAAGCATGGTAAGCTTGTCACACCAACACCCCAGTTCCTGGTAACAAATTCTGTCTCAGTTAGGGTTATTATTGCCCATGTCTTACAAGACCTTATTTCAATATCAAATTCAGAAACTAGTTTGGTATAATGTCAGGATAGGGAATGTTCCTTTTGCAATTTTCTCTTTCCTGCCTATCATCCATGCTCAACCTCCACCAAGAGTCACCAGACTACTTTCCCATCTCAAACGTGGAACTCTTCCTGTGAGGATTAGCAGAATTTATTTCATTTTTTTAATTTTGAAAAAAATTTTAGATTCACAGAAAGCTTCAAAACTACACATAAACAGCCATTCACTCAGCCTCTGAAGGAGCACGTGTGGTTTACGATTTGAGGCTATTGATAAAGGGCCTTAGAACATCCTGTGAGAAATCTCAGTGAACACAAATTTTTATGTTTCTGAAAAAAAAAATGCCCCAGAGTGGGTGTGGCAGATGAGGGTGTGCATTTAGTTTTAGAGACAGGTGTGCTGTTTTCCAAAGTTCTTGCTTAATCACAAGTCCCTGTTGTCACTGTGTGACTGATTCTGTCTCTCCACAGTCTTGCCTTTGTTTTATGGGTTTTTTTTCTGTATTTGCATTTAGCTGTGTTTTTTCCTGTATTTGTAGTTAGTTGTGTGTTTGTGCAGTGCTTGGGTACCTCGTGCCCACAGAGCCCAGAAGAGGGTGCCAGATGCCCTGAAGCTGGAGCTACAGACAGCTCTTAACCACTGTGTGGGTGCTGGGGGTCGAACCCAGGTCCTCTGGAAGGGCAGTTGGAGCTCTTAACTGGTGAGCCGCGTCTCCAGCCTTACTGCTGCTTTTCATGTTACTCATCCGGGAGCTGTGTCCCACTGTGGCTTTAATTTGCTTCTCCCTGAGGTCTAACGTTGATCGTTGATGAACATCTTTGGGGGGGGATTGTTCTCTATAAACCTCTTCAAAACTACATGGACATCTTTCTCCCATTTGCTCCTTGGATTACTCTATTCTTAACATTGAGCTTCACAAGTCCTTTACATCTTCTCTCGGCACCTTTTCAGGTGCTTCACAAGGTTCCTCCTCCCAGCCTATAATTTGCCTTTCACAAAGCAAAAAAAAAAAGGTTGCAATGTTAATGAAACTCAATTTCGCATTTCTCCTTTTATGACTTAACGCTTTTGGTGTCAAGTTTAGGAGCCCTTTGTCTCATCTGGGGTCACAAAGATCAAGTGTTTCCTAGAAATTTTTATAGTTTCATGCTTCATATTAAAGTCCTTGACTCAGCCTTGCATGTCTGGAATAAATCGTATTGGGTCTACTCTATTGTTCTTTGTGTGCACTGTTGGGTTTGATTAGCAAAATTTTATTGAGCACTTTTGCATGCCAAGTGCATGAGAAATCTTGGTCTATATTTTTCTTTTTAAGTGTTATCCTTGGTTTAAGAATCAAGGAAATACCTCATAAAATAAATTAGAAAGTGCCTCTTTGTTATGGCTTTCATACAGAATTGTTCATGAGTCAAAAACTTGCTCTTCGCAGGGTGGCTCTTCACTTTGGAGAGGTGATTGTATCATGACGGCGTTAACCATGTGTGGAGGAGCCCACTGATGAATGTATAGCTGAATGGACATACAAAGGAAGTGGTTATTAGGAACTTGCATTTAAAGGATTTGTTATGTTCAGGCAGGTGCAGGTGTGCTCTCTCTCTCTCTCTCTCATACACACACACACACACACACACACAGGCACACACATGAATGCACACACACTTCCTGTCCATGCACTGTTTCCTCCACCACCCCTCCTGTGGTGCTGATATCCTGCCTCCCCTCATGCCCAAAGTGATGGAGCCAGCTGGAAGTCAGGAGACTGAAACCTCTAAAACCATGAACCGAAATAAATCTTCCTCCTTCATTTTTTAAGTTATTTCTCTCAGATATTCTGTCTCAGTGGTAAAATGATAGCAAATATACTCCCCTTCATTTCTGCGGCACATTAAATAAAGTTGGTAGTAATTCTTCGAATGCTTGATGAAGTTGCCCAGTAAAACCAACCTAAGACTAGGTGTTTCTTTCTCAGCAAGTATTTGATGACAAATTCAATTATTATTATTTTTTCTTGGATTTTTTGAAACAGGGTCTTTCTATGCAGTCACAAGCCAGCTTGGAAACTCTCTATATAGACTAAGCTTTCCTCAAATTTGTGGGAATATTTCTTTCCTTGTTTCCTATGTGATAACATTACAAGTGTACAAACAATGCCTGAGCACAAATTCAGCTTTTAATAGTTATAGGTTAGTGAAGACCTTTCTCCACCTAATCTGTAACAGCAGTAGTAGTATCGCATGTGGTGTGGCAGGGGGAGTGGCTTGTGCGCCACCACACACACTCAAAAGTCAATGGACAACTTTGTGATTAGTTCCCCTCCCCCACCCACCTCCCATTTTGCTTGGGCTCCAGGGATTGAACTCAGATCACCAGGTTTAGGTAAAAAGTGCTTGTACCCACCAAGTCACCTTGTCAGCCCTGTCATTTAATCTTGACTGGGTCTTGGTACATGGTTGGTTGTGGAAGAATTGGTCCATGTCTTCATAGGCTCTAATTTCAAGCATAAATTTCTCAAGAATCTCCTGCTCCTGCTCTTCTTAAATAGTATATATTAGTTGTACAAATAATGAGCTTATTATAACGTTTTCATTCATATATCATGGGCTTTTGTCCTTTGGTGACATTTATCCACTCCCGTTACTTTCGTTTGTTTCCTCAGATCCTCCATTGGTCCCCTCACTCTTCTTACTCTATCTCTCCGATTCTTTCCTTCTTTCCTCCCTTCCTTTTTTGTCTGTTGACACAGGGTCTGGCTGTGTTGCCTCAGCCCCCGGAGTCCTGGGATCCTGAGCATTCTCCACAGTGCCCAGCTTTGCTATTCTATGAATAACTTCCAGGTCTGCCGTGGCTGTCTCTGTCTCACTCTGGATATTGGTCGCTTGAGTGTTTCCTCCGTTTTCCCTTTTAGAAACAACAATTTACTTTTAGGGTTACTTACGTGTCTGTGAGCGTGTGTAGCATGTGAGTTGCAGGTGTCCTATGATGTTGAAAGCCCTGTGACTATGCTTATCAGCAGCTGTGATAACTGGCCAAGGTCAGTGCTAGGACCAGAACTCCTGACCTCTGCAAGAAAGTGTGTGCACTTAAGTCCCTATTTTCTCCTTTTCTTATCCTTATTAATCACAATTACCAATTTCATTGATTTCTTTTAAATAACTAGCTTCTTCTTTCATTAGTTTTCCATATTATTTTTTAGTTTTTTCATTTTATTGGCTTTTGCACGTCATCATTTCTTTGTTTTGGTTTCATTTGGTTTTGCCTTTTCTAAGTTATTGAGGGGACAATTTACATGCCTATTTGGTATTTTTCTGGTATAAACATTTAGAAATGAATTTTCCTGTCAGCACTATATCTATCTAAAAATGCTGATGTGGGTTTTCTTTTTTCATTTTTATCCAGTGGTATTTTTATTTTCTCTTGTACCCCTCTTTGACCTATATATTATTTACAGCTATGTTACATAATTTCCAAATGTTTATATATTTTTTGTCTTGTTGTTTTTGATTTCTAGTTTCACTGTACTGTAGCCTGAGAACATAGTCAGTATAATTCCAAACCTTTAAATTTTCTCAAGTTTGTTTTATGAACCAGGATATAGTCTACTTAGGTGAATGTTCCACAGAGTAATAGAATATATATTCTTCCATTGTAGGGTGAGGTGTCTTGCAAATGTTAATTTGATACTACTTTTATTAATTTTTATTTAAATTAAAAACAATCTTATTTTACATACTTATCCCAGTTCCCTCTCCCTCCCATCTTCCCAATCCTCCCCCAACCCCCCATCCCATCCCTATCCACTCCTCAGGGAGAGTGATGCCTTTGATGGGGCATCATCAAAGTTTGTCACATCATTTGGAACATGACATAGGCTTTCTCAGCTCATGCAAACCGTTGAAGAGCAAGGTGTTGGGGGCTCCAGTTATTCAATATGCTTTTTCCATCCTTCCATCCCAGCTCTACACTCTCTTCCCTAGGACCTTCCCCTTCTAGAACCTAATCCTTCAATGGTTCAAAAATCACTCCCTTGAGAATTACTGACATTTTAAGTAGACCAGTGCCCTACTCACTCATCAAATGTTGTAAAGTCATGTCTAGGACCTGACAGAGATAGATGACAGAAGAGATACCCAACATATCAAAGTTGGTCCAGAAGTCAGTCAGTAAATGAGTCATTCAGGCAAAGTCAAAACCCCTTCCAATTAGAAATCCCAGTGTGTCTATGAAGTAGCCAAAGTAGTCAGCATCTTAACTAACCCTGTAACCAGGGGCCAACCACAAAGCTCAAGGTTGGGACCCAGGGCGTGCAAGAGCCCATGTGGTGTCTAGAGCTCCTGGGACAAAGTCAAGGGGCCCCTCCCTGGACTACCTGAAACACAGCCCCATAAACTGTGGCTCGTAAACTCAAGAGCTCACACAATGGGATGCTGTGCGGAGGTCATGAGAAATAGGAAGAGATTTTGAACACTGCATAACCAAAAATTACTTCAAAAGTCACACGGGTCTGAGCCTGTGTTGTGTGATGCAGCCTCCACGTCTCGGTTCTGAGCACATACTCCGCCCACTTTGCACTGTTCAGCACAGCACACGACACAGCCAACGCTGTTTGAACTGCCCTGGCTCAGCACAGTACAGCACACGACACAGCCAACGCTGTTTGAACTGCCCTGCCTGAGACCAAACAGACAATGGTTTCTGCTTTTACAGACTTACAATCGTTTAACTGTGGGAAAACAAAGACTTTAGTATTCCACGGTTGTTCCTCAACGTGTATCCAATAAGTACATCTGTAGATCGTATTGTTAGAATATTTAATTTGCCTTAAATGCTGCTTGAGTTGCTGAGCTTCATTTTTAAAGTCCACTAAGTGAGTTTTGACTTGGGATTAGAACAGACTTTCCAACGCCTCCTAAAATTCTCTTAAAGGGCATCTGCCATTCTGTGCTACCTGTGTATACAAGATGGCATCCTCAGTATCAGCAACTACAAAAAAGATCAGCAGATCATCTCTAAAAAACACTAAAAATGTTCTACACCCTAAAGTGCCAACTATTGACCCAAGACTTAATTTTTATGTAAAAATAAGCAAACAACCTATTTCCTAAGAATGTGTACATCAGCTGTCACCCTTAATAAATGGCAACATTATATGTATATCAGGAAATTATTTATAAACACATTTCTTTATGATTTGTGGTCAGTAAATGTTAGGCTTGTATACCTATCTTATATATCTTTCTACCTACATGCATGTTAAACATTCTCAGACAAAAAAAAAAAGGTTCAAAGTGGAAAAAGTTTAAAGATCCCTGATCTAGTAACACTGGCCTCCAGTGGGGCTGGAGAGATGACTCATTAACTTAGAGTACTTGTTGTTCTTTCAGAGGATCCAGGTTCAATTCCCAGCATCTCCATAGAAGTTCACAAGCATTTCTGACTCCAATTCTAGGGATTATTATGCCCTCTTCTGGCCTCTGTGGGCACTGCATGCACATGGTGTGTATACACACAAGCTGCAAACACATTCATAAAATAAGTGATTCTAAAAAGAAGTTGGTTGCTGCTATGACTATGTCCATCATCAGCAACAAGATGATGAAGAAGGTATTCAGAAGGAACTCTTCAACTCATTCTATGCTAATATCACCTTATTTGACCCATACATCTCTTTGGCCCTATAGACATTTCCACTGAAGAATCATTAGGAAGGGAATTTCTAGGAACTAGAACTAGAAAAACAGAGAAACCCCTACCCCTGTAACTGACAGGTAGACTATGTAACCACCAGCTGGAACTCTAAGAGGCAGAAAACTGCATTTCTGATGCTCCTCACTGTGTTTAACCCATTCTTCCATTATTTGACTTTCTGATAACCCTGTAATGACGTTGATAATACACTTACCCACATTTTCCAGCTGCCAGGGACTCTCATCCTTTGATACCGGCACTCCAACTGCCATGACAGGAGACCCTGTTTAAGACCCTGGTCCTTTTCTGAAAGTCTAGGAATTTATCCTCAAACACTCACAGACCGTGGGCCTGAGACCTAGCCTGGAAGTCATGTGACAGGCTTGTAATTGAAGAGCTCTAGGGCACAACAGTTCTTTCTTATAAATAACCACCTAGAGTCCGGCCTTTCTGTGCCTTCACTGTGCCATGCAAAGAGCAAGTCTTGGTGTCTGCAGTCTCAGAATTCCCCTACAACAAGACTTATGGACACATGACCATGGGAAAAGTCCCAGGCTGCCTTCTTAATCCTTCATATCCCCCTGATGCTATGTCCAGAAGGAGATAAAGCAGATGCGCCTAGAAGGGACCACTGATTTATTTGACCACATATTTTAGCTGAGACGCAAAGTCTACACTACAATAGCGTAGGAACAGGGGTAGCTGAGAAAAGCAGCAATCGCAAGGTAAATGAAAGCCTAAGGACACTGAATCGGATGACTGGCTCATCAAACCACGACCCTATGTAGCAACAGTGTGCGGCCACAATTCAGTGTGGGCCCCCACAATAAAGTCGGGGCTGTGATTACTCTAATGAGCTCCCACTGCTATCGTGTCTTTAATGAAATCGTTATCAGTAGGCATTTGCCACTTAAACCCAACTCAGTGTAACTACAGTGGCACATCATCTACATTTCCACGAAGATTATGGAATCATATTTCTGTCACCCAGGATGAAAGGGAATATTTAGTTCAAGTGTCATTTCCAGACAAGCTGCATAAAGAAAACCCGTGCTGTCCTTTGTAGGCCCTCTCTGACAAGTGAGGCTTGGCTGAGATATGCCAAGGGGGTCTGTGTATGTGTGTTTTGGTTTCACCCCACTTCTTACCACAACTCCACTTCCTTCTACATAAGCCAAGGGGAAAGAAGGACACCAAATTAATAACACACTTGATTACGGGGAACTTCATGAGGTGGAAAGAGGCTGAGGCACCCAAGGGAAGCTCAGAGACACAGAGTGAGATGTTTCAAGTCGCACTCTGACCATCAAGGTCTGCAACCCCCTTGCCCCACAGATGTGCTCTCTTCCCCCATCTTACCTTGCAAGATCCACCAGCATCCCCTCGGCCTGAAGAGACCACATTCCAAGTTCGGGTTTCCAGTCGTAATTACTTCCTTACGTTAGCGTTAAATTGAGCACTCGTTTTGGCAGAGCCCAGCCACACAGGCCAGACAAACCCTGTCAGGGAACTGCCTGCTGCCAGCTCCGAGCCTTCTAGGGTGTTAACAGGGAGCTGCTTCTGCAGTGCTCCCCTTGTTGAGAGAAACATGAGTATTTGTTCTGCCCTTGCTTCTAGGAGGTAACAGGATCTGTTTGGGAGCCAGTGAAAGCCGCCACCCATCCCCGTGGTCAACAAGTCTAGCCAACACTGGCCTCTCCTAAGAGCCCAGGCCAAGGCTCTGTCCTTTAGGTTCATATGCTTAAGCACATCAGAGCCTTTGGTTTAAAAAGCTGTTCTACCAAAGGTGGACATCCCTCCTAAACCAAGGGAAGGAATTACACCCTAGGGTCTCTAAGGAAGGCGCAGCAGGGGGTGGGGGGTACTGGAAGAGAGAGGAAGGGAATGTGGCCGGAGCTCTCCTTGGGACACCCCCAAAACCCCCAAAGGAGAAGCCAGGCCTCCAAGTGACTGTGTGGTTCTGCTTTGCCCACAGGCCTCTGGCTGCACAGACACGCCAGACTCTGCTGTGGATTCCAGAGTTTCCAACTCCTGCTGGGGAAGCCTGGAGCTGCCACCAATTTCCACCTCTTCTCAGTGTCTTTGGCCCTTCCCTTTCGGTTCTAATTTCATTTTGAACAGCCGTAAAGACCGGCTGGCAGCAGAAGAACTGAAAATGAGAACAAAATGGAGATCCGGGAGAGAGCATGCTTCCCGGGAGGACCTGAGGGGGATACTATTCAATTTTCTCCCACACATTTGCGCCCAGCTGGGGAGAGTTTCAGGTTTTCCCACCTTGGCGGGGACACCTGCTGAGAAGGTACTTGGCCTCGAAGGTGGGGCCCCTGCCTGCCTCTGCTGTTTGCTTACAGGGCCAAGCCGGGAAAGAGCTCCCGTTTGTAGAAGAGATCCAAATTGTCTTCCACTATGATTTTAGCCACAACTGTTTCCACCACTTGAGCAAATGAAGCCCTCCCGTCTGGGATCTGCATTTCTGGTGGAGACAGGAGACCGGAAGCTGGAAACAGTCCTTGCATACAGCCCCCCCAACCAGGCTTCATTCACAGGGCTCTTTACTGTAAGGGAGGTGTCCTTGAACCCCAGAGAACCCTGTCATCGCAGGCCTCGGCCCTGCTTCTCCTTCCTCGCCTTGTCTCTCAGCGTGGCCCTCCCTAGTGTTCTGCACACAGCCAGGAATCTCTAGACTTCTGTCAGAGGGAAAGCAGGACTCTGAGCACAATGGCTCTGCATTCCTGAGGATGGAGCTTCTGTGCTTACAGGACCTCTCAGGGAGCCCAACCCAGGATCCCAGCTTCCTCCATGGAGTGTGCTGCTCTTGGCGGTAGGGGAAGAGGGCCTCATGTGATACCCACAGCTGAGACGTTTTCATTTGACGAAGGACCTATCCAAGTGATGAGAGCCACCAGCAACGCCCACCAGTTTGCCTCAGCATACAGATACTTAGCTTAGTGATGAGCAGCCTCTAGTTCTTCACCATACCCACATGTTGCATTCCTTCTCTGGGTAATGCCAAGCTCTCCCCGGGGCAGAAAATAAACTAAAGTTGTCATATGCCTAAAAGGCATATTTGCTAGGAAGAATCGCTATTAGGAATTATTTTTATTTTTTATCAAAACAGAGGTTAAAAAAAAGAAAACCCTAGAGCTAAATCAAAAACACTTCATGAATATTTGTTGACTACAAATGAACAATGCATGGAGAAATGCTTTTCTTTCCCTAAAAAGAGTCCTTTTTCCCTTGCCTGCTCCCGTGTTTTCTTTGTCTTCAAGCACCCTGATGTTGCAGGCTCCTAAGAAGCCATATGTTCTTTTCTACATGGAAGGTGACAGGGAAAACACGAGAAAGATAACATGCACTGACTTGAAAAACTACAGACAAGAAGATCATGATTGGCTAAGGATAGGTTGGGTTGAGAAGACAGGATTCTGCATCCTGGTGTCTGGGTCCCATCCCCACATGCTGGCCATCAGCTCCGGGGTTGCCGGGATTGCTGTAAGTGTCCCAGGCTTTGTGACAGCACAGCCATGTTTGCAAGAAAGTGATTCATTGCTAGTTGTTGTTTGCCAAGGTCTGGACACCGGTCAGAAAAGTGTTGCAAAAGTTTGGCTCTGAGCCTTTTAGCACAGAGGTTTAAAGAAACACAATCCATTGCATGATCCGCAGTGTCCATAAACAGAATCAAACCTCTTATTTAGAATCGCAGTCACAGGCCCATGAGAAGCGGCCAGAGAACCTCATGGCGAAGACAGGAAATAGAGCATCTGAAACACAGCATTCAGCCAGTGGCTGCTTACCCACTACCAGACAGCTCTGCTTCCAAGGGCCAGGAGACAAAAGCATAATCGGGCTGCAAGATTTCTCTTTAACGGCAGTGAGCGTCCCTTCCTATGCATATTCGCCCTGTGAGGAACAGTCCACGTCCACTGCCTCAGTTTATCCTCACAACCGCTTGACAAGGTGGGCATTTTATGGGGGATAGCAAGTGAGGCTCAAAGAGGGAAATGAGACAGAGCTGAATTTTAGGGGAGACCGGCGAACTTGAGTCTTTGCTCTCAGTGACTGTGATCTACTAATAGTAAGTTCAATATCGAGAGTCAGATTCTCCTTCTTAAACTATTTTACTGTTCCATCAAAGCAAATTCCTTAAGCAGTCTTTAAGCAGCACACAGTTCCGGCTATATGAAAATGACAGATGCTGTTCTCCCCAGGCCCAGGAAAGGTATCCCTATAGGCATACCTGTACACATCAAACATAAATATTACGGTTTTCATTGTGAGTTCTCTCTCTGTCTCATGTGTGTGTGTGTGTGTGTGTGTGCGTGTGTGTGTGTGTGTGTGTTAGGGATTAACACAAGGTCTTTGCGCATACCAGCCAAGTGTTTTATCCCTGGGCTATGTCTCCCACCCATCATAGTCTTATTTTCATAGCAAGCAACTAGAACAATGCAGTACGGTGCTGGCTGAATAAATTGTATCATGCAGTGGCATAATATGCAGCCGTAAAAAATAAGATTTTTTATGTCTGATATTATGAACCGGAAGAGGCAGGGCAGTGGGTATCATGTGATGCCTTTTGGGTAATGAAAGACGGGAGGTAACGGTGTATGTTCTGTGTACACAGTAGCATGGACACACAAAGGACAACATGAATCTAGAGCCAGCTACGAGAGTGGAGCAGGGCAGAGTGGGAGGTGAGAGAGGACAGACGGCTCCAAGCAACACAGATCGTAGACCTTTTAACGCTTCGAGCAGTGAAGTATTACTTATTGCTATAGGAAAATAAACAGTTTGAAAGGTGGCTATGAGAGGGTTTATGTCGCCCAGCTGGTAAGTGGCAAAGCTGGGATTGTTTAACCCAAGTGTGTGTCTCGTCCTCCGCCCACCCCCCCCACCCCACCCCCACCCCGCAACTTCCTGTGCTGGCTTCACCCATGAACCAGGGAAGAGCCTCTCCTTCCATTGTCCCGCCCCTCAGTCCTTATAGATCTCCCCTGCAGTGGTTCAGGCTCTGGGGGTTTCAAGGCCCCCCCCTTTCCTTCAGGCTTTGTCTGTTCAGTCTCCCTCTGGGAATCAGGCAATAGCTGACCAATCAGACAAGAAGCCACCTACAAGGCAAAGAATGCTCTCACAGTACAGGTTTACACCACCGTCCTATGTAAGCCGAGCATTTAGCTGTTAGGACAAGTTGTGGGCTTTGAAGCCTCCTGCTAACCAGAAACTATGTTTGCCTACCCCTCCTTGTGCCTGCCAGCCCAGGCCATGGCTGTGCCTTGGCTTGAATTAAGGAAAGGGCCGACACAGAGCAAGGGTGCTGTTCCGCACGGAGCAGGAATGTCAAACAAAATCTAGAACTTCACAGGCTGTCTGCTCTGATTTGGAATGCTGTATCTTCCAAACCAACAGAAAGCTTTGAAGGAAACAAAAGAAGGTCATTTTCTACCCTCAGCATCTTTGCTCGACTCTGGAATTATCTCACAGCTGCCCAGAGCTTTAGAAGGCCGCTTTCATCACTGCTGAGAACTGTCGGCACTGCCGAGAGCCTCTCCCAGTCTAGCCTCGGCATCAGGGGCCAGCCTAAGATTCACTGGTCACTCACTTTTCCTGGAGAGTAAGTGGGCCAGGGACCCTTGCTGTCCCATACCCAGACCAGCCACACTGGCTTTCACTCCCTACCGCCAAGAGAATCAAGCGCGCCACCTGAGTTACGTGGTTTTCCTAGCTGTGAATGGAGAAAGGAAGTTATTTTGTGTGAAACTGTTGTTACACAGAGGGCCCACGTTGGCAGTAAAATTAAGTTTTGAATTGAAATACATCTAGCAGGTCTGCTTGATGCAAAGTCATGAAACAGGACTATTGGCGGCAATCTTCACTCCCCTTCCTGTCCCCGCTCCCCGTCACCTGGTAATGCCTGCACTCAAGGGTGGGCCTGTGGTGCTAGGAACAGGGTGGACATGAGGGTAACAAGGGGGCAGTCCTTAAGGAGATCAAAACACTGGGCACTAAATCAAGTGTACTGGGAAGTGGGGAGGAGGGACCCCAAGAGATCCAAGGCTTCCTGGAGGAGGTGATATTGGAACCAAAGTTTAAAGGTTACCGAGACATTAGCCAAGCACTGGCTTGAAGCTCGTGGTGCTGCATTTCAAAGCATCTCTAGTCCAAGTAGCTCTAGACCATTTCTAGCACCAGGCAAAGTTGCCTGTCATGGAAACTGATTTTTTTTTTCTCTCTTAAAACTCAGCTTTGCCAGCATTTGTGTGCTTAAGTTATCTGAGGTCAAGTGTTTCCAACTTTGGCAGATACAAAACAGCACCGGCGTTAGAAAAGAGTTGTCACTCCTTTGACCACCTGGGCTGTAGGTCCTTCTGCTGAGGTCAATGTCCCACACACCTTTACCCCTGCCCTATGAAGTGAAGCCTGTCTACCACATGCTAAGGGGGAGCAACGCTTTGGCAGACTCACTGAAACCCGAAGTCGCTCTTAGGCCGGGACTACGCGAAGGTCAGTCCACTGATGTCTGCTCCTTTTTCCACAGTTTCAAAGCTTTCGCACACTCATATCCCTGCCAACCTCACAAGCGGCCAGTGCCTGAAGCAGGACAAGAGACTCTGGCGGCCTCCCTGCCGCCCTCTGGTCATGGTAACCCCCAGCCAAGTAGAGTGAGGGAGACCGCCCTTTTCTGTTGGAGTTTTGCTCGACTTAGACCATGTCATTCGCAGAGCAACTCCATGAAGCGGGTGCTGTCATTTGCCGCCTCTGCAGATACATACCGCCTCTGCGATAATACACTCGGCAGCCCAATTAGCAGCTAGGACTAGATTAGTGGCCGGAAATTCATACCTTTGATTTCATTCCCAGCTGTGGAGTCTTTGGTGGCCCCACTCAGCAATGAATCTCTACCTCATTACTTAAGTACTTGAAGGACATCGGACAAGGCACACGAGTCTCTTCCAGGCTTTACTGTCCTCACCTATAAAGTGGTACAAGCCTCAGAAGCTACATGGGGCAGTAAATGACTGCCCATCACACGGGGCCAAGTGGTATTCTGTAGACATTTCTATTATTACACATTTGCAAGCCTGTCTCTGGCCCCACCAGTCCTAAAACCAGCAATCAGTCTTTTATTTTTCCTCCTCGGGTGCTCATCAGGAGTGTCTCCCTTGTAACAGGCCCTCAGGGGATGTTTGCTCACTGACTGGTTCAACAGCATGGCTATTCTCTGCTATTTCAAATGATCGAGTAAGGGCTGCCTCTATTTGGACACAAAATAGCCTCTTTTGCTGAATTCTACTCCTTAACATTGGGAAATAAATTATCAAGTGCTTAAAGAGTTTGTTCTCAGATCCTTGAATTAGAAGAACTACATAATTCTTTTCTTCCCTGTAGGAAATGAGTGAAAGTTGCCTCCCTTTGTCCCCAAGAGTTCCTCGGGCTCCGGTTCCTATCACAATCTACAAGTAAAGCATACCAATGTAGGACAGGGTAGGTTTTCTGTATAAGAGAATTGATAGTTCCTTGAAAGACCAGTGACCCATTCCGATCTCACCTTCCCTCAGACGGGATCAGGAGAGAGTTAGCAATAGTGAAAATGAGGCATATTGCTGTGGGTCCCAGGTAATTTGTCACTCAGCATTTAATTTGCTCTTAGAAATAACTGATACTTTCCCCTCCAGAGCCGACTACACACATCCTCCCTCCAACTAAAGGCACAGCCTCCATGCCTCGTTCTTGTTGCTGGGCCCGCCCTGGGCATCTACCAAAGTTCCACCAACAGAGGGGCCTCTTCTCTCCAAATTCTAGAGAGCTGAGTCCAGGTGTTGAGGGGCCCCGCCCCTGAGGGCTCCCAGAGAGGACCATGGTGCCGCACCTGGTGGTTGCCAGTACCCTGTCATCCTTTAGCTTGCACATGGCGCCACCGCCATTTGTCCTCCACATGGCCTCTTCTTACCCGGTCATCAGCACACCGGAGCTAGAGCCTACCGTAACCCAGTACGACCTCATCACGCTTGGTTAGGTCCCTGCAGACCGGCGTCGTGTTCTCAGGTTTCACATAGACCCAGAGCTGTTCAGGACACTATCCCATGCCAGCACAAGAAGAGATCGGGATGGGTGGAGAGATTCACAAGCTAACTTTAGGATAGGGCTCGGAAGGTCTCGGGTTCTCTCCCGGTTAAAAAGAAATGGGCTATGGTACCTATATTGCACAGTTAGAGAGATGTCCCTGTAGCTTTCGATGCCTTCACTGCCCTACAGAATAAAAACGAAAACTTTACTAGTCCAGACTCCATCTGTAGAAATGACAGTCATGAGTCACCACCACCGCAAAGCTGAGGGGCCGTCAGCCCCTCTTACAGCTAGACATCTAGCAGGACTGAGGAGACGGAGGTGTGACTGGAAATTTGTGACTGTAAGGAAGGAAGCATCAAAGGTGGTGACATAAGTAAGACAGGCGCGGACATCACTTCAGCACCTGCAGTAACTAGGGTGGCCAGAGCCAGAGAGCCAGTGCTGAGGGGACAGAGACAGAGTGGGGCCTGCCTCCTCACACACACTGAGCCCCGGCCCTGTCCCTGGGAACCTGCTTGGTGATTCCACTCCCTCATACACAGGATAACTGAAGTCCGGGGAGCCAGGTGGTTTGGAAACAGTTGAGAAATAAACAGTGATGGCCAAGACCAGGCTCCAGTCCTGACAGCCCTGCCCGTCTTCGGCTCCATCACTGAGGAGAGTAGGCCACAGGATGCTAGGTTTCCAGTCACAATTCTGCTAGGGGCTGGTCCAGCCCAGAGCTCTCTTGTCATACATTCGGGTTTGCTTTTTCAACGTCTGGTTGGAAATTGGCAGCTGTTTTCTATTGCATTTCCAATGTGCCTCTGTGTGTATCTTGGAGAGATGGAGAAAGAGAAAATATGGGTCAATATAAGCAGACTCTTAAAGGCTTATACTTTATCATTGTAATAATCATAATATATTTTACTTTACAGCCACTCATAACTGAAGCCTCTGGGCACGCTAACAAAAATAGCTAAAAGAAAAAAAGAAATTATATTAAACAAAGGAAATATGACTATAAAACCCCAATAGCCAGGGAACTAAATGAACAACATAAAACCTCCAAACAGCAAAACTACAATGAAACCAAGAAGGAGGAAAAACCTTTCACAAGCTTTACCCTGAAGAATTCCACGCAGCGAGATCGCATCTGTTTAAAGCACTATAATTTATCGATGTGACATCAAACCAAGAGCCAGTCATTGTAAACCTTTCCAGAGAAAAGCTCAGAAAACTAACCAGGTGGTCGGGGGTGGCGGTGTGGGGTGTCTGCGGCACGTAGCTGGGGCAACAACGGCTTTAAATTTTTATGTCCAAATACATCCATGTGAAGTTCCACATCTTGGTACTAAGATGTAAAGATTAGTTCATTCCATGGATAAGCAAGATGTTAAAAAAAAAAAAGCCTCTTAACAATAACAATAGCTTTTTCTGAGCTAGTCCACACCAAGACTCACTAGTAGCTTCTCAAACCGCTGTTAGCTACACTGCTTTTCAGAACACATCCTTGTTAGAATAGCCAATAGCAGTGCTTGGGGAGGAAACCCTCCTTGTCATAGTCGGGTGTGGGGATCCCAGTCTGGGGAAGTAGAGATGGGAGGACAAGTTCAAAGCCAATGTCACTGCATAGTGAGACCCCGCCTTTAAAAAGGAGAAGAAACCTTTTGACTTGTAAGGCAGCCAAGGCATGAAGCCCATCTCCCGCTTCTGATACTGGAGCCATTTCAAAACTAGCAGTCCCCACTGGCTCATAGTACCCCCCTTCTCCACACTTAGAAGAGCGATGTATCCCCCAAGAACTGCTACTCACATCCCCTCCTACACAATCCTATTGAATGTGGGGAGCAGAACCCGCTGGGGAACACTCAAAGACCCGTTGGGTTTGAGCAGCTCAAGCGACTACAAAACCACTTTGCTGGCAAAATAAAAACCAAGCCCTCAAGTGTGGGGACACATCCTGTGTGGGCATCAAGTATTTTAAGCGCAGGCAGCATAAAATAGTTGTGAATCCTGAAGTACTTTCTGAGTCAGGTCAGACCTGGGCCCTGGAATTAGGACACTTGTGAGTGTGTCATGAAATCTGATGTGACTTCAAGTGCGAAGCTACCAAAACGGGATGGTGGAGCAAGAGGCAGAAGCTGAAGGTCTGCAGGAGATGTCTTGCTGGGGACAACCCAGCCTGTCTTTGCTCGCAATCCAGTAGTTCCTAACTGGAAGACCTTAAACGAGTCATTTAACCTCCCTGGTCCTCCTTTTTCTCCCTTCTGGAGTGAAAAGAAACTACCAAAGAACACTCTTGGGAATCTCCAGCCTGGGGGGGGGAGCATTCCAAACCCCACCCAGATGTTTGGCTGGGACCCTACTCCTCCCATTCTAAACCCCGCCCTCTCAGAAAGCCCACCAAGAGCAGGTAGGGTCGACTCCTCTTCTGAGCAACTCAAGACCTCTCCTACAGGGTATTTAAGACCCAGTCCCTAGACCCTCGGCATGTTTTCTCTCCTGCCTCCTTTCCCTGAGAATCACCAGGAGTTGCTTTTGCTCAGATTAATCCTTGATCTGGCTTATTGCATCTCCGGAGAAACCCACAACCAGAGAGTCAAAAATTCTTATCAAAGCCCTGCTCTTATGCTATGGGTATTCACAGGGTTCCTTGGGCCTCTGTAGACAGAGGCACCAGTTCCCAGATGTTCAGTCAAAGCAGCAAAGGGTGCCGAGATGACACCAATAGGGTGGTGCATTTTCATTGAGAAATAAAACATAGGCAACACCTACCATATACATTTAGATTTTCAAAAACAAAACAACACCCGAATAGCACCAGACAGTTTTGACAGCCCCCAAACAGCTCTGAAGAACAAGAGGGTGTCTTACTCAGAAGCAACCAGCCTCTGGGCCAAGCAAGCCAATGGGGATTTGTCGCTTTAACATTAGAAAAGAATACATGTTTATATATTGCTTATACAGGAGAAAAGAAACACATTTTTGTAACCAGTAAAAACTATCATCAGGATGAAGAGAAGGCTCATCAGCTAAGAACTCAAGTACTACTCTTGCAGAAGATCTGGGTTCAGTTCCAAGAACTCACATGGGGACCCACAACCAGCTGTAACTCCACTCCCAAGGCCTCTTCTAGCCTCCACTTGCTTCTTCACACACTTGGTGCAAATAATACACTCAGGCACATGTATGCATAAAATCAATTTTAAAAAAGCTAGTGCCTAGCTTGTTTCAGGAAATAATATCATTCTAGAAAAGTCTATGTCTGCTAGTAAACAAAAGCCGATGCTACAATCAGACCCAAACCTGGAGAGTCCAGGGTTCTTATGCAAAATGGTACAAGTCTAAGTTGCCTTACAGAGCTGGGCCTAAAACACATTGGAAAATAGCACGCTGTAAAATGCAGTCTCAGCTGTAACTACAGGAGACCTACACTGGTTGAAAGCCTAGATGGATTCCTTCTGCCCTGCACATCAGCCAGAGAGGATGTGACCTTGCTATCAACCATGTGTCATCTCATGTGGGACATGGGCCCCATCAGCACCAACTGCTTGCTAGGTTGCTAACAGCAAAGATGGCACACACTCAAAGCAGCCAAAATGTTGGTCTCGAAGAGTTCAGGGCATAACTAAGACATGTTCCTCATTCGTTTTGGTTGTTTGCCTACACTGCTCAATCCAGGCAGGAAGAGTTTCCCTGGGCTTTCCTGAAGCACCATGAAGATATTTTCTTCTTCTGTTCATCAGGGATACTACTCTCATACAAAGAGAAGAGAAAAGAAAATGACCTGTGACACCCTGAGACTGTCCAGTGACTGAAACATACCACTGAAACTGAGAGAGAGAGGGGGGGGTGCAAAGTTTGTCTAAAAGTAGGTCACCTGTGTCTTCCACTGATAGTTGGCCAGTCAAAGCAATTCTACAGGTAGACAGCTGGGAGATCATTTGGAATTTACAATGAAATGACTCTGATGTCTTCTTCCATGACCACTTGAAGAAATATATTCCCAATCCCACAAATCAAATAGAAAGTGGTCCAGGGCTAACATTTCATCATCAGTGAAGAGAACCCAGTGAGGCAGATGCTGTCTCTATGATCAGCCCATTTTACACACATCAAACCCAAAAGATAACCTCTTATAAGGCAGGGTGGGTGTGGCATGTCTCAGCTTTCAGATTTTACATACAAAGTTTACTTTAAAAGAATAGCCACCGGGCATTGCTGGCTCATGCCTTAAATCCCAGCACTGAGGAGGCAGAGGCAGGTGGATCTCTGTGAGTTCAAGGCCAGTCTGGTCTACAAAGTGAGTGCCAGGATAGGCTCCGAAGCTACACAGAGAAACCCTGTCTCAGGAGAAGGAGAAAAAAAAGAATAGCAAATAGCAGATCAAATTAAATACCAGCTCATTGTGGAGGGTGAGGGCTCATGCTGTAATTTTCCACCATTCTGATGACATAACCAAATAAGTGGAGGCAATTGTTATTCAACCTAGCTCTTTTTTGTTTTGTTTTGTTAAGTTTGAGTTCAGTTTGTCAGGGATTCACAGAAGTGTGCTGTTTTCTCAAATAGGCATTCAGGGTTAGCAAATTAGCAGGGTTGCTTGTTTCTAGTGTATGGGCCAGATCCAGTGCTGCTTTTGAGCTTTGGACTCCTGGAAGGTTGTTATTTTTTTTTTGTTAACTTACATACTTCTTAATCCCCTAATCTGGTCAGAAGTATCCAGATCGTCAGACCAACACATGAGCAAACCTCAATGAAGCTGCAAGAAAAAGTCTGTAACAATAGACAAATAACCACAGGAAATGTTGTTCATCTTTTGTTGAGTTTGAAATGTGCCAAGCTGGCGATAGGGGGAGAGGTTTGTGATATTCACGGGAACATATTGTCCCTGTTACAACCAGCCCACGTTCACCGGGGCTGCCAATTATTCCCCAGCCACCATTTTCTTCCTTTAGATTGATCTCCTGCTCCAGGCTGTTTCACACCCGTGACTCTGAAGCATCCCTTGTGGCATGTTGGCTAATTAAGAGCAAAATCCATCTCTTGATGAAATAATGCTGCCACTGAAAAGGAATTCTACATTTTTTTTAATTCTTAATCAGGCTGGAAGGAGCGGTATTCTAACACTTGTATTAAGCATAGGAAAAAGGTCTATAGCTAGCAATTAGCGATGATGAAAAGGACAGCGATTTAAAGCATGCTGCAGTGACATTTTTATCAAATTAAATGAGTTTGCTAGGCCACCAGCTGCATATGCTTATTGTCATTTACTGTTTGGACAGAAACACATCAGCCACTGAGTATCAGGAGGTGCAGAATTTAATAAGTCATTTTGACACTGGTGAGAAACGAGTAGATCAGCATTCTGAGGAATGTGTTCACACTCCGAGCAGACAGGCAGACATCCTAAGCATGCGAGGTGACACCAATCAACAGGAAGAAATGATGAAAGCAGGCTAGGAGCAGGCAGCGATGGTGGCAGCCGCAGAGGCAGCCACAGAAGCCTCCCCCCACTGCCAACACAGGAAAGACGAGTGGCCACTCCACACCCCCCCACACACACACTGCATCTTAAGCAAGTGCCATGGAGACTCTGAAGGAAAAAGCACTTCCGAAGCATTTGAACAGTATCCATTCTAGGCACTGGAGATTTTCATTTATATTTTTAAAACTCAGTTTCCTCACGACAATGACAAGAAGACAGATGACCTATCTTCACATCTGGGTGTGTTCTGCTCCTGCATGAACCATCCAGTTCTAAAGAAACAACAACTACACACACACACACACACACACACACACACACACACGAAAACCAAAACTCATTTCCCTATCTACCCAACGTGCTTGCTGCCTAGCTAGGGTAGGGAGGGCTAGCAATACTTAGTTTAAATTTATCATGGGGTGCTTTGTTGCTTTCAAAGGCCTTTGCCTGAAATACGAGATTATACAGCATGCCACTTTGACTCCCAGAAGCTATTTATGTCCTGGGAGAGAGCTGATACCACCGTCGTATCTGTGTTCCTGGCATCAGAGTTAAAACACACTAGATAGTCGATTACCAATTCCGTCTTAAGACACACAGGTGTAATTGACAACCTAACAAAGGTGGCTAGTAATTAGCTTCTGGCTTCAGAAGTTGCTAATGCCATCTAGTGGAAAAGGTAAAATAGGCCACTTGCACATTAAAGGCAGTCTCATGCCCGACACTGTGGCATTGTGTTGCGTGTCTAATATCAAACGAATCTCAGGAGAGAATCGCCTCAGTGCCTTCATAAAACAAGAACAGGTTCCAGAAAACAAGATTTGCCCTGTACCTCAGGAAAAGCCGACCTGGGAATGAAAGAGTGGGCAGGCACCACATGCTCATGCCCTCAGCGTCTTCCCTCTTATCAGCTAGACTTCCAAGCCAGAGATGGGAAAGCTAATGTTATTTTTTTGCAAGGCTGGTGGTATTTTTTAAACAAATTCTGAAGCTTTTAAATCTAAAACATCGTTCAAAAAAAAAAAGTGTGTGCTGCCAACTCAACCCTGGAAGCTACTCCCGTTTCAGCAAACTGACATTCCCCCCTCGCTATTCTACACAGAGTCTGAGCAAGGGGAGCAGGGGGGATTGTGGGCTTCCCCTCAAACGGTCCCCGTGCAGCTGGTGGCCGTGGATGAGGCTGTGCCGCAGGAACCAAAGGTGCTTCAAATAGTGTGAAAACAAGAGGCAGCTCATACTTCATCTGGCATATGAGGGTGGGAAAATGTCTACTTTGCCTGTGCCCTTCTTTGTTTCTAGACTCCAGCAGGCTCCCGCATGACCTGTCCCAAGGACTCTTCAACGGGGCATGGTACTCAGGAAATCTCTGCGCAGAAAATCAGAGCACCCTGTGCCACAAACAAATGTGAAACTCGTCTTCCCGTCTTACCACTGCTTCCTCATCTGTGCAACAAGGAAGTTGGATTTGAAGTCACTCCAAAAACTCCTCTCCGGCTGTGGTGGTGCATGCCTTTAATCCCAGCACTTAGGAGGCAGAGGTAGGCGGATCTCTATGAGTTTGAGGACAGTCAGGTCTAAAGAGCGAGTTCCAGGACAGCTGGGGCTACTTAGATCCGTCTCCAATGATAGATAGATAGATAGATAGATAGATAGATAGATAGATAGATAGATGATAGATATAGGTAGATAGATAAATCAATCAAAGGGAGAAGAAGAAAGAGAAAGGACTCATTATCATTTTGGCATCTGAGCATGGAAAACTATTCGTTTAACACAATGCCCTACCCCTCTCAATCTTATCCTCCTATATATTTTCGTAATTTGTACCATATGACATAAAAATTACATATATTTATTTTAATAATGGTACTCATTTTTCTGGAAATAAAGAATGCAGTGTATTATTGCACAAATTTGCTTAAATATACAAATGCATAAAGAAAATGAAAATTCCCCAGAACCTCACCACACAGCTATTCTAATTTACTATGTTATTTCTTTAACATCCTTTTTCTATGCATAATTTAACACAGTTAAGATTGTACTGCATATTCTGATTTTAAGTACAATTAACCCAAGAAGAGTTATTCACAAGTCCTAGTTGGGAGATGTTATAAAGAGGATCTTAATCACAGATCCTATGTGCCACTGGCGTTTTATTCATTTTTCATAATTACAAAAAAAGCTATACACTCAGGTCATTCAAAATGAGCTCTGAGAAGCATAAAATTATTACTCAAGTTCTTTGTCAACGCAAGGCTTTTAGAGCACCGAGTAAAAAAAAAATCTCTTTCAGTGGAGGGATGAAGAAAACACTTTCCAGGTTCTATACTTCTACAGACACAACGTCCCTGGCACGGGCTTGCTGAAGGGCTGGTTTTAAACAGAAAAGTAGTGGGTTTGGGTGTGTGAAGAGGCAGGAGATTGCAGCTAAACCGCCAGGTAAGCGGGCAGGTGTTGGTCTCCTTGGGGTATTTGTTCCCAGACCCTCAGAAACATAAAGCCCGTGGATGCCCAAGGCCCTAATATAAAACGGTGCAGATTTGCATAAAGCCTATCTGTTAAATGAGCTCTACTGTACTTGGAGTACCTAAGAGAGTGAAAGTACTGTAGAAGCATCAGATAGACTGTGCTGTTTTGAGACAATGATGGCAATCTTTGCACGGTTTTTTTTTTAATTTTAATATTCTTGACAGATTGTTAGCCGAATCCACATATGTGGTTTTGAAGGGCCTACTGCATTATCAAATCATTCCCTGACATTGAAAAACAGCCAGGCTAGGAGCTGGAGAGATGGCTCAGTAGTTAAGAGCACTGGCTGCTCTGTCAGAGGACACAGGTTCGATTCCCAGCATGACTCACAACAATCTGTAATTCCAGGTCCAGGGGTATCCTATGCCTTCTGCTGGCCTCCAAGGGCATTGCATACACATGGTGCATAGACATATATATAGGCAAAATGCCCAGACACATAATATATATGTATATATCAGCCAAACTAAGAATAGCAATTCGTGGAAACCTTGCAGGTCCTCCTGTTACCCTCAAATTACAAACTCATGTGAAAATAACTGATGCAATTAAATTCCTGATTGTGGAATCTAAACCCCACTTAAGGTATTTATAAATTATTTCTTACCATGACTTCCTTATTCCCAGACTCTTTCCGCCTCAGTTGACTAAAGTACAATTCTGAATAACTGTTCTTGCTGTCCGCACCTCGGGATGCTGCAGGATCTTCAGTGTGGTCTTCACAGCGGTTCCCAGGGATCAGGAGCAGCCAATCAGCTTCCTGGCTTGCACCTCACTAGGGAGAGCTGGGTTTCCTTCCTTTACGGACTATAATTTTGAACCTGGATGCCGAAGGATCTTTCTACAGCCTAGTTAACCAAACGCTACGGTACAGATGGGATCCCAGAGACGACCTCTCCGTAGAGGTCTCTGTCTCCACCAGAATCCGAGAGGGTCGCCCATCCTCAGTCAAGGCTTTACCTCTGGGGCTCTTTCTCTTCCTGTTCCGTCTCTGATAACAGCTTCTGTGCAGTTTGGAGTGTGGGCTCATCCTCAGCAACGCCCCCTTTTCTCTTCCCGGCCTCAGGCCTCCCTCTCTCTCCTTTCTCCTTAGTCTTTGTCTCCACCCCCCCCGCTAATTCTGGAAACAGTCTCATTTTCTACATCTGCTCCACACCGCACAACTGTTAGGTATTTTAGCATATTTCTAATTTTCCTTCATTCTTTTATTCGTTTTGCATTTCACTTTCAGCTCTAGTGCCTTTTTTTTTTTTTGCTAAAACAATTTTTTTTATTCTTAGTTTAAAAGATAGGCTCTCGAGTTTATTTTTTCTGGTTTAAACTTACTTTTAAGGGCTAGAAATTCAAACAAAAAGTAAGCACTTAGGGGGTGTCATGTGTCTTGATGCACGAAAACATTGTGTAATGTTTAAATGGTGATGTTTATCTCCTTAGCCATGACATCTACTTTCCACAAAAAAACACATTCTAAATTCTTTCTTCTTTTTTTAGCTTTTTATTATTTTCTTGTTTTTGCATCCTAACCAACGCTTCCCTTCCTTCCCCTCTTCTCTCCTCCCCTCCCCTATCCACTCTTCCTCCTTTCTTTCTCTTCAGATACAGGCAGGCGTCCCACGGATATCACCGCACCGTGATTTATCAAGCTGCGGTGAGACCAGGCACCCCCTCTTCCACCAAGGATGTAGTAGGAATGGGTCCCAAAAATCAGGCAGCAGAGTCAGAGACATCCTCTTCTCTCACTGCTAGGAGTCCTACACAAAGACCAAGTTGCACACCTGTCATATATATGCAGAAGGCCTAGGTCGGTCCCACGTAAGCCCCTCGGTTGACGGGTCAGTTTCTGTGAGCTCCTATGAGCCAGGTTAGCTGGTTGTGTGGGTTTTCTTGTGTTGTCCTTGACATCATTGGGTCCCACAATCCTTCCTCCTTCTCTTCTGCAGAATTCCCCGAGATCTGTCTAATGTTTGGCTGTGGGTCTCTGCATCTGTTACCGTCAGTTGTGAGGTAAAGCCTCTATGATGGCAGTTGGGCTAGGCAACGATCTATGGGTATAGCAGAATATCAGTAAGAGTCAATTCATTGACTTCACTTTCCCATTCGTGTTTGGTTCTATCCTAGGCCTCTGGGGCTATCCTGCTTCTGGGTCCTGGCCCCCAGTGAGGAGTTCCCTCTCAGGGTACGGGTCTCCAACTACACCAGCCATCAATCAGTTCGTCACTCCCACAAATTCTGTGCTGCCTTTACCACCAGCATATCTTGCAAGCAGGACAAATTGACAGGGTTTGTGGCTGCATTGGTGTCCCAGACCCTCCACTGGAAGACTTGCCTGGTTACAGAGATGGCTGGGTCAGGCCCCATATCCCCTATTGCTAGGAGTCTTATCTAGGATCACCTTCATAGGTTCCTGGGAGTTTCCATTGCTCTAGGTTTCTAGCTCATCCCAGAGATGCCCCTGATTCCAGTTGTCTCTCCCTCCATCCTCCCCCTACCTGATCTCTCCTGTTACAATCCCCATCCCCCTTTCCAGGTCCTCCTCCTCATCCACTGTCAATGTCCCATTCTATTTCCTGTCATGGTGAGCTTCATGCATGGCCCCAACCTTGAGCCCTCCTTATTACTGAGCTTCTCTGGGTCCACGGGTTGTAGCATGGCCCACCTTTGCTTTATCATTCATAATGATTATATACCATGTTTGTCTTTCTGGGTCTGGATTACTTCACTCAGGATGATCTTATCTAGTTCCATCCATTTGCCTGAAAATTTCCTGGTGTCATTATTTTTTCAGGTAAATAAAACCCCATTATGTAAATGTACCACATTTTCTTTATCCATTCTTCAGTGGAGGGACATCTTGGTTGTTTCCAGGTTCTGGCTATCACAAATAAAGGAGCTGTGAACATAGTTCAGCAGATGCCCATGTGGTATGATTGAGCATCTTTTGAGTATATGCCCATGAGTAGTATAGTTGTGTCTTAAGGTAGATCAATTTTCCTTATTTCTGAGAAACTGCCACATTGATTTCCAAAGTAGCTGTACAAGTTTTCACCTCCACAAGTAGTGGAGAAAGTGTTCCCCTTACTCCGCATCCTCTCAAGCATGAGCTGTCACTTGTGTTTTTGATCTTGTCACTTGTGTTTTTGATCTTGGCCATTCTGACAAATGTATGATGGCATCTCAGTGTCATGTATTGCATTTCCCTGATGGCTAAGGATGTTGAAGATTTCTTTAAGTGTTTCTTGTGTCTTTGTTAGGGTTTCTATTGCTGCAATGAAACACTATAGCCAAAAAGCAAGTTGGGGAGGAAAGGGTTTATTTGGCTTACATGTCAGCATTGACATTCATCACTGAAGGAAAGTCTTATAGAACCCAGGACTACCTGCCCAAGGGTGGCACCACCCACCATGGATAGGCCCTCCCCCATTAATCACTAAATGAGAAAATGTCTTACAAAAGGATTTCCTCAACTGAGGCTCCTTCCTCAGTTGTCTCTAGATGACTCTAGCTTGTGTCAAGGTGACACACAAAACCAGCTAGGACACTGGGCCATTTGAATGCTCTGCTGAGAATTCTGTTTAGAGTTGTACTCCATTTTTTAAATTGGATTATTTAGTTTATTGGTGTCTAGTTTCTTGAGTTCTTTATGTAATTTGGATATTAGCCCTCTGTCAAATTTGGGGTTGATGAAGATAATTTCCTATTCTGTCAACTGCTGTTTTGTCACATTGATGGTATCCTTTGCCTTACAGAAGCTTTTTAATTTCATGGGATCCCATTTATTAATTGTTGATCTTAGTGCCTTCTCTATCAGTGTTCTGTTCAGAAAGTTGTCTCCTGTGTCAATGTGTTCAAGGTTATTATTCCCCACATTCTCTTCTATTAGGTTCAATATATCAGGTTTTATGTTGAGATATTTTATCCACTTAGACTTGAGTTTTGTGCAGGGTGATAGATATTGATCTTTTTGCATTCTTCTGCAGGCCATCATCCAGTTAGGCCACCACCACTTGTTGAAAATGATTCTGTTTTCCCTTGTATATTTTTGCTTCTTTGTCAAAAATCAAGTGTCTATAAGTATGCAGAGTTATGTCTGCACCTTGGATTTTAATCCATTGATCAACCTGTCTCTTTTTATGCCAATACCATGCAGTTTTATTACTATTGCTCAGTAGTACAGGGTTGATAATACCTCCAGAAATTCTTTTACTGTACAGGATTGTTTTAGCTATCCTGAGTTTTTTGTTTTTCCAGGTCTCTGAAGGATTGTGTTCAGATTTTAATGGGAATTTCATTGAATCTGTAGATTGCTTTTGGTAAGATGGCAATTTTTATTATGTTGATCCTGTCAATCCATGAGCATGGGAGATCTTTCCACTTTCTGAGATCTTCTCCAATTTCTTTCTTCAAAGACTTGAAGTTCTTGTCATAGAGATCTTTCACTTGCTTGGTTAGAATTACTCCAAGATATTTTATATTATTTGTGGCTATTGTGAGGGATATTGTTTCACTAATTTCTTTTTTAGCCCATTTATCATTTGTATATAGGAGGGCTACTGATTTTTTAAGTTAATTTTGTATCCATCTACTTTGCTGAAGGTGTTTATCAGCTGTAGGAGTTCCCTGGTAGAATCTTTGGGGTCACTTATGTATACTCTCATATCATCTGAAAATAGCGATACTATGACTTCTACCTTTCTAATTGTATCCCTTTGATCTTCTTTTGTTGTCTTATTGCCTCAGCTAGAACTTTGAGTACTCTGTTGAATAAAATATGGAAAGAGTGGACAGCCTCGTCTTGTCCATGATTTTAGTGGAATCACTTTAAGTTTCTCTGCATTAAATTCCATATTGGCTATGAGCTTGCTTATATTGCTTTTATTATGTTTAGGTATCTCCCTTGTATCCCTAATCTTTTGAAAACTTTTATCATGAAGAGATGCTAGATTTTGTGAAAGGCTTTTTCAGCATCTAGTGAGATGATCATGTGATTTTTTTCTTTCAGTTTGTTTATATGGTGGATTACATGGACAGATTTTTCATATGTTGAACCATCCCTGAATCTCTGGGATGAAGCCTAATTAATTAGCCATGGTAGATGATCTTTTTATGTATTCTTGGATTCAGCTTTGAGAATATTTTATCAAGTATTTTTGCTTCAATGTTCATGAGGAAAATTGGTCTGAAATTCTCTTTCCTTGTTGCATCTTTGTGTAGTTTGGGTTATCAGGGTGACTGTGGTCTCATAGAAAAAAATTGGTAATGTTCTTTCTGTTTCCATTTTGTGGAATAATTTAAAGAGTATTAGTATTACCTCTTCTTTGAAAGTCTGATAGAATTCTGCATTAAAACCACCAAGCCCTGGACTTCATTCATTTATTTGTTTGTTTGTTTGTTTTTGGTTGGGAGACTTTTAATGGCTGTTTGTATTTCTTTGGGGTTATAAGTCTATTTAAATTGCTTTGCTGATCTTGATTTAACTTTGGTAAGTGATCTATTATGAAAATTGCCCATCTCTTTCAGGTTTTCCAATTTTGTCAAGTACCAGTTTTTGAAGTACAACCTAATGATGCTCTGGATTTCCTCAGTGTCTGTTGTTATGTCCCCTTTTATTTGTTTCTGATTTTGTTAATTTGGTTAGTCACTTTCGACCTTTTAGTTAGTTTGGATGAGGATTTGTCTATATTGTTGATTTTTTTTCAAAGAACCAACTCTTTCATTGATTCTTTGTCTCTTTATTTTTAAGTTCAGCCCTGAGTTTGATTATTTCCTGACATCTACTCCTCTTGACTATGTCTGCTTCTTTTTGTTCTAGAGCTTTCAAGAGTGCTGTTAACTCACTGGTAAGAATTCTCTAGGTTCTCATGCAGGCAGTTAGTTCTATGAACTTTCCTTGTAGCACTACTTTTTTAAATAAGAACGTGTATTTTTATTTAAATTAGAAACAAGCTTACTTCACATGCCAATCCCAGCTCCCTCTCCCTCCCCTCATTCCCTGCCCCCTACCAGTCCCCCAGGCTCCCACACCATTCCCCTCCACTCCCCAGGGAGGGTGAGGGAGGGGGATCCCCAAAATCTGTCATATCATCCAAAGCAGGACCTAGGCTGAGAGAACATCCCTCCATGTGGAATGGGCTGTCAAAGTCCATTTGTAAGTCAGGAATAAATACCAATCTAATTCCCAAGGCCCCATAGATTGCCCAGGCCTCCTCACTGACACCCACATTCAAGGGGTCTGGATCAGTACCATGCTGGCCTCCCAGCCACCAGTCTTGGGGTCCATGAGCTCCGCCCTTGTTCAGGTCAGCATTTTCTGTGGGTTTCACCAACCCTGTATTGACCCCTTTGCTCATCACTCCTCCCTCTCTGCAACTGGGTTCCAGGAGTTCAGTTCAGTGTTTAGCTGTGGGTGTCTGCTTCTGCTTCCATCAGCTACTGGATGGAGACTCTAGGATGGCAGCCCCCTTTCTTGTGTTCCATAAGTTTGGGTGTGTTTTATATCCATTTCCACTGAATTGTAGG
Source organism: Mesocricetus auratus (assembly GCF_017639785.1). Lineage (NCBI taxonomy): Eukaryota > Metazoa > Chordata > Mammalia > Rodentia > Cricetidae > Mesocricetus > Mesocricetus auratus. The sequence continues at coordinate 9,861,334 of NW_024429210.1, forward strand.
AAGTCTTTAATTTCTTTATTTCTTCCTTGTCACACCGGTAATTCAGTAGAGCGTTTCTATTAGTTTGTAGGATTTTTATTGTTTCTGTTGTTGTTGAAATCCAGTTTTAATCCATGGTAGTCTGAAAGGATACAGGGCGTTATTTCTATTTTCTTGTATTGCTTTGCAGCTAGTAGATGGTCAGTTTTGGAAAAAGGTTCCACGAGGTGCTGAGAAAAGGGTGTATTCTTTTGTGTTTGGATGAAATGTTCTGTAGATGTCTGTTAGATTCATTTGAGTCATAACATATTAGTACCATTATTTATCTGTTTAGTCTCTGTCTGGACACCTGTCCATTGGTGAGAGTAGGGTGTTGAAGTCTCCCACTATTAATGTGTGGGGTTCAATGCAGACTTAAGCCTTAGTAATATTTCTTTTACAAATATAGGTGTCTTTGCATTTGGGTAATATATATACAAAATTGAGATGTCATAATGGTGGATTTTTCCTTTATTGTGTATGCAGTGTCCTTCTCCATCTCTTTTGATTCATTTTGGTTTGAAATCTAATTTGTTAGATATTAGGATGGCTATACCAGCTTGCTTCCTAGGTCCATTTGATTGGAAAAATTTTTTCTAACCATTAACTCTGAAGTAATGTCTATCTTTGATGTTGAGATGTATTTCTTGCATGCCACAGAATGAAGGATCCTGTTTTCGTATCCATTCTGTTAGTCTGTGTCTTAATTGGTGAATTGAGTCTATCGATATTGAGAGACATAAATGACCACAGATTGTTAATTCCTGTTATGTCGGTGGTGGTAGTAGTGGTAGAGTGTGTTTGTGTAAATGAGAGAGAGAGAGAGTGTGTGTGTGTGTGTGTGTGTGTGTGTATGTGTTTCCCTCTGGGTTTTGCTTGTGTGTAATTATCTATTGCCTGGGTTTTGTGGGTGTAATTAACTTCATTGGGTTGGAGTTTTCCTTCTAGTACCTTCTGTAGGGTTGGATTTGTGGATAGATATTGTTTAAATTAGACTTTGTCATGTAATGTCTTGTTTTTTTCATCTACAGTAATTGAAAGTTTTGCTGAGTATATTAGTCTTAATTGGTATCCGTGGTCTCTTAGAGTCTGCAGCACATCTGTCCAGACCCTTCTGACTTTTAGAGTCTCTGTTGAGAAGTTGTGGGTAATTCTAATAGGTCTGACTTTATATGTGACTTAGCCTTTTTCCCTGCAGTTTTTAATATTCTTTCTTTGTTCTGTATATTTAGTGTTTTGATTATTATGTGGCTCAGAGACCTTCTTTTCTGATCCAATCTATTTGATGTTCTGTAAGATTCTGGTACTTTTGTAGGCACCTCCTTCTTTAGGTTAGGAAATTTTCCTTTATGGTTTTGCTAAATATATTTTCTGGGTTTTGTACTGAGATTTTCTCCTTTTTCTATTCCTATTATCTTTAGGTTTGCTCTTTTCATGGTATCCCAGATCTCCTAGACGTTTTGTGTTAGGATTTTTTTTTTAGATTCAACACTTTGTTTGACCAATGAATCTATTTCCTCTATCATATCTTCAATGCCTGATATTCTGTCTTCCATCTCTTGTATTCTGTTGTAGTCTGTAGTTCCTACTCATTTACCCAGATTTTCCACTTCCTGAATTCCCTCAGTTTGTGTTTTCTTTATTGTATCTGTTTCAACTTTCATGTTGTTAATAGTTCCCTTCACCTGTTTATTTAGGGTTTTTCCCCCTAGACTTATCTTAACATTCTTTAAGGGATTTGTTGATTTCCTCTATTGTTTTGGATATCTTTTCCTGAATTTCCTTAAGAGAGTGTTTTGTTTCCTTTTCTGAACCTCTGATATCTTCAAAAAGTTGGTTTTAATGTCCTTTTCTTGTCCATAGACTATGCTGGAATATTTAGGATAGTCCAACAATTTTAGGATAACTGGTCTCTGGTGGTGCCATATTGCCCTGGCTGTTGTGGATTGCATTTTTTCACTAGCATTTAGACATCTGGGTGATTAGTTGTGGTGATTAGCTCTAGTCCCTGATTTCTGAGGGGTTTTTTTGTTGGACAGGTCTTTTGTTCCTTGGTTTCTGTTTCCTCTTTGGTTTTCTTGTCTTTGTGGCTTGGATTTCTGGCAGCTGGTGTGACCTCTGTTCTAATTAGGAGTCTCTGTCCACACTGGAAGTGGACTTTCTGGGCTTAGCTTGGCCTTTGGTGCAGCAGGGGTCTCTGTTCTTCTGACTGCTATGGTTTGAGCCAGAGTAGCTGGAGTCTGTTTAAGCTACTGTGGCTTGTGCGAATTCTGACTTGTGTGATTTATACTGTTTCTGGCTACTGTGGCCTGCTCCAGAGTGGCAGAAGTCCGCTGCGGTTAGGGGAAGGGCCCATCAGTGGGGACAGGGAGAGGGTGGGATGGTGTAGTGTTGGGGGAAGGGACCCAGGGGACCTTAAATCTTTTCTTCTTTTTTTCATTTTTTCCTTTTTTTCTGTGGCTTCTTGAAACATCTCACCAGGTTTGGCTGGCCTTGATCTCTTCATCATCCTGTGGGTCCCACTGAGCCTGGACCTTCTTGCTTTTGAAAATGTACAGTATGATACTCTCTGTGGCAGCCCTGCTGTGAAGCAACACTCCTGCTCCCATCTAAACACAGCTCTGCAACCTTGAGTGACTGTTCTCCACACAGCTCTGCAACCTTGAGTGACTGTTCTCCACACAGCTCTGCAACCTTGAGGGACTGTTCTCCACACAGCTCTGCAACCTTGAGTGACTGTTCTCCACACAGCTCTGCAACCTTGAGGGACTGTTCTCCACACAGCTCTGCAACCTTGAGTGACTGTTCTCCATCCTCCCCTTCTTCTCAGCAGCCTCTGGCAACTACCTCTCCACCCTAAACCTCCCTCAGAAGAGCTTGTTTTGATTCCACGTACCAATAAGACACAACCTTAACAGAGTCTCCAGGAACATCGAATCCCACCCACCTGGCCTGTCCCCTCTGTGTCTGAGGACGGATCTCACTGTCCTCCTAAGCTGGCTTGCTGGGGAGACTCAGTTACCAGGCTTCCTGTGTACAGATGCCTTGTCAGCAGCTGAATAGCAGAGCCTAGCAGGACTGACAACACTTTTGAGCCTTTAGTCCCAACCACTGGTGACAAAGTCTTTGCTAATAAACAGCTAGTCATTTTTTTTTAATGTGAGACCTTCACGGGTATGCGATGAGGTAGTACAATTCCATTGCTGATGGGTATTAGTCAGGAAACTCCTCAGAAGCAACCTTAAACGTTTACCCCTTAAACACACTGTGTGCTGCTCATGCTTTGTTCTTTTAATGTGTTGCTTTTTATTTATTCTTTGAGAGCACATGTATACATATATACAATGAAATATGATCATATCCACTCCCCATTCTCCCCTCCCAAATCTTCCTGGACCCTTTGTAATGTGTTTCGCTCCTATGTTCATGTCCTGTCCTTATTTTTCAAACCCATTAAGTCCAACTAGTATCACTCATATATGCATGGATATGGGACCATCCAGTAGAACATGAGTAACCTACCAGAGACTGCATCCTGGAAGAAGAACCACGTATATGTTGTGGGATACCTATCAGAGAAGACTGCTTAGGACACGGGTTTAAGCCAATAGAAAGTCTTTACTAGCTGGCCAGTGACTACACTGGGTGTTCAGGATCCTGGCATAACACCAAGCTTTGCTCAGGGTGAGTGTTTAAGCACAAAACACCATGCTCTGGGTTGGCACACTTCAGTTAGCAAGAACAGTTAGCCAGAAGTGGGACTGCAGAACCCAAACGGAAAGATTAATACATTCACTGATTATCCCAGAGCTGATGACTTTGATGGACTCCGTCTTTGTTTTCATTTTGGCGGATGGCGCTGTCTGCGTGCTGAGTTTTACAGACTGAATGGCACTTCCATCACGGAGTCAACCCTACTAAGGTCTGGGGCCTGTTACACTACTCTGGAATTCTGTCTGGCTTGATCTCGTGCAGATCTTGGGCAGGTAACCACAGCTGCTGTGAGTTCATGAGAGCAAAGCCATGTCACGTGCAGAGAACAGCATTTCAAAGATCTCCTCCCCACCTTCTGGCTCTTACATTTTTTTCCTGCCTCCTCTACTTAGATTTTCCTGAGTGGTGAAGGGAGTGGAGATGGATACATTCTATTATCCCATGCCTTGCACTGTGATATCAATTTAATAACCCATGTCTTCTGGAGCAGCATTACCTACCTATGTAGGGCACCTCTGTTGGAACTCCTCTATTTATTATTATATTTTGAAAACAGTCTACTAACAAGGGTGTGTCCATAGGACTTTTCATAAATCCTTAGTTTTAGTTAATTCACTTTTGATCCTCCCTATCCTCCCTCCCTTATCCCTGCTTAATATTTAACCCCCACATCTCCCCCCATTCCTTTCATATCAAAGGTATTCTGTTTTCCCTCCAGTTACATTTTTAATTGTGCTGCCATATGTGCTCACATGAGCCCTTCCTTGTAAATCTTAACCTCCCTCCCCACCTGTACTGCTTTTATGTCAGTTTAACACAAGCTAGAATCACCAGAAAGGAGGAGGCCTTGATTTAGAAAATGCTTCCATAAAATAGGAAATAGACAAGCCTGTAGGACATTTTCTTAATTAGTGATTGATGGGGGAGGGCCCAGCCCATTGCAGGTGGTGCCATCCCTGGGCTGGTGGTCCTGGGTTCTATAACAAAGCAGACTGAGGAAGCCATGGGAAGTCAGTACCTCTGCATCAGCTCCTGCCTCCAGGTTCCTGCCCTGAGTTCCTTCCTAATAAATAGTGCTATTGAAGTGTAAGCCAAATAAAGCCTTTGCTCCACAAATTGCTTTGGTTATGGTGTTTTTATCACAGCAATAGTAACCCTAACTAAGACACCACCTCCTAGTTTTCCCTATCCTCTCATTTCTCCCCCTCCCCAATTTTAAATAATGCACAATCCATTATACTATACTTCTCCTCATCCCTGGTGTTTGACTCCAACCAGAAAATCCAAAGACAGTCCACATACCTGGAATGCTGTGCCACAAAGATTCCACGTTATCTTGATCTTTGGAGCAGGTGATTCCTTCTAAGTCTATCCTGTCTCCTCTCCCAGTGGCATCAAGTTGGGCTCTTCCCACTCACTGTCATCACAGTGGAAGAACCAAAGCCACAGTCTATAGACATGTCACATCCAGAGGCTTCTCTTGTCTATTGAGTCCCTTGAAATGACGATCGAACTCGAAGCTCTCCAATTTAGGCCTCTAGGAGCTTCTAGGATAGGTTATATTTCAACAATTCTTGGATCCTACTTTCCAAGTTTTCCTTCACCTTCGTCATGGTGGGCTTATATCTTTGCCAGGACTTATGTAGACCCAACCTGATGGGAAATGAAACTATAATTCATCAGACACTGGAGCCCTGGTCTGTTTCCCTTTGAGAAACATCTGGGCTCCACCCAGTGCCAGAGGAGTGGTGTGTTCAGGAGGTGAGCATCTGCTGATGTTCTGCCAACAGCAGTGGAACCACATTCGTGGAAAACAAGGTCATCGCCTTGGCAGTCAAACATTGTGACTCAAGAAATCCCGTCTCTTCCCTTTCTTCCATGGCCAAGGAAAAAAAATAAAGATGTGTCACATGCAGTCGTTAGGTAATCAGGGGACGACTCCCCAGGCCTCTGCAGACGGCCATCTCCACCGCCGCAGTCTCTTTGCTTGGCCCAGCATCACAGCCTTTCTTAACAAGGCGAAATTTGTCTTTGAAACTCAGTGTTTGTTTGTTTTTGTTTGTGTGTTTGTTAATTTGGGGTGCTGTCACTGTTTAGAGTTTGATCTTTGGGTTTTTGAGACATGGAAGGGCAGAGAATGCCTTGGGCGACTGAAGCGCTGAAGAAATGTATGCTGTTGATATAGGCAAGGTCATGTCAAGGACCTCGTAGCCTCATACTCAAAGGGATGGTACAGCCTTCCTCAGGGGACAGAGTGTAAATGTTGACAGTGTGTGCAGAAAACATCCACCATAGCTATCTCTCCCACCCCCAAATATTTCTGGCCTGAAGATGACCCCCCCACAAAGAGTATTGCTGCTGAGGTTAGCCAAGCCTGTCTCCTGGATCCAGCTGTATACCATACATAAACCCTGCCTTCCTGTTCAGCTGTATGCTAAACTCTACCTCTCTGTTCAACTGTACATAACAAGCACGCCGGGCTTCCAGGGCACTACAGTTTCTCCAGAAGAGAATTCAGACCACCTGATCCCAGATTTCTGTCTGTGTATCTGTCCATGTCTGCGGTTTCCTCATTCCCCTCGCTCCCCACCATCAAGCCCGAGTCCCTGGAAGCCATGCTGGATGTGGTAGAGACATTCTTTCCTGTGTGTGGTGTGGGCTGGCCTCAAACTTGACTTATAGCTGAGGACAATCTTGATGCTCTCTTGCCTCTACCTCCTGAGTCCTGGAAGTGTGTTTGTGGCCACCACACCCAGTTGACTGAGCGCTAGAAACGGAAGTGAGCTTCCTGCAAGCAGTCTGCCAACTGATCATATCCCCAACCCTGTATGTATGTGTGTGTGTATATGAGTTCCTGTCCTGACTTCCTTCCTGAAGTTAAAGGACCTGAAGTTAACTCAATCTGTATAAATTCAAGTAGCATAGGACATTCACAATGGAGTTCACATTTCAGAGTCAATGGACACAGGGATCAAGCCTGGTCTAGGCCTGTGCCTTAGTTATTACTTGTGTTGTGTGACCTTGTGGAAATATGCCAACTTTCCAAGCATCCATTCTCTTGTTCTGAGAACACAGCATAATGATTATACCTTCCCATAGGGTCATTAAGAGAATTCCATGAAATACTGTGTGGACTTAAAGTCCCTTATCTAGTGTTAATCCAGTTAATATTATCTTTATTGGGAGGGGGGTTCCTGTGAGACCCCATCTTGCCCTCTCATTCTTTGGTGGAATACTCAGGACCAAGACTAGAAAGCAAGAGGGTGGTCTTGTGGTAAAACTCATTTCAAAGATCCTGAAGGTTTAGGCACAAAGAAAGAAAACAGAACGTCCTAATGTCCTTGTAAGCACTAAGTCTCAGAGACGGCAGGCTCAAAGGCCACCCCACAGTATGCGCCATGTTCTTCTAATGTGGAAGTCCCCTTATGCTAGAGGCCTCATTTGGGGGCCATTATGCAAAGTGGAATGGACAGGGTTCGGAATCACACAATGAGTTGTCGGAGATTCTCTCTGCGGTGTTTCTGAGGGACTACTTTTCTTTGGGATAGGGAAACACTTCGAGCTCACAAAATAATCATAAATTTAGGCTGGTTCTCCTTAACCAGATACTCCAGGTATAACGCTACTTACTTATTTTGTTTTATGTAGACCCACTCCCTCATCCTGAATTATTGCAAAGTCATTACACGCTTATTTCATCTTGGAGTTTTTTCGATTCTAGGGTAATCTCTGGGGCTGGAGAGACAGCTCCATGATTAAGAGTATGGCCCGCAACTGATGGAGGCAAATGCAGAAACCCCCAGCCAAACATCGGGGGACATTCAGGATCCTGTGGAGCAGGAGGAGAAAGGAGTGTAGGAGCCACAGGGCTCAAGGACACCATGGCAAGGCTCACACAATCAACTCTCCTGGGCTCACAGGGGCTCACAGAGACTGAACAGACAACCAGGGAGCATGCCTGGGACTGACCTAGGCCCTCTTCATGTGTGTAACAGTTGTGTAGCTTGGTCCTCTTGTGGGACTCCTAACAGCAGGAGCAGGGGTTGACTCTGACTGGGCTTTTGGGGCCCTACTCATCATAATGAGTCACCTTGCTGAGTCTTAATACATGGGGAGGCCCTCAGTCTTACTACAACTTAATATGCCAAGTTGTATAGATCCTCATAGGAGACCTGACCTTTCCTAGATGGAGACAGAAGAGAAAGGGATTTGAAGGGTGAGGGGAGAATGGGGGACAGGGAATAGGAAGGGATGATGGGGAGGAAGCTGTGGCCAGGATGTAAAATAAATAGGTGAATTAAAAATAACAATAATACAAAAAAAGAATGTGGCTGCTCTTGCAGAGGACCTGGGTTTACTTCCCAGTGGCTCATATCTACCGGTAACTCCAGGTTCAGGGGATCAGATCCCCTCTCCTGTCCCCCAAAAGCACTTACTACATGCGGCACACAGGTAACACTCCGGCAAAACATTCATAGCATAAAATAAACATTCAAATTCTAGACTGACCTCAAAAAAGAGAAGTAAAACACACAGTAAAGTTAAACTGAAGGGGGAGATAAATAGGATAATAAAAATGAATTCATCCAGAGGAAAAAGCCAGAAAGACAAATTAAGTAAAGCAAAGAGAAAAGAAATGAATTAACCAGATGACTATTAAACTTAAGGGGGAAACACTTAAGCACTGCTATTCAGAACAATTAAAATGGAAGTAATGCCATTATTTATTAATGAAAGGACTGATGCATCTGGCATCTTTCATCACTGGTGCTTCCCTGCTCTACTGGAGGCAACGCCAGTTGCTGCCATCATTTCAGAAGTAGCCTGCCACCGAGATCTATGCCGGGTGAATGAACTGGCTTTTTGGAGCCCATTCCCCATGCTGGGATACCTTGCTCAGCCTTGATATAGGGAGGGGTTTGTCCTGCCTCAGCGTGGTTGTGCCAGACTTTGTGACTCCCCAGGGAAGGCCCCGCCCCCTCTGAGAAGTGGGAAGGGGGGATGAGGGAGAGGCAGGAGAGGGGGAGGGAGAGGGAGCTGGGGTTGGTATGTAAAATGAAAAATAAAAAAAAATTGTAAATAAAACAAAAGAAGCAGCCTGCTAACATGTGCATAAACCCTCATCAATGCTTTTGTAGCAAAACTGGATCACTCGCAAACACTGGTTCTCCTTATTCAGACACACCTAAACTATAGTTCCCAGATGCCTTCATTCAGGTATGATACCAGAATCACCTGTTAATGGGAGCGGACACCAGGCAGCCTGAACGCCTAAATGACTCTGTGGAGCAGGGACCCCTGAGAACTTGACGGTCACTTGGACTGCTTCGTCTTGTTTATCTGAAGCATTATTTGCGTGTGGAGCTATTTGTACAGCATCTACCTTGCTATTGCTATAGTCTATATATCCTTTGACCTGCTAGCATCCCTCATAAGCATAAAACTAACATTGCATAAGATTCTGTGGGTCAGGAAACAGCTGGAAAGACCTGAAGTGGCCTGAGGACCCGTCACAGGGATGAAGTGGGACAACCAGGGAGCATGGGTACCACAGAGAAATGAGTGTCTACTGTAGGACATCTCCATGCCTGCTCTCCCGGAGAGAGCTCCGTGATAGCAAAAGGGGGAAAGGCAACAAGCTAAATAAATGCTTCATACAACCTGATTCGTGTCAAGACAGAAAAGAAAACCTGACCCCAACATGGAATGTTGTTTATTTATACATTTCATGGTTGTTTATGGGAGAACAGAGAAAGGGTCGCACCATGGAAATTAAGTCTCTAATGTTAGCTGCCTCCAGAGACAAAGGACAGGAAGACACGGGAGAAAGGGGAGGGGCTGGGAGGACGAAAGTGCATCTCAACGTCACAGTCGATGAAAGTGCAGGATATAAAAATGAATCATAAAATATTGAATCAAATATGTAAAAATTGAATATGTATGTAGACAAGGATGAGAGGTAATGTCAACCTATATAAAATTCATTTTTGTCTTAAATGCTAATATTTTAATATTACTTTCCTAATAAAAGAAGATGGACTGATAAAAGGAGTGGGAGCAGGACCAGGTTCTCCCTGGGTAAGGTGTCAGTGCTGCCCAGTTAGGGCTTTTCCTTTAAATGGCCAGTCTGGTAGATGCTGGGGACTGTCTTCTTCAGCGCTTGGGACCGCATCGCTGTGGGGGTGGGGCCACATCGCTGTGGGGGTGGGACCGCATCACTGTGGGGGTGGAGCCACATCACTGTGGGGGTGGAGCCACATCGCTGTGGGGGTGGGGCCACATCACTGTGGGGGTGGGGCCACATCGCTGTGGGGGTGGGGCCACATCGCTGTGGGGGTGGGGCCACATCACTGTGGGGGTGGGGCCACATCACTGTGGGGGTGGAGTTTCCCGTACCACAAGCCACTGAATAGCTAGTGTTCCCATTGTCAGTCATCACAGAGAGAGTTCAGACCTGGAATAGGAAACGAGGGTGTAACTACTGAGGTACCCGTTACTATAATGAAATGCTTGGGGCAAGCTAACCTCATAAAGATACCTACTTAGTGCACAGCCTCTAGTAGCCTCTCTGGTGTGGCCTCTAGGGAGAGCCTAATGACATCACAGCAACACATTACAAAACAGGAGCCAGAGAGAGACCCCGTGGCATGGCTCCTCCCGAGGGATGGGCTTAGTCGACCTTAGGACCTTCCCATGGACCCCATTTCTTTATCGTTCCGAGATACCTGCTGATGCCAGCACTGTGGGGCCAGGGACTTTCTGTTAAGACTTATTTTAGTTAGTATACAAAAGTAAGGGGTTTCGTTGTGACACTTTCGTCAAAATGCGTCACTGCACTTTGCTTACAGTCTGAGAGGTGAGCCTTTAAGGAACACATTTTTAAATAATTTTCCAAACCACAACAGACAACTCAAAAGGCAAGCATGACTTGTTATAAGCCAAAATGGCTTGTTAAGCTTTCCTTGTCTTACAGTTTGCCTAGACAGTCAAACACAGCTTAGAATTCGGCGGGTGGTGAGGCAGGCCTGAGAGTCTGCATTTCTAACAGTTTCCCAGTTAATCCTTGAACCACGCTTTGCAGCCGTCCGGGGACTGATGCCAGGAAGTCTTTCTACTCCTCCGAAAGCATGATGACAAGAGCCAGTCAAGCTGAGTGAGTCAGGAGAGCAAGACGGGGTGCCGGCCTGCTAAGACGCTCTGGAGATGATGGGGGTGCCGGCCTGCTAAGACGCTCTGGAGATGGGTCTGTGCCACAGCTGCACCCACAGGCTACGCATTCTTCACTCCATGAGCTACAAGCCTTCTGGGAAGTCGTATTCAAAGGTATATCTCAGTCTCTGCTGAACTGAGGACTTACGGGTTGAGAGAGAGAAATAAACATTCATCTTTTAAACTCCTGGAGGGACTGACTCCTACTTACCATGAAGCAGTGCATGGTCAAGGCTAAACCATCTCCCAGGAGGTTAGTGTCAGGATTGCAGAGAACTCAACAGCAGGAAGTGCTCTGACCAGGTGGGCTCAGGATGGGCAGGTCCTGCCGGGCGCTGTTTGTGAACATGGTGCGTAGCTCTGGCGTGCCAGGCAGGCAACAGACAGCAAGCTGAATGGCCCAAGCAGGAAGTATGTAAGACAAGGGTGTCTAGAAACCATGGTTTCTAATCCAGCACCACCAAAGGCCCAGCTTTCTCCTTCTCTCGGGTCTGCGCTCCAGATGTGTTAGCTTTGTGGATGTGGGTGCCAGAGTACACCTGTGGAGTTTAAAGGACAACTTGTGAGAACTGTCCTGTCTTCCTGTTATGTGGGTTCTGGGGGTCCTGAACCAGTTCCCCAGCTCCAGGGCAGAAAACCCAGATAGGAAGATGCTAGGCTGCCATTTGTCAGTCACTTCTTAGAACGGCTTCCATTGTAAGTACAGGCACAGCTTTCGTCAACATTGCAAAGACCTCAGCTCTCTGGCTAGACACTGACAAATGAGAGTTTATGCTGCAGGAGGGCCTGTCCCTTAACACTGCCTTCCACAACTACTCACAGACCTGTTGACTCTTGGCTAAAGTCAGCTCTCTGGTGGGATTTTGCTACTTGCAACAGGAAGTAGCTAACACCACCAGCATGCTGACTTAAAAAAAAAAAAAAAACAAAGAGCATTTCCACAGACATCTGTTCTGTCTTCCAAGATGTAATCTGGTCACATTCTTGCTACCTAGCAAGGGTCGCCATCTTTCTAGTGTGTGGCACCTGTGTTCTTGCAGCCTATAACCCCCTGACGTTCCTGCTTCACATGCAGCTCAGCACGAAGCTCTGCGAGGGTAAGCATGAAACTTAGTCATGAGTGTCAGAAAGGCTACGGTACACAACGGAGTTTAAAAGATGAACGTTTATTTCTCTCTCGTGCGAGTCTTTCAGTGCCACTCTGCGTATGACTCTTCAGAGGCCCCAGCTGCCAGCAACTCACCGCTGGACCTCCTCAGCGTGTTGCTTCCAACTCTGGGACCAAGATGGCTCTTCCAATCCAAGCCTACTGCATCCATCCAACCAAAAAGGGTAATGAGAAGACTGTGCTTTCATCCTTCAGAGACGGTTTCCTAGAACGTCATCCACACTCAACAGGCCACTGACTCATGAATTTAGTTACACAGCCTAGCTGCAAGGGAGGTAAGACTAGTCTTTGCTCTGGGAAATTATCCACATTTATGGCTAAAACTCACTCCATTACTGTTGAAAAACGGGGCAAATGTTAGGGAACAGCTGATGCTTAGGTAGTAGTTCCCTCGCCACAAATCTGGTGGGGGATCTTCAAGATCAACCAGAACCTGCTCGGTGTCCCCTAAAATCTATAGAGTACAAGAGACTGGTGGCGTAATGAGGTGTGCACAGTTCTAAGGGTAAAATATGGATTCCAGTTCTGATGGCAGAGATGGCCCGCATGGGTGAGACAGCGCAGAGGACAGGATCAGGTCACAAATCAAGAAAGCACTACTCAGATAAGAGATCTCAGCGCGACAATTGTCCTCCTGCACAGAAGGTGCTTAGCAATCCAAAGCAGGACAGCGAGGCCACCCAGCTGAAGTGATCCCCATCTGCTATCCCTGAAGCAGGGTGAGCATTGGCTGCTCCTCACTGACTCCCAGTTAGCTAGTTTTAAGAGGCAAGGTGGCTTTCAGGTACCTGTTTTGGTATCTGGAGAATGGGGTGACACGGCACATACACAGGGAAGGCTGGCTGAGGAGTGGGCTGGAAACACGCCCATGTGCCATAGTCATTTGATGAAAAAAAAAGACAGGTTTTCCCACAACACCCCCTAAAATCTGTAGAGCACCAAAGCCTGGTGCACAATGCCGTATGGCAAGCCTCAGGGGAAACTGTGAACTTCAGTTCTGAAGACCAGCCTGGCACCACCTTAAAGGGCTTTCACTGAGAAAGCTACCTGGAGAGCCACCGGGACACCTACCAAGCTTCTCAGGGCAAGTCACCATGTTAGAACCCAGAGGCAGCTGCAGAGAGGAAAGTCCCGGGCAAGGGAGGCATCTCTGGTGAACCCACAAATGCTAGGTCCCACCCTAAAATGAGCTGGCTTCAAACATCTGCCAAAGTGAATTATTACAGCCACTTTGGGAAAGAGTCGCCGTCTGCTGGGTACAAATTCAAAGGAACAGGATCCGTGTGCTGAAGAGATGTCTGCTCTCTCCTAGTCATCAAAGCATGACCCACAACAGCCAAGACGGAAGCCACCAAACGTCCCTCAAGAGGCGAATAGTTAAGTAGGATGGGATGCGCGCGCACGGTAATGCACGCCCGTATGGCCTCTACCGTGTCATACACGAAGTCCTGTCATCCTCAAAGCACTGATGGTCCTAGATAACATAACATTGAGCAAAATAAGCCAGGCACAGAGAGCATACACTGTATTCTCTCAACTGCATTGAGTCTGTCTTAGAGGAACCCCGAGTGGAAAGGTGGCTGGACTAGAGGAGTAATGCATTTCTGTGATCCGTTGCACTAGAAGACGCAACTTAATAATAATGTGTGTTTTGAAATTGATGCAAGGACAGATTTCCAGTGTTCTCGAAATAAGAAACGGGTTGGTGACATGGCGGATAGTCAAGTAAATTGATTGAATCTTTCTGTGACGTATACATAAACCAAAACGGCACGTTACACATCCAAAACACACACAATTACTATTTGTCAGTCACAAAATAATGTTCCTAAGTCTGCCATAGGCAAAAAAGGCTACCCTCCAAGGTGGCATCAGTGCCAGTCAACTTAGACTCTCCATGCTGTTCCTGCCCTCCCTCCCCCACCCTACCTCCAACCACAGGACAGTGAGCAGGAAGCACGGTTGTCCCCTGCCCTCCACTCCAGCTCAGCGCTGCAGGCTACAGAAAGAAAAGAGAAGCTGTAATTTGAAATTGAACCTGAAGTTTTCATTATTTATCCAGAACTGCATATTTCATATCTATACTCTCAACCCTGGCTGCCCATTAGGATCACCCGGGGAGCTTTTAAAATTACTGATGTCTAGGTATTGTCCCCAAAGATTCTTATTTCATTGGTCTAGGGGCAACCTGGGCATCAATATTTTTAAAGCTGCCCAGGAGATTTTGAAGGGCATCCTGGGATAAGAACCATGGTGGTAATATTGAGCTAAGAACATTTTTGCAAACAAAAGATCGTGGAGTGACTAGCAATGTGACAGAACTTTCTACCTCCCCCAGGGAAAGAAGAAAGGATGGCATCGCTGACAGTCAGGAGGGAAGAAAGGGGGACAGTATTCACCGTGGCACCCTGGAGGGGCAAGTCCTTGCACTGCATCAAACCCTGCATCTTCTGAGGAAATCAGAATTCCTCATGGGGGCTGGAGAGACGGTTCAGTGGTTTAGGGCACACTGAGGTGACATGAGTTCAGTTCCCAGTACCCATGTAGGGTGGCTCACAGCCTATCACCCATAATCTAGCTCCAGGGAACCCAATGCCTTCTTCTGGCCCCCTCAAACACCTGTATACACACACACACACACTCATGCATGCACACAACCATGCATGTGCACGCATGCACACATACACATGTGCACACACACACACTTACGCATGCATGTGCACGCATGCACACATACACACGTGCACACACACTCTCACACACGCATTTTTATTTTTCTCTCATATATTACATCCTTACAGCAGTTTCCCCTCCCTCCTCTCTTCCAAGTCCCTCCCTCCATCTTGCCTCCCTTCCTCTCTCTCTCTCTCTCTCTCTCTCTCTCTCACACACACACACACATACACGTACACACACACACTTTTTTGATAAAATAAATCTTTAAAAAGTTGAGAATCCTCCTCAGAACAAGATGGGATATCCTTGATGTCTGTACCCGCTAGACCCTGAGAAGTGCCCTGATGTTAATCTGTGACCTCAATGCTGGACTAAACTGGAGTGCTTCCTAATGTACAGGGCTTCCCTACGTACACTAAAGTGGCTCCAGAGTGTACATTGAATGACATCTTGGAACAAATAAAGGGGAGAAAAAGTTCATTAAGACATAGGAAAATTTTTAATCCATCTAATACCAAATTCCGTGGTTCAAATTATAAAACCTCCATTGAAATTGTTACACATTTGAGCAAACGTTTGTGCCCCAGCCTAAAGGAAGGCTGGCCAGAACTTGCTCTGTAGATCCAGGGTACGTTGGCATCTGAGGAAACTCAAAGCCTTCCAGCTCAGTGACCATGACTCAGGTAATTAAGTGAGTGTGCCTCTCCCCACCCCACCCCCAAATGCTCTCCCCAACAGCTCTCCTAACTAGACTCCCACTCACACACAAACACCATGACTACCGGCCTGAGTCATGAAAACCATACTTTACCTATAAAAGCAGGATGCAGGAACCAAAAACGCCACAACCCACCAGCTAACATTCACACGCAGCTTTATTCTATCAACACATGTCCCAAAGAGATAGCCCTGGAAGTATCTGACTCCCCCGAGCCCATACTTAACTGTACAATTCTGTTACACACAGGGATTGGTTGCCAAATGCATCCAGTGCCAAGAGATAGACCTTTGCTGGGAATGGCTCCTGAAGCCTGGACCAGGAAAGCAGCTTCTCCATAACCTAAAAAGGAAAGCATCTCATCCTAGGCCCATCTCACCCTAGGAGCACTGCTTGTCCGAGGAGCACTCCTGTAACAGCATCTGCCTTCTTCGGCACCAACGGCCGTCTTTCATTTGACTCAAAGACATTTTTAACTACAAATACAATGTACTCCACTGTGAATTCATGCCCAAAAAGAAGCCTACGCTTGATGGAAAAGCCTTCTGCCCCAATATGTTCTTCTAGACCATTACAGCAGGAGAAAGATAACGCCTGGAGGGTGAGTCTGAACAGACATGAAGTTCCCGGTCCTGTCAGACGCAAAACTTTTCTACTGCACCCCTCCTGTGACAACCACAGGAAGGTTGGCCCCCTGGCAGAGATCAATAAAAAAGTTTGCAAAGCCCACATTTCCCTTTAGAAGCACACTTGAATGAGTTGAGGGTTGACTATTGTCTAAATACATGCTATACGTTTATAAAATTCCTGAAGAATCTGGTTTTTGGTTTTTGAAGCCACATTTGCTGTGCCTTCTATCCTGAGTAGCTCAAGCAGCATCCAGTCCCAAGCCCCAGTCCTTGGTTTTAATCAGGGATTAAAGCCTGGTGCATTAGGCAAGGAGAGTATTCGATGATGACAATAACAAGTGGGCCATTAAAGGTGATTTCTTCAGGTTGCTGGACACCCCCATGAACAGCCGCAGGCTTTGCTGAGAACTGTCCGTAGGATGGGCTGCACTCCCGCTATTTATTTAACTTTATGTGGATGTCATAAAACTTTTTTATTTGCTTTCGGTTAGCCCATAGGTTTTGACAAGATAAATTTTTATTTAGGTCTTTTCCCAGCTACAATCAGAAACAGGAGACTCACTTTCCAAGGCTGGGCTGATAGATGGATTAATCAAAGCACTCCACACCCCACTTTCCTTCCAGCAACCACAGAGATCAACAGACGGAGTCTTTCCTTAATTAAAGAAACTTGGCAACAAGGTGATTTATCGATGCTGAAGCTCGCAGGCCCTTCCATTGTGTGGTCACTGTCGGCCACTGTTTGAAATTTACCAACATAAATAAAACCTCTCCATGACTAAACAAAGTTAAAGTAGCAATAAATTGAGGCTGCCATGGACTCTGAGCCAGATCTGAGGCCAACATAAATAGCAGAATGCCTTGGCTGTGACACGCTTGACACAATGACATCATGCACTCCCAGAAAGAACAGCCTCGCCCAAGCCAAAGCCTCAAACCCAACACAATTCCCCTAAATGAATCAAATTGCAACGGTCTAGACTCGCCTGTGCTAAGTAGTCCACTTCTGGCTTCCCTGTCCTTCTCTGTCCAGCAATCACATTAAAAATAATCTATACACTGATCTAAATTTTACTTTTTCTACATGATTAAATTTTGGCAGGAGTAAATCTCTGCTATTCACGCTTCCCGGGAATGTTTGGAAAGTCATTAAAAACTCAGGAGTTATCAGCTTATGGTCCAGTCACTGCCATGCAACCCTGTGGTCTATCTGACTCTATCTTCAGTGGCCGCCTAGGACAGACAGAGCTAACACAAGAGCACAACTCCTCACTCAAAAATAACTTGGTGCCAGTTCCCCTCCCCCGCCCCAGGTCTTGCTTTGCCCATATCTAGCAACAGGCTGTAATGGAGTGCCCCCATGAAACAAGAAAGCCAGCCTAAACTGGAACCCATCAGCCCCAGCATCATTACCCAGAGGAGAGATGGGGGAACGTTGAGAATGCACTTGGAAGATAGCAAATTCAAAATGGAGAAAGTCTAATAACTAATTGGTGAAATCATAAAAGCTGCCATAAAAGACATTTTCCTTAAACTACTTTACACAAGGCTATATAATTTTATGTCACTTTTTATTTATGTTGCTGTAATGAAAGCTGTTCTGGGAGATGAAGGGCTTGTGAAGAAAGAAATTGAACTGTTTCTGAAAGGAGGGAAAAGCCTGTGGATATAGGGCTTAGGGCAGATTCCTTTTGAAATAGAGGAGGGCCAGGAAGGAGGACCCATTTACTCCTGAACACCTCTGAGCCGAAATTTTGCAGTAAGGGGTCAGTGAAATGAGTCATCTGGTAAAGGTGCTCGCAACCGAGCCTGGTGACCCGAGTGTGATCCCTGGGAACCACACGGTAGACGGAGAGAAATGACTCTGAGAAGCTGTCCTCTGGCTTCTGCATGCACACCCAGGCATGGGTGTGCCCGTACACAGGCACACACATTCATAAAGTAGCCTCCACACTGGTCACAAACTAGAGTATGAGCTAGACAGACTCACGTCACGCAGGCTTACGTTCTAAAAGCAGATTTTTTTTAACTATTTCATTTATGCATATGGGTGTTTCACGGGCATGTACATCATGATCTGTGCATCACTCTTCTGCCTGATGTCCACAGAGGCCAGAAGAAGGCATCAGATTCCCTGGAACTAGAGTTACAGACAATCGTGAGCCACCACATGGTTGCTAGGAATCCAAAGGGTCCCTTTGGAAGAGTTGATGGTGTTTTAACTGCTGAGCCAGTTCTCCCGCCCGTGAGGGTTTTATTGCAAGAAATATGTAAAAGAATGTGGTTTGAGCTTTTAGCAGAAGGCGTATACAAATGAGCCCCATGTTAAAGTGAGCCTAGTGACTGCAGAGCTGGCACTGGACACGACAAGGGTCACACTCGGGACTTTACACGCACTGTTTATTATCCAAAGATCAGACAAATTTCTCCCTCTCCAACTGTATGGGGTGAGTCAGATGGTGGACAAAAAGGGATAGGCTCCAACACATAAAACACTCGAATAAACTATAAACACAAGAAATTTCAAGTTGTCTGCCCTCTAATGGAGGACGAGGAGGGGCTGTTTCTTGTTGCTGCGCTATTATGTGTTTATTAAACTCACCACGCATGTCCAATGGGGGGGGCTACTTTCCCTGTGTGTTAACCTTCAGTTACAAGTTTTTAAAATAGCCAGTGTTCAAATGAGTCTCCCAACAGAAATGCAAAAGCATGTAATATGCATGTAAGACACAGAAGTGTGGTGGGATTTTTCCCAGGGAGATGACAATCGCCCTTAAAGCCAGGGCCCTCTGAACTCTGCCTGACTTTCAAAGCAAGGATGAGGTTGTTTTTAGAAACAATTTACCATCTATTAACAATGAAATCCAATTCGGCCTTGCCTCATAGAAAATGAAACACATACACAACTCCAAGGCATGGTTGGAGAATCACACAGATAGAGTATTATTTAGGTAGGTTCTGCAGCCAAGGCCACTTTACACCACCGTGGACCAGACTAAACAAACCTGACCTGCAGGCCGACCCTCCAAGGATCCCAAAAGATTGGAAACTCCAAAAAGGCAGCTCAGACCAGACTTCACAGCCTGGTAATGGCATGCAAACGACACTCCATCTCTGTCACCCAGCCAAAGGTTGGTGCTGTATATGAGAGCAATTTCCTCAAGAATTCAGAGGGAAATGGCACTTAGCCTTTTATGTGTGGGGTTCACAGTAGCAAGAGTATCCAATAGCCGGGGACCCTCAGCCTCTCTTAAATGTCCATCACGTCCCTCCGTCTGGTCAGCGTCAGGATGCCAGCTGAGGGGGAGGGACAGTCCATGCCATACAGGCAGGCTTCTTTGATTCTGTTCTGAGGGGCTGGAGGTCAGATCCTTGCACAGGCTTGCAAGCAGCAAGCGCTCCACCACTGAGCTGTGCTCTCAGCCCAGAGGGCTAGTTTACAAGTTAAAACCGTGTCTCCCAGAACCTTCTGGAGATTCAGGCCACTCTTCACTACAAAGCGGGTCTCACTCTCTCTTCTTCCTGCGTGTCCCCTTCTGTCCCCTACCAAGGCACTGCCCAGCACCGAGGGACATACTCGGAACTGAGTCTTGCTCTCTCCGAAACTTCCGGCAGCCAAGTTTCCCACAGCCTGTCTCAACACGCCCTTTCTCATGGCTACCCATCCCATGCGGATGACTCAAGTCTGTCCTGTGGAGAACCGGTTACTCAGACAGCCCTCAGCAAGAAGTTGACTGGGAAGAAGAGGTGTTCGTTGGGTGGGGGAAGAAAGGAAACAGAAGAAACTAAGGCTGGGCAGAGAACTCTGGGGATGACGTCAGATACCACATGACTCACAGCCTTCCACCTTCACTGTCTCCTCTGACTAACAAGACAGGGCAGGGGCCTGAACGCTCACAACCTGTCACAGCTGCTACCCAGAGGCCTGCAGGGCCCAGAGGAAGGCTTGTGCTCCACACATCTTCTCTCCGGTCCATCCAAAGTCTGGTCCTCCCCTCAAAAGAGCGGGTAACCCACACTGGTCTCTTCTCTTCAACAGCAAACTGGGCCATAGGGAAAGGACATAAACCATGGACGGGGGACTTAAAGGCCACTCGTCATCTGGTTAAAAGATTTCTCATTGTCCCTGTTTTCAAACGCAGACTGTGGCTTCACCATGACTCAGATGTGCTAGACGCTCAGTCCCCAGTGTGGCCGGAAGACGACAGAACCGTCAGGAGTCAGGGCAGAGTAGGTAGCACGTGGGCCATGGAAGATCCACCTACGAGGGGGGTCAACGCCAGTTCTACAAAATTTCGCGTCAGGTGGGGCATCCCTGTGACTTTGGTCCATTCAACACAAAACATGTCCCCGTTCCTTTTCTCTGCCACATTACGACGCAACACGGAGCCCCTGTGAGGATGCCAGCACTAGGCCATATGAATCCTCCAACCACCCAAGTTGTGACAGAGATAAACATTTTTACTCTGTAAGTTTCCTAGCCCCTGGTATTTTGTTATAGCCACATAAAACAGGCTGATGTCGCTTTGATCCATCACCTTCTTCAGTTATCCAATCCTGGGAGCCCTGTTTCAGGTAGACTCTGAACTCAGGGTTGGAAGGAGATGGCAAATATATACTATCTGTGTTGGAAAGCCCTTCCATCTGCAAAACAGTGACCCTGCTTTGACAGATCAAAAGAAAACGCAGCTTCCGGGTGAAGTGTGTATGCGCTGAGCAACAGATACACAGGCAGGCTACCTCCCCCAGCAAGTCAGGAGCATGCCCACAGGATGAAAACAGGACCACACTATGCCTAAGCATGACCGAGGCCTTCCTTGGGGAGGGACCTGAGGGATCTGGGAGATTCGTCCTCCTTCCAGAAGGGAATTGGCCTGAGCAGTCACACACACTCCAGTATCTATACACTGTTCCTCCAGAAACCAGAGGCCAATGGAGAGACCCAATGGCCTGCAGCCCAGTGGCCACACACGCTGTTGTGACAAGCAACAAGCAATGACGTCTCCCCTTTCATTTCTGTGTGAGCCACTTCCTAAATGACCCCTGGCCCCATATGACCAGTACTGCTTACTCTCTGTTGTCCCCCAGGGTACCTTTCTGTTTTTCACTCAAGGGGCCTTTATTTCACGGCTCCCCTCCTCGGGAAGCCTGTTATGCCTGTTACATGAAGGGGCATGGACCTCTACGTATTGTTGATTAACACCTTGTCAGAAACAGCAGGAATTGTCCAAAAGGAGAACACCAACTCTTGCCATAATCCATCCCTCATGTTATGCACAGCAGATGAGGCAGCCTGGACCCCAGGGGTCCAGACGCAGGCTAAGTCTCTGAGACAGCACCCTGCAAACCCCAAAAGCACATAGATGTAGCGGCGGACCTCAAAACACCTGCCCAACCCAGAGCTCACTTGCTGAGTGAACATGGAGTATCTACTGCTTCTAGAAACATGCTGCCTGGGTCAAGGGCTGGCCCTGCACCCCTCAACAGTGGTCCTGGTGAGCAATTCAACCTGAGTCTTAGCCTCTCCCCTTATAATACAGGGATAAGAATCGCATCTACTGGATAGGGTCATGGCAAAGATTAACAGTGAGTATACACAAATAACCATTTCAGACAATGTCGGATGCAGCAGCGTTAATTAACCATTAACATTTATTTGTCACAATGAGAATTCTCCCCTTGCCTAGTTAGAGAATGCCCAAGAAGAGAAGACTGTCTGTCTGTCTAGCCCTACTATGAACATAAATCTGGTGCCAGATGAGGGGAGTCTCCAATTAGAAAAGAGACAGGGGACTGGAGAGATGGCTCTGTGGTTAAGAGCACTGACTGCTTTTCTAAAGGACCCGGGTTCAACACCTAGCACCCACATGGCAACTCATAACTGTCTGTATTCCCTCACACCAGCACACATGTAGGCAAAACACCAATGCACATAAAATAAACCTTAAAAAATTCTCATTAAAAAAAAAAAAGAAACTCCCCCCATGCTTCCCTGCGCACCCTGCCGCCCATTAACTCCAGCAGGCGGATCTCTTTTAGTTCAAGGTCAGCCTGGTCTACAAATCGAGTTCCAGGACAGCCAAGACTGTTACACAGACAAATCCTGTCTTGAAAAACCAAAAAGAAGCCAGGCGTTGGTGGCACACGCCTTTAATCCCGGCACTCGGGAGGCAGAGACAGGCGGATCTCTGTGAGTTCCAGGCCAGCCTGGTCTACAGAGTGAGTTCCAGGACAGCCTCCAAAACAATACAGAGAAACCCTGTCCCAGAAAAAAAGAAAGGAAGGAAGGAAGGAAGGAAGGAAGGAAGGAAGGAAGGAAGGCAGGAAGGAAGGAAGGAAGGAAGGAGAAAAAGAAAAAAGAAACCACAAAACCTCTCCCTCCAGTAGTGGGCAGAAGCACTTGTACGATCTTATGAAGAACTCAGTCTCAGCCTGACCTGCATCAGATTTAAAAAAAAAAAAAAAAAAAAAAAAAAAGCCTGAAGCAGGGCCTGCAGGGATAGCTCAGAGGGCAAAGAGCTTGCCACCCAAGACTTGTGACCTGAGTCTGATCCCAGAGCCCCCATAAAGGCATGGAGAACCTACCCAGCAAAACCGTCCTCTGACCCCCTGAACAGAAAGAGCCTGACTCCAGTGGTGAGGGCTTGATCGGGAGAACACTTCAAATCGCCAGCATTTTATGTAAACGCCTCCATCAGGAAAACTGCGATGATTCTGTGTCTGGGTGAGGATAACCATTAATATCCTCTGCAGACAGTCGGGACAGCTGCCTGTGCAGATTTGGAGCTGTGTAGTTTTAGATGCCGTCACTGTACCTCCAGCTATTTTATGTGCTGTGCTTTGTTGACATCGTGCAACTAGTAATAGGTAGGCGTAGGGGAAAGGTTAAAATTCCTGTTTCCAGCTGTTTCCCTTCCTTACATCCTTTTTGTCTCATAGCTACTCAGCGAGACCCATAAATCTGTCACTCTGATCCAGACTAAGTGACATCCTACAAAGAAGTTGCTGAGAAACAAACCAAAATGGAACACTAGTTTCACGGCGGTGGGCATTTGAGAGCCTCTCGCCCCGCCCGGTACACTCTGAGCAGCAATTGCCCAGCTGTTCTCTGGCCAGCTGAGAGATTTCTGCTCATCGGTGACCTGTGCTGAGTCGCCTGGGCCCCTACTCCCAGTTTTCCTAATTGGGGCTTGGGAAGAAAAGAAGGTGGAGAGATTTGCAAGACAGCCTCCAACCTTAAGACAAAAGCCACCCCCATTAAATCTTAA
Organism: Mesocricetus auratus; assembly: GCF_017639785.1. Taxonomy (NCBI): domain Eukaryota; kingdom Metazoa; phylum Chordata; class Mammalia; order Rodentia; family Cricetidae; genus Mesocricetus; species Mesocricetus auratus. Next base: position 9,884,734 of record NW_024429210.1, read on the forward strand.
CAGATGTTTCTCAAGTTTAGACGATTAAGAAAGATTTCAGCATCAAAAATCAAAGAAAATACTCCGTGACCTTAAAAAGGATAAAACGCAAACCGCTAACAAACCCCAAGTCCACTCTGACAGCTGTCTCTGTGGAATTGACGAGGTGCTATTGATGTTTGGATTAAACATGCCTCTATGATCAAGTATTCGAACATGGGATAAAAGACGAATCTATTCTTTAATCCTGCCCCCTAATTTTGTCTAGGCCTGAAAAGCAATGAGTGTTGGACAAATGTTGAAAGTGGCTTTGCTTCTGTTTATTGACAAAGCAGTTTTTATTTCATTAATTGGCCACGTATCTTATCAGCATTTTAAGTAACACAAGGAAATCCCAACATGGCACTGAACTCTCCACAGAGGGCTACAACTTCCAACGCCACTAATGGTAGAACCCACAGCCGAGTCTACCAAGTGAGGAAGATGTTTCAGAAAGAAAGAAAAATGTAATAGAGAAGTTGGGCTCTGGTTTATTCTTTATCTTTTTTTTTAACTTAACTATAAAATACCAGTGGGGAATTTCAATTTTTAGCCAGACAGTTTTTAAAGAAATGGAGAAAAACTTTTTTTTACTTACAAAGGAAAGGGTGAAGAGGCAATTAAGCCATTAATTACTCTCTTTGTCTAGAGATTTTCAACCCATCAAACTTGGCCTCTTCTGCCTTCATCAAAGGTAGAACTCATTCTACTTTACAGTAAGTACTCTTAACAAGACAGTCTTGTGTCTCAAAAGCAGCTCTAGGAGGAATTTAGATGAAGATAAATTAAAATAACACTTAGCAGAACCCAGATTTGACAGCCACACAGCGCCCACTATCACCCAAGGTCTTCAAATAAGCAAGGAGAGGGAACAAGCACCCGAGACAAACTGGCACTCTATGGCAAAGACACAGCGTCTTGAGGCTTAAGAAACTGGAGATGCGTCCAGTGAGGCATCTCAGGTCAGCCTTCAGAGCACGACTCGGGGCATTTGCCTCTGCACTGCAACACCTACGGTAGTTCAGCTCCCAGAAGACCCCGCTCTGGGGTACAACCGTCTGGGCTCTAGGTGACGAGCAATACTTGAGAGAAGTTAATGGACTTTCCTGGAAAATGTGATTGTTTAAGAAAACAAACAAAAGAAACTATGCCGTGTGGCACTCCCTTACTTTGTTTTCTCAAGAATATCAAGTTTCCTGTTGCAGATGGGGAGGAAGCATTCATTTCACAACTTGAACGGCTCTCCTCAGTGTCGGGGAGACGAGGCCAGTGCATGGGCAGATGAACTTGCTTACGTGTGAAGCACCAACTAGGGAAACCATTTGAAAGCCATTTTGGCAACTGAACTCTGCTTACAAAAGCCCCTCTCTCTATCAGTTCCCAAAGATTCACACAGGTCACACTCTTGGAGCCACACTGAGATTTGACCAGCAATGTGTTGGCTTCATCCTCTGACACACTTGCTCTCCAATTCTGAGACTATGCCAGTACTCATGCAATAACAACAGCTTTATTTTGGTGTGTTGCTATGGAACTTCAAAAACAAAACAAAGAAAACCACCGTTCGATAATTGTGACAAAACTTCTTAGCCACAGCATTGAGAATAGAGCCTAATTGTTCTGTAAACACTCTTTGATTTGTTTACCTCAATGTCAAATTAACCTCAACTATGCCATAGCAGACACTGTTTGGCTGTGATACTCAGTATGCTACAGACTGTGTGCCCCAGACCTCAAATACCTCTCAATTTAAATACACTCGTGTGTGTGTGTGTGTGTGTGTGTGTGTGTGTGTGTGTGTGCGCGCACGCGTATGTGTGTCATACCCCACATGTAAGATTAGAAATTAAAGTGTCCCTGAGATATGTTTTTGGATATTGTTTGCCCCCTGTCATTTTCCCTAAAACATAACACACAGTTTTTCCAGAGATTAAAGATATAGTAGGAGGTTAAGCTACAAAACCAGAAACCGTGTTAAGTTACTGGGGGAAACAATCACATGCTAAGACAGGAGGATAAGAGTGAGAGAAATAGCCAATGCAGCACACACCTTTCCTTCATCAACAAATATTTAGCAGGCTTGGTGGTACAGCCCTGAAATCCCAGCCACTCAGGAAGCTTGGAGTCACAAGTTCAAGACCTGCTTGCGCTGCAGGCAGAGTCCAAGACCAGCCTACACAACTTAGTAAGACCCTGTCTCAAAATAGCAAAATAAAAAGAAGGCTGGAGCTATAGCTCAGTTGTAGACTGTATGCATGGAAGGCCATAGGTTTAATCCCTATGACCACAAAAGCACACTGGCATGTATTCTTATTTCTGTTCCTCAGTGTAACTTTTTAGTAATTGATCATTTCACATACGTACACACCCCCATTACTTCCTCAGGCCCCTCCCACTCCTGCTGAGTCCCCCTTTCTTCCCAGCAAGTCTTCCTCCTAGTCTTGTCTTTTTTTTTTTCTTTTTCTGAACCACTGAGTTTAATTAGGGTAGCTTGCTGAGTAGGAGTGGGGTTATTTACCAGAGCAACTACACCTCTAGAGAAAAGCATTTGCTATCCCCTAGTACCCACTAACTGCCCATGGGTCTTTAGAAGTGGATGTGGCTGGCATTCCAAACCCTCCCTGCTCCATAATCGGATGCTGAATGGCCCTTCCTATTCAGGTCGCGGGCAGGTGAGCACCGATGCTGTGACTTTCCAGTGCCCCACCAGGTCCCACCATCCCTCCCCACCCTAGGCCTTTTACGCTCTTTCTACTTCCTCTTTCGATTTAGCTTTAATATAACTGACAACTATTCTTCCCAGGATCTCTGCATGGTGAATGCTTTAGAATCTTCATTTTATAGAAAAGGAAACCAAGGCACAGAGAAAATAGCAACTGGCTCATGGTAGACAACCTCAAACAGCAAGAGTCTGGGACTCAAATCCAGACACTGCTGCCACTCCCCCCCCCCCATACTATGCTATGGTAGGAACCATATCCCCTGTCCTCCCCGCCCCTGTCTGAGTCCTAACATGGCAACACATGTTCTTTCTATCAGTAAGCTTCTAGACACAGCACTGTAAGGTTGTTAACGTAGGACACAGAGAGGCCCGAAGGAGCCAGGAAGGAGTCCCAAGTGGATTAGAAGGGTGGCGGGGATGGGAATAAGGATCTCAAGCAGAATTTCCCCAGGCCAGCAATACTGACGCTGGAACTGTATAACTCTGTGCGGTGGAGGCTGTCCTGCAAAGTGAGGGATCTTAGACCTGTCCTTGGTCCCCACTCTCTAGACCGCGGTAGAGTAAGTCCCACTGTGCACCGCCCAGAGGTCTCCACAAAGGTCATCCCCAAGCGTGAACTCCGGCAGGAAGGAATCTGGGTCCAGTCTCAACCCAGGTTGTCAGTACTAGTTACCAGAAAGAAGGACCAAAGAGAATACCACGCAGAAAGAGGAGACAGCCCCACAGTGCCCAAGGAGAGCCGCGGCTGCTCCCTGGAAACTAAAGGTCGGCGTGATTGGCGCTTGGCACCCTGCTTAAAGGAGCAGAAGTGAGTCTGGGAGGGAGGGGAGTCGGCACTGGAGGCATCACAGGCTGCACCGCGAGCTGCTCCGGAATCCGCATGCAGCTAGTAAAGGAGGAATGGCAGATCAGACTTGGGGTGCGGTTGTTGTTTTTATTTTTTCTTCCTGTATGAACAACAAAGGAAGAACAAGACAGAGACCAGTCAAGACTCTATGCTTTGTTTCCGTTTTCATCTCTCTCCCTTGTGACTGTAATTTCATTCGAAACTCATTTGTGTAGCTCAGTGATAGAGCACTTACATGACCTGGACAAGGCCCTGGGTTCACTCCAACCGCTGCAAAAGACAACCCAGGAATTAAAATTCAATGTCCATCACACCCAATACTGATAGGAGCTGAGTCCATGAGAGGACAAGTAAGAATTTGCAAGTAAGCATGGCCAGAAAGCATGTACTTTACCAACAACCAAAGAAATATGCATACAATTTCTCCATGTACTTTACCAGTGACCAAAGAAACATACATACAATTTCTCCATGTACTTTACCAGTGACCAAAGAAACATACATACAATTTCTCCCTTCACCTAGCACATGGACAAACGAATTTCTAGACTCACAGCTGTATCCTTTACTGACATAAAAGCCGCCTTCTACGACTGCCTCTGGAAGTCAGTATTGGTGCTGCCTCACTAAGGAGCAACGGGGATAAAACTGAGCCGGGGGCAGTGGACCAGTGTTCATCTCTAGTGCACAAATGGACTTTGGGAGCCCGTTCCCTATGGAGGGATACTCTCTCAGCCTAGACACACACAGGGGAGGGCCTGGCTCCTGCCCCAAATGATGATGTGACAGACTTTGATGATCGCCCATGGAAGGCCTCACCCTCCCTGGGGAGTGGATGGGGGAGTGGGATGGGGAGCATGGAAGGATGGGAGGATGGGAGGGAGAGGGAATTGGGATTGATATGTAAAATAAGATTGTTTCTAATTTAAATAAAAATTTATAAAGTGTAAAAAAAAAAAAGAATATTAAAGAAAACTGAGCCCAGAGCTGGAGAGATGGCTCGGTCTGTAAAATGCTTGCCTTGCAAGCACAAAGACCTGAGTTCAAGCCCAGTATCCATATGATAGATGATTGATAGATAGATGATAGATAGATAGATAGATAGATAGATAGATAGATAGATAGATGGAGCGAGCAAATTAGGCATGGTAGCACACACTTGTAATTGCAGTGCTGGGGAAGACGGGAGACTGAATCAGGTAGATCTCTGTGACTCACTGGCCTGCCAGCCTAGTCTACCTATGTTATGCTGATGACCCTGTCTCTGTCTGAGTCCTGGGATAGCAATGCATGTTCCTTCCTCCATAAGCCTCCTTGAATAGCCTATACAACAATGACAAAATGGAATTGTAAGTCCATAAGTTGTCAGAAGGTATCAACATTCCTTCCCACTATCCTAACACATCCCATATGACAAGAAGCACTGAAGAAGTTGCAGACTCTCCCTGGAGATCCTGACAACAGTACCACCTCTTGCAAACCATCCTGTGGTCCAGACTCTCGGAACATACTAAAGATGTCAAGTGGACATCCATTTGTTCCTTCACCCACTGTACTTTCTAACACTGGCTTTAGCAGATAATGAGTCCAATCTAAGACATCATTAAAGGATGTAGCTCTTGCTGTTGTTTGTTTGGAGGATGCTATATTAGATTCCTCTGAAAAACTGAGAAAGCTGATTATTGAGTATCATGAAAAATAGAAATCACATCCATTAGAGTAGGCACAGGCCACTCTGTGAAACGGAACTTCCCCTCTCACAGCCTTACCTAAGTCAATCTAGCTATTAAGCAATGGCTATGTTCTTTCCAATAAACATGTGTAGCATCCAACCGTTAGACGTAGGGAGAGCTTAGAGATTCACGATGTTATCAAGTCACAATGCAGATTGTTTCACATCCATTCTTTTAGCAAGTAGACCCCTAAGCAGTCATACAACCTCATCTGCAAGCTGGAAGTAGTGCCAATCAAAGGTAAACATGACCAATGACCTAGTGGCAGATAATGATGTGACCGTTCTCTGATGATTTCAGAATGAAGCCCTGGGTTTCACTCTAAAATACAGGCTTATTAGAATAGATTTCTGTGCCTATGCCTCATCTGCACAAGGGTAGTGTCTCATTAGGTTTCTATTGCTGTGATAAAGGACCATAACCAAAAGCATGTAGGGAAGGAAGGGCTTATTTGGCTTATAGGTTACAGTCCATCATCAGGGGACGCCAATGTAGGGACTCAGAACAGGAACCTGGAGGTAAGAACTAAAGCAGAGACCATGGAGGAACTAACTCTGCTTGCTTACTGACCTGCCACTCATGGCTGGTTCAGCCTGCTTTCTTAAAAACTCAGGACCACCTTCCCGGGGGTGGCACCACCCCCAATGAGCTAGGCTCTTCCACATCAACCATTAACCAACCCCACAGACTTGCCTACAATCTGATGGAGGCATTTTCTCAAGTGATGTTCCTCTTCCCAGACAATTCTAATTTGTGTCAAGTTGGTTAAGAGGAAGAGGAAGAGGAGAGAAGGAGGAGGAGGAGGAAAGGAAGGAAGGAAGGAAGGAAGAAAGGAAGGAAGGAGGGAGGGAGGGAAGGAGGAAGAAAAGGAAGGAAGGAAAGAAAATCTAGGGCATATAGACAGTCTCTACAACAGTGGAGCAATGGTTCTCAACTTCCTAATGCAGCAGCCCTTTAATACAGTTCTCATGCTGTGGTGATCCCCAACCACAACATTATTTTCATCGCCACTTCATAACTGTGATTTTGATACTGTTGTGAATTGTTATGCAAATATCTTATAAGCAGGATATTTGATATCCAATCCTGTGACAGGGTCATTCAACCTCCCAAAGAGGTCACAACCCACAAGTTGAGAATTGCTGCTCTACAATATTTCTGGCCAATCGATGGATTTAAATGCCACTCTTTTTGACTATGAAAAATGACACTATCTTGAGTTTGTTAGAGAAAACCTGACCCGGAGTCTTACCTCTGGAGAATAGAATACTGAGTAGAAGCTTTCCAAATACTAGGTATCTAGTCAAAAGTACACATTCCCTTTGAAGATAACTTACTGTCCATGGCACAAAGGTCAAAACAGATCCACGCAAAATAGCTTACACCTGAGTATGAATTGGTGCGAACACCCACACAAAAGTATGTACGGGTGAGCTTATGTAGCTTGTCTGTAACAAGATGGTTTAAATTAAATTACAGGCGACAGCAAGTCTCATCATATTACATTTTTAGAAAGGAAATCTTTAAGACTTTTTTAAAAAAAGAAACAAGTAGGTAGGAAAAAACTTAAAGAGCTCATTTCATTTTTAGGAATGAATCTAAGGTTCAACTCATTTGAATAAGCCTGAATATATTAGACACATAGGGAAATAAGACCACTATTAGTATAATCACTTAGATCTGTCAAGTGTGCCCTGATGTATAATGTACTTTTCTTTACTCCAGAGAAACCCAAGGAAACAAAACTTGAGATGGAATTTCAGAAGAAGAAAGAATATTGTTATCTGTAAAAAAAAAAAAAGGCATATTCAAATCACCCAATATGGGTGGTTACAGAGACAAACAGGTTCAAAAGGACAGAAGGAGGGAGACAACCATGGCCGCTGGGAAGGCCAAAAGAGAAGGACAGTCAGGCTGGGTCGTAGAGAAGAGGAGACTAGGGTCCAGGTTTGAGCTGGGGCTGACCACCGAGACGGAGGGGTCCAACTTGACTCCCAGCCTTGGATGGGGAAGGCAGAGTGTGCACCTTCTTCTGAAGAGTGAGAATTAAAGAGAGTGCCTCGCATCCGCAAGCAGGGCACACGTACACAAAGCAGACTGCAAAGAGTTCTGGGCCCGGAGTCAGACGTAAGGACCCAGCTCAGCTGTCCCGTTAACTGTGTGGTCCTGAAGGGGGTCTCTTCCCCTTCCTTCGCCCCACCCCCACATGTCTCAAGTGGACTCCAGGAAACCATCGTGCCCCCTCGCGGGAGAGCACATGGAAGAGTGAAGCCCTTCGCAATTTGAGGTCGTCCTTCCATCACAGAGACAGTATACTGTTCCAAGTCCACGTATTATAAAAGAGAAAATACAGGGTAGACCGACGGGAAAGAGGGGAGTCGAAACTGTTCTGTAGCGGAGAAAGGGATCTTTCTGAGGTTAGAGCCTGGCCTGAAGGGCCCCTCCTCCTCGTAGACAGTGTGCTGAAATCTTACAGCTGAGCTATGAACTCGCCTCCTAGGGATCCCTGCTAAAGAGGGGTCTCTCCCCACTGAAATTTAGGCATGAGATTACCCACCTCCCTCTCCCAGACAAAAGAGAGAAACCCAGTGCAGGGACTGGGTGACCACCCGCTTCTTTTCAGAGACCTAGGACTCAGGGGTGATGCCCCATGTCACGTGGTCCCTTAACCCTCACTTCAAGCCAGATTTAAGAGTCTTCAAAAGTGGACCTTTGACCAGAAGGGAAATGGCTACCTGAGAGGCTGCTTGGGGAGAATAGTTCACGTTCATAGTCCAAAGGCCTTCAGGGCAGTCCTATAAGGGGGGCATTTCTTGGGCATAAGTGTCAGTCTCATCTTCGAGAACCTAATGCCTGAGCTGAGTCTTGAAGAAGAAGCAGGAATCGCCCAAGGTGATGAAGCCAGGCTACAAAGTGGGGCATGGATTGTCCTGGGGTTGGCTAAAACAGGAAGTGAACAGTAAGGTTGGAGAGGACCAGGACAAGGGTGCACAGGACCCGTGTGTCTGACTGTGGTGCTCAGACTTTGGTGAGAAGACAGTGGGACCATCAACACTTTTAGCAGGGAGCAACGTGTTCAGACACGGTTTTCAGCCAAAAGCATAAGAAACAAACAGGAGGATACTCTGGAAAAGAAGTCAAAAATGAGGGTCGGGTCTGCTGCTCACAGCGAGTCTCTGCCTCGTTCATTCTTTCTCTTTACTGGATCCTCACAAAAAACCAACAGGGAGCCAGGTGCAGTGACACTGAGGCAAAGGAACCCCTTGAGCTCAGGTGTTCAAGCAGCCTAGAGGACAACAGAGCAAGACCTTATCTCAAGAAAACAGAACTGAAGGCCATCGGCGACACCCCCGCCCCCCCCCCGCAGGGTCGCACCCCACCACGCAGGCTCAGCACCACCTCTGTCCCGAGTTCGGCTCTCCCGGAGTGCCCTCTCCTCCTGGCTGTGTTTCCTAGTCAGTCCTGCAGGCCTCGCTGGAAAATCCTCTCCACACTGCCCCAGGCCCATTGATCTGTGTAGTGCAGTGTCTGCTTTCTTCTCTTTGCACTTAGTCCCAGAGGGCCTGATGCTCTTGAATGCCTTTTCATATTTCCTTTTGCTTTTCATAGCGGAGCTCATCTTTCAGAAGCGCACCTGTGCTGTGTCTGCAAGGACTGTCTAAGAAAGATAAAGGGATGCTGAGCGCTCTCCTTAGATATACAAACAGACGCTATCAAGGGGCCTGATATCCCCGCGCGCCCATCCCTGGGGCCTTTTGGAATCTTTGAACCCCCCCTAAAATGTTAACCCCAGGTAGCCTGGTGACCAACGGCAGGCTTCCACATTTCTTCGGTCTCCTCCAGCTCTTCACGGTGTGTTCTATGCTAAAAATCTAGGCTTCCAAACAACCTTTGCCTTGATCCCTTTGTGGAAAAGTAGGAAAGAGAATCTTAAATCACATCTGGAATAATCCAGAGCAAGCAGACCACCCACCACAAGACAGTCAGGGAAAATGCCTTTCTCTGAATTCCGGACTCACCTCATCTCCCGCTATGACACATTGTGGCCAAGGTGAAGTGTAAAGCCACGGCACAAAGCACAGGCCCTCTGTGACAGTGCCCCCTGGCTCCCAGAGGTGCGGGCTTTGGTCCACTGTGGAGTAGGAGGAATTACTAGGACTTCTGCTCATTCTGTGCGTGTTTTCTAGCTCGGGCATGAGTGACATGCATGTGCGTGTGTTGTATGCTGTACAATTCGATGCAATACCTGGAGTTGCAAATGTGGTACAGAGTGGGGTAGCAGTGTTGGTGTCACAAAAGCGGTACCTCATCCTTAGCCGGAGAGACCACAGGGGAAGTCCTAAGCTGGGAGGATTTACGCACCCGCCCAGTTTGTACACGCAAAGTGTTCTACAGATCTTTTCATGTGTACATGCCATGGTCTACTACTCAAGTCCCATCCAAGCATCTGCCTACAAGCCTCAAGCTGCCAGAATTACAGAGTACAACGTTATCGAGCATACATTAAAGTATGCAATTCTTTCTAATCTGCCCATGAAAGAATAAAGATGGGAAAATTTGCTGACACAATCTCCTAATCCTGGTCAAAAACACTGTCTGTTCACAAGGTCAGAGCAACTATGTCACCTACCTCTTGTACCCACCCTTATTTCTTTCCCCCAACAAGAAAGAGAACTGTCTTCCAAGTGTGGAGCATAGAGATTCCCCCCCTCTTCCCCTGCCCCCCCCCTGCTGTCTGGAATCTGCTATCAGAAGAGTTCTGTACCTGAGGTCTGGAATGTGGCTTAAACACCTTTGTTGTGGTAACTGTGAGGTTGATCACTGTCATCTTGAGGAGATCATGAATCACCATGCAAACGCACCTCTGGGGTTTACTGAGGGGGAGATCCTGACTGAATGTGAGCAGTGCCCATCACTTGGACGAAATAAGAAAAACAGGAAGTGGAAGCCCACTGGGCATGGCAGTCTGCTTTTTCTGCCTCCTGACGGGACATAATGGGCCAGCTGTCACTGTGTGCGATGTACCCTCAAACAGTGAGCCAAAACAACCCTGCCTTCCCAACTCCAGGTGCCTTGTCATGGCAGTGGAAAGACAGCCGATGAAGTAGCCTCGCCAGGAATTTTCAGTTTTGTAAATGACTCCCATCCGGGAATCTGAGACAGAAAAGACACCACCAGAAGATGGGCCTATGATACCCTAAAGTGGATTTTTTTTAGGGCTTTGGAGGACTGGAGTTCAGCAGTTATGAGCGTTTGCAGCACAATCGTGAAAACCAGAACTCAGATCCCAGCACCTGCGTAAGAAGCTAGGTAACCGCCACTAACACCTGTAACTCCAGCTCAGAGGGATTCAACACCCTGTTCTGGTTCTGTGTGTACATAGGCATGCATACCCACATGTGAATATACACACAAACACACATGCATGCATGCACTGACACATACATACATACACATACATTCATACTTATATACATACATACATACACACACTTGCATACAGACTTACATATTCACACACACTTTTCTTAAAAGCCTTGATAAGGAATCACCAGACACCAGGCTGCTGGGCCAAAACAAGAATGTTTCACCAGGAGTCATTCAAGCCTAGCCCTTGCCCACTGGCCTGAAATATTACCGCAGAGGATGTGAGCACTGTAAAGACCACAGGGTCACCTACCCCTTACAGGAAGGAGCTAAGATTCCAGAAGATGACCATGACTCAAGCTGGGCCTGACCACAGGCTCTGATTTCTCATCCAAGTTCTTATCGAGTGATTAAACCTCATAGAAGGCAGAGAGATTAAAAGCTACATGAAAAAACTCCCCACACTAGAGCTGAGGCTCATGCTTTCATGTGGGTAACCACTCAGCTACACACCCACCCCGGGGGAATTTGATAAGATGCTGCTGGCCCTTCTCCAGCACTGCAGGTAAGGCGGCAGTGATGGTTCCCCCCATCACTGAGCTGGGGAACAAGGCCTCCTTGTTTGGCTGGGTAAAACAAGACAAAGAAACAGGCTCCACTTAACTCCGAAAGACTTGGAGGTAAATGCCTACGATAACGGGGCAGGAATAGAAAGGAGCACACCCAAGTGCTCGGTCCCACTTTCTAAGAAGGGGAAACTGATGCAGACAAGTCACTGCCTTAAATCTGGGGGCAGGCGCTAAGCTTATGTGCAATGCAAATAGGAGTAATGGCCCAATAGTGGGAGTTTTTATAACGATTTCATTGCACTTAATAATTACTAATGTTAAAAAAAAAATCCAAATTCTGAGCTCTGTTTCAATGTGTAGAAGCATAGTATTTACAAGGGACTTTTTAAAAATAATGTCTTATTTGTTGCTTTGAATACAATTTCACATTAGATATAGAAACAATTTCCCAACTAACAGTTCTGGGAAAGTCTATGGTGTCATTAAGGTCCCTTTTTGAGGCCTCTCTCTGCATAACAGATACTAGCTACCTCTCCCTGTGTCCTCACTGGGTCTTCTCACTATGGCTGTCTGGTATTTCCCTTTTACAAGGACACCAGTCCCCACTGGGCCCAGGGCCATCCTAATGATCTGTGCTGGTTAGTGTTATGTCAGCTTGACCCAAGCTAGAGTCATTTGGGAAGACGGACTCTCAACTGAGAAAATGCCTCCATAAGATCGGCCGTAAGCAAGCCTGCAGTGAATTTTCTTTGTTAGTGATTGATGGAGAGGGCCCAGTCCACTGAGGGTGGGACCATTCCTGGTGCTCTCAGGTGCAGTAAGAAAGCAGGCTGAGCAAGTCATGGGAGCAAGGCAGTGTTTCTCCGTGGCTTCTGCTTCTGTTCTTACCCCAGGTTTTCTGCTCTGAGTTCCTGCCCGACCTCCTTCAATGACAACTGTGCTGTGGAACTAACTGTAAGCTTGAAGTAAACTCTTTCCTCCTCGAGTTGATTTTGGTCGTGGTGTTTTACCGCACCAACAGAAACATAACTAAGATATTATTACCCTATTGCATGTCTCTGAAGACCTTACCTCCACATACAGAAACACTGGGAACAGCCAGGAAATGTTAAGATTGTAACATATGACCTGGGGGACACAGCTCAGCCTTCTTTACGTATACCTAGGTACCATATTTTGAGGTAGGGCTCTCTAGAATACTCTGACAAATAAACGCACTTCCAACTAACTATACAAACAACTAAGCACCTTCGCCCTGATGGTCACAAGACTGACCATAAAACCCAGGCATGATGCATTGGTAGCACACTTCTCACAAAAATGACGGGGATCTGTAAATTATAATCTAGAGTTCCTAGAAAGAATAACGCACATTACATTAGGATAATTTTCCTCAGAGGAACAGCCTCACTTTCATTCTGTACATTTTAAGACAACCAGAATCACTTTCCCTAAGCAATTATGATTTTACAAAATGCTGTCAAGACATTCGCAGCGTTTTACTGCCCAGATAGAACACGATGCCTGGAGCTTTGGGGAGTGATTTATTATTTACTCTGGTGGAAGGGTGCTAAGTAAGATTTATTCAGTAAGAACAACCACCCGGAACAGTACGATACGTGTTTGACTGTGAGGGAGTCTTTTCTTTTTCTCCTTCCCTCGAGTGGCTTTATTCTCTGTAATGAGAAAATGTGTCGTTGGAATGCCAGCTTTGGTGAAACCAGGGCCTGCTAGGCATTTGGGAAGAGAGGCCAGTTCCTTCCCACCGTTCTCATTTGAACTTTAGCTCGCAGAAACGTTTAACAAACTGTTGTAACAAAAACCAGTAGTAGAGAGACGTGTGGAGGTCCGTTAATGGGGTCTCTTTGGGAATCCGCTTTCCATGTTACCTTCTGAATATCTCTTCATTGCACCGTAGCAGCCAGTGCTCACACTCATACTATCTCAGAGAATTCCGATCTTTTTTTTTTTGGTTTTTCGAGACAGGGTTTCAGAGTTTCTCTGTATTGTTTTGGAGGCTGTCCTGGAACGGGCTCTGTAGACCAAGCAGGCCTCGAACTCGCAGAGATCCGCCTGCCTCTGCCTCCCAAGTGCTGGGATTAAAGGCGTGTGCCATCAACACCTGGCTGAGAATTCTGAAGAAGAAGAAGAAGAAGAAGAAGAAGAAGAAGAAGAAGAAGAAGAAGAAGAAGAAGAAGAAGAAGAAGAAGAAGAAGAAGAAGAAGAAGAAGAAGAAGAAGAAGAAGAAGAAGAAGAAGAAGAAGAAGAAGAAGAAGAAGAAGAAGAAGAAGAAGAAGAAGAAGAAAAAACCTTGGTACTGTTAACTTTGCTTCTCAGAGCTGTTAACAAGTAACTGGCGCCATTGCTGGCCTACTTCCGCCCCCTAGTGTCGATAACATACTGCTGCTTTTTGCGAAGAGGATGCTGGAGGAACCAAGCGGCTACCCCTGCATTTCCTCTACTTCAACAATCTGGTCCCCAAGATGCCCATAGCTCTCAGAAAAGAGGCACAATAACTCTTTCCCGCCGAGGTGGCCAGCACCTGAAGCCCGCCTTCTCCCCAGGACACTTGCATTTTAAAAAGACCATTGGGGCAGAGGCAACACCCCTTGATGCACACAGTGAATGACGGATGGCAGAATTTCAGGCAAAAGAAAGGCGTTTCCTTCATGCTCGGGTTGGGGCTTGGTTTTGCAGTGATTAGAGGTGTGTCTTTAAAGAGCCATCAATGCTCTGTAGCGTTAGTAAATAAATCCCTGCTTTATAGCAGACAGAGCGGGAAAACAGCAAATCGCTTGCTTCTATACTGAGCCATCCCCACCTGTGCCTGGATGAAGGTTCAGCTCTGGGTGGCCACCATGTCCAGCAGGGCAGCTTATCCGGTACACAACCTCTAGTTGGAAACACACGAGGAATGTTCTGGTCGTACTCCAACCTCCCTCCCAGGGCTGCCAACAGGACTCCTCGCTGCAGTTCCTACATAGGTCAGGGAGTTCTGAGGGCAGGCTGCCAGTCTCCAAGACAACCTTAACCTGGGGCACACATCGCAGAGCTGAAGCAGTGGGGAGGAGGCTGGACAGGGCGGGCAAGGGGCTGTGCAGAGGCTCTGGGGAGGCTTCTGAGCTCTGGCCTCGACATCCTGTTACTTAGTCTCTTCCAGGTGTTTGGAATTGGTTTCTCCCTCAGTTAGGAGAACCGATGGACACCACACAGCCGAACAGTGCAATCTAGACAAAACCGTGCAGAAACTGAGAGGAATGTGCAGACAGGTGACTTCGCAATAGAGTGTCCCTGCAGAGAAGCCACGGGGCTCAGCACCACCAAGTCACACCCACACTCAGGTCCACTGCCCCAGATGGAGAGTGTGACCAGTGGCGAGAGTCAAGGTCAGAGCTTCCGATGTGCGCAGTGGGGCAGCTGGAGTAGAGCCTGCCTTCAGCAGGCCTGCATTTGAATCTCAGTTCTGCCTGATCATCGGTAAAACCTTCTACAGCATCTGCCCTTTAACTGCCTGCTCAGAGGTCAGACCTTGGAGATACCACCTCGCGCTGACCCCACAAAAAGAGCACGTCCCTTGTTTATGAATCTTGAACATCATAATCCCTTACAACTTTTGTTCAGAACACACACATATATATACATATATATATATATACCTTTTATAATTTTATGCTCTGTCTATGGTGTAAGTCTCCACACAACAAGCTCAGCAAGGGCTGGGACCACAACACAACTCTAAATCCCCCCACCGAATCTCAGGGATGGACGCTCAGGGTACACCCAACAAAGTTCTGAGAGATTCATTCACTGAACCAAGCTTTTGTCTTTTATTTTTTAACACATTAACATAATACTTTTCCTCCTAGGCTTGTTGTAGAGATCAAAGAGGTATAATACAGATATTGGTGGGGGTAGATATAGGAATGGACACATATATTCTGTAAATGGTGTAGATAGACATAATGTATAGACATATAGATTATATTGATGTAAGTATAGATAAAGATGATACACATATAAATACGTACTCTTCTCTGTATTCGAAGGTGGCCTGCAAAGGTAGCAAGGCTGTTCCTCTGCTACCCCCCCTCATCATCGCTGACCTCACTGGCCACCACAGGTGCCACTGAATGGTCAAATATCAAATTAGCAAACCAGGAACCTGAATAACCCACAGATTCCATACCAGGCCCCAGAATAATCAAAACTAGTTGGCACATTACAATTAATTGCCTTTTCTCTCTAGATGATGTCCCTTGATGGCAGGAAAAGTTACCTCCAGCTTCACTCTCCTTCCCGTCCCAGATAGAGAGCAGCCAGAGGGACTGTAAATCCATTCCTAACGTTTTTCAGTTGTTTGAGTTATGTTCTACCAGAATTAAGAAGGTGACTTTAAAAACAGGAGGGAGAAATAAAGGTTGCACTTCCCAGAGCATAGGACAGGTGTAAAATGAAACTAAACTTTAATATGAGGCCACCCTGGAAGAGAAAGTATCAAGAATGTTTTTATAGAAATCTTGCATTATGGGTAATTCTTTTAAATCCAAGCTTCAACTTGCATGACACTGAGGCATAAGTCTACCACTTAATGACATTTATAACTCTGTAACAATACGTTTTGTATAAATTACTGCTGAGGCTTAACGTTTCTGATTATGATATATAGAATTAAGTGGTGTTAGGAAGGAGAAGTTTATAAGTTATGATCTGTCCTGTTGCCTTAAATAAGAGGACTTCTGGAGACAATTGCCTTGATGAATATAAACTCAAATGAACCTTGAATCTCTTCAATTATTCTTATTTAGAATTCATTTTCCTTTGAACTTTCATTTAACTCAAAGCACAATTGTCCTATTATAAATCAAATGTGAGCTTGTCTTCCCTGCAATAACAAGTATGCTTTAAATAATGAAGCAACACCTATGATCATAAAAGATAATGTTTCAATGCGCCAAAATACAAAAGGTAAAGCGATTTATTACCCCAGTTCAGTGACGGGAGTTGAATATTTTCATAGCAACAGACGTCTCTGTTCCAGACAACACTTTTTGTTTGACATTCCAGAGGGTTTCCCTTTCAGAAGAATGGTGCCTTAGTGTTAATGAGAAATGTCAAGGTCCAGCACGCAATGCTGGTGCCAAGTGAAAGCTCAGCTCTCTCCTTGCTCAGTTTCCCCCAGAAAGACAAATGGATAGAAAATCTCTCAGCCCTGCCCCCCCATCTGGGCCTCTTTTCCACTTGGGAAGAGCTGGGTTGTGTCACCCCCATTTCATCCTTAGCTTTGAAGGCCGTGGCTCTGTCTATCCCTCCTTTTACATACAGCAATGGATGCAACTATGCCTTAAAAAGCATGAAAATACCCTCAGCGCACTTGCTGGTGTTCACTCTGCATTTTGCAAATATCCATAAACACCCCTGGTACAAACTGTGCTATCAAAAGTAATACAGGAAAACCCTGGAGCACCCCTGAGCTGTTGCTGGTAAACTGGATCTTTCGGAGTTAGTTCCCAGAATGAACTCTCTCAAACGACTTCCAAATCCACACAGTGGATTGAATAACCAAGTTCCTGCAGGTGAGGGTGAATGTCTTCATAGCGATGCCCTACCCCCCACCCCCACCCTGACACGGAAGCGGGTAGGCTGAGCAGGTGGGAGCTCTCTTCCTGGTGCCTCTTTATGCATCCCGTCTTCAAAGCACTGTGACCTGTCTTCAGTGCACCCTTGGGCGTGGGGTTTTACATTTTTAATATTAGCATTTATGACGTGGTACTTCTTCCTAGCTAATTGGTATCAGAGTGAAATGTTTGCCTCCTCTCCTGAAATAAATCTCTTCAAGAGCTTCAGTCGTGCATTCTTCTGATCTATCCCTCGTTTGAAACGGGCTCTATAAAGCCGCCAGACCCTGCTGCATAATCTTTCGCCTCTCACGTTTTTAAATCTGGGGGTTTATGCTCTAATGGCTTTGATGTACTTACTATTCATCCTGTTACTTAAACCACGTTTTCCCCATCCAACACCGCCCCCCCTTGCAGCCTGCGCCCTCTGAGGCTGAGAGGGTTTATTTATCATCCAGAACGTTTCCATAATTTTGGAAACATATGTTTGGAAATTGCATTCCAATACCTCATACTATGCTCTTTGTCTTGCATCTGTTCTATAAAAACAAACAAAACCCACATAATTGTATACCAGTGGCTGCAGGGACTCCATTTTCCACAGGAGTTGGTTTCTCCACAAGGTAGGAGTCACAAGAAAAGACAGCATACACCCTTTCTGGAATCACGTTCTTGTGTTAATTAGAGTTAATCACTGATAATAGCCAACTTCTGCAGCATCCATGTGTGAAACTTTAATTGACTCTTTTCCAAATTCACTTCCATTTTACAAGATAATCTCTTCATTGAAAATTAGCTATTGTTGAAAAAAACAAAAAGTCTCAAGATATTGTTCAGCATTGCGTGGACACTCCGTAGCCTTTAATTCTCCTAGGAGATGACCTCATCTTAAGACACACAGTTTTAAAAATCCATTGCTCTCCCTGCAATGCCCTCATGGGGAGACAGCAGGTCAACACACAATGAAAAGGAAGAAAAACAAAGACTAAGAAACAAACTTAACTGAAACATGGAGGAATAATTGTGCAAACTATATTTTAATAACTACAACCATATATCAGCTCTTTCCTGTTCAAAATTCTTAACACACCACAAATATCCTGTGTCCTTCCCCCTCTCTCCCCCCACTCTCTCACACACACCATTTAATCATAAAAACCCAATCATTTTACATCCACTTTATGTCCCTATAATGCATGTCAAAACAAGGCAAAATTTGATTAATTGCATGGGAAAAAACTCATCAAAACTAAGAACTGATATTCTAATATTCACCCTATTACAATTTTCACCAGTGAAAGAAATTTCCTCTCCATTGTTGCTGCCCTTCTTAGCATGGCCCTTATAATCTTAGGATTTGGGGGCTGCTAATGGGGGGTAAATGTGATGTCAGCAGTGTGCTGCTCAGTGTTTAACCCCAGATCAGAAGCACTGGAGAAACTCTGATGACTGGTAGCTGCTAAATTCCATAATATGAACACCTGCATCATGGCCAATTTTAAGCTACTAAAGTGATGTCTCTTAATGACAGATGTGAGAATACCTGTACACAGCCAGCTGGTTCCTACACTGTGGACAAATTGCCTCCCCCCCAAACCACTGGGTAGGTATGACTCAGAGACTTTAAAAGGTCCCCAACACTTTGACATGTGGGACAAGTCTAGGAGTAACTCTAGCCATTTATGTCAAACAGTACGTTTCTGGG
This sequence comes from Mesocricetus auratus, assembly GCF_017639785.1. Taxonomy (NCBI): domain Eukaryota; kingdom Metazoa; phylum Chordata; class Mammalia; order Rodentia; family Cricetidae; genus Mesocricetus; species Mesocricetus auratus. Next base: position 9,903,310 of record NW_024429210.1, read on the forward strand.
AAAATGTTCAAATGTTCTTGCCAGTTTCCTGAACCTATATAAACAGTATATAGGATCATGGGTAGAGAGGCCAATACTACATCCTGTGACTGCTCAATCTTAAGTTCATGTAAATATTGGTGGTCAGATCTCAACATGAAGATACAGTCAAAGACGATCACATCCCCAGAAGTTTTGAAAAGCATCAATAGTCTTGGAATATTCTTTAAATTTTTATGTAAATGTTTCAACAAGAAATTTCCAGGGCTGGAGAGATGGCTCAGAGATTAAAAGCACTGAGTGTTCTTCCAGAGGTCCTGAGTTCAATTCTTAGCAACTACATGATGGCTCATAACCATCTATAATGAGATCTGGTGCCCTCTTCTGGCATGCAGGCAGACATGCAGACAGAGCACTGTGTGCATAACAAACAAATCTTTAAAAAAAAATAGTATGATTCTTTCTGACTCAAAGAAAAGAAATATTTCCAACAAATCCCCTCCATCACCTCACTATGTTACCAAAGCTTTAGAGTTGTGATATGGAACATGCATATCGTCTCTCATATTTTCCTTTCCCACTCTGCCCCATGCCCACATATCTATATATGTGCCTGGTCTCTGTCTCTCTGTCTCTCTGTCTCTCTGTCTCTGTCTCTGTCTCTGTCTCTCACACACACACACACACACACACACTTCCTACATCATCGTTCTCTCCTCCATTCAAGTCACAGCAGCACTTTTACATATGCACTGAGTCTCCATCTGCCCCTGCTCCATCATGGGTGTGCCCTAGGAAGCACATCTCTTCCAGTCACAGTTGCCCAGTTCCATGAAGGATGTTTTCCGTGCCACTGCAGCTGTGAAGGCTTTTATCCACGTGACTTTGGCAGCACCGAGGCAAGAGTCCCAGGAAACAGGCTCTCTGGGTGTAGGCACTAAGCTAGCTAATCATCCTCAGCAAGGGGGTGGGGTGTCTCTCGGGCCCTACCCACCGAGCAGGCCAGATTCCCCGGGCTCATCAGAAAAAAAAAAAAAGGTCTAGCCTTAGCGAAATCAGGTCTTGTGCCTCAGTTTCTTTATCTGTAACATGGGATTAATGCTAACACCACTCTTGTAGCTTTTAGGGGAGAATCAAATGATCTAAAATGTAGGAGCTTCTAGGGGGGGCTGGCCCAATAGCTAGCTGTCAGCTGGTGTCAGCGGGGACTAATGGCCTCACACTGCCAGAGCCCCCTCTCCCCTCCCCCACCCCCACCCCCCCAACCCCCACCCCCGTCTTTCAGTGTCTTCTGATAGAATCCCAGGGGTTAGATAACAAATATTTTATAGTCTGATGGCCCAATACAGTCTGACACATAACCATAGTTTTGTTTTGTTTTTGTTGTTTTCTCCTTTGGTCTTTAAAAGCATAAACCAAGGCTGGAGGGATGAGAATAAGAGAGACCGTGGACGAGGACTTGGGTTCAAATCTCCAGAAGCCACATTAAAAAAAAAGTGAAACACGGTAGTGCATGTGATTGTGATCCCTGAGCTGTGGGGAGTGAGGCTGGAAATAGGAAACAGCTTGCCAACCACTGGCCTAGCTCCAGGATCAGTGAGCGATCTTGTCTCAAGGCAGCAAGGCAGAACGATAGAACAGGACCCAAGCCAGCCTCCTCTGGCCTCCATACAATGGCTCATATCCACACACGCACACATACACACATGCTCACATACACACTCATATGCACACATACACACACTCACATACATACACACAATCGCATGCATACACATTCACATACATATAGACTCACACTCACACACACTCCCGCATGCATGTACACACACATAATACATACCAAAAATAAAAATAAAAAACATAAAAGCCAGTCTTGTCTCCTGGACTAAAATAGACCACAAAATTAATTTAGCCCATAGGCCCTTAGAGCTGGGAAACCCCGTTATAACTCTTTGTATGTAACTAAATGCAGGAACCTAGAAAGACACAGACATGGATGCGCACACCCCATTAGCACTTTTTGGGAAGGGTGCCCACATTCAAACTTACAACTTTTGCACACACAAGAAAGCACCAGCCACTGAGGGCACCCCAGCCCGCCATCGCTACCAGCTGCCATCCCGCTGGATGCTGAGGCCGCCTGGGCGTATTTCCTTTCCATCCAGGTACAGACTCCTGAGGACTGGAAGTACATCCCGCCTTCCTCAAGCCTCCTCCACAGGCAGGCATACAGAACAAACAGTGACTGATCAAGGGACACTCTCCTCCATCCTGAGACCCTGACACTCCCCAGAGGGTGAAAGCATTTTCAGAAACTAAGCACGATGGACACAGCTGTGGAGAGCCTTAAGTCGGTGGAGAGGAGGTGCTTGTTGCAGCACCAAGCACTGATCTCAACAAATATCTCAGTTCACAAAACATCACTGACTGGTGTCTATACACCCTTTTGTTCTGTCTTGAAAATCTCCTCTCTTCTCATCCACAACCCAATGTCTTTCCCTATAATTGACATCCCTTTATGTTTATATATGCCTTTATGTATGCCTTTGACTATCATTAACGAGTATATGCAGATAAATGCACGTATAAAACTAGTGTGTGCGCACAAGGTGCTTGCTTTATTCATGTATTGATTGCACATATTAATTAGGTTTGGCATATTTCCAAACACACACACACAACATGTAGTAATCAAATCCAGCCATCCTTCTTCCAGTTCCCCACCCTGGTAAGCATGGGACTGACCCAGACCCCCCTGAATGTGGGTGTCAGTGAGGAGGCCTAGATACTCTATGGGGCCTTGGGTAGTATTTATCCCTGGCATACAAATAGACTTTGAGCGCCCATTCCACAATGAGGGATGCTCTCTCAGCTGGGACTTTTGAAGAGGGCCTAGGCCCTGCCCTGGATGACATGACAGACTCTGGAGATTCACCATGGGGGGCTTCACCCTCCCTGGGGATCGAACTGGAGATTGGGTGGGGAACTGGGGGACCTGGCAGGGAGGGCGGGGGAGGAGGGGAGGGAGAGGGAGCTAGGATTGACATGTGAAACAAGCTTGTTTCTAACTTAAATTAAAAAAAAAAAAAAGGAAGAGGGAAAAAAGAAAGAGGAATACCTGACATCAACCTCCGGCCTCCACACACATGGATGAGCACAAACAAATAAATGGAGGAATGGAGGGAGGGAGGGAGGGAGGGAGGGAGGGAGGGAGGGAGGGAGGGAGGGAGGGAGGGAGGGAGGGAGGGAGGGAGGGAGGGAGGGAGGGAGGGAGGGAGGGAGGGAGGGAGGGAGGGATGTGCGGGGTGGGAGGTGCTATGAGGAACAGTCCACAGTCAAGCAATGACATCATTAGCTTACTGCGCATGCTTCACTGCCTTGTCAGCTCCCCTTGGCACGTTGACCGAGCTGTAATTGCTGAGCCATAAACTTCCCAGGAAGAAAAGAATGCTGTGTAGATGAATTACACGGAAGTCGGTGGACAGTGTTGTCAGGTCTCTCACAGACACCGGCAACTTCACAGGAGCTAGTAAATGGAAACTGAAAAGTGTTCAGGCTGCCCATCGCGCTCACACGCGGTTTTGTTGGCCAAAGGAGAACTCAGCAGTCTAACTGCGTGGAAAGAGCTCTGACTCCAGGTAGATCAAAGCCAGTGACCTCCCCGACTCCAATCCCTGCACCTCTGGCAAACGTCACCAACTGGTCTACAGCCAGACCTCCACCAGCCTGACTGAGCTTTTGTGGCTGCTATCAGTGGAAAACAGATGCCACTCTGACTAGACGCTAACGCCATGTGTAAGAACTACCGGGCACCCATGGCCCTCAGACAGCAAAATCAGCACAGTAGCTTAAAACTGCTTCTTGATTTTCTCCAAAGCTTCATACAAATGGGGGGAGGGGTCTCCATTCAAATTCCTCCACTCACTTGAAAAAAAAAAAAACTTGTCATGTGCCAAGTGTAACAGTAAGTGCCTATAATCCCTGAGGCAGGATATTATGAGTTTGAGGCCAGTCTAAACCACATAGGGAGTTCAAGACCAGCCTGGTTATATAGTTATATAGTAAAACCCTGTCTCAAAAAATGCAAAACAAGACACCTGCCATGTGAATGAAATGCCCTCTTACTTCGTTAGATTTCCCAAAGGATTCTTGTTCTCCTCAGATAACACAGCCTAAATGATGCCTAGGAGAATGACCTAGAAGAACTTGCAAAGGGTTCTCATGTACTGCAGACCCAAAAAGAGGAACCCACCAACCTGTACTGCAGACCCAAAAAGAGGAACCCACCAACCTGGCCAAGGTGAGGAGCCTACCAGACTCTCCAGGCACCAAATGAGAAAGCATGGGTCCCAGAATAACTTAAACCTAACTTAGATCTTTTTCTCATCGTAAGTATTAAAAATATAATATAGTGTATGGCTGGATAAGATGATATAAGATGAGGTGCATAGAGGCAATGTACAAATTATGAAGTGCCAGATGGATAACTCAATTCACTCTGCAGATGTCTCCAGACTTCATCTGCTGCTGGCTTATCCCTTACTCTCTCCACAGACAATCTTGCTCTTATTTCAGAGAGTCAGCAGAATTCACAAGAAAGGAATTCCTCCAGTCGTCTAGAACCAAACTGACAGACCTTTCAACGTCCACATATTCTAGTCCACCTACACTAACATTCCTACGGAGATTGCTCTACAAACTATGCAAGGGTCAATCCAGCCTTGGACAACCAGTCCCCATCTCTTCTTGCCCTTTCTAGAACGTTCCATTATTAGTTACCTTCTTCATGCCCTACATGATTAGTCTCATCTTTCCTACACTATCCTCCCTGTCTAACCTTCACACCCATGCTTCCCTTCAGCTACTTCCATTCCCCATGCCATCCTCCACAAACACCTCAGGACTGCCTACACTTGCCCTCCTCTCCCTCATCTTCCAGTCTCACTTCCTCCTGACTTATGACTTCCCCAAGCCTAAGTCCACCAAGTGCCCATGCTGCTAGGCACACCCTCGGTTGACCTCTCAGTTGACACAATGACCATCTACCTGCTCCCTCCTATGAGAAACAGCATCCTTTCTTGCCTTGAGTGAATGAGTGAGCCATAGCTGACTTCCCTCTTGACACTCATCTCTTGGGTATGGAGAATCCTGACCTCACAGTGGTTCTACTTACAATATTTCACAGTGATACATAAAAGTGACTCATTCAGGAGAAACCAAACTTTGAATTTTGAATTGTATTCTTTCCCTAGGCAACACAATGCTGTCACAAGGTTAGACAAGAGCAAGACAACAACCACCAATCCCCGTGTTCCTAAGTTGTAATGTTCATCAGGTTATGAATGTTTGAGTTATGGTATTTTGCCTTACAATGGGGTCTATTGAAATGTAACCCCATTGTAAAGGACACAGCCTCTGTGTATCTCCATTAGTTAGGTTTATTTGGGATCACAGTTTCAGAGGAATTTCAGCCAATCACAGCATGCAGGCAGTTCTATAATAGCAAAATCATAACTAGGAGGCAAAGATACAAGCCAGAACCAGAAGTAGATACAACATTCAAAGACTCATCCCTAGTGATCTACTTTCCCCCGCTAGGTTCCATGTTCTAAAGTCTCCACAACCTCCCACAGCCTCCACAGCTGGGAACCAGCCATCCAAAGACATGAACCTGTGGTGGATATTTCACATTCCAACATCACACCATCCAACACCTCTTTTAGCAACTATGGAAGCCACAAGATGGGGACCCAGGAAGCAGGTTTTCTACACACAAGGAACACTATGTTCTCAGTTATTACAGGAGCAGCTGTTTCTGATAAAGTAACTTACAATCTATGGGACCTTCCTGATATCTCTCCTAGGCAGAAAGCTGTTGGACATCATGCAACTCTAGTCAGCTGACTCCAGCTACCACCCCATATCCAGCTCTATCAGAGTAGCTACCCACCATCCACTCACTTTGCTTGATCCAAGACAGCAAAATAAGACAGTCAGTTCTGGGACCTGGGGATCTCCTACTATGTGGGGACCTCCTACTATGCCAACTTGGCATTCTGTCTCTAAGAACAGAAATTTCTAAGCTTGGTGCTCTGAAACCCATTTCAATACACACTAGTATATTTTTACTTCTCTTTGTAACCAATGAAAACTGTGTCCTCTATACTTGTACCCAACACTAACTAGACACAGTACCCTGATCTTCCTTGGAAACACACAATCCCTAGGGAGCCTGCCTGTCAAAAGTTAAAGTTACTACTGGTCAAAGAAAAGTTGTACACTAGGTCAAATTCTGTTCCACTGTTGTTCTCCACTAATAAGTCTGGCTTCAGAGGCTGGACAGTAGCCTCAAAAGTTGAGAGTACTGGCAGCTCTTCCAGAGGACCTCAGTTCAGTTCCCAGCATGGCAACTCGCACTATCTATAACTCCAGTTCCAGGGAATGTGATGCCCACTTCTGGCCTCTACAGAAACTAGGCACCCACAATGCACAGGCATGCATAAAGACGAAACACCCATACACAATAAGTAATAAAATAATTTAAAATAAAAGAAGTCAGGCTTCAGAGCATGATTTTAACCTGTTCTAAACATATGTGTGCATGTGCGTGCGTGTGTGCATGTGTGTGTGTGTGTGAGATATATGTATGTAATATATTTAAGTGCAATGATTTTACCATTTAAACTATATAAGAAAGCAACCACAAATTGAAATTCTGTCTTTCAAAGGGTTTTATATACTCCTCTAACTGAAAACAGCTTCCCAATAAAAAAGATCCCATTTTACAAGTGAGCCTGACCCAAAATAGTAACTATAGCCTTAAAGGCTATTATCCCATTGCTATATAAAGATTGGGGGGCATGTAAATGTCGATTGACACAAGCAAGCACAATAGACTTATCAAGAGCCCCTGGCAAGCCCTTGTGGCACACTGTGGTGACACCTCCTCGGTGGAAGAATCCTAGAAGCCTAACAAACTCACCCTGGAAGGAACTCTGTGAAGCACAGACCACCCTCCAAAACCTCCCAAGGGAAGGGGAGTCTGAAGCATAGGGGGTTCTCAGAAGCAAAGAGAACCACGGGCATCAATTCCCATGCTCAAGGCTGTCAGGGTGAGCAAAGGGGGAATAACCTAAAGGGTGTGTGTCAGGTTTTCTTATAAGCTTATCGTTTTCATGTTACACATAAACACTTCCTAGCCCTAAACCTGGGAAGTCCAAATGACAGCCATAACTAGAAAATGTTTTTAATTTATTCTTCTTTCATACAATACATCCCTACCACGTTTCCACATACTCCACTCCACCCAGTCCCCCCATCCACCTCTCCTCTCCCCCAGATCCATTCCTCCTCCATTTCCCTTCAGAAAAGAGCAGGATCCCCAGGGATATCAACCAGACATGGCCTAACAAGTTACAATAAGACTAGGCACAAGCTCTCATATCAGTGTGGAGCAAGGCAACCCAGTAGCAAGAAAAGAGACCCAAGAGCATGCAAAAGAGTCAGAGACACCACCACTCCCACTGTTGGGAATTCCACAGAAACACCAATCTAACCACTCTTATGCAAAAGACCTATGTCAGACCCACTGAGGGTCCCTGATTGTCACTCAGTCCCTGTGAGCCCCTAAGAGCCCTGCTTAGTTGATTCTGCAGGCTGTGTTCTCCCACAATTCTTCCTCCCCTCTTCCACAGGATTCCCCAAGCTCCAAGAGAGGGGATGAAATGGGGATATTATCCATCTAATATTTGCCTGTGGGTCTCTGCATCTGTTGACCATCGATTTTCAAACCTTCAAAGCCAATCCCAAGTTACAGACAGCAGCATGAATGTCCAGTGTGTGTGTGTGTGTGTGTGTGTGTGTGTGTTTTGTGTATGTGTGTGCTTGTATATGTGTGTGTGTTTTGTCTGTGTATGTTTGTATATGTGTGTATGTTGTCTGTATGTGTATGTATATGTTTTTTGTACGTGTGTGTGCTTGTATATGTGTGTGTTTTGTCTGTGTGTGTATGTATATGTTTTGTATGTGTGTGTGTTTTGTCTGTGTGTGTGTGTGTGTGTGTGTGTATGTGTGCATGCTAGTGAGAGGGAAACTTAGCTACTTACAGGCAATACTGCCACCACCAAAAGCAGAAAGATGCCTTTCAAAATTTGCCCTCCATGAATAATAATTACCAACTAGTCATAACATTAGTTCTAGAAGTAATAATTATGATTATCATTTTACTGTCTTTCTTGTCAACATTTATTTCTGTATAAATACTTAAATGTATTTTTTAAATGATACCGACAACACTTTCAACATAATTGTATGATCTTAGCTTTCTTTTTTTTGTTTTTTGTTTTATGAAATGGAACTTCACATAGCTTTAAACTGACAGCTAAGGATGGTGAACTTATTATTCTCCTGCCTCCGTTCTTGCACCATCACATCTAACTTTAGGTTTTCCTTGTATGTTAGGTTATAATTACTTCTCTGAGTCCTTAAAGATGTTGTTTTATTAGTGGGTTTTTTTTGGGTTTTTTTTTTTTTTGGTTTTTCAAGACAGGTTTTCTCTGTGTAGCTTTGGAGACAGTCCTGGAACTAGCTCTTGTAGACCAGGCTGGTCTCGAACTCACAGAGATATGCCTGCCTCTGCCTCCCGGGTGCTAGGATTAAAGGCATGCGCCATCAATGCCCGGCATGTTAGTGTTCTTGTTTGTTTTATTCTTGGAGTGTGGGTCTTGCTATGTAGCCCTGGCTGACCTGGAACTCATTATGTAGACCAGGTCAACCTTAAAGTCTTGGATGATCTGTCTTCTTCAACCTCTATTCAAATACTTCAGTTTTAAAATGAATACAATAACAATCAATTTGAAGTTTACTTAGAAAATCATTGTATGTCCTGTATTAGATGAGGATCCAAGGAGATAGAATCCTTTCCCCTGTTTAGTTCCATAGGTGACTGGAGGTGCAGCTGAGTTATCTGCACGACTAGAGATCTGTGTGCGCCAAGTTCCAGCAGATGCAGGGCTCGGGGACCGGTCTCAAGGGGAGGGCACATGCTTTGCATATTCAAGGCCCTGGTTTCAGCCCAACACCAAAAGTTAAGGACGGGCTCTGGCATCTAGATACAGAGAGGACAGTGACGAGCCCAGGGCTGAATTGAACCTTATCAAATGACAAAGTGTAGAAAAGAAAAGCAACCGGAAGGGAAGACAAAATGGCAGTCTGGTTAGGAGCTCCCTGACCAGGACAGCAGGGAAAGTGCCTTGGGGAGCAATTCCAGCAGTGTTTTCCATACACAGAGTAAGAGCCACATACACTACGGACTGTGAACATCATCTCCAAGCAAAGCTTTATGCGTATGCTGACACCTCAAGTTTTCTTCTTTCATATTCTCTGTCTCTGCTAGAAGCAAATGAACTAGAAACGCCAACACTTTACACTTTGGCTTACATCCTCTACTGTCCCTGAGACAGTGGCAGACATAACTAATCAATCTCAGCAATTCTGCCTCATGAGATGATAAGAGTCTTTGGCACAGCACTCTAAGCAGCTACTGCCCAATGAGGAAATCTGGGACACACACAGAAGATCATTTGCCATCTTTCATTAGAGTGACAGCAATTATAAACTTACATTTGAGTAGTAGCTGACAGTCTAACAAATCTATCTCATTTGATCAAGTATTCCTTTTAGAAGCAGGTCCCAGAGAGCAATGTGGCACCCAACGCTGTTCCATTGCCCTTTAAGCACTCCTCTCTTACGGCCGCTCTGACAGTAATTTTTGGAGGGGTGAATAGGAGGATCCAGGAAGTGCTAAGGATAAGAGAACAAATTGCCAAAGGACACAGGACGTCAAACCCAGGGAGTGTAGACGGAAAGGATGCCATAGCGTTACAAAAAGTTAGCCCTTCATGGTCCCACCCACTCCAGAATTCCACTAAGAACCCCGCAATAGCCAAAAATGCCCCCCACACAGGAAGCCATATGGGCATCAAGCCGGACGTGCCTCTCTTTTGCTGGCACCCCTGAAGCCCCCCTCTGTTCTCCAGGTTATGGGAGAACAAAGCAGCCAGATGATAACCCTGAGGTCCCTGCAAGGTGCCACATTGGTGGTATAGTAATGAGCATAGCTGCCTGCCAAGGTCTCCCCCAAGTTGCCAACACCCTGGGGGGGACACAATCTTCTATAACCCTTTCTCTTCAATGCGTCACCTCTCAGACCTCTCCCTGCTCCTCTGTGATCTACAGTCCTTACCTTACAGCTCTATTTGAAAAAATAAAAATGAGGTTAGTTCCTATAAACAAGGGGTTCCCAATGCAGAGATTCCGAGGACACCCATCAGCTCACCCTCTGTCCCAGTTCAATGTTGAAAGCAGAACAGTCCTAAAAATGTTTTAAAACACCAGAATTAGATAGCATGTTGAATTAGAAGCTAACATACGGACTTTTGACTTTAAAAGGCTATATTTTCACAGCAAACACATGTTGCTATGGAGACAGCATAAGCCTATGTAAACTCCAGGCATTCATGTTCATCGAAACTCCTGAAGCAAGACCAAATGTTGGCCCTAACATTCTTGTTCCTGCCAGCTTCCAAATAGCACACAAATTTGCCAAAAATAAATGGGTGTGACTAATACAAGCTCAGAAGTTTGGGGTTTTTTTTGTTTGTTTGTTTGTTTGTTTTTTGTTTTTTGTTTTTCATTTACCTTAAGGGCAGCGTTTGTTGATATGGGAGCTGGGTGAGTTAAACATAACCCACCCCCATAAATGCATCTGTTTTATTTACACTTCCTGAAAGATCTGTGTGCACATGTTCCCATTAATTGTACAACTGCTAGTAATCACGTATCATTCCCATCTGTGGCCCACTTCTATTTTAACACCACGTCTCCTGCTTTTTGTTTGTGTTCCATTAAGCACATAATTCAGGCAAAGCAGTCAAGACTTAACTCTTCTGGTCCCAAGTACACCTCCAAGGCTGCAGAATTGTCAACAAGCTTGTACACTGGTGACACCTCCAAGGTCCACAAGCCCGCAGTAAACCCTATTACAAGCTCAAAGACATCAAATTGGTTTCTGCTATTGACTTTCTTTCTTGTGACCCCTGCCCCAGCCCTCTAGGCCCCAATCCCAAATCCCTCCTTTCTTCCGAACTGAGGTCAGCGTGCATGGCAACTGTGCTCGCCCAGAATCTACTCTAGCCGGTGCCGGATAGTGGCTGCTAATTACTGTCGTCACACTTCTTAATTCACCAAGCGCCAGGCGGCTGGCTGCCGTCTCCCCAGTGAGAAGGGTCGCCAGCTCTCTCCCGCAGGTCACTAAGTCGGCATTTATTTCCTGATAGGAGATGGCATTACAAGGTAGCTCTTCCAACATGAATGGTAATCACCCATAATTAAAAGTGATACACCCATTCTGACTCATGTGCTAGTGATAAAAGAAAAAAACCAAGAAGGTAGTAGAAGGAAGGAAGGAAGGAAGGAAGGAAGGAAGGAAGGAAGGGAGTCTGCGTGGCCGCAGCTGACCAAGTGGCCATATACATTCAGAATTCCTGGAAAGAAGTAATGTGAGACTGGTTTTCTATTCGTTGGCTCAGAAGGAATTCGTGCACTTACCACGGTAAAGGAGCCCGAGTGTGGGTTTTCCACAAAGGCACAGAAAATGTCCTGTCCAAGAGTGAGCACTTTCACATGGCACCAGGAAATGCATTTCAGGGACAGGGCCATGTGAGGGATCTCTGGTACAGAAAGCATCCTAACTTAGGGACAGTGCCAGGCTCTAGCCTTAGGAACTGCAGAACTCCACATGCCAACCCTCTATCACCCGGGGGTTCTTTGACCTAAGCTACTCAAATTGATTTTTGCCACCCAGACTTCTAGCCTCCACCCTGAGCACTCCTCTGCAGACTGTGCCAGCTCTAGTCACACACTGCCCGTTGCACGGCCTTGCTGGGGGGCAGACACTCCAGCCTCTGGCACCTGTAATACCGGCCATGTGCCCGTAGTCAAAAGCCGGTTCAGCTCTAAGTCAGCCATGACTGGGGTCACCGATGACATACAACTTCTCACTGTCACCATCCACTTCTGCTCCGGGTCTCTAGCCGTGCTCCCCTAGAGTCAGGCCTGGGGGCCGCAGTTGACTTTCCAGAACCATTGAAGTCAAGTGTTCCCAGGAGAAACGAGAAGAGAAGTGTACCCCAGGGGAAAAGCCAAGCCCATGTGTGACCTGAGTCATGCTCTCTCCCACAGGACCCCACAGGGGAATCTGGGGTGTAAAGTGCCCACAGCGAGATCAAGCTGGCCTTCCCCAGATCAACCCAGCCAGCCACTTGTTACTGCCTCCTCGGGGCAGAAGGAACAGGCATGATACTGGAGCCCCCTGATGAAGCCTGGGTACCAGCCTGGATGCAGAGGGAAGCTGAGTAATGGGGACACACAGCTGTTAAGATAGATGCGCCACCCCTGGCAAGGTAAAGCAGTGGTAGTATTTTAACCTTAATTTCTTGTAGAAACTATTAACATTGAAATCCCAGGGGACCAGAAGATGCTCACAAGCGCTGATTGTTCATGCTGTAGAGCATACCGTGGGCCCAGAGCAGGTGTGCAAACCTCCGTGTGCCCACAAGAAACCTCAAAACACTATTTGGTTCTCTTTCTGTTGTGGCCATATAACTCCCCTGGGCACCATCTCGCACGCCCAGGACAGGCCCCACTCGCCGACTAGCCTGCATGTCACCCTTGCTACCCCAGCAGTTTCAGGACAGACAAGAAAAGAGAGGCAAGAAGAGACCACAAAGGGACAACATGTGCCTGTGAGAACTTCCAAGGATGAGCCAGCCCCGATCGGTTTTCGGATGGCAGAAAGAGGGTGGGAAGAGTACCTTTGAGTGAGAAGGGGGGGAGGCGACCCAGGGACCTCCTCTCCCCTTGGGGTGATGTCTCCCCCTCCACTGCCTATAATTACTCACAAATAGGAATGGAAGAAAAGCAATAGTTTTTTAAAAGCGGTTTGGTATGAAATCTGGAATTGAAAAAGTGTAAAAAAAAAAAAAAGGCAGCACTTGGGAGGCAGAGGCAGGCGGATCTCTGTGAGTTCAAGACCAGCCTGGTCTACAGATAGAGTTCTACAGAGAAACCCTATCTGGGAAAAAAAGTGGGACATGGGGTTGTTCAAAAGAACTCAGTTTTAAGAATAGAAGCACACCACAGACACTGAGATCGACAATTAACAAACGGGACCTCCTGAAACTAAAAAGCTTCTGTAAGGCAAAGGACACAGTCAACAAGACAGAAAGGCAGGCCACAGAATGGGAAAAGATATTCACTGACCCCACATCTGACAGAGGGCTAATCTCCAAAATTCACAAAGAACTTAAGAAGCAAGTCTCCAAAACACCAAAGGATCCAATCAAAAGGTGGGGTACAGAACTAAACAGAGAATTCTCAATAGAGGAGGCTAAAATGGCCAAGAGACACTTAAGAAAGTGCTCAACATCCTTAGCCATCAGGGAAATGCGTTTCAAAACAACTCTGAGATACCATCTTATTCCTGTCAGAATGGCTAAAATCAAAAACACCGAAGACAATTTATGCTGGAGAGGATGTGGAGAGAGGGGAACACTCCTCCACTGCTGGTGGGAGTGCCAACTCATACAGCCACTTTGGAAAGCAGTATGGAGATTCCTCAGGAAAATGGGAATCAATCTACCACAAGACCCAGCAATTCTACTCTTAGGCATATATCCAAAGAAGGCAAATTCATACAAGGGCATCTGCTCCACTATGTTCATAGCAGCATTATTTGTAATAGCCAGAACCTGGAAGCAACCTAGATGCCCCTCAACTGAACAGTGGATAGAGAAAATGTGGTACATTTACATAATGGAGTATTACTCAGCAGAAAAAAGCAATGGAATCTTGAAATTCGTAGGTAAATGGATAGCACTGGAGGAAACCATCCTGAGAGAGGTAATCCAGTCACAAAAAGACAAACATGGTATGTACTCACTCATATATGGATTTTAAACATGGATCAGGAGAGTGCCAGTCTGCACTTCCACTGACAGAGAGTCTGGGAAACAGGAAAGAACCTAAAAGATACACAAGGTACCCAAGAGAAGAGAAATGAGGCAAGATCCTCTGAACAGATGGGGAGCACGGCGAGGGGTGTGGGGGAAGGGGGACCTGGGAAATAGAGAGGGGGAGAAGAGGAAGTGAGAGTAGGTCATGGGGGAACAGGAAGGTCGACTGGGGGGGAGGTAGGATAGGGGGAAGAGGAAATCATAGGTTAGAAGACAGAGCAGGCACCATTGTGACCTCTAGTGATCTAAACGGATGACACCAACTGGCAAGCTAAGCAATAGTGGAGAGACCACCTCGAATGCCTATTCCTAATAGTGAACTTGATGTCTATAACCATCCTGGAGCCTTCATCCAGTGACTGATGGAAGCAGAGGCAAACACCCACAGTTAAATACTGAACAAAACCCAAGGAACCCAGCGACAGAGAGAGAGGAGCGAAGAGCGAATTGGCAAAGAATGGGCTGGCAAAACCAGCAGAGACAGCTGATCTGAACAGGGGAGAGCTCTTGGACCCCAGACCGACAGCTGGGAGGCCAGCATGGGACCGATCCAGACCCCCTGAATGTGAGAGTCAATGTGGAGGCCTGGGATACCTATGGGGTCCTGAGCAGTGGATCAGTGTTTATCCCTCGAATACTAACAGACATCGTGTGTCCATAACACAAAGAGGGTTGCTCTCTCTGCCTGGACTCTTAGGGAAGTGCCTGGCCCCTGTGAATGAAATGATAGACTCTAGATATCCCCTATGCGGAGGGAATTGGCAATAGGGTGGGAGGATGGGGGGGATGGGGGGTGTGGGAGGAGGGGAGGGAGAGGGGTAGTAGAAGGAAGGAAGGAAGGAAGGAAGGTAGGAAGGAAGGAAGGAAGGAAGGAAGGAAGGAAGGAAGGATACAACACCACAGACCCAGGGCTTGATCTCCTCGAGCCCTTCCTATTTGCCTGCTCACCCACCCCACCCACCCCACCCACCCTCAGGACCAGGGACAAGACCACAGCAGAGCAAAAGCAGGAACAAGAAGGGATTCCAGACTCAAACTGCAGCTCCTGTCTCCTCACCAGCTGTTCAAGGCAGAACAAGGAGCTGGGAGAAGTGCCTGGTGATCCAGCAACAGGTACTGGAAAGGGGCCATGACAGCAAGGAGTGCTAGATAGGAGAGTTTGTGGGGAGGGAGGAAGGGGGAAATGTAATTATATTACAATCTCAAAAAGAAAGAAAGAAAATAATAATTTTAGATGACAACCATTTTTTTACATTACACTTCAGCTGTGCTAAGTACACTCACATTGTTATGAGAGAGGCTTCCAGAACCACTTCATCCTGTGGGACAAACACTCTACCCTTTAAGTAACAGTTCTTCTCTACCCGTTCCCCAGATCTTGGCAACCAACTTCTACTTTGTCTCCGTAAATGTGGCCACTTTAGCTAGATAGCTTACTAAGGAGGTGCAAGATAGGATGGTGGGTTGGAGACTACTTTAGACATCTTATTAAGGAAGTACAGCATAGAGAGAGGGTTGGTTGGGTTGGGTTGGTGTAAACATGCACACACACACACACACACACACACACACACACACACACACACATCAGCAGGTACATGCCTGTGTGTGCACAGAAGCTAAGGGGCGTCACCAGTATCTCCCTCTTTCCTCTGTCCTCTGTCTTCTTCCCACGAAGAAGGGTCTCTCCCTGAGCCTGGAGCTTGTGATTTGTTTTGTTTTGTTTTATCTTGTCCTGTCTTCTTTTGTTGACTAGGGTGGAAGCCAGCAAGTCCCAATGACCCTTTCTCAACCCCATCCCACCGGTGCTTGGGTTTCAGGCATGCCAGTAACCAACTTGTGAGGGTGCTGGGATCCATGCTCCTGACCTTCTCATCTGCAGTAAGTGCTCTTGACATCTGAGCTGTCTCTCCATGCCCATCGTGTCATGTTACTGTTATCTTTGGTTATTTGATTGGTTGATGTGTTAGTTGCTTCTGAGACGGGCTCATTACTTGGTCTAGACTGCTCTCAAACTGGAAGTCCTCCTTTCTTAGCCTCCCAAGTGCTGGGATCACAGGTACAGACGCAGCTGCAGAATTTGCCTTTTATAACAGTTTATTTCACTGATCATACAGTTAAGCTGCTCCATAACACCTGAGAAGGGGAATAAAGAAAGAGAGCCATAGTGTATTCATGGCCCAAGAGACCACTGAATCCCTTCACATAAATGCATTTTGGAGAGTTTTAATTATGTGCACTGGGCTGATAGACACTGGTACAGTACCAAGATCCTTAGGCCTTCTGCCTAGCCATAGAGAATACACCTTCCTGGTTTCCCCAGCAGCAGACAGCTGACTTGCCCAGGACCCAACACTCTCATAGATATAAAATCCTTGCTGTTGCAACACAGTGCAGAGTGTAGACATTTAGCACTCATCCCAGAATGTTCCACCTTCTTGAAGGTATTGTTAGGCATGCTGTATACAGTTCAGCTTCTTTCTCTGGCCAATCTGTTTTCTTTCCCCCTTCTCTTCGAAGAAAGTGAACACCCTGTTGACATTTTGTAGCCCTAACTTTGTCTCTGCAGCTGCTCCTGGAGGAGTTGGAGCTATCTCTAGACGAACATCCATACACATGTGCAGAATTCGGATAAGACACCTGCCTCTCTCATTCCTGACCCAGGGATGCATCCTGACTGGTGCTCAGCTCCAAAGCTGACAGACAGCTCTCTGTGAAAGCATACCAGCATTACAGCTGACTTAGGGAAGGTACGATAAACCAGCCCTGAACAATTAGACAAACAGGAAGTAGACAGAGGAATTTCGAGAAAAATGTTTCCTTGAAAATAAAAGGCAACAGGCAAAATTCTCTCCTGCTTAGCACACTCATATCTATTTTAATGTTCAAACGCGAGGGAGAAGGCACCACACTCATTGAGTCCAAGATGAGGGGCTGCACAGACAGAGACTGCAGGATGATTTCAAGGTATAAATTTTGTGTCAATCCTTAAAAGTTTCCCTAGGCTGGTGTCTTAAAAGTTTCCCTAGGCTGGGGTTCTATTTACTCACGATAAAAGATTGTCAGCCTTGCTTATATCATTCTTATCTGGACTCTCAAAGCATCCTACTCCATATACAGGCAACTCAAGCAAATCTGGTGGGGATTCTCATCGGGTCCTGTTACTGAAAGCATTGAAGTCCTAAATACTATGCCAACCATTTATGGTATGTGAAGTAATTAAAAGCTTGTCAAGAACACTATAAACATACCTTTGAAATCTCACTTTGCCTACAGTATCCTTCTAGAGTTTGCCATGCAGAAACAAATATCCCAATTCCTGCTTGTTATTGCCAGTTGTCAAAATAAGTCCAAGTCTTCATAACTGGTTTCCTAACAGGATCCCCCCTCCCCCAATATCCCCAGCCCAGTCTGTGACAAGTCCAGCAGGCCCCTGCAGAGACTCCTAACTGTTTCAGACCTCCAGGGACCCACTTTTGTGTAAAGACCTGGGTCCCTGAGCCGCTCCCTAACTGCTGCATTGAGGGGGGACTCTGCTTGAGACAGAGTCGCTTGTGCCAAAGAGACTCTGTCAGTGTCGTGTTTTCCAAAAGCATAACCTGTTTATGATACGCCCTTAAGGTGCTCACCAGCCAGCAGGAAGCGCAGCTCTCTACAAAGAAAGAAGCCCACATTTCTGCCCACAAAGCCACATGTGCAGGTCAGAGGGGCGGGTCCCTGTGAGCTGCACGGGCCTGCGGGCCTCCTGCGCCACAGCTGGCCACAGGTGATCTGTCTTCTATCTCCACAGCTTGCGTTTTTTCCAGGATGTGGGCTCTGAAGTTGCATCCTCTGCCAACTCCCTTTGGCAGGAAAGGCACCTTCTGGTGTTGCCGCTGTCGTCCCAGGCATTCGTGCCTGCCAACCTCTTCATGTTTTATCAATTTTTATTTAAATTGGTGATCGAGGAATTAACCCAACGCATACAAATCCCATCTTCCAAGAGCCATTCCGGTGAAGCCGCACTTGTGGTGTTTCACTCTCCAAATGAATCGCATTGGGTTTTAATGGCAGGAGACCCCATTAAGCAACACCTGATTGGGTTATTTCCTGGAATCTCATCTTCATTGTTTTCTTCATCCCTGTTATCCAAAAAAATGCAACAAGGGAGCCATCCGAGTCGCTGCCAAGCTTTATTGGATTTTCCTTGAAATCGTGGTTACATTTTCTTTTATTACTTTATGGAGGTTTTGCCATTGTTGTTTTGGGTTTTGTGGGCTTGCTGTTGGTTTGTTCTCTTGCTTCTGATATTTATTTTGTTTGTCTTTTACAGTCTTACTCTACTATCGCTGAGGCTGGCCTGTAACTCACATTGCCCCTGCTCTGCCCTTGCCACCATGCCTATTTAATTCCTTCCTTCCACAGAGTGCCCGGTCACATCGCCAACTTAGGTCTTAGGGTTTCTGTCGCTGCACCCAAACACTGTGACCGAAGCAACTTCTGAAGCAAAGGGTTTATTTGGCTCACACTTCCTCAGCACTGCTCATCATCAAAGGACATCAGGGCAGGAACCTGGAGCTACAGCTGGCGCAGCGGTCATGGAGGGGAGCTGCTTACTGGCTTGCTCCATAGCCTTACTCAGCCTGGTTTTTTATAGAACCCAGGACCACCAGCCCAGGGATGGCCCCACCCACATTGGGAAGGGCCCTCCCCATCGGTCACTAATTGAGAAAATCCTTATAGCTGGATCATATCAGCATTTTCTCAACTGGGGTTCAGATAACTCTAGTTTGTGGTAAGTTGACATAAAACTAGCCAGAACAACTTATATTGTAAAAAAAAAAAATATGGCTTTTGTAGGTTACTTAACACTTATGGTGGACTGTGATTCTCCAAAAGAGACTCTCTCATATGGGGTGTCTCATTTACATGTAATTGTCTATATGTATTAGAATCTTTCATTTATGTGTGTGTGAACAACTGCACATGCACACATCGTGAGTCTGCAGGTGCCCACAGAAGCCAGAAGACAGTGTTGGTCATGTCCCCTGGGGCTGGAGTTACAGGCAGTTGTGAGCCACCTGGTGAGGGTGATGGGAATTGAACCCAGTTCCTCAGGAAAAAACAGCAAGCACTCTTAACCACTGAGTCATCTCTCCAGTCCCTAGAACCTATTCTTAATAACATTAAGGCATTTTTATCCTTAGGATGGGAAACCAATTCGACTTTATTTTTTAAGATTTATTTATTTATGTATACAGTGTTCTGTCTGCATGTATGCCTGCAGGCCAGAAGAGGTCACCAGGTCCCACTACACATAGTTGTGAGCCACCATGTGGGTGCTGGGAATTGAACTCAGGACCTTTGGAAGAACAGCCAGTGCTCTTAAACTCTGAGCCATCTCTCCAGCCCCCCAATTTGACTTTATAATCACTTATATAATCTAACTTAAACCTATATGAATAAAATGAATAGCATAACAACTGAAATGAGGCAGATAGGCAGGAAATTACATCACAGTAGGAGAGAGCAAGAGCCTCTTACTTTAGAGTTTTTCACCAGAACTTTTATCAGAGAACAAGCAAGAATTTCCACACAGTTTCTGCTGTTCAGGTTTCTGACAAGGAGTGCACATTCTTTTCATAGACAGATATTTTGTGTTGAGCAGCAATGAGCCAGGCTTATGGTCTGAAATCATATGACCTTGGGTAGGTCCTCATTTCCCTCCCACACATTTTCTGAGAATCTCAAACAAGACTTTTAGCTTTGTTTACAATGAGGCTGTACCACCTGCATCCCTGTGGTTTTGACTTTTACTTTGCCAATCATAATCCTGCCAGGTACAACTCCAGACCCATCCTGTGATCTCATATAAATTCCTTTACAACCTTTCAAAGATGGTGGCATTAAAAATAACAAATCTGGCATACAGCTACTGCAAAGACAGCGGCTATAGTGTAAAGAGTGACTCTCAGTGAAGCCCGATTCCATGCTTCCTATGTCATATTACCTTCTTCCCAGGTGCCTCTCTTCCTCCCAAACCTCATTGTGAGGCTCTATTACTGCAATCTCTTAATAAATCCCAACTCTGCTTCATACTGGCTCAACTTGAAGTTCCTTTCTGCATCAAAGCCAAGGGTCTGGTTTTCCCTAAGTTGAGGTCTCTAAAAGATTAAGAGACTGCTGAGACTGCTGTGGGTGACTGACACAAAGTTGTGTCCTCGCCACCACTGACAAAATTACTCTGTAGAATCAGTCTGAAAACCCAGTTTCCCTCTGACCCCAGCAGACTTTCAGACTCCGCAGTCCTCTCTACAGAGAAGGGTATGTTCATCTTGTCCCCGCTGAAACTCCAGAGCTTGGGGACGGCATGCATATGAGGAGAGTGGGGAGGTAAGGAAAGAATCATAGAAAAGAAGCACCTGGCCTCTACCCCACTTTCAAACCTAAATGTTTGATTTAATTTCCCTTTTTCCAAAATCTTTGTAAGATGAAACTCAACAGATCAGCACATTCTTTGTCTGTTTGTTTGTTTTGAAACCAAGTCTCTGGTGCTTGCAACAGTGTTTCCGCCTCCGCCTTTTACATGCTGAGATTGCAGACATGTGCCACCACATCTAGCTCATCCTTTTGTTAAGAAACAATCACGTGCCTTCCAGTGTCCTGCTCGGAGCCACCTGAGGCCTGAGGGCTGTGCACTGGGAATCCCATCCCGGTGGTCCAGCCCACCCAGAGCCTGCTAGAATCCTAGTCCCTTTCTCTGCCCACAGGACGAGATAAGCTTGGGCCTGTTTCCAGCCCACCTTCCAGTGTCCTGTTCAGAGCTGTCTGAGGCCTGGAGACTGCGTACAGGGGAACCCATCCTGGTGGTCCAGCCCACACAGAGAATGCCAAGGCCCCATACTAGACCCACCTCCATCCATGGGAAGAAGACAGCCATCAGATTATTTGAACTGCTTGTACCCACTAGAAGGGAAAAACCAATATGACACCACCAGAGTCTAGGGACTCTATACCAGCAAAACCTGAACATCCCAATGCAGATGAAGCAGAAGAGAATGACCTTAAAAACAACTTCATGAAAATGATAGAGGGCCTCAAAGAGGATAGAAGAAAATCCCTTAGAGAAATGGAAGAAAAAACAAACCAACAAATACAAGAAATCAAAAATCTCTTAAGGAAAGTAAGGAAAGTCAAGAAAAAACAGTCAAACAGATGAAGGAAACAATTCAAACAGTTTGAGACATGAAACTGAAATAGAGACAATAAAGAAAACATAAACTGAGGGAATGCTGGAAATAGAAAAGCTAGGTAAATTATCAGGAACTACAGATGTAGGCATAACCAACAGAATACAAGAGATAGAAGAGAGAATCACAGATGTTGAAGATACACTAGGAGAAATAGATTCATAGACCAAAGAAAATCTTAAGTACAACAAATCCCTAACACAAAATATCCAGGAATATGGGACACTATGAAAAGACCAAACCTAAGAATAATAGGTATACAAGAAGGTGAAGAAACCTATCTCAAAGGTGCAGAAAACATATTCAACAAAATCATAGAAGAAAACTTTCCCAACCTAAAGAAAGACATGCCAATGAAAGTATGAGAAGCCTACAGAACACCAAATAGAGTGCACCACAAAAAAAGCCCCCTCGCCACATAATAATCAAAACTCCAAACATACAGAATAAAGAAAGAATATTTCTAAGGAAAAAGGCCAAGTAACATATAAAGGCAAACCTACCAGAATTACACCTGACTTCTCCATGAAAACTCTGAAACCCAGAAGGTCCTGGATAGATATTCTACCAACACTAGGAGACCATGGATGCCAGCCCAGACTACTCTACCCGGCAAAGCTTTCAGTCACTATAGATGGAGAAAACAAGATACTCCATGACAGAACCAGATTTAAACAATACATATCCACTAATCTAGTTTTACAGAAAGTTCTGGAAGGAAAATTCCAACCCAAGGAAGTTAACAAAAAACACAGGCAATAGATAATCCCACTTTACCAACCATAAGAAAAAAGGGGGTGTAAATCCAAACACAATTCCACCACCACCACCAAATCCAAAGCAAACAAGAATGAACAATCAATGGTCATTAATATCCCTCAATATTGATGGTCTTAACTTGCCCATAAAGGCTAACAGATGGATAAGAAGACAGAATCCATCCTTGTGCTGAATACAAGAAACACACCTCAACTTCAAAGACAGACAGTACCTCAGAGTTAAGGGTTGGGAAAAGATTCTCCAATCAAATGGACCCAAGAAACAAGCAGATGTAGCAATCCTAATATCTAACAAATTAGATTGTAAACCAAAATGAATCAAAAGAGATGAAGGAGGTCATTTCATATTCATCACAGGAAAAAATCCATCAAGATGAAGTCTCAATTCTGAACATCTGTGTCCCAAATACAAAGGTATTCACATTTGTAAAAGAAATATTACTAAAACTCAAATCACACACAAAACCTCACACACTTATAGTGGGAGACTTCAACACCCCACTCTCACCACTAGACAGGACTACCAGACAGAAACTTAACAAAGAAACAAAGGAACTAATAGAAGTTATAACCCAAGTGGGTTTAACAGACATCTATAACACAAGCACAAAGAATATACCTTCTTCTCAGCACCACATGGAACCTTCTCTAAAATTGACAACATACATGGCAACATAGCAAACCTCAACAGGTACAAAAAAATTGGAATAACACCATGCATCTTATGATACCACCATGCTTTAAAGTTAGAATTCAACAACAAAACAATTGCAGAAAACCTACAAACTCATGGAAATTGAACAATGCACAATCGCACCATTCCTAGGTAAATGAAGAAACAAAAAAAAATTAAAGACTTTCTAGAATTCAGTGAGAATGAAGACACAACATATCCAAACATATGGGACATTTTGAAAGCCATGCTAAGAGGAAAGTTCATAGCACTAAGTGCCCACATGAAGAAATTGGACAATAGTCACACTAGAGAATTAACAGCACAACTGAAAACTTTAGAACAAAAAGAAGCAAACTCACACAGAGGAGTAGATGCCAAGAAATAATCAAATTGAGGGCTGAAATCAATAAAGTAAAAACGAGGAACACAATACAAAGAATCAATATAACAAAGTGTTGGTTCTTCGAGAAAATCAACAAGATAGACAAATCATTATCCAAACTTACAAAAAGGCAGAGAGTGAACATGAAAATTAACATAATCAGAAATGAAAAGGGGGATATGACAATGGACACTGAGGAAATCCAGAGAATCATCAGATCATACTCTGAAAACCTGTGCTTCGCAAAATTCAAAAACCTAAAGGAAATGGACATTTCTGGATAGATATCACTTACCAAAGTTAAATCAAGAACAGATAAGCAATTTAAATAGACCTATAACCCCTAATGAAGTAGAA
The DNA here is from genome assembly GCF_017639785.1 of Mesocricetus auratus. Lineage (NCBI taxonomy): Eukaryota > Metazoa > Chordata > Mammalia > Rodentia > Cricetidae > Mesocricetus > Mesocricetus auratus. Next base: position 9,926,787 of record NW_024429210.1, read on the forward strand.
GCAGTCATCAGAAGTCTCCCAACCAAAAAAAGCCCAGGACCAGATGGCTTCAGTGCAGAATTCTACCAGAAATTCAAAGAACAGCTAATACCAACTCTTCTCAAAGTATTCCACACAATAGAAGCAGAAGGGTCATTGCCAAACTCTTTTTACGAGGCTTCAATAACCTTGGAACCCAAGTCACACAATGACACGACTAAGAAATATCTATAGACCAATATCCCTCATGAACACTGATGCAAAAATACTCAATAAAATACTGGCAAATGGAATCCAAGAACACATCAGAGAAGTCATCCTCCATGATCAAGTAGGCTTCATCCCAGGGATGCAGGGATGATTCAACATATGAAAAATCCATTAATGTAATACACAATATAAACAAAATCACATGATCATCTCACTAGATGCTGAAAAAGCCTTGGACAAAATCCAACATCCCTTCATGATAAAAGTCCTGGAGAGATCAGGGATAACAGAAACATACCTAAACATAATAAAAGCAATATGCAGCAAACCAACAGCCAACATCAAACTAAATAGAGAGAATGTGATTCCTCTAAAATCAGGAACAAGACAAGGCTGTCCACTCTCTCCATATCTCTTCAATATTGTACTTGAAGTTCTAGCTACAGCAATAAGACAACAAAAGGATATCAAGGGGATACAAATTAGAAAAGAAGAAGTCAAATTTTCATTATTTGCAGATGATATGATAGTTTACATAAGTGATCCCAAAAACTCTACCAGGGAACTCCTGCAGCTGATAAAATATACAACAAAGTGGCAGGGTACAAGATTAACTAAAAAAATCAGTAGCCCTACTTTATACAGAATATAAATAGGCTGAGAAAGAAATCAGAGAAACATCACCTTTTACAATAGCCACTAACAATATAAAATATCTTGTGGTAACATTAATCAAACAAGTGAAAGACCTGTATAGCAAGAACTTTGAGTCTTTAAAAAAAGAAATTAAAGAAGATACCACAAAATGGAAAGATCTTCCATGCTCTTGGATAGGTAGGATCAAAGTAGTAAAAATGGAAATTTAATGCAATCCCCATTAAAATCCCAGCACAATTCTTCACAGACCTTGGAAGAGCAATTCTCAACTTTATATGGAAAAACAAAAGACCCAGGATAGCCAAAACAACCCTATACAATAAAGGAACATCCAGAGGCATCACCATACCTGACTTCAAGCTCTGTTACAGAGCTATAGTACTGAAACCAGCTTGGTACTGGCACAAAAATAGACAGGTAGACCAATGAAATCAAACTGAAAACCCTGATATGTATCCACACACCTACAAATACCTGAATTTTGACAAAGAAAAAAGCAAGCATCTTCAACAAATGGTGCTGGCATAACTGAATGCTGGTGAGTAGAAGACTTCAGATAGATCCATGTCTATCGCCATGCACAAAACTTAAGTCCAAATGGTTCAAAGACCTCAATATCAATCCAGCCACACTGAACCTCTTAGAAGAGAAAGTAGGTGGTACCCTCGAACGAATTGGTACAGGAGACAACTTCCTGAACATAACACCAGTAGCACAGACACTGAGATTGACAATTAATAAATGGGTCCTCCTGAAACTGAGAAGCTTCTTTAAGGCAAAGGACACAGTCAACAAAACAAAACAGCAGCCCACAGAATGGGAGAAGATCTTCACCAACCCCACATCTGACAGAAGACTGATTTCCAAAATATACAAAGAACTCAAGAAGGTAGTCACCAAAACATCACATAATCCAATTAAAAAGTGGGTACAGAACTAAAGAGAGAATTCTCAATAGTGGAATTTAAAATGGTTGAAAGACACATAAGAAAGTGCTCAACATCCTTAGCCATCTGAGAAATGCAAATCAAAACAACTCTGAGATACCATCACACTCCTGTCAGAATAGCTAAAATCAAAAACACCAATGACAGTTTATGCTGGAGAGGATGTGGAGAAAGGGGAACACGTCTTCATTGCTGGTGGGAGTACAAACTCGTACAGCCACTTTGGAAATCAGTATGGAGATTCCTCAGGAAAATGGGAACCAGTCTACTACAAGACCCAGCAATTCCACTCGTAGGCATCTACCCAAAAGCTGCAAATTCATACAACAAGGACATCTGCTCCGCTATGTTCATAGCAGCATTATTTGTAATAGCCAGAACCTGGAAGCAACTCAGATGCTCCTCAACTGAAGAATGGATGGAGAAAATGTGGTACATTTACACAATGGAGTACTACTCAGTGGAAAAAAAACAATGGAATCTTGAAATTCTCAGGCAAATGGATGGAACTAGAAGAAACCATCCTGAGTGAGGTAACCCAGTCACAAAAAGACAAACATTGTATGTACTCACTGATAAATAGATTTTAGACATAGAGCAAAGGATTACCAGTCTACAATCCACACTGCCAGAGAAGCTAGAAAACAAGGAGGACCCTAAAAGAGACATACATGGTCCCCAGAGAAGGGGAAAGGGACAAGACCTCCTGAGCTAATTGGGAGCATGGGGGGGAGGGAAGAGGGAGTTAGGAGAAAGAGGAGGGGAGAAGAGGAGGGGAGAGGAGAACTTGAGGGAGCAGGAAGGTTGAGTTGGGGGAAGAATAGAGGAGAGCAAGAAAAGAGATATCATAATAGAGGGAGCTATTATAGGTCTAAAGAGAAATCTGGCTCTAGGGAAATGTCTATAGATCTACAAGGTTGACACCAACTAACAATCTAAGCAATAGTGGAGAAGCTACCTTAAATGCCCTTCTCTGATAATGAGATTGATGACTACCTTATATGCCATCCTAGAGCCTTCATCCAGCAGCTGTTGGAAGCAGACGCAGATACCCACAGCTAAATACTGACCTGAACTCTGGAATCCAGTTGCAGAGAGGGAGGAGTGATAAGCAAAGGGTCAAGACCAAGCTGGAGGAACCCACAGAAACAGCTGACATGAACAAGGGGCAACTCATGGACCCCAGACTGATAGCTGGGAAGCCAGCATAGGACTATTCTAGACCTCCTGAACAAGGCTGTCAGTTCGGTGGTCTGGTTAATCTATGGGGCCTCTGGTAGTGGATCAATATTTGTCTCTAATGCATGAATGGACTTTGGGAGCCCACCCCACATAGAGAGATGCTCTCTCATGCTAGACACATGGAGGGGCTAGTCCCTGCTCCAAATGATGTGACAGACTTTGAAGTTCCCCCATGGAAGGTCTCACCCTCCCTGGGGAACAGAAAGGGAACAGGATAGGAGATTGTGGGGGGTGGGGGAGGAGGGGAGGGAGAGAAAACTGGAATAGACATGTAAAACAAGTTTGTTTCTAATTTAAACAATCACTACTTTCTAACTGGGAATGAAGTGTGACAGCCATCATGCCTTCCCCACCATGATGGTCTGTGACCCTTCTTAAACCATTCACCAAAATAAATCCTGCCCTCTTTTACTGGCTTTGCCCAATATTTTGTCACAACAAGAAGTAAAATAACTAGCTGTGGTACCCTTGACTGTGTGGTCCTTAGACCTTTGACACTAGTTTGTTAGGAGAATGGGGGAGAGTGTAGAGCAGTGGTTAGAGAAATTCTAGAAAGTAGAGTTTAATGGGCCACTCTGCGAAGAATTTGGAAAGCCAGAATGCAAAAAGAAAGGCAGACAGAGGAGGCCTGGATCATGAAATTTCAGAGAAGAACAAAAACTATTGGAAACTAGACTAGATGCCATTCATGTTACATTCTGACATGTGTTCTGCCCACGTCCTGAGAACTTGAGTAAGACTGAATTAAAGGCAATTGAATTGGTTAAGTTGTTCAATAGAGGAAACTTCAAAACAATGTAGCATCAAATGTGGCATGGCCATCACATACTGCAATGACTATAACCAGGTCTACAGTAAGGGACAAGCGCAGGTTTAAAGCCACAGGCAGAGAATGCTGGGAAAGCAACTATGATTGATTGACAGACTCACATCATTAAAGAGAAAGAAACCTCTTGCCTTGCACTGGGACATGGAGGGCAAGAGCAATCAGAGGCTCTAATTTGTGAAAATCCAAGTTATTTAAGCATGACCTGAGAATGCGGCTGAAGGGGTCCCCTGTGCCACTGTTTAGAAGAGTGTTTTCCCTGATTGAGCCAGAGGGACAGAAGGGAGTTGGTCACAGAATTTGGCAGTGCTGTCAGCATGGTGTTGGCTCCGCAGATATGCAAAATGTAGCAGCGAATAGGTCCTGGAGGCCCGTATCAGGGGCCCATCGATCTGCTCATGCAGGTAGTATGTGGTAAGGATGGATTCCCAGCAATGCGTGCCCGGGAGGTCATCACATGAAGCTGGGAAGTGAAGCCGAAATTGCAATGGAGACACCAAGGTGTCAGAGATGCCAAGACCATGTGGACACCCCCCAAAGAAAGGTGTAGGTATAGAAGGCAGATGGTCCCAAGAGCTCAGTTATGTACACTATAGGCAGCAGAACTGGAGAAGCAGGACTCCCCAAAGCTGCCAGAGCGCAGATGACTCTGTCACATCCCTTCTTAAATCATGAGTTCAAACAAACCCTTCTTCCAGAGAGAGAGAGAATAGGGTCAAGTCAAACCACAACTGCTGCTGGAAATGGCAAAGATTTGTACCACCACCATCATCTCCTGAAAATAACATGAGTCCCAGTGCAGTCGATTGGCATTAATCCAATGTTTATCTGCACGTCTACCAGGTCTGTCGAGTTAAAGTGTTCACTTAACGACTACTGTATGCAATGTTCTTTCAATAGCATAAAACAAGAAAACACAGGATTCAGACTTGCCGGATTCAAGGAGTTTACAATTTAGTAGGTGATTAAGACACGTGTAGAAAAAAAAAAACCACAGTGAATGGTTCACCAAAGCAAATCACAAAAATAGAGACATTAATGGGGAAAAAAGTAAGTGCTGCACGTTAGAAAATTACATAGTAAATCTCCTTGCTAAAGAAGGCAAACCAAAATGCAAAATATTAGAAAGAAAACCTGAGATAATAAATTACATACTTTAATGGACAGCTACAAAATTAGCTTATTATGCAAAATGCTAAATTATAAGTGTTAGTCATGAAAAGATAGATTCCCAAATTGCTCACAGAATTTTTTGCTTTATGTTATACGGTTAAGTAAGTATTACTTGCACTTTTTTATACTAAGTAACTGTTCATGTATTATTTCTATAACTTAAATAAACATTTTTAAAATATTTAGGGGCAATGCCTAATTTAGGTTTCCAATCTCTTCCTGGAGTCTCTTTGTTATCCTTTCTCGGCATCCTTCATGTTGACAGAGTTTATTAAACTGAGTCTGGGCAAGCGTTCAGAGTGGAACATTTGAACAACAACCTTCTTAGGTTTGATAAGTGTTCATTCACTTACTGTTAGACAAAGCACAATGACTTGGAAAAGAAATGAATTCTGACACATCAAAAGCATTTGCCCTCCCCTGATATTTTATCTGTTTGTGGTCTGGATTTTGAAATACTGGAGAATGTTATCTTGAATTCCAAATATAATTATGTGTTTCTAGAAAAGAGACATCATTGTGTGATAGCATAAATGGCTTCCCCCACTTTGCTCTCGTAACTCATCCTAATTGAACACTTGGAGGAGACTCAGGCCCTGTCCACATAGGCAAAATCAGAAATGGCATTAAAGCTAAGACAGAACACTCTGCTAAAAGATTACTCCTACAGGATAATTGAATCAAAAGGCAGACTCAGAGGTGGAAGACAAGCACTAATCGCATGCTCCTCTCCCAGGAAGAAAATTACATCACCCCAAAGCACAAGGGGCTTGTCTTTCACAAGGTATGGGAGAAAAAAGGATAAGGCTCTCATCATAATCATCTTGATTTCACTCCAAATGGAAATGTGCTTGGGGACTTCTGAGCATGGCACCAGATTAAGTTAATGCCAATTCACCCTTCCCAGTGCAAGATTAATACATGCACACTGGGCAAAATATGACATACACACAAATATCCCCAGGCACTGATTTTTGTCTAATATTTATTCTACTTGCCTACTTACTAGCATCCTAAACAGAGTTGGTGGGATTTTTTTTTCTATTTATTTATGTACACTCTGTCCTCCATGGGGGAAGAGGTACAAACAGCTGGAAAACAGGTGCCTCAGAAAATTGCCATCTGCCTGGCCCTGTGACCAGCATACAAACGATCCCTCCCCCAGCTGAAGGCTCCAAAACAGAAAGGGAAGTTCTAGGAATGTGTATACCTGCCCTGCCCTCCTGGGGCTTAACTAACAACAGAGCTAATAGAAAAGTGCAGCAGGGAAGGAAGTCAGCTGGGTGCGAGGGCTCATGCCTGTAATTCCAGCACTTGAGAGGCTGAAGCAGGAGGATGGTCTTGAGTTCAGGCCAGCCTGGACTACAGAGTGAGACCTCTCTGCTCAAGGGAAAACAGACAGAAGTTGGGGTGGAGTTGAAATTTGTGGAGTCTGAATTTGTGGAGGTCCCCACACTTCTCTCTCCGTCAGAGTTTGTGAGTGCTCAGAATGAAGGGTGATACTAGCCGGAAGCGGCTCACTTCCTGCTGCAGGCCCACTTCCCGGTGGGTGCAGGTTCACTTCCCAGTGCAGGCCCACTTCCCCCTGAAGGTTCACTTCCTGCTGCAGGCCCACTTCCCGGTGGGTGCAGGCCCACTTCCCGGTGCAGGCCCACTTCCCGGTGCAGGCCCACTTTCCGGTGCAGGCCCACTTCCCAGTGCAGGCCCACTTCCCAGTACAGGCCCACTTCCCGGTGCAGGCCCACTTCCCGGTGCAGGCTTACTTCCTGGTACAGGCTCACTTCCCGGTGCAGGTTCACTTCCTGCTGCAGGCCCACTTACCGCTGTGGGCCCACTTCCCGGTGCAGGCCCACTTCCCAGTGCAGGCCCACTTCCCAGTGGGTGCAGTCCCACTTCCCGGTGCAGGCCCACTTCCCGGTGCAGGCTTACTTCCTGGTACAGGCTCACTTCCCGGTGCAGGCTCACTTCCCGCTGCAGGCCCACTTCCCAGTGGGTTCAGTCCCACTTCCCGGTGCAGGCCCACTTCCTGGGAGAGACATGTGCCAATCTGTCTGCCCACCTGGATTCTAAGACACCGGTGGAATGGAAACTCCACATTCTGTAGGAAGGTTCAAACCAGCACACAAATAGAGCAAGGGGAAGAAAGCTAAAATATTTTTTGTAAACAAAGACAGAAGTGGAAGACAGAATCCTACCTAATGCAATGCACACAGCTATCCAGAAAGGACCACATTCGGGCCACTCCAGCACACCTGTCTTCAGAACCAGAGGGGCTTTAGAAGAAATCTCCACTACCCTCTTCATAAAGGTTTTAGAATCTCCAACACCTAGGTGATTTGAGGAGACACTGTGTTAGAGAGCTAGACATTAAACTCAAGATACTACACAGACACACACACACACACACACATATATATACATACATATACATATATGTATATACACACACCTATACATATATACACATACACACACATGCACACATATACACACACATATATACACCCATACATGCTCATACACATATATACACACATACATGTTCACACACACACACATACACACACATATACATACACACACATATATACACATACACACATATATCACACATACACATATACACACATATGCACACACACACACACACATGCACATACACGTGCACACGATGACAGTGGCTGCTGCAAACAATCCAAGGGAAGAGAACCTCGAGATCTCCATTCAGCCTGTGTTCCAGAAAGAATCACAGCAGAGAACTGAATGTCACCCAAAGTTCCCCACCCAGGCCCAAGAGGTGTCAAAGCTTTTCCGAGGGAAGTTGGGGACTGGGGGAAAGGCGGTGGCTGACACCTCTGAAGCAGATGCACACTGAGCAGGTCACTGACTCGGACCTGTGAGGACTCCAAATGCCAATCGGCATTGCGGAAATTCCATCCTAGACGCTTTCCCACTGGTTACAGCAGAGAATCCTCCCAGAACACAGCCGTGAACAGTAAGAGGCAGATCAGAAAAGTGACCAAGACTTAAGGACTCTCCACACATGTATGGGACTTTGCTGTGTTCCATCATGCAGCTCTCCACAGAGGGTCCCACATCAGGAGACTGAGACAGACACAAACAGTGAACCTTCAAAACCTCCATTTTCTGGTCAGACAACTAAGGAAAAAAAGGACCCCTGTGTTCCAGAGAATGGGAATGAACAACTGGGCTGGTTAGTTTTTTGTCAGCTTGATACAATCGAGGGTCATCTCTGGAGAGGGATCAGCTAACTGAGGAATCACCTCCATCAAATTGGGCTGTTAGTATGTCTGTGTGGAATTTTCTTGCTAAATTATTGACATGAGAGGGCTCAACCCACTATGGACAAGTCCACCCTTGGCAGGTGGTCCTGAAGTACGTAAGAAATCAGGCTGAGCAAGCCACAGAAAAGGAGCCAGCAAGCAGAGTTCCTCCATGGTCCCTGCTGTGACTTCCCTCCACGATGAACTGTAACCTGTAAGTCAAACAAGCCCTTTCCTCCCTGCTTTTGCCCATGGTGTCTATCACTGTAACAGAGAACCAGACAAACACAGCAACCTCTTGTCTTTACTTGCACACCAGCCTGGGGCCAGGCCGGCTTGCTGAGGTGTGGAGTCCCATCATCTAAAACCTCGTCTCTCCAGCCGTAAGGCATGCTCTCCTTGTGTTCCAGAAAAAAGGAAAAGAATCCATCCGCTTTCTCCTCTTACCTCCTGTCACTGTGACTCTTCAGTCTCCTTTTTTTTACTTCATTGAGCTATACATTCCCCCCCCCCTCCCCTCCTTCCCATCCCCATTCACCGTACCCTCTACCCCCGCCCCTGTGCTCCAAATACACTCAGGAGATCTTGTCTTTTTCCCCTTCTGAGGCAGATCCATGTGTATCTCTCTAGATTCTCTGGGGTTGTGGACTGTGGGCTGGTTGTCCTTTGCTTTATGTCTAATATCCACTTATGAGTGAGGACATACTAAATGTTCTTTCTGGGTCTGGGTTACCTCACTCCAGATGGTTCTTTCTGGTTCTGTCCATTTGCCTGAGAATTTCAAGATGTCATTGTTTCTTACCACTGAGTAGTACTCCACTGTGTGAATGAACCACATTTTCCTTATCCATTCTTAGGTTGAGGGACATCTAGATCGATTCCAGGCTCTGACTATTATGAATAATGCTGCTGTGAACATAGTTAAGCAAATGTCCTTGTGGTGTGAGTGTGCATCCTTTGGGTATATGCCCAAAAGTGGTATTTCTGGGTCTTGAGGTATATTGATTCCCAATTTTCTGAGCAACCACCATACTGATTTCCACATCAACTGTACAAGTTTGCACTCCCACCAGCAGTGGAGGAATGTTTCCCTTATTTCACATCCTCTTCAGCCATTATGGTATATTCCAATTTTTTGTATCTGTTGAGGTTTGTTTTGTTACCAAGTAAGCGGTCGATTTTAGAAGAGGATCTATGAGGTGCTAAGAAGAAGGTATATTCTTTTGTGTTTTGGTGTTCTATAGATGTCTGTTAAGTCCATTTGAGTCATAACATTTGTTAATTCCTTTATTTCTCTGTTAAGTTTCTGTCTGGCAGACCTGTCCAGTGGTGAGAGTGAGGTGTTGAAGTCTCCCACTATTAGTGTGAGGAACTTGATTCATGATTTAAGCTTTAGTAAGATTTCTTTTGCAAATGAGGGTCCCTTGTATTTGGGGCATAGATGTTCAGAATTGAGACTACATCTTGATGGATTTTTCTTGTGACAAATATGAAATGTCCTTCTTCATCCCTTTTGACTAATTTTAGTTTGAATTCTATTTTTGTTAGATAGTAAAATAACCACACCAGCTTGTTTCTTAAGTCCATTTGATCAGAAAATCTTTTCCCAACCCTGAGGTAAGATCTGTCTATGAAGTTGAGGTGTGTTTCTTGTATGCAGCAGAAGGATAGATTCTGTTTTGGTATCCAGTCTGTTAGCCTGTGTCTTTTTACAGGCAAATTGAGTCCATTGATATTAAGGGATTTTTATGACAGTGATTGCTAGTTCTTGTTTTTTTGTTGATGGTGGTAGTAGTAGTAGTAATAGTAGTAGTAGTAGTAGTAGTAGTAGTAGTAGTAGTAATGTGTGTGTGTGTGTGTGTGTGTGTGTGTGTGTGTGTGTGTGTTTCCCTTCTTTGGGATTTGCTGCTGTGGTATTATCTATTGCCTGTATTTTTGTGGGTGTAGCTCCTTGTGTTAGAGGTTTTTCCTCTAGTACTTTCTGTAGAACTGGGTCTGTGCGAAGGCATCATTTAAATCTGGTTTTGTCATGGAATATCTTGTTTTTTCCATCTATGGTGATTGAAAGCTTTGCTGGTTATAGTCATCTATACTGGCACCCGTGGTCTCTTAATGTTTGCATAATGCCTAACCAGGACCTTCTGGCTTTCTGAGTTTCCATTGAGAAGTTGGGTGTAATTCTGATGGGTCTGCCTTTATATTTTACTTGGCCTTTTTCCATTGCAGCTCTTAATATTCTTTCTTTATTCTGTACGCTTAGAGTTTTAATTATTATGTGGTAGGAGAACATCTTTTTTAGTCCAGTCTATTTGCTGTTCTGTAAACTTCTTGTATGTTCATAGGTATATCCTTCTTTAGGTTGGGAAAGTTTTCATCTATGATTTTGTTTAATGTATTTTCTATGCCTTTGAGCTGGAATTTTTCTTCTTCTTTTATTTATTTTACTCTTAGGTTTGGTCTTTTCATGGTATCCCAGATTTCCTGGATATTTTGTGTATTTGGATATTCTTTCACCTGTCTGATTGCTTTTTCTTGGTTTTCTTTAAGGGATTTGTCAACTTCTTCCAATTTTTTGTTTGCCTTTTCCTTTGCTTCTGTAAAGGAATTCTTCCTTTGGTCTTTAAGGGCCTCGGTCATCTCCATAAAGTTATCTTAAGGGTTATTTCTTTCTGCTTCATCTGTTTTGGGATGTTCGGGTCTTGCTATTGTAGAACTGCCAGTTTCTGATGGTGCTGCATTGCTCTCTGTGTTGCTGAGTGTGTTCACCCAGTGTTGTCTACCCATCTGTTCCTCCAGTTGGTGTAGTTAGGGGCTGAAACTCCATCGAATGATCCTTCAGGCAGGGCAGAGCCTCTGGTGATCACTCCTCTAGGAGCATACAGGCTCAGATGGTCACTCCTGGTACGGGCAGTGCCGCGGATCCAGTGATCACTCTTCTGGTGGCCTGGCCTACTGTACTGCCGCCTCTCAGATTTCATGTGTATGTGTGCTCTCCTCAAGGCACTCAGGACGTTGCTCAGCTCCTCCCACTTCCTCTTGACCCCGATGACCTTCCAGGGGTCCCATGTGAACTTGGTGTGTTTGGGGAGACACCAGCAAGACGGGCAGGCATTGAGGAGGAAGCCACGGTGAACCCAGGGTTCCTCCAGCTCACACTCACACCCACCAACTCATCTTTTACCCTTGAGTGTCTTCCATCCCAGCTGCTTCTTTGTTTTAGGGATGCATCAGGAACTGCAGATGTTAGGATAGCTCTCCTTGAGTTCTTGTCTTCTACCCGACATTGGCACACAGTGTAATCCCAGCACTGTGAGGGTGGATGCAGAAGCATCCATACTTCAAGGGCAGGGCAGGATGGATGTCTCCATGTTAAACTCGTGCAGATGAAATAACACACTAGTGAGTGAGGAGGGAAGGACCCTTAACACAATCAAGAAGGAAACAAGAGGACTCTTGTAGCTCCCACAGCAGCCGCATACTGGGCACATACACAGAGAGATATACACACACATACACATGAATAAAAATAAATCACTTTTAAGGAGTCCCAAGTCATCTTCTGCTACACAGCAAGTTCAAGATCAACCTGAGTACCAGAGAGTCCATCCCAGTACTCCCCAGCCTCATAGAAACAATAATAATCAACAAGAATTTCAACAAGTTTGTAAATTCACCCCAGACTATGAAGAGCTAGAAAGCACTTCTCCACAAGAACCACACGGCTCTTGGCCCACCCATCATGCAGTTGATTCTTCCTATTGCTGACAACGTTTCACGATAGGTAAATTGTCTTCATGTCATACAGCTATGGCTAGTAAGTGGCATATCAGGGCTATTGATCTAAAGTCCCTTTGCCATTCAACTCTACCTTAGTGGGCTTGAAGTAAGTCTTATGTGTTCTTGAAAGTGCTCGTCACCATCTGAACCACGCAGAATGAACACTGACGTCATCACCCTTACCTCTCGCTGAACCAGCCATCCTGACATGATGATAGCCCTGAAGATGCAAACACCATCATCCCCAAAGCCTGTGGTCACATAACTGTGTGGCAAAAGGTATTACATGATCGATAGTGAGATGGAAAGGTTGTCCTGGATCATCCCAAGAGCCCGGTGTAGTCACACAGTCCTTACTGGGGAGGAAACGGGAGGGCTGGGACTGGAGATCCAGGCAGGGCAGCACTAGCCTACCATGTGCAGGGCCCTGGTTCTGTCCTTCGCCGAGAAAGGTGCTGGAAGGTTCAAGGACGGGAGCAGAGGCCAGCGAGGAGAGATCTGAGGATGACTGCTGTCCCCAGGCTGTGAGGTAAAGGACAGCTAGCCAAGAAACACAGCCCTGTTTACATCTTGATTTCAGCGACTTCACCTCCAAAACTTAGGGGATAAATGTGGGTTGTTTCAAGCCTCTAAGTTTGTGTCCATCTGCTACAGCAACAACAGAACCGTAATACAGCAGGTCCTCGGTACATGTGCCACACTCATATTCACCCATTTGTGTACATGGACACACGCCGCATGCATGCATGCACGCACGCACACACACACACACACACACACACACACACACACACACACACACATGCTGCCATCATAGAGAGCACATCCCCTCAGCTTCCCAGGCTCTCCATTCTTGCAGAAATCTCATCCTATCTCCTCCCAGAGCTGCTCATGACCTCGTCCAGCCATCAGTTCCTGAGGCTCTAGTTTACCAATGCTAGGTATCCCTGAGCTATGCTTGCTGTTTGTTTGTTTGTTTGTTTGTTTTGCCAGCTTGTTTGTTTAGGAGGGTGCTGTTCTAACACAAAGTGTCACCGTGTAACCCAGGCTAATCTCAGACTCTTAGCAACCCTCCTACCTCAGTCTCCCAAGCACTGGGAGATGTCACCACACTCACCAGGAGTTCCCTAAACTAAGCCTAGCAGAGGAACCTTAGACAGAGAAAAGGCGCACGACTCCCCAAGGAGAGAATATGGAAGGCAATGGAAACTTCAGGCTGGAGGAGACAGCTCGCACCTCAGCTACTGGCAAGTTCCAAATGGCAAAGCATTTTGCCCCACATTTGGAACTCATGGACACCTGAGGCCCTCTTTGTAGACATTAAAGAGCCTATGGAGACACTGGCAAGGGCGACAACTGAGAAGGTTCTTATCAATATCTTGATCAATATGATCGCAGAAACTTTAGGGGGGTCAGAGAAATTCAATAAAACCAGAAATCTGAACTACAAATGGGGGAGGAAATTGGGGTACACAAGCTGCTGTCCTTTATATACAAAGACTGTTTTTAGACAAGCTCTTATACAGCCCAGGCAGGCCTTGAACTCACAATCCTCCTGCCCCTGCCTTCCTTGGTGCTGGGACTACAGGTATGTACCAGGCTCAGAGATCTTTTTAGTCACTGGGTGGTGGCACACGCCTTCAACCTCAACAGTCAGGAGGCAGAGGCAGGAGGATCTCTGTGAGTTCAAGGCCAGCCTGGTCTACAGAGCGAGTTCCAGGACAGCCAGGACTACACGGGGAACCCCTGTTTCAAAAACCAAAAAGAAGGGGAAAAGAAGATCTTTTTAGTCAAAAAAAAAAAACATCGACAAGAGACAGAAAATGGGAGACATATGAACACACAGTACCCAACTTTGTTAACCATGCAGTGCAAATTAAAACAGGACGTTCTCCCATCACATAAACCGTGTGTATGCATGTGTATGCATGTGTATTATGTGTATGTGTGTGTATGCATGTGTATGCATGTGTATGCGTGTGTATGCGTGTGTATGCATGTGCCATTACACATGTGTGCACATGCCAGTGGAGGCTGGAGGTTATCCTCATGCGTCATTCTTCAGGAGCCATCCACCTTGTTTTCATTTTAGTGTCTGTTTTGCATTTAAGACTGTTTTAATTTTTAGGTGTCTTTCAATGTAATCAATATATGAAGCTTTTCTTTAAAATAACTTAAAACTTTGATTTTGGAGGTACACTGTTTTAAAATTCCAATTTTGCATTTCTTCTTTCTTGATTCTTAGTAAATCATTCATTCCATGGTAAAGCTGGAGAATGGCAGTAGACAAGAACAAGCGACACATGCCCTTATCATAAAGACAGCATTGTTTGAAGAAAAAGTGAAGCCAGGCATTGGTGGCACACGCCTTTAATCCCAGCACTCGGGAGGCAGAGGCAGGCGGATCTCTGTGAGTTCGAAACCAGCCTGGTCTACAGAGCAAGTTCTGGGACAGCCTCCAAAGCAATACAGAGAAACCCTGTCTCAAAAAAAAAGTGTAAAAAAGTGTCTCACAAAGGAAACTGTATCATTCTACCTCAGAATAACTTTGAGGATAAGAACACTGCTTTGACTGCCCATAATACTTGGAAAAGCAAAAAAGTTCTGCGGTGTTTCTTCTCAAGTGAGCAATGATGATTTTGCTTAGTCTTTACTATGCTAAATGGTAACGTGTCTCTTCCGAAGGCTAAATTCCCTTAAAGTCAATACATACAAATGTGACAGACAATCTACAGTCCTTTCCACTTTGTTTTGGGGACAGGGTCTCTCACTGGCCTGGAGTTCACCAAGGACACTAGATAGTCTTGGAGCCCCAGGGATGTCTCCATCTCCCCAGAGCAGAGAATAAAAGTGTTTGTCATCACACTGGCATTTACATGGGTCCTGGGAACTGAACTTGGGTCCTCGTGCTTGCACAGTGTGTACACTTCGTGTGCTGAGCTATCTCCCCAGCCAGCATTGACAAAAATGATTTTTTCCCATGTACTAGTGGTAAAAATATAATTTAGCACACATTTCTGTATGGCAATTTGAAAAGATGACTAAAAAAATTTTTTTTGGTCTTTTTGGGACAGGGTTTCTTTGTAATTTTTGGAGCCTGTCCTGGAACTCTCTTTGAAGACCAGGCTGGTCTCGAATTCACAGAGATCCACCTGCCTCTGCCTCCTGAGTGCTGAGGTTAGAGGCATGCACACCACTAAAAATTTTAGATGTGCCATATCTCTTGAGCCAATAGTCTCTTGTAACACTATCTCACTTTCACAGAAGGATTTTGAGTGGTGCCATGGACGGCACTTACAACGGTGGGGGAAATGCATAATGCTTCCGTATTTAAAGCTAAGAGGGATTTAATAAATTGTGATAAATCAAACATCAGAATACCACACAGCCACTTAGAGAAGGCAGTGTATATACACATAAATACAGAAAAAAAAATGCCCATGGTGTGTTGTTAGAAAAGCTGAATGTGTGGAATGAATTCATTTTTCAAAAGATTACATAGATGAATGATAGTTAAAACAGATTACATGGATGGATGAGAGAGGGAGAGCTGTGAAATGCTCCATTCTGTTAATAGAGACTACATAAAGCTGGAGAGCTGGCTCAGCAGCTAAGAGCACTGGCTGCTCTTCCAGAGGATCGGGGTTCAGTTCCCAGCACCCACATGGTAGTCAGCAACCATCGTTAGCTGCAGTACCACGGGATCTGGTGCCCTCTTCTGGCTTCTGTGGGCACTGCATGAAGGCAGTGCACAGACACACATGGAAGCAAAACATGAATATACATAAAATAAAAGTAAAGAAGTCTTATTTTTAAAAGTTTTTATAGAGAGAGGACACGTATTGTGGAATATTATTTGAAGATGTGTTACATTTGCTTATGCTGTGGAACATTTATTTAATGATGCAAAGATGGTGCATTCTTTTATGTTGCATTTGTTAACTCTGAAACTGTGTTACTTTGCTTGGTCAAATAAAGAACAAGGAGAAAAGACAGGCAGGGCTGGCAGGCAGAGAATAAAAGTGTAGGAGAAATCTGGGAGGAGAAGATCAAGGAATGAGAAAAGGAGGAGAGGGGCAGCCACCCAGCTACACAGAAGCCACAGAGTAAGAAGTGAAGACAAGTATATAGAACAGAGACAGACAAAAGCCCAGAGGCAAAAGATAGATGGGGTAATTTAAGTTAAGAAAAGCTGGCTAGAAACAAGTCAAGCAAAGGCCAGGCATTTATAAGAAAGCGTAAGTCTCCGTGTGACTTATTTATTTGGGAGCAGCAGGGTGGCGGACACCCCCCCAAAAAAAGAGCAAAGTGACAAAAAAAAGTAAAATAACAACCAACAACAGATATGTTCCCACCTCTGCTTTCCTTGGAGAGAGATGTCTTCTAAAGCCCCCCCCAACCCCCCCCCCGATTTTATCTCCAGGAAGGAGGGTAAATGTGAGAATAGCCAAGGAATTCCCTGCTGTCTCCTCCCTCCATCCTCTCAAGTCGTGGGCTGCAGAGAGGACAGTCTCCACCTTTCCTCCACGTCGGGAGTCACCACCCAGCCTGGTGCCAGCTACAGCCGGGTGCCCGAGTGATCCTGATTCGGGGGTTCCATTTGCAATTCCTGTGACTCAAACTGGGTTACAACTCCAGCTTTCCCTTTTCGGTACTAATGATGCCCTCCCTGGCCATTGCTGCTATCCTTGTCTGTGTGCCTCTGCTTTCCTGGGACCCCAGAAGGCCCTGGCAAGTAGGGACAGAATGTATCATGTCTCCGTGGGGCAGGGCTGTCGGTGAAATGTGACTAAGAAGCCACGGAGTAGTTCATGAAGGCAGGGCTGAGGGAGAGAGCTGGTTCCGGATTCGGAAGGGCAGAGAAGCGCGCAATAGGGGAGTGGGAAACCCTGGAGCTCAGCAGTGAAGTTCCAGTCAGGACTCCGGGTGGCTGCACCACCTCCTCAGTGGCTCCGCAGCCCATTCCTCGCTTTCTTGCACGGGCTGTCTAGCGAGCACCCACCTCCTGCTATCCCGCCACCTCCTGCTATCCCGCCTTCCTAGCAGGACTCAGGTTTCCATGGAGTCGCTAGCCGTCTACTCTCTATTCTGAGGAAGTGTCTCAGGCACTGGTTCATGAATGACGAGGGCTGGCCAGTCAAGTGGTGACTTGGAATGGGGGTGCACAGTGGGGATTTCTGTTTCTGCCCCCTGAAACGTCAGTCAGGAAATAATGACTCTGAAGGTTGTCAGTCAGCTTGAAACCAAGCAGCTGGTACCATGCAAGGCTCAACAGCGAGACCGCGAACATCACCCTCAAAGCAGCCAGGGCAAGCGTGGTCGCTGGGCACACAGAGACACTAAAACAATAAACCTGCACTAATTATGAAGAGGGACCACTCAGGGCTGGTGCTCGGCTCCTGATCTTTGGGGCTGGGTCATCTGGGCAAACGACCTCTCTGAAGCTACCTTTTCTCTACGGTGGGGTGCACAACATCAGTTTCCCCCTGGAGTTAGCAGGCACCAGACGACAACTCTACCTGAGGCATCCGGCTCACGGTAAATGTGGGGTATGTGCTTTCCAGCTCACCAGACTCTGCCTCACACTTCTTGTGTGGCCTTTGATAGGACTCTGGACGACTAGGGCACGGCAAGCATAGCTCCGGCAGACCTTGCCCTTCTCCCCCCATCCCTCTCCATTGCTAAAAAGCCAATAGATGACATCCCTAAAGCCGCCACCAAGGTCTATTCCCTTATTTGGCCCCTTCCTCCTCCTGAGGCTGACTACCAAGGTCCAGTTATCAAAGTGTTGAAGTCAGGCATTTCACACAGAGGGTCAACCCCGGCAGCAGTCACCTCCAGGGTGGCATCCTCTCTGCCTCAGTCCCGCCCCTCGCCTGTGCTGCCTGCCAAACCCCTACCCCACTGCTGGGCTCAGAACGGCTCTGGGCAGCGCCTCCTACAGGTTCTTAGCTTTCTTTTCCCTTATCCCCACCCCTATTTCCTAATTATCCTTATTCCTGACTCCTAACCCTTCCAATTTTCTCCAAGCCCGAAAACACCTCTTTAAGGACGGCCTACCGCTTGTTGCAAAAGTAATTCGCAACGAGGAGTGAAGGGAAAGTGTACTGTAGAGCTGCCTCTGGACATGCAGGTATGGCAGAACCCACCCTGAGGATGTAAGAGCCAGAGGACCCACCCTGCCCCTTACTCCTTGCTGCAAGGGGTGAACCAGCCTGGGCTACGCTGGAGAGCTCACCCTGGTGGCAAAGACAAGGGAGAGCTGGCAGGCTGACCAACCCTGAAGCCACCCAGGCCCAGACCAAGGTCATGTGTTGGCCCCACCCCCAATATCCACCCCAACTGTGATCTTCTGGAGAGAGAGAGACAGACAGACAGACAGACAGACAGACAGACAGACAGAGACAGAGACACAGAGAGAGAGAGACTGTCTGTGTCTGTGTCTGTGTCTGTATGTGTTATCAGTCCTGCAGACCCAGGGCTGCAGGATCTCCATGACACTGGAAGGGCCCCAGTGAGGGCCCAGAGTCAATGGTGCCTCGAGCCAGACCAATGCTTCTTTTTATCAAACGCCTGGATATAAAAATATATAGATAAAGGGTTTCAAAACTGTGCTACTCAGTGTTTCACACTGCAGCTTTGATAAGATGAGGTTTCCCCTTTATTCCTTTTTCCCCTCTTTTCTCTTAAATTTTATTTTTGGGGGTGGGGTAGGAGGCCTGCGGTGAAAGACACAAAGAATAAATAAAATATGAATAAATAGAGAGAGAAAGTGTGGGGATGCCATGCGAACCATCGCTGGGGAAATCAACGGGAAAGGCAGAAAGGGCTGAGGAGAAGGGCAGTTTCCAACCCTGTTGTTTCTAGATGTGAACAGTCAGCTAGAAACTAGAGCAAGCCTGATGGTTCCCCTCCCCCACGAGCATCCTGGGAAGACAGCAAGGCTCTGTGGGGTGGGAATGAGGAGAAGGCCCCTTCTGCTCAGCAGAAGTGCTAACTAGTTGGCAAGGCCAGGTAGGAGGAGGCTGGAGGATGGCATGCTGGGTGTGAGGCCACCCTCTGTGCCCAGGGCGATCTCTGTAAGAACCTCTTGCTGCCTCTGGGGCCTCTGCTGAGGGGAGGGAAGTCTCACTGCACTCTTTCTCGCTGAGCGGAACTCGCCCCTGGCTGCCCTAGTGTCTGCCCACTGCTGAGAGCCAAAGCGGCGGTGAATGGGCCGTTACCTGTGCTTCCAGCCATGGCCCGGCCGCTGGGTGGCAGAGAAAGGCCCACACCACGGCCGGCTGGCATAGGACAGGAGGTTAGGTAGCATGGAGATGCCAGGGGGTAGCCCAGAGTTTGATGGGCAGGTGAGACCTCACAAATCAGAACCAGATGATGAAGCAGCCCCGCCTCCCAGCACAGCCTTGTCTCTCAAGACATAACACATATGTAATCCTGTTCTGACTTCTCCTTCTCTTTCATCATTATTATTACTATTTATAGCACAGGGCAAGGGATGTATCTCTATACAGAGGGCTTACCCAGGATGCCCGGAGCCCTGGGTTTCTCTCCCAGAACTACACAACAAATGGTTTTCACAGTTACAGTATGAAGACACTCAACACAGAGGACTTGCTCTCAACCACTTCTAAATGCCCAGTCCAACAGCATAACTAATGCCCTGCTTACACGCGGACCTCTAAAACCCTTCCCTACCTGTTCACTCAACTCCCCCTTTCTTCTCCCCTCAGCCAGGCGGCCACCAGCCTACTTTCTACGAGTTTCATACTTCGGGAGCCCTGTGTAAGCTGGATCGCGCAGTGTTTACCTCTCTGTGATGAGCTTGTCAGTTAGCACAGTGTCCCCAGGTCCGTGCTAGAACCACAGCTGGGCCTCCTTCCCCAGCGGGCAGCTTTGCGGCTGCGCCACTTGACTGACGCCATGCTGATGCCACGCCTTCCAAGAGGAAGGAGGCAATGTCTCCTACCAGCCAGTCAGGTGCAGGAGCTGAGGCGTCCGTGCGCCTCTGGTGTCATGGACACATGGAGCATGCACACTGAAGTCTGTCGTGTCCCAGGGTGCCAACGTATGAGAGAAAGCAGAGCCCTTCACACCAGCCCAGCGCAGGCCAAACACCAGGGCAAATGCGTAATGGGCAGAGCATTTGAGTAGAAGCAGAAGCGCACGCCCTCATCCCAGAGCTTGGGAGCCAGAGCCAGGCAGACCTCTGGGAATTTACCCAGGTCTACACTACATAGAATTCCAGGCCAGCCGGAGCTGTACAGTGAGACTCTCTCTGTCTCTCTCTATCTCTGTCTCTCTCTCTGTCTCTCTGTCTATCTCTGTCTCTCTCTGTCTCTGTCTATCTCTCTATCTCTCTCTCTGTCACACACACACACCACTTGAGGGACAGCGTCAGAAGAAGGCGGTCCCCCAAGCTTGGGGATGACAGAGGAAGGGCTCCCGGGATGACGGGAGAGGCTGAGTGGCAGACGCAGAGGAGCTGTGGGTGAAAAGCCCACTCTGACCTAACAGGAGGGACCCAGCTCCACTCAGCAAGCATCCTCAGAAAAAGAAAAAAAAACGAACCTGAGTCTAACCAAAGCTCAGGGTCCCAACTTCCGAAAAAGAAGCCCTGGGGAGCCACACCCAGTGGTGCATGCCTGGCATCCCAGAGTCGGTGGAGACCGCGGCAGGAAAATCACAAGTTCAAGCACAGCCCAGAAATCTCAAATATAAAAAGGAAAAAAACCCATAAAAGGTGTTGGGCACAACTCTGTGGTAGAGAGCCTGCCTGGCATATGAGAGACCCGGAAGTGCCTACTGCTGGCCCACCTGTGTATCCTTCCAGTAAGTTGTCTTTACTGCTTAAACAGTTTGCAGGGGAAGTTCTTTTGAGGGAGCTGCCAAAAGGATTTAAGACATTCCACGTGCACAGCATGTCAGAAGAGGCCGGACCATCAGCACAGCCCCTAAGTCAGGCCCGCCCACCAGTGTGCACAGGATGCTGAGAGCCATCGGAACAGCTTAGTGACTGCCCTCCACCCCAGACTGACAGACAGCTGGGAAACCACCATAGGACCGACCCAGACCCACTGAACATGGGTGTCAGTTAGGAGGCCTGGGCAATCTATGCGGCCTCTAGTAATGGATCAGTATTTATCCCTGGCACACCAACGGATTTGGGAGCCCATTCTACATAGAGGGATACTCTCTCAGCCTAGACACACGGGGGACCCTGCTCCAAATGGTGTGACAGACTTTGAAGATCCCCATGGAAGGCCTCACCCTCCCTGGGGAGCAGAAAGGGGATGGGATGGGGTTGGTAGGGGGCAGGGGAGAAGAGGAAGGAGAGGGATCTGGGCTTGACATGTAAAACAAGCTTGTTTCTAATTTAAATTGTTAAAAGCAGCTCACCTGCAAAGATCGTGGCCCTTCCCCAGCTGCAGATGCTTCTGCCCGCGTCTGACGTTCACAATAAACTCAGCATCATATGACAGTGTGAGCAGCCTCACACTGACAACCAGTCACCGCCAGAGCACCTAGAGGGCGTCGGGACCTCTGACAAGCCCTGGCCAGTGACACAGTTAACTTCTTCCACATTTCATATTCGTTAGAACAAGTCTGGTGTCTGGCCCACACTCAGGCAGAGAGCATGGAGCTGCCTCTTTAGAGGGAAAACTTGTGACTTAAACCAAGATAATTGCATCTCTTCAACAAACACACACACACACACACACACACACACGCATACAATATGAACTTCCAGACGTGCTCACATATCTACAACCAAGAAAGCACAGTATTAAGAACTTGTACTGGTTAGGCATTGGTGGCACATGCCTTTAATTCCAGCACTCTGGAGGCAGAGGCAGGCAGATCTCTATGAGTTCGAGGCCAGCCTGGTCTACAGAGCGGAGTTACAAAACAATACAAAACAAAACAAACCCTGTCTCGAAAAACAAAATAAAATAAAAATAAAACTTGTTCTGATCTTCCCAGGGCCAATTTCAATTCCCTGTTCTCATATTAGGCCTCTCACCACTTATAATCCAGTTCCAGGGAATCTGAAGCCCTCTGCTGGCCTCCTGGGGCACCTGCACTCACATGTACATAGCTACATCATACATACACAATCTAAAGACAGCTTTAAAATCCTGGTGCTGGAGAGCCTGTGGACTGACAGGGCTGGGGCACCCACAGCCCTGTGGGTGAGACAGATACTTGAACTTAAAGGAGGTAATCGCGTTAGCTGTAGCCCACACAGCTCATGCAGGAAAATGGGTTCCCAGGCGTGTTGTGCCATTCACTTTGGTTTGGTTGTTTTGTTTGTTTTCTGACAGCGTCTAGCTAGGTAGCCCAGAATAGCCTGGAACTCATGAGCCTCCGGCTTCGGGATTACAGACTCATGCCATCCTGCTCAGCTTGCCGTTGAATACTTTAAAAGAATAATCTCAACACCAGAAAACTGTTCAAGTGGATGTTTGATTGATTTTGAAATACTGTGATAGAGAACCCCTCTATGTGAAGAAAATGGGGAAAGGTTCAGAGGGGTGCTGACGTTAACCCCGAAAATCCCTCTCCTAGGATCAGAGATAGACACCAAAGCCCCCGCCAGACAAATTAGCATGTCGTGTGACAGACCATGTCACCTCCAACTAGCCCTGTTACAGAATGAACTCTACAACGCGGCTGCCGTATCAACCATGTGAAGATCATGTTTATAATTTAGCAGTACCATTTGCTCATTCAGTTCACAAAAGCGAATGCGAGCTCACACTGCCCAGCACTGTGCCAGGCTCCCGGAAAACTGGTGCACCAGACCCCGCCCCCGGACACAGACATCCCCACCCCCACAAACCCCCAACGTGTTTTTAAAATTGCGAACAGAAGCTGGGAATAGTGTCCAGTGCCAGTAACCCCAACACTGGGAATTCATACCTTGCCTCACCAAAACAAGCAAATAAATACTACAAGCAAATGGACAACCCCGCTGTACCCTCCCTCGGCCCAATGTAATCACATTGCTACAACCCAGAGTCATCTGGGTTGACTGTGAGCCATGAGTCTCAGCCTGGGCTGCGTTTCGGAATAATGCAGAAAGTTTCGCTTGTTTGTTTATGATGGTGCCGGAGCACCGCACTCAGGGAGTCTGACATTTGTCTGGGGTGAAGCCTGAGCATCAAAAAAGCAAAAACAAGTGCTGGGTGTGGTGACGCACATCTTAAATCCCAGGGCTTGAGGGGTGGAGGCAGGTGGATCTCTTTGAAATGGAGGCCAACCTGGTCTACAGAATGAATTTAAGGGCAACCGGGGATATTACACAGAGAAACTCTGTCTCGAAAAACCAAAAAGAATAAAGAAAAAAAAAAAAAAAAAAGCTCTACTCCCTTCAAACAACACTAATGTGAGGCCTTGGGGAGAACCACTGAAATTGTATACAAAAGAATGACCACCAGGTGTCGCTGTCCCCAAAGTTTTGAAAAATGGGTCTCAGGTTCTAACTCAACTCTTGGTTGGGGTGGGAGCCAGTGCGCCTGCGTGCATCTGTCTGTCTGTCTCTCTCCCTCTCCTCCTCTCCCCTTCTCCCCCTCTCCGCCCCCCCCTCCACATTTCAGGTCAGGCCTCACATCCAGGAGTAGCTGGCCAGCATAAAACAAACTCAGAGATACTTTTGTAAACTTTTTTTTGTCTTAGTGCTCTTTGGTTGTTTATTTTGGTTTCTGTTGTGTGGTTTTAAAGGTGAACTGTGTTCTGGTGGTTTTGTTGCTGTTTCTTTTTGGTTTGGTTTGTTTGTATGTTCCAAAGAAAGGGAAAGAGAAAGAACATAAAATTGGATGGTAAGGGAGGTTATTGAGGGTCTGGGAGGGGGAAACATAAAATATATTGTATAAAAATTTTTGTCAACAAAGAAAGTTTCTTAGTTCTACTAGATTTAGGATTCAAGAAAAAAATCCATTTTATTTTTCAAATTCATTGTGCCAGCCAGATGGCTGAGCAGGTAAAGTGCTTGAAATCTAAGTTCAATTCCCAGAAACACATAAAGGTCACAAAGAAGCGACCTCAGAGAGCTCCCCCTGACCTCACACATTCACCGGGGTGTTACTTGCCCAAGCGTACTCACACTCTTACACACACACACACACACACACACACACGTGCAAACTCACAGGTGCATACACACACGGGCAAACTCACAGGTGCATACACACACGGGCAAACTCACAGGTGCATGCACACAGGGCACAGACACGAATGTCCATATGCACACGTGAGCACACTCATACACACACACACACACACACACACAAGACCAACGAGCTAGTTCTACTGGCAAAGTAATTTGCTGCCAAACCAGGACCTGAATTCTATCCTGGGAACCTCCACACAGCAGAAGCTGAAGACCGACTATTTTATTTATTTTTTCTGCTTTTTTGTTTCCTTGCTTTTTTGGTTTTTCAAGACAGGGTTTCTCTGCAGAGCAGCCCTGGCTGTCCTGGAACTCACTCTGTAGGCCAGGCTGGCCTCAAACTCAGAGATCCACCTGCCTCTGCCTCCTGTGTGCTGAGATTAAAGGTGTGCACATCCACTGCCCATCGAGGAAAATATTTTTAATACAAATTTAAATGTGGGGGCTAAGGGGGGGTACTCTGTGAAAGAGTAAGTCACACCGAAAAGCATGGGTATGAGTTCCTTGAAGGAGAGTTCTGCTTAATTGTCTTCACAAGTACACACTGATTACTCTTCCAGAGGTCCTGAGTTCAATTCCCAGCAGCCACATGGTGGTTCACAACCACCCATAATGAGATCTGATGCCCTCTTTCTGGCCTGCAGGCATATATGTAGGCAGAACCTATGTATGTAATAAACAAATTTAAAGAAAAACAAAAAAGAAAGAATCCGACACCCAATAACGTTCAGCCCATCATTTAAACTCCTTGCCTGAAGGCTGTCCCTCCAGCATCACCTACAGCTCATTGGCACTGGCTTCTGGAGGACAGAGGGCTCATGAGTAAGCCAGAGAGAGGAAGGCTGCTGGGAATCTCTTTCAGAAGAGATTTACCCCCAGGGAGAAGCCATCATAGCCATCAATGGCCTGTCACCTTTCAAAGGCCACAGCCTGAGTTTCATGGAGTTGCCCCCCCCCTTCTCCAAGTTGAAGCCCTCAGTGTTGAAGGAGACGCCTCAAGTCCAGGAAGGCGCCCAAGGGTCTATATTTCTACAAGCTCCTGCCTACGTCAGTGTCGCTAACCTGGGGCTCCAACCCAAGAGCAGCTGGTGAAGGGCTCCGGGGCACCTGCAGTGGGATTTCATGGGTCTTTGGTTTTCTGGGGCCAGATGGGTTCTCAGCACAGCCGATGTCACCCCTAGGAGCCTCTAAGATGATCTGTCTGGAGTCACAGCAAGCCTGTTTGGGGGTGGATGGCACATGGTCTCCTTGAGGGCCAGGTGGGGAAGCAGTCCAAAGTAATGGACACAAAAGAAAGAATGGGGGAGCTGAAAGCTCTAGGCTCACACAGACAGTAATCCCAGCATTCCCTGGTGCAACCACAGGCAGAACGTGGTCTGTCTGAGCTCGTGCTGAGCCGTGTGCATGCGTGTGTGTGTGTGTGTGTGTGTGTGTGTGTGTGTGTGTGTGTGTGAGAGAGAGAGACCTTATAGCTAACCCAGCTGTGTGGGAATGGGGGTGGACCACACTTGTATCCCCCCCAAAAGCCCAACTTCAGAAGCACTCAGGCAGGTGAGAGTTGACCAAGGGATGGGGAGAGAGGAGAGCGGGAGAAGGGTGGGAATTTGTAACAAACACTCAGCAAGTGCCCTCCACTGACAACAGCTCAGTGAGGGATGTACGGTCACCAGGCGACAGCAAGAAGCTCAGAAGAGCTGTGTCCCAGTGACAGGTGAGCTGGGTGCCCTCAAAAATCTTACGCTGGTGTCCTAACTCCCACCGCATGGTCATGACAGAGCCCAGACTGGCTTTAAACGTGCAATCCTCCTGCCTCAGCCTTGCCGTGCTGGGATCACAGACACACCCAGCACGTCCAAATGTACTTCAGAGGTGGCCTGGCTGAGTTCTCCTCTGTCCTTAGTGGGCTCGCCTCTGAGGACAGGATGACCGTGGGCAGGGAGTTAGCTCCACCTCAGGCAGGGTATCCCAAAGTGTCTGGTCTAAAACCCCGCCAGCCAGACACCAGACATGCTAACTGACAGTCCCCCCAGTGCCGCAACAGTTAACAACTGTCTGTAAGACAGAACCATTAAAGGAGCAAAGGGCTGTTGAATCCTGGGGGAATCTCCACCCATTCCCAGAGAAGCCACAACTCTCCCAGCCCTTAAGTAGCTAACCCTGACCTCTTTCATGCCTTCCCTGGCCCCTGAGGCTTGCAACCCTGATGTGAGAATTCAATTGGAGGAGGGGGGTGATAAAAATAAGCCCTCCTCATCATCCTTCCTACGTTTGTTTATTGGTTCCACAACCATGGGATGGAAACTTGGTAACACTAACCCTGCTTTTTGTTTTCTTTTTTAAAAGGAAAATGAGACAGAGTCTCATTCTGTGGCCCGGATTGGTCTTGGATTCATGGTAATCCTTCTGCCTCAGGCTTCCAAGGGCTGACATTACAGATGTGAGCTGGGCTTCTGGGAGCACTCTTATTTAGAAACAGGGTTTTTGTTTTTAAAGATTTATTTATTTATTATGAATACAACATTCTGCGCCAGAAGAGAGCACCAGATCTCATTATGGATGGTTGCAAGCCATTATGTGGTTGCTGGGAATTGAACTCAGGACCTCTGGAAGAGCAATCTGTGTTCTTAACCTCTGAGCCATCTCTCCAGCCCCTAGAAACAGATTTTTCGTTTTGTTTTGTTTTGTTTACAGAAGTAATTAGATAGAGGTGAGATTGGCAGTGTCAGTCCTAGTCCTACATGATGATTGTCCTAATAAAAAAATGACGTTTGGGTCAAGGAAATGGCTTAGCATGTAAGGGCTTGCCACCAAGCCTGAAGACCTGAGTTCCATCCCGGGGCCCAGGAGAAAACCAACTTCCTCAAGTTGTCCTATGACCTCCATACACACACACTGTATGTCACACACACACACACACTCACACACACACACACACACACACACACACACACGCACACACTGTAATTATAAAGTAGAACGTGGAGACAGGTCCTCAGAAGAGGAATGTGATATGGGACAGAGGAAGATGGGTGTCTGCAACCCAGGAAGGGAAGCAGAACAGTCTCCTGTCTCCTGGGGACCCAACCCTGCCTTTCACTGCAGACTTCCGACTCCAGGCCCCTAGCTTCAGAGCTGACGGATTTCCAAGCCCGCAGACTTGGTTTGTTGGTATGACCCTGGCCATGCCTAGGCATGAGGGGTCAGCTTCTCTCTTCAGACCCTGCCTCGACTTGCCTGGGACTTCAGCCAATTCCCCCACAAAAATAAGCCCCTGACAGGGACGCCGAGAGACCAGTCTCACCAGCCACGTTCCTCCACTCCTGTCTAACCCCCTGTCACCTTCCCGCAGGCTCCCCACACACCCCACCCCCACGCTGGATCCAACCCGCTAACAGCCCGTCCTTTTCCCACCCAGAACACTCTGAAGACCTTGTTCCCAGGAAGACAAGCTCCCTGCCGTACCCACCCTCTGCTTCCCACACTCCCAGGGCAGGAAATAGCACAGATCTGCTTCCTGTTCCCAGTTCCCACCTCTAGGACATCAGTCTTCCTGCCTCGGACACTGTCTGTGACACCCTAACAGCTCCCATGGCCAAGGTCCCTTTGGTCTAGCCCCTCTGGAGAATGTCACGCCGGCCAGCATCTCAAGAGATCCCCGTGTACGGGGATGGACACGTGAAGCCCCGCCCCCCCGCCCCGGCTCACAGTTCCCCGCCCACCAGGACATCCCCCTCCACCCACCAGCCCATGTCCCTGGCCTCATCCATCACTGGCATCGTGAAACCGTGGCCCCTCCACCGCCCCAGGGACCCCTCTCCTGCCTCCCCCCCCCACCCTGCCTGCTCTCCGCCCTCCCTCTAGTCCCAACAACCTTGTGAGACATGTCAGAGTCCCCTCTCACCCTGGGCTCAAGTTATCACTACTCTCTAGAAAGTTCTATCCTCCTGGAAGGTCCTTCCTCCTTCTAGAACCTCAGCCCAGACACCCCCTCACACGCGAAGCCTTCCCTGAAGCCCCAGGGCCAAGCAGGGGAAGTGAGACCCAGGGAATCAAGGCAGCCAAGGGAACCTGGGAAAACAGAAAGTGACTCCCGGTGTGGCCAGGTGTGGCCGGAGGTTAGAGGTGTCTGAGTTCGCCTCTGGGTACCAATGGGTTCCTTCCGCTGCAGCCTGTCAGTCCCCAGCAGGGCTCCCCCACCTCCTCACTCCCTGCCCCTGAGCTCAGAGCTGAGCGCCCCACTTTGGGCCGCCCCTGCCCCTGAGCTCAGAGCTGAGCGCCCCACTTTGGGCCGCCTTCTCTGTCTCCTGCATTGGTCCTGAACTTGAGAGCCTCTCAGCCTGTGTGCACAGGACCCACCGCTGGTACCCATCCACCCCGAAGCTGCAACCCCCGCCCTGCCTGGGGGCTGGCAGGCCAGCAGCACAGTGGCGTTAGGGAGGGAAAAGCTGGCTAAGGCTCATTGGTGACAGCCCCCGGAAGGAGACATTCTGGGCTACCCAAAGCATGGCAGGGAGGCGCAGGACCCCACCCCAACGGTCTCACCCATGAAGACCAGCAGGCTGAGGACAGGATCACCGTCCATAAGGCAGGGTCCCTCCTGCCCACATCTAACTAGTGTTCGCCGTGTCCAAACGCCCCGTCTCCTAGAAGTGACACGAAGTGTCAGGGGAACCATGGCAGAATTACCTGAGCCCCCACACGAAGACAGAAAGGCAGCTGTCTTGGGGACCCAAAAGTGCCACCACCATCATCGTTGTCATGCTGGAATAGGAACGGTTCTGCCTCTTTACCATCGAAACAAAGGCCCAGGAACCAGGTGGTGACAGGCATCTGTAACCCTAGGAGGGTCAGGTCACCACCGTCTTCAGCTACCTGACAGGGGAACACCAGAGACACAGGGTCCCGTGTCCCTGCCCAGACAGCCCCGGGCTATGCTGGGGAGCCTTGGTCGGGGAACAACTCTGGCCGCACCCTCTGCATCCATCGCCCAGCTGTGAGATAGCAGAAGGAGAGACTCCCCCCCCCCCCAGAGGGTTTGGTGCCTGGAATTTGCCCTCACAGGAACGTTTACTGCGGTGGATCTGAAGAAGTAGCTGCGTTTGTTTGTTCACGGCCTGAATACTCGTCATTGACGTCTCATAAGCACCCTCCGGTGGATTGTCCTTTTTACCTTCCCCGGCCAAACACAGCTCTTCTCAGACCCAGGCCTGCTTCCCTGTCTTCTCCCAGATGGCCACGAGAGGGAGCCAGCGCTCCCGCTTGCGCCAGGACGGCGGACTCCCAAAAACACCGAGCCTCTGAACTAAACCCAGAGAGCGCAGAGCTCCAGTGAACCTCAGTCTGGAGAGCCCCGAGATTTTAGGCAACTTGTTTTAAAACAGTGACAAACAGAACAAAATGGCGAACGTGAAAAAGACTTTCCGATCTCTGCTATCTTGGTTTCACACCATCTGTACAGAAGGGGAGGGTTTATTTTTTTTCCCCAGTCGTGGTGGTGATTTATTCTGTTTTGTTTTTAGTTTTTGAGGTAGGGTAAGGTCTCAAAGCCTGTGTTGACCTCGAACTCACTATGTAGCGGAGCCTAGGACAACTGACCCTCCTGCCTCTACCCTCTGAGCCCTGGAATAACAAACACACACTACAAGGCCAAGCTGAATGTATGTGTGCGTGTTATTGGCCCCTTTTACTCTAAACAGCATGAGAAAAATAACACTAATTCTACAGGACAACTACTAGATAATATGTAAATGGAGCACACACGTGGTTTTTAAGATGCTTTTTAATATTAGAATATAGAAAATTATGGCTCTCGTTTTTATATTTGAGAGACAAGGTTTTGTTTGTTTGGGGGGTTTTACTGTTGTTTGTAGATGTGTGACTTTTCTGTTGTTCAAAACAAGATCTCCAGGCTGGCCTTGAACTGTCTATGTAACCAAAGGGAACCTTGAACTTTTGCCTGTACCTCCCAAGCCCTGGATTCCAGGCATGTGCTGCCATGCCTAGTACAGAATAGTTTTTTTCTTATATATTTTAAAATGCTAGGGGGGGGCACGTGCAACTGTACACATGCATCAAGGCTCTTCTGAGGAGGTCGGAGGACAATTCCCAGTCAGTTTCTTCCTTCCACCATCCCGGGGATCCAACAATGCTAGCCATCAGGATTGACAAGTACCCATGGAGCCACCCCACCCAGCCCACAAAGCAGCTTTAATTTCATTCTGTGGAGCATGTTGGATAGCAGGCATGGGGGGAATGGAAGCCCCTGAGGCTCTTCCACCGAAAAATTATGTAGAGCAGGAGAAAGGTTGACTTGGTGGCTGCTAGACAGTCAGGGGTTAGGCCTTGAAGACTGGGTGGCAATGTGACATTTGTGAGCTGAGGAACGATAAGGCCGGGCTCTGATGACAGAGACGGAATAAAGGACAGGCTTGTAAGACTGTGAAGGAATAACTGAGACTGAGTTCCTGACCAAAGAGAGACGTCCAAGAGACTCCAAGCAAGCTGGGGCTGGGCACAGGGCTGATTCAACACTGACCGAGCGTGGGGCAGGAGGAAGAGGGCATTGCTAATCAGGCTCTGCATTTTTGTTATGTGTTCTTAATTGTATGGATGAGTGTGTGTCTGTGTGTGAGCATGTGTGAACATCTGTGTCTGTGTGTGAGCATGTATGCCTGTGTGAGCATGTGTGTGTCTGTGTGAGCATGTGTGTGTCTGTATATGAGCATGTGTGAACATGTGTGTGTCTGTGTGAGCATGTGTGTGTCTGTATATGAGCATGTATGAACATGTGTGTGTCTGTGTGTGAGCATGTGTGAACATGTATGCGAGCATGTGTGAACATGTGTGTGTGTCTGTGTGTGAGCATGTGTGTGTCTGTATGTGAGCATGTATTTGTCTGTGTGTAAGCATGTATGTCTGTGTGTGAGCATGTGTGAGCACATGTATGTCTGTGTGTATCTGTGTCTATGTGTGAGCATGTGTGAGCACATGTATGTCTGTGTGTATCTGTGTGTCTGTGTGAGCATGTGTGTGTCTGTGTGTGAGCATGTGTGTGTGAGGACATTTGATCCCTCAAAGCTGGAATTGCAGGTGGTTGTGAGATACCCTGTGTGGGTGCTGGGAATTGGACTCAAGTCTCCTTCGAGAATAGTGAACGCTCAGTTAGTGACCCTTATCTCTAGCCCCTCAATGTCCACCTTTTATTTACAGTAATACATGAAATCATAGAACAGACACCATGACTTACAATCCAGGGCTTGTCACTCAGACCCCTTCCACATCACGCCAGAAGAATGTAAGTAAGTGTGGCAGTAAAGAGACTTCTAGGCTGTTAGTCCATCAGCAACGGAAGTGCCTGCATCCATTCCTGTTCCGGTGAGCAGACTCAGGGACACATCCCTAGACAGCCCAGGGTGGCCTGGGATAGGCACAGACAGCTTTTGAGACGGTACCTTGGGTGGACGTTATCCCTTCTGGCTTCTCCGTGTCCTCTATACAGGCTGCCAACAGAAGGTGTGGCCACATTAAAGGTGGAGCTCCCCACCTCAAAAGTGGGTTTCTTACTTCAATTACCTAATTTTAAAAAATCCTGCCAGAAGGCAGTGGCGCACGCCTTTAATCCCAGCACTCGGGAGGCAGGCAGAGTCAGGCGGATCTCTGTGACTTCGAGGCCAGCCTGGTCTGCAGAGCGAGTTCCAGGACAGCCAGGGATACACAGAGAAACCCTGTCTTGAAAACAAACAAACAAAAACCCCTCCCAAGTGTACCCAGCCTCTTGGGTTTTAGTTAATTCCAGTGTAGTCGCATTGACAACCAAGAACAGCCGTCTCAGTGAGAAAGACTGCACTAGAATAGTCTCTCTTCTCCAAAGTATCTTTGTTCAACTAACCTCCCCTCCCACAGGGCGACTGAGCAGGCGTTCCCAGGGCTGGAGGTGGGGTATTTTTTCAATAGAAATCTTCAGGTCAATCACCAATAGTCACTGCTGGGAAGGGACACAAGCCTTGGATCCTCTCAGTATGAGTCTGTCACCTTCTCCGGAAACACGACTGGACTGTCCTTGGGAGGCAGAGAAGCCGGCAAGCCTTTGAAACCGCATGTGGGTCCCAGTCCTCACAGCACAGGACGTGGTGTGGACCCCATGGGGAAGTTCACCTCTTCTCAGACTCCTGGTCCCCAGGGGATGCTGGCATTTGTTGGGGACAAAGTTGCCATCAGACACGGCTTGGGAGACTCCCGAGAGGCACCGGAGAGACCAAGTGCCCTAGACAGGATGGCTGCCTCAGACACCCCCTGACTGGCCTCAGGTGTACCTGAGTGCCTGTTCATGGCGACACTGTGCCTGTCACACACGGGGCCCTCAACGGCGTGGGTGGGGATGACACAGGCCGTGTCAAAGGCGGCCACAGAAGGAGCGAGTGAGCATGACTGCTGTGTTTTGCAGCCCTGCTGCCAGCAGTCCCCAGAGTGGCCCCGCCCACGTTAGGGCTACGCGGTTCTTCACTGCCCTCTGCATTAGGGGATCCTGAGCTAGTGTCCCACATTCTGCCATCACACAATAGTAAGGCCCAGTGACTGTGACGAAGCCATCTGCAATCATTACCAAATGTTGCGGGGGGGGGGACATGTCACCCCACTGACGTTGGCTAAGTTATAGCATCTGCAGTATCCGGCAGCCTTGGCCCCCTCACAGGGTCTCAGACCCTGTGTTGTAAGGTTTCCCCATTCTCTCTCTCTCAAAGAGCCGTACGACTAAAACCTGGGCCTGCTTCCCCTTTTTTTTCAAAGTATGAGTGAATTCCAAGTCAATTACTAACAGAAAACAGTGGCTCACCTCCACAGTCCCTCCATTGTCCCTGGAGCCCTTGGAAGCAATCCTATGACACCTCTGTTACAAAGACAGCACAGGCCAGCATGAAGGAATGACAACGGTTTTTACAACCCACTCTGCTCAGCAAGCCTGCGGGTCCCCATCTGCCAGAGGCATGGAGCTTACAGGTGCCTGCACCACCCTTGGATTGGGACCCAAAGGCCAAATGAAAACGCTGAGGGTTTGGGCCAGAAATGGTGCAGGATTGCAATCCCAGTACTCCAGGAGCTGAGGCAGGAGGATCATAAATCCTAGGCCAACCTGGGCTACAAGGTAAATCAACCCCTACCACCTGGTGTGTGTGTGTGTATGTGTGTGTGTGTGTGTGTGTCCCTCCCTACGCCCCCCCCCCAAAAAAAGAAAAGGTGAGGATTTTAGGAAGTATTCAAGTCTGGCCCTGAATCAGGTATCTCTAGCGCCCACCACTGGCTCTGTTTTCAGAGCCCCACTGGCTGCTACCACAAGAGGGTGAGGCAAGGCGGGGTGACAGCCCATTGCAGCAGCGTGGCAAGCTGGAGCAGCCCGTGACCTGAAGGCATTCCTCAGAAACAGTCACCACCCCTGCCTGAGTCAGCTCAGCCCGGCAGCTAACGCTTATTCACAAACTACAGTTTTAGCACAATGGGCACAGCTAAGAGCTCCGAGAAAGCCACCCACCTACGACATGCCAGTGAGCCGCTCAGCCCCCTCTGGTGGATGTCCTGTTAGTCAGAGGCAGCATCTGCCCAGCGCCCCTGTCTCCCCCCTTTCTTGTATCTCCAGACATTTTACTAAACAGACACTGAGTCAGAATAAGCCGGTTTAGCAATTAAAATCTGTGTGGGGGCTGCCTGAGGGAGCATGTGGCGGGTCTGGAAATAAATAGCCCTCCATGGATCGTGCATGCACTGCAGAAGCCTAAATGTAATATGCATGAAGCCGAACAGGGGCTGGGCGCATGGGGCGGGGGGGGGGGGGGTTCCTTCTGTAGAGGGGATAGGAGAGGCAACCTTTCACTTGCGGTCAACGGTGTGATGAGGACCCAACTGTCCTTCGGGGTTGAGAGCAGCGTGATTCTGTCGAAGGAAACTTATCCCTGGTTCTGAAAGATGGAGGCCCATCAGCAACCCTGTTCAGGCAAGTCATACCCTCAGACAACACCCATTATGTTCAAAGAAACAGCCAGGTAGTGGGCACACACCATTTCCTAGTCTGTACTCTGAGAAGTCAGGGCCTGGATGTATTTTGAATAAACCTGGGAGGGGCCCGAATAATGTATTTTGAATAAACCTACAGCACCTCAGCTCCAGATGGGAGCAAAAGCTGCCCACAATGGTGGCCCTGGCTGAAAGCCTATGACCTATGGCCGAGCCAGATGCGAGGCTCCTCAGAACAGGTCACTTTTACCCTCAGCTGGTGACAGCAGTCACCTTGCTCAGCAGAGTTCTGTCTTCACAATACCAAAGCTTACTTCCCAGTTCCACAAGGATCACCCACTCGGCTGCCAAAGCTCCTAAGCTTTGGGCTGCATCTCCACCCTGGGAAGCTGGTGCAAACCCCTGGTACCTGGGATGTAAGCAGATTGGAGGGTAAACACACTCTTGCAATCACTTGCACCCCCAAGCCCTAAGACTCTTCCCCAGAGATCATCACTACCTTTTCCCAGCAGCGGAGACCAGCAAAGCCGTTGAAAGCATGCTCAACTGGGCAGTACCCCCTGCATACCGCCTGGTCTGCACACTCTTGTAAGCCAAGGAGGAACACAGCCAAAGATCCCCGTCGTAAGAGTCTATTCTACGCCAGCGGTCCCTAACACGAGTAAATCAGATTCTGCTGAGAGGATAGGGAAAGCTGAAGAATTTTGGTACAGAAAAACAAACAAACAAAACAACAAGCCCCACATTTTCTCTTGGGGCTGGAGAAGGGGCTTGCTGCTCTTCTAGAGGACCCGGGTTCACACCTACCTGTGACACACGCACGTGGATGACCACACACCCATATAAACAAATAAAAGCAAACCTTTTTTAAGAATGCATTCCCCCGGGGCTGGAGAGATGGCTCAGTGGTTAAGAGCACTGCTTGCTCTTCCTAAGGTCCTGAGTTCAAATTCCAGCAACCACATGGTGGCTCACAACCATCTATAATGAAATCTGGTTCCCTCTTCTGGCATGCAGACATACATGCAAGAAGAATACTGTGTATGTAATAAACAATTAATTTAAAAAAAGAATGCATTCCCCCATAATTGATAGTAAAAACTCACAAACCCTCTCCTGCTGCCCCGGTGTGAGCAAACACCCACGAAGCCCCTTTCCAGGTCCTTGAAGCTTACTGGTGACATTTTCCACCACACTAACCACCCTCGCCTTTCTGGCGTCCGCGACCTCAGCCACTGCACCTGCTGGAGTGGGGTAAGACAGCAGGATCACCTTCCTGGCTCGCTCACTCTCCAAAGCTGCCTCCTCTTGCCAGTGGCCACAACAGGCCAACCACGGGTCTAACCCAGGACCACTGGGTCCACCTTACAGGTGAGGACGCCGAGGCTGGGAGATGCAGTCACTTCCGAGAAAGCCTCAAGCTTCCAGGCGTCTGTGAATACTCTTCCAGCTCCTCCACTGCACCCAAAGCAAGCTCTCTGCATGAGCAGAGCAGACTCACATCCCAAAGTCCTTGGTGAGGAAGTGGCTGCCAATCCTGCTCACCTTTGAGGGAATGGAAGCAGAGGTGGTATGACAATGGCCTTTGCCCGTCGGGAAGGATCACCAAGCAGTAGTTGCCAGGGCAGGGACTTCCCATCACATTCCCGCTACAGGACTAGATGGCGGGGTTGGCAAATGCACAGCGCTCCGTAGGGAGAGACAGGACAAGCCCTGAAAGTCCCAGACTAGTCTGGGGGTCTCAGGCTCTCTATTGCGTGATCAACACCATAGCCAAAGCAACCTGGGAAGAAAGGGGGTCACTTGGGTTCACAGCCTGATCACAGTGCGTCACTGAAGGAAGCCAAAGCAGGAACTAAGAGGGAAGGAACCTGGAGGCAGAAACCAGAGCAGAGGTCACAGAGGAGTGGTACTCACTGGCTGGGTCCCCGGGCCTATATGTTACCTTTCTTATAACCCCAGGAACACTCGTCCAGGGGTGGCACTACCCAGAGAGGGCTGGACTCTCCTACATCAATCATTAATCAAGAAAATGTTTCATAGCCTCCTACAGGCCAAACTGATGGAGACAGTTTCTCAAGCGAGGTTCTCTCTTCCCGAAGGACCCTGTTGTGTCAAGTTGGCAAAAATAACTAGCCAGCACATCTAGTCTGTATACCCAAATAAACACCCCTAAACACACATACACATGTGAATATGCCCACACAGGTGCACACATGAACAGGTACACATAGAGGCATGCATGTACACACTTGCACTCATAAATGCATGCTTACACACACACACATACACACACAGTCCCGTACACACTCACAAAATACATGCATGCCTGCCCACCAATGCACACTTGTGCACAAGCACGTACCCATGCACGTTCATGCACACACGCATGCACATGTATGCACAAACACACTCACATCGAGTAAACACAGGCATGTGCAGAATGCACATTCGTGCACTCGCACGTATACGTGCACGCACACATTCTTTGCATGCACACACCCACACAAACATGCATGCACAAACACACGATACACACACATGCACGTATGCATCCATGCACATTTGTAGACACTCAATGCACACATGTAAGGGTGCGTGCCCTCACTTTCACACTAGCATGCTCATGAGCGCACATGTGTGTTTGCTCAAACACGCACATGCGTACACTCTCACTAGCACACAAACACGCACCTAACAATGTGTTCTTAGTAACTAGTCTCAGAGTGATGGCTTGTCTCTCCTGTCCTTTCCAGGCCATACCCTTGTCAACTAGTCCATTAGCCCACATAGTGCTATCAGAGCCTTTTACTCCCTAAACCACCAGGCACCTAACATGTGTCTGGAGGTCACCTTTAAAATGGGTGTTGGTTCACCACTGGACTGCTGCTGCAGACAGCTCTCAGCCTGCACTGGCATGATGCAAGGAAAGCCTGGTACCCGAGAAACTAGTCTAATAGACAAGGAGAGAGAGCATATTGCACACATTATATTACACATATAATATAATAATGCACATAACAGAAGAAGAAGAAGGAAGGAAAAAAGGTCACCCTGTACTCCAAACTAGTCTCTCCTGAACACTGAGAACACATCCACTGAAAGAAGAGAAGCAAGCTGAATTAAAGGAACAGAGCAGCGAAAACAAAATCTACTTTGGCTCTCTGAGACAGGCTCTCACTGTATAGCCTTGG
Source organism: Mesocricetus auratus (assembly GCF_017639785.1). Taxonomy (NCBI): domain Eukaryota; kingdom Metazoa; phylum Chordata; class Mammalia; order Rodentia; family Cricetidae; genus Mesocricetus; species Mesocricetus auratus. The sequence goes on from NW_024429210.1 coordinate 9,964,253, forward strand.
CTGGCCTTGAATTCACAGAGGTCAGTCTTCCTCTGCCTCCTGAGTTCTGGTATTAAAGGCGTAAGCAACAACATGCCTATCAACAGCAACTATTAACCAACGACCAAACCCTAGCTGGGCAGGTACCAGTACAAAAATACATATAACATAAAACAAACCAAGATTACTTGTGTATTTCAAACACTTACTAAACCTATTTTAATGATCCCAATCACAGTGACCTTGAAGGAATTCCAGATACAGAATTCAAAAGAATGGTTACAAATTTATAAAACAAACATCTTAGAGACTCCAGGACTTTTTACGAGAACACACGAACAGACAGCTGAATAAAATAGTCAGCTCATGATAGGAAAATAGAACTTAGTAAAGAACTAGAAATGGCCTGACATCCATGGTGACACACGCCTTTGACCTCAGCACTTGGGAGGCAAAGACAGGCAGATCTCTGGGTTCAAGGACAGCCTGGTCTACAGAGCATACCAGGATAGTCAGAGCTACACAGAGAAACCCTGTCTTGGAAAAAAAAACAGAAAATAAAAACGCAGTAAATCAAATAAAAAATTCAGCAGAAAGCCTCACCAATAGCATGGACCAAGGAGAAGACAGAATTATCAAGGTATGAACACAAAATGGAGGGATTGGATTATTCAGCCAAAGTCAATGATAATTGTTCAAAATGTATAAACAGAAAATTTAATAAGGTCTGAGATGACATGCAAAACAAAGCCTACATATTATAGGTATACAGGAATAATAATTTCATGCAAAAAGCATAGAAAATATTTTTCATAAAACCCCAGGAGAAAGTTTCCCAAATCTAGAGAGAGGAGACCATCTAGATATAAGCGGGAAACCAAAGACTGAGCAAACAGACCAGAAAAGAAATTCCCACTCCATGTGATAATTAAGACACCAGATGCACAGGAAAGCTGCAAAGAGAACGGCCGAGCCACGTGTAAAAGCAGACCCTCCAGAACAACTCCTGGCTTTTCAGTCCAACCATGAAAGCAAGAAGGGCTTGCAATGGTGTCTGTGGTTCAAACTGCGAGAGCCCACAGTTGCCAGTGTGGTATAAGGTATAACTGACAACGAAAGACAAGCCTTTCGGTGAGGAAGGCAAGCTAAGAATCTGTGAGCACTAAGTTCGTCCTAGAGAAGATACTGGAAGGAGTACTTCAGGCTGAAGAAAAAGATAAATCCATTCAAATGACTATAAAAGGAAAAAAAATAAATGATGATCAGACACAAGTTAAACAGGAGGATTAAGAACTTCCCAAACATTACAAAATAAACAAAATGCCAGGAAGCAATAGCTTTCATCAATAACCCGGGATATTGATGATCTCAATTCGTCATCAAAAGACAGATTAGATTAGAAAACAGAATCCTGGCAGGGTTGAGATGGCGCACACTTTAAATCCAGCTTTGGAGATGCAGAAGCAGATAGAAACTCTGTCAAAAAGAAGGAAGGAGAAAGGGAAAGGGGGAGGGAGGGAGGGAGGGAGGGAGAGAGGGAGAGAGGGAGGAAGGAAGAGAGGGAGGAAGGAAGGAAGGAAGGAAGGAAGGAAGGAAGGAAGGAAGGAAGGGAAAATGGAATCCTTTTTGCTGCCTCCAAGAAAAATATCACCAAATAAATGCTATCTTAAAGTGAAAGGAGTTTTTTAAAAAACAGCAATTAAAATAGAAGCAAATAGGATCAGAAAACTATCTGACAAAACAGACTTCAAACCAGATCTTGTCAGAAGAGAAAACTTCATGGTGATCAAGAGAATAATCCATGAAGAGAAACCTATAGTTCTAAATGCGTGCAGAAGTTCATCCAATTTTGTAAAATGAACACCACTAGACTAAAAATCACAGGTTAACTCTTACACAATGACAGTAGGTGACTCCAATACCCCACTCTCACCATTAAATAGATCAACTGTGCAAAACTCAGAGAATCACGAAGATATACTTCAAATATTTTTAATTCACTATACTGGAAAATCTAAAAGAAATCTGTGGGTTTCTAGGTGCATATGACAAACCAAAGTTAAACCAAGAGGAAGTAGACAGTTTGAGCAGATTTATGAGAACCAGTGAAGTAAAACAGGGATCCAAAATCTCTCAGTGAAAACAAGTTCAGTGTCAGATAGGCTCAGTGCAGATTCCACCAAACCCTCAAGGAAGAGTTAATAACAATATTCCTCAAATTTTTCTCTAAAACATAAAAGGAATACTCCTAAACTTTTTAGATTTAATTTTACTACCTCGTATGTATATAGGTGTTTTGCTTGCATGTATGTCTGTGTTGTATGTGTGAATGCCATGGAGGACCGAAGAGGGCTTTGGGTCCTCTGTGACTGGAGTGACAGATGGTTGTGAGCTGCCATGCAGGTCTAGGAATCAAACCTGAGTCCTCTGGAAGAGAAGCGGGGCTCTTAAGCACAGATGCATCTCTCCAGCCTCTGACCCCAGTGTTTTTATGAAACCAGTGCTATCCAGATAAAGGCCCAACAGGAAAAAAAATTATAGGTCAGTCTCCCTGATGAACACAGACAAAGACATTTTCAGTTAAATACTCAAAAACAGAATTCAAGAACACGTCCATATTAGTTCTTTTCTGTTTGTAGGGTAAAATAGCGTGGTGGTTTGAGTAAGTACGGTTCCCATACACTCATGTGTTTGAATGCTTGGCCCATAGAGAGCGGCACTATTAGGAATTGTGGCTTTGATGGAGGAGGTGTGGCCTTTTTGGAGGAAGTGTGTCACTGTGGGTGTGGGCTCTGAGGTCTTATATGCTCAAGGTAGGCCCAGTGTTATAGACAGGCTCTCCTCCTGATGTCTGCAGATAAAGATGTAGAACTCTCGGATCCTTCTCCAGCACCATGTCTGCCTGCATGCTGCCAGGCTCCTTGTAATGATGATAATGAACTGAACCTCTGAACTGTAAGCCAGCCCCAAATTGAATGTTTTCCTTTATAAGGGTTGCTGTGGTCATGGTGTCTCTCCACAGCAATGGAACACTGACTAAGACAAACACCATGACCAAAAAGCACCCTGAGAGATTTTATTACGGTGTGATGTTCCAGAGGGAGATACCATTCCAGGCCTTGTAGCTCCTCCATCAAGGCTCCACATTCTAAAAGTTCCATAAGCTCCCCCTACAAGGCCTGGCCTGCTAATAGTGCCACTTCCGTGGACCAAGTGTTGAAATAGATGAGCCTGTGGGGGACATTTCTCATCTAAACCACAACAACGTTCCAAACATCTGACACAGTGGTCAAGTTAGCCTCACTCCAAGGATACAAGGGTAGCTTGGCATGCATAAATCAACAAACATGATTCACTAACAAATGGCTTCGAGGACAGAAATCACATGATAATATCAATTTGTTCATAGACAAAATGCAGCATTTCCTCCCAACAAAAATGCTCTCAGCACAATAAAGGCTATAGGATAAGCCTGCCGCTGCCACCATGTTCAGGGGGGAAAACTCAAAGCCTTTCCACTAAGATCTAGAGCAGGGCAGGACAGTCTCCCCTCACCACTCCATTCAACACAGTGTCTGAAGTCCTTATTGCTAGAGCGGTAAGACCAAAGAAGGGAATAAAAGGGTACAAACAAGATAAGAAGCTGAAGCACCCCCACCCCGCCCTACCCCCCCCCCCCCCCCCCCGCAGATGACTTGACTGTATTCATGAGAGACCCCAAGGAAACCCACCAGGAAACTCCTAGGGCCGATAAACATTTTCAGGAAAGTGGCAGGTTATAAAACTAACAATTCAAAGCCAGTAGCCTTTCTGTATATCAAAGAGAAACAGACTGAGGAAGAAATCCAGGAAACAACCCCATTCAAGATAGCCTCAAAAACTAAAATCCCTGGATATCAACACATAGAGGGTGAAACTGGGCTCTTATCTCTCACCCTGCACAAAAAGTTAACTTCAAATGGGTCAAAGATTTCGGTTTTAGACCTGAAACTTCTAAAGAAAAGAGTATGGAGTACTGGTCAGCATGTTCCAGTGAGGACTCTCTGAACGGACATGGGCCACACAAAAAACAGTATCAGAAAGCGGGATCACATGAGATTTACAAGTTTCTGTATTCTAAAGGAAAATTCTAACTGACTGAGGAAGCAGTCTACAAAACTGAAAAACAGTCTTTGCCAGCTATACAGCTGATGGGAGCTCAGTGTCTCAAACATGCAAAGAACTACAGTAATTACCCACCTGGCAAGACAGGCCTATAGTGTGACAGTGGCATTAATGCCGTGGGATACTTAACTGGTTTCTGATTGGATAAAACACACATCTAGTCTGTAAATCTGACCAAGAGCCTGGGGCTGGGGAACCTATTGATCACAGGGATTATCCTACTACTGTTATTTTCCTAAACGGACATAGTACCAAAGTGCCCTCTTAAGACTCGTGAGTGAGCGCAACTCTCAGTCCCCAGCACTGACTGCATTTTTTGTGCAGTGGATGGAGATTAACACAAAAGTCACAACTGGTCAAAAGGGCAAACACTAAGCCTGTGGCATGCTCACCCTACCCAGGACATCTATGTCACACACCAAACCCTCAAGGCTCAGGGAACATCACAGAAGAAGTGACCCCAAGACTAGGAAGGACCAGGGTGAAGAAGTATCTCCTAGATATGACAGAATCCATGTGCTCACAAACTCACAGCCACTGCGGTTGCCTGCATAAGATCTGCCCAAGATCAAACCAGTCAGCATTCCAATGTGGAGCCAGGGTCACGGACACAAGCATTCACTCCTAGCTGAGGAACTACGAGATTGATGGCTCATAGAGCAGAGAGAGAGGGTCGGTTTTCTTTAGGGGTGTGGTCTGTGGTAGGTTGACCAGTCTCTGGTAAGTGTCCTCACACCCATGCATGTATGGGTGACATAAATTGGACTTAGTGGAGTATTAAAAATAGAAAAGACCATGAAGTTGGGAGGGGGGGCATAAGAAGTGGGGAATGAGTACAAGATGAATTATAGGAAGAACTGGGTCGTGATTATAATTAAAATACATTGCATGCATGTGCGAAATTCTCAAAGAATAAAAATACTATTTTATTATTTTTAATGTTATTAAAATATTATTTTTAAAAACAAAAAAGCTAATTTATTGAGTTTCCTAGCTCCATTTCCATCTTGTGCTGAAACCAGTCCTGTTCAAGTTTCCACAGAGAGATCTCCTGGTATTTCCCTCCATGTAATGTTGATAACAGCAACACCACTCTGCACTGGAGTCCCCACATCCTGGTCCCACACAGTAAGTGTTCCTGCTGTTTCAAGGCTGTCTGGATAAAGACTCCACACTGACCTTCTGGGCCAAGGACCAAGACTGCAAGAAGTACCAGGCATGGTGGCAGAGAGGTCACAGCAAGAATTTCAGGCTAGCTTGGGCTACACACCCAGTCCTCATGCCAAAAGGAGGAAAAGGAGAAATAAGAGGAGAGGAATAAAGGGGAGGGGAAGGAGGGGGGAAGATGGAGAGGATGAGGAGGGGAAGACCAGATCCGATCTGAGAGACCAATAGTAGTCTTTTCCAATCCAAAATTAAGGGCTCGGTTTCCTACTACCAGACTATCCTGGGTCGAGCAATGAGAAAACCAGGGCTCTAAGACCATCATTGCCTCCTCTTCCATTCACCACAGTCAAGCTTTGCAAGCCACCAAACCTCAAAGAGCGAAGACAACTCTGGGATGTGTGGCCCAACATTGCTCTTCCAGAGTTCCACCGGGGAGGGATCCGGGGAGCCTGGCTTCCTGGTGGCGTGGCCTAGGTTCAGTGAGGACTGTGGTGTCACCGAGACAGATGCCAGGTGCTGAGAAAGAGATGTGAGACCGGTCAGCAAGGTGGCTGCACATGGGGGACATGCAGACTAGACAGTCTCCAGGTATGCACATCAGTGGAAGGAGCTAAAGGCTCTTGTCCCTCCCAGTGGCTCCTGTAGTCCAGCCTGGCCAAGATTCCACTCCAGTAGGAATTACTACCCACAGCTCGTCAGGGCCATCACAGGCGGGAACTAAGACAGAAAGCAGCAGGCGACACTAGGTCCTGTGAGCCCATTCCAAGACACTCGACAAAATAAAAAAACCAGCTCCTCGGGGGAATAGTGTTGCTGACTGCAGCCCCCAACATTACCTCCTCCTAGTGGAGGAGTGAACTGCAGCCCAAGTTGCAGGACAGTCTGAGTCCTAGGGATTGTATTTGCCCCCCTTCAGGGTCATCCTGAGACCTGCCAAGATCCCAGAACTTAAGACTCAGTCAAGCAATGAGCTCTGGGACCTTGAATGAGAATCTAGAACAATCTAGCCTGGGAGCCCCTAAACTAGACCAAAGCACACTCTCTGTTGACGGCCTTAGCAAACTCAGGCCTCTCGTTCCCCGTGTCCTCATAGCAGGCTGTGTTTCCGCAGATGCTCAGGTTAACTGTGTTGCTTATATTTAAGTCAATGACTCCTAGCCACCTAAAAGGTACTCTTTCATTTCACCAGTAGACGGGACTGGTGGGAAATTAAGAGCTAGGAAATTTTATGTATGCATGCCCCCCATCTGTTGAAGTTTGGGGTTTCTGTGCTCACTGTTGAGTCAATAATCATTAAATACTTTTGTTCCTTATATAGTAATACCAGGTATAGCGGACACATATATGAATAGTGTGTTACTACACGCTCCCTAAGTAGGGGCTTCTGGTCTAAGGAAGGAGCCAGTACATAAACAAAGGTTATACTTATACAACTGGGGAAACAAGCCGAGGCAGAAGCATCATGAATTTGAGACTAGCTTGGGCTATCTAGAGCAACCCTGTCTCTGACCCTTAAAAAAAAGTAAAAGAAAAGAAATAATTATGGGGATTGTAGTAGGGGTCTGTTCAAAGCACTATGAGTTCAGAGAGCTTCAAAAGATGCCACCAGAGTCTGAGTAAGGACTGAGTCACCGGAAATGCTCCAGCTTGGGGGCAACTGGGTGGTGACGCCTGCAGTCACCAGCTTCCAGAACCACACTTTTCATGTCTCTGAATCGGTATGTGTCACACAGCCGTTGCCAGATAGACGGGTAATCACAACTAGTCACCACTGCTTGACATCACCAGGAGGACATCAACATCCAGACATGCAGGTGGGTGTCAAGGGTTTGGGGAGAAAATGCCAGAAACAGCATTGGAGCCCTTTCTGCATGAGGCTGGAGAGATGGCTCTGTCGGTAAATCAATTGTGAGGACCAGAGTTTGCATTCCCAGAACCCACATAAAAGTCCAGTGTGCATGGCGGCCCTCTTAAAACCCCAGCGCACAGGAGGCAGAGTCAGGGGATCCCCAAAGCAAGCTGACTAGCTGGGTTAGCAGAGATGGGAACCTCTGGGTTCAGCAAGGGACCTCACCTCAACAACTATGCTTGTCTGCTGCCATGCTCTCCCGCCACAATGGGTCACGGACCCTTGTCTTCTGGAACAGTAAGTCCAAACAACCTCCTCTTCTGTAAGTCTTCTTGGTCATGGGTTTCATCACAGCAACAGGAAAGTCACTAATGCATGCAACTAGTGGTGACAGTAAACAATTGTTAAGCAAACCAAAAACCCAGAGCTACACACTATAAAATGGCCTACCTTATCCCACCATTATACTCCAAAAGATTAGGAAAGTGCTAGAAATGAATAGTGGCGATGGCTTCTTAGCAACAGGGATGCCACTAATGTGTGTACTTTTTAAATGGTCAAAACTAAAGTCAAGTGGTCCTCATGTCATATAACTTTTGCAATGAAAACATCAGGGAGAAATGCTACCACAAGTGGTCCTCATGCCATATAAATTTTACAATGAAAACATCAGGGAGAAATGCTACCACAAGCCTTCCCCCATTTACTCACAAAGCCATGTGATGACTCGACCTTTTCTCAAGGCTACTATGGAAGTAATGTGTATATGAGGATCAGTGTGCATTACATCATAGGTGACATCGCGGCATGTGTTACATCACAGGTGACATCACAGCATTACTACATCACAGCTGACATCACAGTGTGTGTTACATCACAGTGTGTGTTACATCACAGTGTGTATTACAGCACAGGTGACATCACTGCATGTGCTACATTATAGGTGACATCACAGCATGTGCTACATCACAGGTGACATCACAGTGTGTTTTTCAACACAGGTGAGAGTTAAAGTTATCATATCTAACTTTCCAAGCTAGCAGCAAGAAAGATAAAGATAGATAGAGGTCTACTAAATACAAAACCTTGAAGTTCTGGCACGTTGCAAGCACGAAGGCTAAGACCATAACACCACATGGATGAGCTGAAGTGGGAGGAGCTCAAACAGGTTCTCTGCATCTCCAACAGCAAGAGGAGTCAGGGTACAGATTGAGAATATTTTTCAATGTTTGAGAACAGTCCCCCTAAATAAACATTTTAATATTACAGTCAAGTGTCAACAAACAGATATGTACCTTAGGGCTGGACAGATGCCTCCATGATTAAGAGAACATACTGTTCTGACAGAGGAACCGAGTTCAAGTATCAACTCCCACAACCACCTAGGCTCTAGTCCCAGACATACATGCACATACATCCCATACACATACACAAGTAAAAATAAAAATAAGCCTAGGAGCCGGCGGTGGTGGCACACGCCTTTAATCCCAGCACTCGGGAGGCAGAAGCAGGTGGATCTCTGTGAGTTCGAGACCAAGCCTGGTCTACCAAGCGAGTTCCAGGACAGGCTCCAAAACAATGCAGAGAAACCCTGTCTCAAAAACCAAACCAAAACAAACAAACAAACAAACAAAACAAAAGCTTAGGAACAGACAGGCACCGAAAGAAAAAGAAGCATCACCAAACAATAATTATTGTTACTATGGTAATGTGATCACCTTTGGAACTTTCAATTCTTTTATCTATCTACTTTGTTTCATTTATTTATTTTTATTTATTCTTGGAAGTTTCAAAACCTACAAAATACCTATAGAAATACCAAATACCCCTCTCCTGCCAGGGCCACCTTGTCATTCTGCACTGGCCGAGGACCATTCTTTACGTGACAAGCTACTCAGAAGTACCCTGGCCTCCACCCAGACACCACTGGCTCCCCCAAGCCATACAAGTTGTTAGAAGCAAAGGTGTCTTCAGACATGACCCAGTGTCTCTGGTTATTAAAATCAACCCCTGTTGATAAGCAAGGGCCCAGGCCTGCTGATAGGCACTGTCTTAGTCAGTGTTCTATTGCTGTGAAGAGACTCCATGACCGAGCCAACTCTTGTAAAGGAAAGCATTTAACTTTACAGTTTCAGAGATTTAGTCCATTACCATTGTGGCAGAGGGCATAGCATCGGGCAGGGCAGGCGTAGTGCTGAACAAGTAGCTGAGAGCTACATCCTGATCTGCAGGCAGAGAGGCAGAGGCTGGGCCTGGCATGGGCTTTTCGAAATCTCAAAGCCCACCCCGAGTGACACGCTTCCTTCAACAAGGTCACATTCCTAATCCTTCCGATCCCTGGTGACTGAGCACTCAAATATATGACCCTATTGGAGGCCATTCTTACTGTAACCAACACAGTTAGCACATCACCAAGGCTACATCACTGCCATCAATAAACTCTCATGCGCATGCAGAAACAGTATTTGAGCTGAGAAAACAGGTTACTGACTACACACTTGCGACTAAAATAGTTAATCATGCACCCTACGAATGGGGGTAGTCCCACCATACATGGTGTTTACATCCATAATCCCAGCACTTGGAAGGCTAAGACAGGAAAAATCGCTGCTAGTTCATGACCATCCTACACTACACAGTGAGTTCCAGGCCAGTTTGAGCTACACCGGGAGACCCTCCTGTCTTTGAAAAAAAAAGTCTCTTATAAAACTGCAATGCCATGACTACACCTAACGTTCAGTGTTGACTGGGTAATCCTTTCTCCTTCTGTGTTGTTTGCAACCCACTAACTTGATTTTGGACCCCGCTTATGTTTCCTGGCCTGTAGATTCACATTAGAGAGTGGGGGGTTCCTGAAGCCCAGCTCCCCTCCCCTGGAGATGTCTAAAAGCCTGAGGGAAGTCCATCCCTGCAGAAGGAAGGTGCCCAGGAAATCACTGAGCCCAATGCACATTTACAGGAGGCTGACCAACACACCTGGCTCCTCCCCACCTCACAGAGCCCCCCCTGGAGGGTGGCCCTGGGAACATACAAACCAGCTTGCCCCACCCTTCAAGGGACAGTTCCAGGCGCCAGCGGGTCCCTCCTGGTGTGTGCCCCGGCCTGTCTGCGCAGAGCTGGTGCGACCTACGGAGCCGGGCGCACAGCGGCCTGACCACATCACAGGCCCAGGCCGGGTGCAGGCTGCGGCAGGCTGCCTACCCTTCCCCGTTTGCTAAGTTCTTTTCCCTTACCTACACTGGCCCCAGCAAAGTGGTTACAAGTTGATCCAGAAACTGCCAACGGGCTGGGGCCAAGGAACATGAAAGTGTGTGAGTCACTGGCCGCTTTGATTCTCCCGGCCATATAAACCTGGCCTTTGAATCAAGCACCAGGATCCAAAGAGCAGAGAAAGCTGAAACTAACGCCACCAGAAATGGGGAGGGCAGTCACCGTCAGAGCCCCACGGCCAACCCCACCCTCACTCACCCCAGGCCCTCTGGAATGGGCAGTGAGTGACAAGAGCAAAAAGGGACTTCGGGCTGGCACCAGCTTTACCCCAGCAAAGGGGGCCCTTTGGCCTCTGTTCTTGACTCCTTCTTCTTATAAAGGCTCAAAACCTGCATAGACCAGGCTTTCCGGAAGTCAGGGGCTTCCCTAGCTGGAGGGCCTGAGGCAGGGGAGCTCGAAAAGCCCAGGAGAACCGCCCCCCCATGGACTATGGGTTCTGCTTAGGAAGCAATGGCTGTGATGAGCCGCATCACCCCCTAAGAGCCCGGGATGCTGCTGCCCTGCTGCCCAGGGGAACTAGGAGACAAAGGAGAGGAAAAACTCCAAAGGTGGTGACGGTTGAGGGGAAGCAGCTGCAGAGGAGGGACAGCAGCACTTCCTGACTGAGGCTGCTTCCCCTACTGATATTTCCAGGATGACTTCAAGGCTGCTGCCTCCTTTGTAATTTTCCTGTCTTGTGTACTGTGACAGGGAAGTGAGAGCCTTGTTTTGTCTTTGCACCCTTACCTCTGAGGGTACAAAGGGGGGCGTGCGCGCACTGTCTGGTGACGAATGAGGAAACAGTGTCTCAGTCTGCTCAAGTGGCATGACAAAGCTCCATTTGCTGGGTGGGTTAAAAAGTCTTCACTCAGGAACTGGGGAGGAGCCATAGTCACGCAGCACAAGGCTTTTCCTCAACTATCTCAAGTCTGGTTCAATTCACCTGACTTAACAGAGGGCGAAAACCAAGCTAAGGGTTGTAGTTTAATCTTAAGTGGCCCCCAGAGGCTCATGTAGCAAAGGGTAGTGCTCCCAGGGTAGTGCTCATAGGAGAGAGAACCTTTGGGAGGTGCTCCCAAGGTAGTGCTCATAAGAGAGAGAAAACCTTTTGGAGGTGCTCCCAAGGTAGTGCTCATAGGAGAGAGAACCTTTGGGAAGTGCTCCCAAGGTAGTGCTCTTAGGAGATCTCTCTCCTCCTTTGGGAGGCAGAGCCTAGTGGAGAGTTGGGGTCATTGAAGCCTGCCCTTGAAGGGGACTGTGGAGCTCACGTCCTCCTTTCCCTTGAGTGTCTCGTCGTCCCACAAACGGTTCCACTCCATCCGGGCTCCCACCATGATGCTGTCTTACCCACAGCCCCCAAGCTCCAGGTCAAGACAGTGACAACCAGAGCCTCTGGGGCCGACAAAGCAACGCTCTTTACAGGCTGGTTATCTGGGGGAATTTGGGCTGTTTATCCGTGCATGTGTTTTGGAGTAGGAAATTGACTCCTGCAAGTGTCAAAACCACCCCGTTACTCCATCAGAGGCCTGACCCCCAACTCCAGTTTCTACCTACGGCTGTTTTGACCACTTCTTCCCCTTTGGGTCTCACCAGGGCATCAAAGGACAAACTCAGGCATGTTTTGCTTGCACTGGCTTGATTCTAAAGTCAACAGAAGCTCTCTCAAACTTTCTCAGAATTCCTCTGCCTATCCCTCCTCCCAGCTTGTTTGCTGTGACAGGGTTTTGTCTTGTCGCTCAAGCTGGTTTCACTTAAACTCCGACCTCCCGCCTTTGCCTCCGGAGAGCTAAGATTATAGTTGTGCGCCTCCACTCAGCTGCATTCGCCCTTTTTCTGAGCTCTGTGTCTATTTTGTTTTTCAAGACATGGTTTCCCTGTATAGCTTTGGCTATTCTGGAACTCACTCTGTTGGCCGGGCTGGCCTTGAACCCACAGAGATCTATCTGCCTCTGCCTACCGAATGCTGGGATCAAAGGCATGTGCCACCACCACCCAGCTGTTGTTTCCTTTTATTTTGAGAGTACTATATAATTAAGTCATTCCCCCTTGTTCCCTTTCCTCCCTCCAAACCTCCCCATATAACCCTCCTTGCTTTCTTTCAAATTCATGACCTCTTTTCCATTAACTGTTATATATACATACATATTCCTAAACATAACCTGTCTAGTCTGTATAACATCACTTGTATGTACATTTTCAGGGATGAGCACCTGCTGTACTCTTCCCTGGGGAGGACTGTTTCTCTCATTCCTAACATTCCTTAGTTGCCTGTGCAGCTTTCTTTTCAATGCCCCTCAAACTGAGCTCCACCCCCCATTCAGAAGAGATTCACACTTGTTTTTAGCATCCATACAATCCTTCCCAATGCACAGAAGTGAGCCCTAAGCTCTCAGGGATGGTGCAGCTACTGCTCCAGGAACAGCATTGTGTTGGTGCCAATCCTTTACATTTAGAATATCAAGCTGGCTGTTTGATTAATAAGTACTTAATTTTAGTAGACAGGGAAATGACTCAAATAGGGCTACAAGGAACTTTCCAGGTATCTTCAAACTGATGCCAGACATAGACACTGCTTCTATAGGAACAGACTGGATATGTTTAAAAAAAATGAAGATGAAAGGAAAGGAACACAAGTCCCAGAGAGAGCCACAAACCCCAGAGTGCTCCCAGAGAGAGCCACAGACCCCAGAGTGCTCCAAGAGAGAGCCACAGACCCCAGAGTGCTCCAAGAGAGAGCCACAGACCCCAGAGTGCTCCAAGAGAGAGCCACAGACCCCAGAGTGCTCCAAGAGAGAGCCACAGACCCCAGAGTGCTCCAAGAGAGAGCCACAGACCCCAGAGTGCTCCAAGAGAGAGCCACAGACCCCAGAGTGCTCCAAGAGAGAGCCACAGACCCCAGAGTGCTCCAAGAGAGAGCCACAGACCCGAGTGCTCCAGTTACTCAAGTTGGTGTGTAAGAGCAGAAGCTTTCGGAGTGTTTAGGAACAGAGACCTTCCCATTCCCAGTCTCACTCCCTCGCCTTCCACTCAGCTGTGGCTCCTTGACTTGGTCCCACTTCCTCCCACATAAGCACACAAGAGCTGAGCCAATGTATCATCAAGACTCTGATTCTCCAGCATCACAGGACATTGTATAGGCCCAAGAGAAAGGGTTCCTTCCCTTGAAGTTACCAAACAGCAGGCAAGTGACTTTTGCACATGCATGCATGCGTACATACACACATACACACACACACACACACACACACACACACACACACACTTTGCTCCCTTCACCCCCATGCCTGCCTCCACACCCAGAAGCTCCCCAAACTCAACCTAAGGAGGTAGTGGCTGCGATGTCACTTTCAAACAAGGTTCTGTTCTAGCATACCCCCTTCTGAAAATGCTGAAGAAAGCACCCTATGCTTTCGAACCAGGCCCTGGCTGATACTTTACAAACGGTCCTTAATTTCCCCCTGAGTCTGCTCTTAATGGATGATTAATCATAACTCAAGATAATATAGTATTTGGATGGTATAGACAAGGCTCTGTCTGGGAAGTGCTTGCTCTTCCTGCACCAAGCTGTTCTGATAGTTTCAAGTTAAAAATACAGAGCTTTCCAGTACCCAAGAAAAAAAAAACTACTGAGGGTCTCAGTGGTTCACACCTGTAGTCACAGAGATAGGCTGCCATGTATCTCCACGACAAAATGTTTAGCAAGAATGTGGGAAGATGATAGATAGATAGATAGATAGATTGATTGATTGATAGATTGATTGATAGATTGATAGATTGATTGATAGATAGAATAGATTGATAGATAGATAGATAGATTGATAGATAGATAGATAGATAGATAGATAGATAGATAGAAAAGATAGATATATGATAGACAGATATAGATGACTGATAGAGAAGATAGATAGATAGATGATAGATAGAAAAGAGATGATAGACAGATATAGATGATCGACAGAGAAGATAGATAGAAAAGATAGATAGATGATAGAAAGATATAGATGATCGATAGAGAAGCTAGCTAGATGATAGATAGATATAGAAGATAGATGATAGATGAATATATAGATGGTAGATAGAGAGAGATATAGAAGATAGATGATAGATGGGTGAGAGAGAGAGAGAGAGAGAGAGGATAGATGATTGATAGACAGACAGGCAGAGTTGGTTATAATCCCAGTACTCAGGAGACTAAGGTAGGAAGATCTTGAGTTTGTGGCCAGCCTCAGTTATATAACAAAACGCTGTCCTTTTGTTTATTTGTTTGTTTTGATAGGGCTTCTCTGTGTAGCCCTGGCTGTCCTGAAACTATGTAGAGCAGTCTGACTTCAGACTCAGAGATTCACCTGCCTCTGCCTCCTGAGTGCTGGGATTAAAGGCGTGTGCTGCCTCCACCCAGCACAAGATCCAGTCTTAAGAAGAAGGGGGGTGGGAGGAAGAAAAAAAGACGCATAGTTAACCCTAGTGCCCTACACTTCAGTGAGACTTGAGGAGTGTGTTCAGAGTCCAGAGTAGCCCTGGTCCGGAACTCTGACTAGGCACCTCGGGGGGAAATGAAGAAACAGCATGTTCAGAAAAGCTGAGGTCAGAAAAGGTGGACCATGCTACTCTGATGGAGCCAACTCGACAACCCAGAACCTCAGCAGGCTCGTGACGTACAGCACCACAGGAGGAGTTAGCTAGTCTGGGCAGGAGGTGTCTGTAGGTGTCGACAGTCATGAAGAAAAAATTGAAGTTGCTAGCTCTTGTGCATACTGGTGGGTTGTTTTTAGACACTTGAAAACTGTCAACCTTCAACATTCAAGCCAAAGGAGGTTTTTCCATCACTCTCAGCCTCACCCTGAGGGAAGGCTTTGCCAAATTCCCGTGGGTCTGAGGCTCTGGGGTCTTGACATGACTGTGCCCATGTCTTCAGTACACCCTCACTCAGGACTGCATCCACTCTTTACATGTCCACTAAAGGCTTCCTTGGCTCCCCACAGCATGTGTGAAGTAAATTTGACCATCCAGTACTTCACTCATTAAAAATACGAACAAGCAGAGCCACCAGTAACCCCAGCATTTGAGATGCTAAGGCAGGAGGATTGCCATAGTTCCAAGTCAACCTGGTCTACAAAGTCAGACTTCTGTCTTAATAAATAAACTAACAAGTAAATAAATAAACACAGGATGGCCATTGGCTCAGGGAATTTCTGGCAGACCGGACCACACAGGGAATTTTCATCTAGCAAATGGTTTCAGAGCCTCAGGGAAAGGCCAGAGGGTTGGCGGTCTCTTCCTGCTGATGCTTACCCGAGCCTGAGGCCAGCTCCATAATACACGCATTAAGTTACAAAGAGAAACAGAATGAGCCAGCGCCTGGATCCAGTGATGCCAGATGCTCCGCCACACTCTAACCTGCAGTTACTTTACTTGCTCATACATCTCAGGCTGGCCTCCATCCCCATAGCTAGGGGAGGATGACGCTGAATTTCTGGTCCTCTTCTTCTTCCTCCCCAGGTCTCGGATTACAGGCATGCACCACCACACCCAGCTGGAAATCAACATCAGGACTTTGTGCATGCTAGGCAAGCACTCTGCCAACCAAGCTACATACATCCCCAGACCCAGACCCAGGCTTTTTCCCATTTTCTTAATCCATCTGAGGGCACACAGCTTCCATCACTGAAAAGACACAATTTTTTTCAAGAGTTTCTTCACAAGGTACCTACGTGTGCATCCTCCCAAACACAAGGTGCGGGATTTTATGGGCTGCGGTGTGGGGACAAGTGAACAGAGGTTAACTGAGAGCATTGGTGAGTAGGTTTATAGTGTCACGTGTGTTTTCCCGTTTCCTATTTCTATGCACAGTCTAGTATGTCTCATAACTGTAGCACGAAAAAGAAAAGACCCAGAGATTGATATTGAGGTTCAAGCTTTTGAAGATCAAAAAAGCAAAGCAGCCAAGCCGCTTACCTTTATCTCAGGCTGAATGGGCTGATCCTGTCTCCACAAGCTCTCACCAACTCTTAGACTGCTGCCTCTCAGTGTAGCTGAAGAATGCTGAGACTGAATGTCTTCCTATCCTCAGTGTGTCTGGAGAATGAATGCCTGATGCTGAGACCTTGCTCCTGTTTTACACACTTTCCTAGTGCTGGGATTTAAGGCGTGTGATCCCAGGGGCTGAGATCATCTTTGTGTGAGCTGTTTTCTCTTTAGGACTGGATCACCCTTCTGGGTGGCCTTGGACTCACAGAGATCCGTCTACCTCTTAATCCTGAGTCCTAGGATTAAAGGTGTGAAACTCCACCTCCTAGCTTCTGGCTGCTGGGATTAAAGGTGTGTGCCTGACTTTTACGACTTGTGGCTGACTTTGCTTTCTGAATCCCAGGCAAGCTTTAATAAATCACCACACCTAACAAACCCGTGCTCTGTCCTTGTCATAGGGCACAGGGTGGGGGAAGTCCAGAATAAATTCTGCACCCTTTAAAAGCGTGCCCTGGAGGGCACACTCACAACACCTGCTGTCCTGTTAGTCAGAATCCATTCCTGGCCGCAGGCAGGCTGATCTCTGGGAGGTTTAGCTGGGTAGCAATATGTTCTGGTGAAAATTCTATTTCTGCATAAAAACTGAATGGACCAGACCTGATAGTACAGGCCTGTAATCCCCAGCTACTTGAGAGGCTGAGGCAGGGGGATCATAAGTTTAAGACCTCTGTGATCTACAGAACAAACTCTCTGTCCACCTAGGCCACTTCCCAAGGAAAAGGGGCAGGAGGGCATCACACAGAGGTCTGACGCTTTCCTAGTACATGTGACATAGTATGTTCAAAGCCCAGTTCCAACCCCAAAATTCAAAAGTAGCAAAGCGAAGGTAGATAGTGTCTGCACAAGGGACATTATCCCTGCTTTCCCTATTTCCAGTACTGCCCAGTAATGAAATTTGACTACAAGCATGCCTAATTACTGATAGGCAAGTTGTCTGTGCACTCACCAAGCTCATTCCAAAGTCAAGCACTGTGTTAAGCTGAGCCCAGTGGTGCAACCCTGTGATTCCAGCTACTGGTCAATGGTGGGGAGCTGAGGTGAGAGGACCCCAGGATCCAGGCCAGCCTAGGCAACTCTGTGAGGCCTTGTCTCAAAGGTGGGTAAGGTTCCAGGCTAAGCACTTGCCCAGTATGTACAGGACCCTGGGTCCAAACCTCAATAAAAGAGCAAAACAAACACAAAACACCCACACTTTGACACGATCCCAGTCTGACATTAAAGACGAGAATAAACTGGGGTCAGGAACAGGTTTGACTGAGCAACAGTTCTATGAAGAAGAGTGGACTGGAAAGGAGTTTGAAACGATGCACAAAGAAAAGGACACTCTGTGTTTGTGCTAGATTTCACTGGAATTACATACTCTGGTTTATAAAAATTACTGTGCATAAAAAAAGACATGGCAGTGGACAGGAGATAAGTTGGGAGGAGGAAGTGGATCGGGGGAAGGGACACAAGAGGGTAATGAATGGTGTGAATATGGTTGAAATGCATTATATAAACTGACTGTGGTGCATACTCTTAAATCACCACACTCGGGAAGCAGAAGCAGGAGGAGCTCTGTGAGTTCAAGGCCAGCCTGGTCTACACAGCAAGTTCCAGGCCTGCCTCTAGAAAAAAAATAAACTAAATACGTGTGTGAAAATATCACAATAGAGCCTCTTATTGTATATAAGTAGTATGCAAACAAAACTGCTAAAAGAAGGGAAAGTGGGGGCTCAGAGGTTAAGAGCACTGGCTGCTCTTCCAGAGGACCTGAGTTCAATTCCCAGCAACCACATGGTGGCTCACAACCATCTGTAATGACATCTGGTGCCCTCTTCTTGTGTGCAAGCATGCATGCAGAAAACTGTATACATAATAAACAAATAAAATTTTTAAAAAAGAATATGGAAACCAAAATTATTTTTTAAAAAAAGAAGGGAAATAACAAGGGTTTCTCAGATTTGGCCTGTTGTTGTTGTTGTTGTAGTGTTTTAGAGTCTCCTGTGTTTCAAGTTGTCTGGAACTCCATACATATTCAAGGATAACCTTAATTTTCTCATGCTCTTATCTCTTCCTTCCCATGCTAGGATGACCCAGTCAGTGTGGTGCTGGCATTAAACCCAGGGCCTCACCCGCGCTGAGGGCACTTAGCACCCAAGCCACATTCCCCATCCCAGAACAAAACCTTCCAGACAGCATTTGTTCCTGCACTGGGTCTTCCTTTCCTCAGCTGTCCAGGTGACTGCCCCTTAACAATGCCACCTTACGGCCAGTTCCCCACCCTCTAGCATCTGTGACATTCCCTGTACTGCCCCCCCAACAAAAGAAAATCTCTGAGCTCTTCAAAACTAAATGAAATTAAAATAAGATATAATTACACACAGTTGCAACAATAACCACAGGGTTGGTCACTATAAATGTTGCAACACTTTATTGGCCAGCTTCTGATCTACCACATGAAACACTTTTATTTCAAACCCTTTTCCTCACTCCCACTAAGGGCATAAACATTTCAACCACCACTTCTTACTGACACGAAAGAGAAAGAGTCGCTTTGCAGCATCCAAATACAAAAGGAAATTCGTTACTGTGTTGTTATTTTGGGGACATGGGAGAAGGGACCTTTTGTCTATTTGAATGCTAGTTCCAATTCACTTTCCTTGTCTAGAGTAACTTAGCGATTAGCTAGACTCTCTGTGCTTCATATGTAAACGTGCCAGATTTCAGAACACACAAAACAGAGGCTGGTGAAGTATCTCCTTAGTCTAGGGAAAGTGAATTCTCAAATTGTCGTTCCCCTGTTCTGATTGTGTGCATTTTCACATTTGTCCCTTCTTAGGTAGAGTCTCCTCAGTAAGCATGTTTAACCCAAGAATGGAGGGAAATACTCCAGTATGAGAGAGAGAGAGAGACAGAGAGAGGAAGCAAGGGAATGAATATGTGCCTCCACAAAAACCCAAACTGAGGACTCTGTAGGTGCAAGGGTCACTCATCCTCTAGAAACTTCTGACTGTATTCTCTCTCACACTGTTAGTTGTGTAGCTCTTCTTTCTCAGGGAAGACAGTATTATTACTCTCTTCAGTGACACAGCCACCCGTGAGTTGCCCGTGAGCCCCACCCATGCTCACACAAGCAACCCTATGGGGGTGAGAGCTGAGCCTGCTTATTGGGCAAAGGTGCCTGCTGCCAAGCCTGAGGAGCTGAGTTCAATCCCTAGGACTTCCGTGGTAGAAAGAGATCACTGACTCCTGCAAATGACCTCTGACCGCCACACAAGAGCTGTGGCACTTGTGGCCCCCATGCTCACACAAATGCAGTCTTGAAACTAACAAGGACTTTTGGAGCTATGGAGAGACATCCCCACTGGGGTAGAGCACACCTCTAATCCAAGCACTTGGGTGACTAAGGAAAGGGTTTCACAAGTTCCAGGCCAGCCTGTGCTACATAGTGAGACTCTGTCTCAAAAAAACAAAACAAACAAAACACACACACACACACACAACAAAACAAACGATAAATCACTGGTCTCTTTTTGGTCATTTCTCCCCCACATTTTACATATTAAATTTCTCCCAACATTTATATATCAATATGATATGCTCACACCAAATTCATTCAATGGAGTGCTATTGAATTGCTTGTAAGTGCCAGCCACCATGTTAGAGCCCAGGGATAAAGTAGATGCCAATAGGCATGGCCCTGCCCTCCTGAGCCTGAGCGCCTCTTCCCAGGAGTGGTGCAAGCCTGTAATTCTACCACTTGGGAGATAGAGGCAGGATGATAATTTAAGTTGAGACCATCCTGGGAAGAAGTACAGTGATTTCTAGGACAGTCTAAATAACAAGATTTTTATCTAAAAAAATAATCCATCCACAGTCAGTCCTTGGGTCAAGCAGAAGTGGTTGTTCTGAGCAATAATATGTTGTTGAGGGTTTCTTGTTCCGTGAGGCCTGGTCCCACCCAGCCCACAGCCACTCTGCCCCAAATAAGCACACAAAGACTTATATTAATTATGAAACTGTTGGCCGATGGCTAGGGCCTCTTATTGGCTAGCACTGTCCTAATCATTAACCCATTTCTATAAATCTATGTATGGCCACGAGGCTGTGGTTTACCTGTAATCTAGCATGCTACCTCTTGGGCAGCATAGCATCTCTTCTTGGTTCCTCTACGCCTACCTTTCCCAGAATTCTCATCTCCTAGTCCTACCCGTCTTACTGCCTCTATTAGCTTTTGGCCAAACAGTGTTTTATTCATCAACCAATAAGAGAAGCATATATGCAGAAGGACACCCCCCCCAATCAATAAAATATTCCAAGAATCCTTTTTTCTCTTCCAATGTCAAGGACTACACCTCATTCGTGCCAGGCAAGTACCACTTCTGAGCTATGTCCTGAGCCTCTTGACATTTTACTTTGAGGTGTGTTCTCATTTTATTGCCCAGGCTGGCCTTAAACTTACTCTGTAGACAAAGCAGGCCTTGAATGTTTTCTTACTGGAACAGTTTCTTTCTGCTGTGCAGCCCT
This sequence comes from Mesocricetus auratus, assembly GCF_017639785.1. NCBI lineage: Eukaryota > Metazoa > Chordata > Mammalia > Rodentia > Cricetidae > Mesocricetus > Mesocricetus auratus. Next base: position 9,985,197 of record NW_024429210.1, read on the forward strand.
GGCTGGTCTGGAACTCACTATTATAGATCAAACCAGACTGAACTTACAACTATCCTCCTGCCTCTGCTTCTAAAGTGCTGGGATTTGCCTGGAGATGGTGGCACACACCTTTAGTTGCAGCGCTTGGGAGGCAGAGGCAGGTGGATCTCTGTGAGTTCGAGAACAGCCTGGTCTACACGGAGAGTTCCAGGATAGCCAGGGCTATGCAGAGAAACCCACCCCCCCAAAAATGAATGGAATCTCTCTCCATCTCCTCATCCTCTTCTCTCCTCTCCCCCCTTCCCCTCCCTGTCCCATTCTCCTTCTCTCCTTCTCTCTCTGGGATTATAGGCATAAGGCATCATGCCCGGTCTCTGATTCCAGAAATCACCAGGCCCAGACAAAAAAATTCATTTTTCAAAATCTCTCATTAATCTTAAACCTGAAATCAAGCTGAGTCTCCCTTGTACAAATATGTCACAACCTGTAATGCTTCCGGTTTTTTCTATTTTTTTATTTTTTATTTTTTAAAAGATAGAATCTTGCTGTTACCAGAGCAGGCCTCAAACCCACAATCCGCCTACCTCAGCCTTCAAGAGCTAAATGACAGGCTTGCAGCCCCAAGCCTAATTCCTGTGAGTTTTTTTTCTTCTTTTTACACTTTTTTTTTATTAATTTATTTTTTGCATTCCAATTCCAGTTCCCCCTCCCTCCTCTCCTCCCACTGCCTCCACTCTCCCCTCCTCCCGTCTGCTCCACGGAGAGGGTAAGGCCTCCCTTAGGAAGTCTAAGTCTGTCCCATCATCTCATTAGGCAGGACCAAGGCACCTCTCCACCCCCACACCCCTGTGTCTAGGCTGAGCAAGGTATCTCTCCATACAGAATGGTCTCCACTAACTCAGTTTGTGCATTAGAGTTAGATCTTGACCCACTGCCAGTGGCCTCATACATTGTCACACCATTGGCTCCTGTATTAAGGGAGTCTAGTTTGGTCTTATGCAGGCTCCCCATTTGTCAGACCTGAGTCAGTGATCTCTCTCTAGCTCAGGCCAGCAGATTCTGTGGGTTTCCCCATCATGAATTTGACTCCTTTGTTCATATTATCACTCCTCCCTCACTTTGATTGTACTCCAGGAGCTTGGCCCATTGGTTAGTTGTGGATTTCAGCATCTGCTTCCATCTGATTCTGGAAGAGGGTTCTAGCTTCTCTGGGGTTGTGGATTGTAGGCTGGGTATCCTTTGCTTTATGTCTGGTATCCACTTAGGAGTGAGTACATACTGTATTTTTCTTCTGGTTTGGGGTTACCTCACTAGAATTGTTTTTTCTAGTTCTGCCCATTTGCCTGCAAATTTTAGGATGTCATTGTTTCTTACCACTGAGTAGTACTCCATTATGTAAATATACCACATTTTCTTCATCCACTCTTCAGTTGAGGGGCATCTAGGCTGTGTCCAAGATCTGACTATTACAAATAATGTTGCTATGAACTTGTGAGGCTTTTTTTAAAGTTATTTATTTATTATGAATACAACATCCTGCCTCCATATATGTCTGCAGGCCAGAAGAGGGCACCAGACCTCATTATGGATGGTTGTGAGCCACCATGTGTGTTGCTGGGAACTGAACTCAGGACCTCTGGAAAAATAATCAGTGCTCTTAACCTCTGAGCCATCTCTCCAGCCCCTCGTGTGAGTTTTAATGATAGAAATGGTGTGTTTCCCACAGCATGCAGTCAGGGTAGGCCAGTTGTAAGATCTAGCAGAAGACACTCATGCTAGGCCCATCTTCCTTTCAGCCACACACACACACACACACACACACACACACACACACACACTGACACCAGCCTGTTCCTCCACCTAAAGGCTTCGTCTGTTTGTTGAAATGTGGTCTCATATAGCCCAGGCTATGTCCTGTGTTCATTGCTATGCCCAGTTGAAGACAGTGGAGCAAGTCATAGTGGCAAATGCCTGTAATACCCCGACTCAAGGGGTGAAAGTGAGGAGGGGGGATGGATTCATGAGGAAACCAAGGCTAGCCTGGGCTACACAGTGGGTTCCAGGACAGCCTGGGCTACGAAGATCCTGTCTAAACAGCAAACAAACAAAAATGATACATTTTAGAAACAAACATAGGTAAGGAATGCAGGGGGCATGTGGGGAGATAGGAAATATTTGCAAAACAACTCTCTGGCAAAAGACTTGTGTCCAGAGCCTATCGGGATTTCTTACAACATGAGCTGGGTTTGAGGCCACATGACTTTAACTCTAGAACCCAGGAAGCAGAGGTAGGGAAAGTGTCTCAAGTTATAAGTCAGCCCATTCCACACAGTGAGTGGCACGCCAGCCTCATATGACATAGGGTGATCCTGTCTCAAAAGAGAGAAAACAGAGAGACTGGAGAGATGGCTCTCAGGTTGACAGCACAGGCTCTTCCTGAGGACCCCGGTTTGATTCCCAGTGCCCACATGGTGGCGCACAACCACCTGTAACTTCAGTTCCAAGGGATACGACACCCGCTTCTGACCTCAGAGGGTACCAGGTGCACACACTGTACACAAACATACCTACAGCTAGAACACCTATGCACATCAAAGAAACAAATTTAAAATTTTAATGAAAATCTGAATGTGCATCACAGGCTTACTGACAGTAAGCATAGCTAGAAAAAATCCATTGTTGTCATCTAATGAGGTAAAGCTGATCCACACCAACAGAATCACAGGCCCGTAATAAAAAGGGCCCTGATGGCCAGGCATTGGTGGTACACACCCTTAATCCCAGCACTCGGGAGGCAGAGGCAGTTCCAGGACAGGCTCCAAAACCACAGAGAAACCCTGTCTCAAAAAACAAAAAACAAAACAAAACAAAACAAACACAAAAAGGGGCCCTGATGACACAGCTACCTGGGCAAATCTTACACACAGTGCTCAGAGTGAAAGCAACGCACTTGAAAGGCCAGTGACTAATTTAATGACATGTATGTTATTTGGGGTTTGCTTTGTTTCATATTATGACAGAGTCTCATGTAACCCAGGCTAGGCCTCAAACTCACATTATGACAGGATCTCAGTAGCCCAGCTAGGCCTCATACTCACATTATGACAGGGTCTTGCATAACCCAGGCTAGGCCTCATACTTGTTAGGTGGCTGAAGATAGTCTTACCTTGCTTTGACTTTCCCAGTGCTAAGATTATAGACTTGGGCATTCACTCTGTGTTAGGCAATGCCGGGGCCCAAACTCAAAGGCCTTGTGCACGCTGGGAAAGTGCTTTACCAACTAAGCCACATCCCAAACCAGTCAAGCATGGTGGTTGGCGGCTGCAATCCTAGTAAGATGGATGAGGAGTAGGTGAGTCAAGAAGACCATCTCAAGTTCAAGGTCAGCCTGGGCTACAGAATGAGACCTCATCCACAAACAAAAACAAAGGCCTAGGAAGATAGCTTAGTCAACAAAATACTTGCTTGCAAGCAAGAGATCTAGGTTTGATACCTAGAGCCCACATTTGAAAGCAGGTACAGCGCTGGGCAGTGGTGCGCATACCTTTAACACTTGGGAGACAGAGGCAGGTGGATCTCTGAGTTCAAGGCCAGCCTGGTCCTACAAAGCCAGTTCCAGGACAACCAGGCCTACACAGAAAAACCCTGTCTCAGAAAACCTAAACAGGAAAGACAGACAGACAGACAAGAGGTAGACGCAAGCAAGTACAGTGATGACCACCTGTGATCCCAGCCCTGGGAAGGAAGAGGCAGGTAACTTGCAGGGACTTGCTAGGCAGCCAGCCCTAGCTTAGTTGGCAAGTTCTAGGCCAAGTGAGAGACCCTCCCTCAAAAATCAAGATGGGTGACTTTTGTGGAATGATGCTCAAGGTTTCCTCCAACTTCCACAAGCACAGAGAGAGAGAGAGAGGGAGAGGGAGAGGGAGAGGGAGAGGGAGAGGGAGAGGGAGAGGGAGAGGGAGAGGGAGAGGGAGAGGGAGAGGGAGAGGGAGAGGGAGAGGGAGAGGGAGAGGGAGAGGGAGAGGGAGAGGGAGAGGGAGAGGGAGAGGGAGGGAGTGAGGGAGGGATGGGAGGAGGGAGGGAGGGAGTGAGAGAGGGAAGGGAGGGGAGGGAGGGAGGGAAGGAGGGAGGGAGAGAAAATTCTGGTCATGGCAACGAATCATACTTAAAGGAGCTGCCTGATTCCAGTCTGCACCCTGACCCAGACTGGGCATGTCTTCTCCTTGACTCACAGTGAAATGCTCGCACCTGATCTCTTACCCAGATGCAGGAGTGGGAGTCAGTCCTAAGACTTAGGCTGGAGCTACCAGAGAGCTCTCCTTTCTGTTCTGTTCTTGAAACTGATGATGCCATGCACCTAGTGTTACTGGAATGACCACACAAAGAGAGAGATAGGCTGCCTGAGAATGAAGCAGATTTGAAGGAGCTCCAACCCCTGATGGGTGAGCCCCTGGATAAAGCCAGTCCTGAAGCAAGATCAGCTCAGGGAGTGATCAGCTAGTTAGAGCTGCAAGTGAATTCCACTTTTGGCACCAACTAGCTTTTCTTTTTTTTTCTTTTTTGGTTTTTTGAGACAGGGTTTCTCTGTATTGTTTTGGACTGTCCTGGAACTTGCTCTGTAGACCAGGCTGGTCTCAAACTCACAGAGATCTACCTGTCTCTGCCTCCTGAGTGCAGGGAATAAAGGCGTTCGCCACCAATGCCAGGCTCCAACTAGCTTTTCTATCATTGAAAAAATCCATAGACAGTTATTGGGAGGTGTCATTCTGTAAAAACGTGTCTGATTGGTTTGAATAAAGCACTGTTGGTCAATATGGAAGCAAGATAGGTGGGACTAGGAGTCGAGGAGGATTCTGGGAAAGAGAGACACAGGCAGACACAATGTAGGCCGCCAGAGTAAGAGGTCCGGACCCTTTTCTCTGGTAAGAGAAATACTTAGATTAACAATTATGGGTTAAATACTTAAGTCAGAGACAGCCAGTAAGAAACCAAGCAAACAGCCAACAGCTTCATAATTAATATAGTGTCTTGTGTGTTTTTTGGGGGTTCAGACAGCTTGGCAGGGCTCAGGCAGCTGGCAAGGAAGACTACACATTACAGACAGTAGACTCTGGAATCCTAACAGCTGAGCTTAAATTTTGACTTTGTCATTACTGGCTATAAGGGCCTGGCCTGTCACTTACTCAGTTTCCACACCTACAAAGTGAAAGACAAGATGCCAGGGGCCAGTAGTCCCAGCCATGGGAGGCAGAGGCAGGATCAGGAGTTCAAGGTCATTTTAGCTACAAAGTGAATTCAAGGCCAGCCTGGACTACTTGAGACTGTGTCTCAAACACACACACATACAACCCCCACTTCAAAAAGGGGCATAATGAACCAACCCTTCTTGCCTCTATAAAAAAAAAATCAATTCTTTAGACTAAATTTGTCTTCCTGTGCCATACGGGTACATCAGAACCAGGAACTGGAGCAACCTGGACTATAAGCCAACAATTCAAAGATTCGGCATTTGGAAAGCCCAGGACTGCACGGAAGTGATCTTTTCCTAACTTGTGGATTCGCTCATGAAGATGCCTCTAAAAGTCAACATAACCCTTCTGAACCAGCAGGAGCTGCAACTGAGCCAGCATCTCTAAATGACTGAACTAAACCACCAGCCCATTTTTCTGGATCAAGCCAGTTTCTGTTTGTAACTCTTCTAATAAAAACCTTTAAATGGCATTTCTATTTTTTCTGAGCATTGTGTAAATAAATATTTCAGAAAATGTTGCATTTCTGCACTAATCACCGGCTAAATATCTGTTCACTTGCATGCATGCATAGCTACATACATGTGTGTGTGCGTGCATGCATGGGTGCGTACATTTGTGTGCATGCATGCATGTATGTATGCATGGGTGCATATGTGTGTATGTGTGTATGCATGCACACGTGTCATGTATATGCAGATGTACCTGTGTATGAGGAGACCAGAGGTCAACTTCGGTGGGTGTTTGTCAAGAGAAGACATCCTCCTTGTTTTGAAGCAGAATCTATGCCTGGGACTTGGGGGTCTGCTACTGGACGAGGCTGACTGGCCACTGAGCCCCAAGGATTCACTTGTCTCAACATCCCCCAGCATGGGGATCACACACACACACACACACACACACACACACACACACACGCACGCACGCACGCACGCACGCACGCACACACGTCTTCTTCCTTGGATTCTGGGGATTGAAGTCAGGCCCTCACGCTTGCACCAGGTACACCGCTGATCTGTCTTCCCACCCTTGAGCCTATCTCTGCACCAAAACCCAGACTTATTGAAGGAGAGGCTGTGGTCAGCTTCTCTTCCTCCAAGAGAAGTGTGGTCACGTGTCTGTGTTCCAGACTGTGAGAGGTGAGTGGAAATTTGGGGGAGCTTCAGGAAATATTTTGCCTCTGACCCATTCTTAAATTCTCTTGGGTTAGCATGAGTGTGTGTCTGAGCTCCTGCTCCTAGAATGACTGTAAGGAGGAAGCCATGCAGAAGGACAGCGTGAAGCCAGGCAGTTGTTCTGCACAACTTTAATCCCAGCAGAGGCAGGAAGAGCAGGAGTTCAAGGCCAGCCTTGGCTACTTAAGATCCCAGTTAAGAAGAAAAAAGAAAAGCCAGAATTATAGCTCAGTTGATAGTGCACTTGCCTAGCATGTATGAAGCCTTATCTCCAGAGCCAAAAAAACCCACGTCTACTGAAGGCAAGGTTTCAAGGCCATCCTCTGCTACATAGTGAGTTCAAGGCCAGTCTGGACTATGGGGAACTGTCTCAAAACAAAACAACTATAACAAATACTTCCAGGGCTGAAGCACAAGAATTGCTGTAACTTTGAGGCCAGTCTGGGCTACACAGTGAGTTCTGAACTACCCAGCTACATGGCAAGACCCTGTCTTTAATTAAGTGGTTTCTTAGAAACCACTAGACTCAAGCATACAATGTGGCTCATGCCTTTAATCCCAGCATTTAGGAGGCAGGGCAGGTGGATCTCTGAGTTCAAGGCCAGCCTGGTTCCTGGACTGCCAAGGTTACACAGAGCAACCCCATCTCAACAAACCAAAAAAGGAAGGAAGGAAGGGAGAAGAAAGAAGAAAACTACTAGGCAAAGTGGTGCACCTGCAGCTTCAGCAAGGCTCTGGGGGAAGCTGAGGAATCTGAGACCAGCTTGGCAAAGAGGGGAGGAAAGGGGCCGGCAGGGGAGGGGAGGGGAAACCAAGCACGCTTTATGGGGAAGCCCAGGAGTTCTGGAGTCCCGGCAGTTTCAAATCTTGACTTGGTAGCTGAATGCTGGCAGTGCTCTGGCCCCGGGTTCCAGAATTAAACAATCCACCCCCTCCTTGGCCCCTAGCTTAGAAGTAGCAAGATGACTACATTGGAATATTCCAAATTAGAACGATCCTCTCTAAGCGCTGTGGCTGCAGTTTAAGTTAACTTGTCAGGAAAGTGTGAATTACATGTCAGTGTTACAAATGTGTTTATTTTCAGCCTTCCCTAAAACAGCGAGGAGGGAAGCGTGCACAGCAAAGCAGCATGCAGGACAGACAAGCATTGGTCCTCACTGCTCTCTCCACCTCCAGGTACTCCTTCCCTGGGAAACCAAAGGGAGCCTCTAGTCTGCCTGATGGAGAGAGGCCTGCGGGACAAGGGACCAAGGGAGGGCAAGGGGGTACCAGGTCCTGTGAGTCCTCCTGTGCAACCAACTGAGCCTGACTGCCACTGGTGGCCTCAAGGAAAACCCTACCCTGCCCTCATCAAATGGGTCCTGAAGAGCCCTTAGATTGCATCCAAAGGGCCTCTACCTTGCTGTGAGGACCACAGGACACCCATCCGACAGCCACTGTAGGCAATACTCATGCCTGCCTTCCCTTTTTCTGCCGTCAAAGGCCCCAGACCCAGCTAACTTCAGCCCCTCTCTATACCAAGAGCCTCCGGGCAGTTCACTGACTTTCTGCAAGTGCAATTGTGCCCAAGCCACTCATCCACCCCCCCCCACCCCCAACGGGGTTTCTCTACGTAACAGCTCTGGCTGTCCTGATTTTTTTTTCTTTTTGTAGACCAGGCTGGCCTAGAACTCACTGAGATCTGCCTACCTCATTCTTAAGATACCGTCTTCTGCCATAAACCTGGAGGAAGCAAGAGAATTTCACTCAAGTTTGAAGGAGTATTAAATAGATCCTGTCTCAAAATAAAAAAAAAAGGAAGGAAGGAAGGAGGGAAGGAAGGGGGGAAGGAAGGAAGGAAGGAAGGAAGAGGGAGAGACAGAGACAGAGACAAAGAGGAGGGTGGGAGAGAGAGAGAGAGAGAGAGAGAGAGAGAGAGAGAGAGAGAGAGAGAGAGAGAGAGAGAGAGAGACATGGAAATAAAACCCAGTTTACAGAACTTCCTCCTTGCTTCCCTTTCCTTCCCCTCTCCAGTTTCGTCTGATACCAAGCAGCAGATCCTTCCCTGCAGGGGTGCAGTGCAGCCTACTTCGGCATTAGTTCCTCCTGTGGGGGGTGTGCCTACCTTGGGTATTAGGTCCTCCTGTGGGGGGTGTGCCTACCTTGGGTATTAGGTCCTCCTGTGGGGGGGGTGCCTACCTTGGGTATTAGGTCCTCCTGTGGGGGGTGCCTACCTTGGGTATTAGGTCCTTCTGCCAGAAAAGGACAAATCTGGTAGGGAGGGGCCTTCCAAGCTTGTCAATCTGAGTCACCAATCAGCAGTTCTGGGTCATCCGTGAGGTTGCTGGACCCTGGAGGGTAGAGGAGACATCAGAAGGTAGATGGGGTCTTATCTACGTTTGCTTTATGTTGCTGTGATAAAACCATTTGGGGCAGGAGAGATGCCCTAGTTAGTTTGTTGTCAATGAGACACAAGTTAGAGGCAATGAGTAGAGGCAATCTCGGCTGAGAAAATGCTCCCACCAGACTAGCCTGTGGGCAAGCGTAAAGGGCATTGGTTTTGGTTGATGTGGGAAAGTCCAGCTCACTGTGGGGAGCAACACCCTTGGGTCCTGGATGCTGTAAGATGGCAGGATGAGCAAGTCATGGGGAGCAAGCCAGTAGGCAGCACTCTTCCATGGTCTCTACACCAGTTTCCTGTCTCCTGCTTTCTGCCTTGACCTCTCTGGATGATGAACAACAAGCTGTAAGATGAATTAAACTCCCTCTCCACCCACCTCAGGTTGCTGATGGGGGAATGTTCTTCTGTGTATATGTTTCTCTTATTGGTTAATGAATAAAACACTGATTGGCTGATCGACCAGACAGGAAGTGACATAGCTGGGCAGAATCAGGATATAAGCAGGGACAAACAGGAAATTGCTCTCTTCTCTGCTGAGACACTGAGCAGTCATCATGTAGCAGGCAAAGGAGTTGCAGGTCCAGTATTTCCTGGTAAGATAAAAACACGAGGAAATACTTAGATTAATAGAAATGGATTAATAATTAAGACAGAGCTAGCCAATAAGAAATGCTAGTCATTGGCCAACATATTCTAATTTTTTTTTGTTTTGTTTTTTGAGACAGGGTTTCTCTGTATTGTTTTGGAGGCTGCCCTGGAATTAGCTCTGTAGACCAGGCTGGCCTTGAACTCACAGAGATCCACCTGCCTCTGCCTCCCGAGTGCTGGGATTAAAGGCATGTGCCACCAATGCCCGGCTAACATATTCTAATTAACATAAGTCTCTGAGTGTTCATTTGGGGCTCAAGGGCCTCGGGACCTATCAGGCCAGAAAGCTCACGTCAAAGCTTTTTGTCACGGTGTTTTGTCTCAGCAATAGAAACCATAATTAAATCAAAAGGGCTTATTTCATCTCACAGGTTACAGTCCATCACCGAGGGAAGCCGAGGAGGTAAGACTAAAGCAGAAACCAGGAATGAATGATACTTACTGACTGGTTCCTTTATCTTGCTCAGTTATCTTTCCTATATGGATGGTATGCCCACAGTGGGCTGGGGCCTCCTACATAAATCAGCAATTAATAAAATGTCCCACAGGCATGCCCATAGGGCCAATTGGATAGAAGCAATTCCTCAGCTGACATTCCCTCTTCCCAGGTGGGTCAGACTGATGACTGACTAACTATGACAGGACCAATTATGAAGATGAAGCCCAAACATCTGAGGTTCATCTAACCTCCTTCCTAAGGCTCCAGTCCCCCTGCCTCTGCCTCCAGTGCACTAGGGTTACAAGCATGTGCTACCACACGCTGCTTAACCATCTTGACAGGTTTGCAAGTGTCTACTTGCTTGCTTGATCATATTGAGACAGGTCTCTTGTTTCCCGTGCTGGCCTGAGCTTGCTTACGTAGCTGAGGATGACCCAAATCTAATTCTCCTGTCTCCTCCACCAGAGTGCTGGGTTGTAGACATGTACTGCCACATCTAGGTCATGCGGTCCTAGGTATCAAATCAAGGGACATTTTTCAATCTAGCGAACTGAGTCGTATCCCTAGTCACACCTACCTCTTTATATTGCCTGAAGAGCTTGAGGGTAAGTCATAGGCACTGCTTTGTATGATAATGTTGCTATTTGCACACTTATTTTATGATTATGAGGGTTTTTTTAAACATGCATACCCGTGCACCACCTGCATACAGAGGCCAGAAGAAAGCATCAGATTCCCTGGAGTTACAGACAGTTGTGAGGGGCCCTGTGGGTCCTGGGAACTGAACCCAGGTCCTCTGGAAGAACAGCCAGTTCTCTTAACACCCAGCTGTCTCTCTTGCCCCCCAATCATAATTTCTTAACATACAAAAAAACTGATGTAGCATGTTAAGTCAAGTACATAAAATACCTGTGTGTGTGAATGTCTGTGTGTGTGTGTGTGTGAGTTTGAGAGAAAAAGGGATCTCACACAGCAACCCCAACCTTGTAGAGCTGTTACCCTGAAAGTGAAACATAAATATATATGAGGAGCTGGAGAGATGGCTTGGTGGTTGAGAGCACTGACTGCTCTTCCAGAGAACCCAGGTTCAATTCCCATTCCCACATGGCAGCTCACAATGGTCTATAATCCCAGTTCTTATTAGGGGGGAGTTCCAGGGGACCCAACAACCATGGCAAAACACCAATGCACATAAAATAAAAGTCAATAAAATTTTAAAAATAATAATAGATTAAAAATAATAATAAAGTGAAGCATTCCCTCCTTGAGGGAGGAGGAAAGAATCTCATAAGAGCAGAAAATAAGTAAAACATACGAGGCCAGGAAGTAAATGAGACTTAAAAGGCTCAGGAAGCTCCTGAAAGTTACAGGATTCACAGGGCCCTTCTCAGGGTTATGTAAGTGGTAACAATCTCTGGGGATAGGGGCCTCTGACTGGCTGAGATGTTTGCAAGACTTCACAGAGAGCTGCAGCGGCACAGCTTTCAAGAACCGCCATGTGAGTCACTCCTGCTGGGACCTGCCTTTTCAGAATGCTGCTGTCTCTGAGTCATCCACACTCCTGTAAGTAATAAACAACTCACTGGCTCACTAAGCGAGGCCTGGGGGAAACTGTTTCCATGGTCTGCCCGTCAGAGCCTTGTCTATGGTGAACAGACATTAATTGTTCTTGGCTCCCCAGGAAAAGTCATGCAACGCTTAAGCTAGCCTAGAACTCACTAGTCTAGCCCTGAACTCAAGACAATCTTACTGTACTAGCATCTCAGATGCGGGGTGACAGGCATGAGCCATCACACTTGACGAGCAAACCCAATCCTGCAAAAATGGTATTCTTATCGCCGGGCGGTGGTGGCGCACGCCTTTAATCCCAGCACTCGGGAGGCAGAGGCAGGTGGATCTCTGTGAGTTCGAGGCCAGCCTGGTCTACAGAGCGAGTTCCAGGACAGCCTCCAAAACAATACAGAGAAACCCTGTCTCAAAAAACCAAAAAAAAAAAAAATGGTATTCTTATCATCTTCATGATTTTTTAAATGTAGCACTGTTGCTCAAAAACAAAAACAAAACCAGGGCCAGTGAAATGACTCAATGTGTAAAAGTGCTTGCCGTCAAGGCTGATGACCCGCAGTCCATCCTCAGGATCCACGCTGTGGAAAGAGACAGGTACCTGCAGGAAGTTGCCCTCTGACCCCACAGACACCACACACAATCACCTGTGGCCGTTGCCCTGAACTGTCGATGGTCTTTCACAGACAGACGATGAAGGAATGAGCTATGGAGAACATTGTTTGTACTTTTTTGTTGGTTTTTGTTGTTGTTGTTGTTGTTGTTGTTGTTGTTTGTTTTTTTGAGATGGGGCTTCTCTGTGTAGCAGTCCTGGATGTCCAAGAACATAAGAGCATAGCTATTGGGGCTGGAAAGATGGCTGAGAGGTTAAGAGCACTGATCTGCTCTTCCAGAGGTCCTGAGTTCAATTCCCAGCAACCACATGGTGGCTCACAGCCATCTATAATGAGATCTTGTGTCCTCTTCTGGCATGCAGACATGCATGGAGGCAGAGTGTTGTATTCATAATAAATAAATCTTTAAAAAAAAAAAAAGAGCATAGCTATTTACCCCGGCTGCATTCAACCCACACTGTCAACCCTTCCTGTGTTGGTGAGTCCCTGTCCTTGGAATCCAGCTGAAAACCCACAGTTGAGACCCTGGATTTTTGAGAATTTGTTCCACTCCCAGGAACAGCATTTGAGTCCAGCTGAACCTGGTTAGAGTGAGGACCCCCCCTCAAACCAGGCAAGTTCTATCTAAAATGGGGAGGAGATTAAACTGAATGCGGCTCCTCTGATAGCCGCAGGACGAGCCCCTTCCTCAGTGCCACTTGTCCTCCAGGGGCAGCTGTCCGGGCACCGGCATCCCTGACAGTCCCGATTCCCTACTCTCCCAGGGTGACGGCGGCCTGGATGGACATGCACCTCAGTGACACAGACTCTCTGAGAAGTTCCCTCTTCATCACTTGTCATCGGCTAACGTGCTGCGAACAAAAGTCTGCAAAGCTTGCAACACCAGCGGTGCTATCAGGCCAGCACTCTCTTCATGCCCTAGAGCTATTGAAAAGAAATGCTGCAACTGGAGCTTAAAAAATAGAAACTCTGGAGGCAGTGAGATGACTCAGCAGGTACTAGGATGACTGAGCCCAATGACCGGAGTTTGATCCCTGGGACCCACATGACAGAAGGAGAGAACGGACCTCACCCACGTTGTCCTCTGACCCCTGCACACGCATCATGGCCCAGCCAAACCATCAATCAATAAATCAATGTTAAAAAAGAAGAAAGAAAGAACCTCGGGGGGCCAGTGGGGTAAGCTCATTAGGTAACAGCTGGCTGCCAAGCTTAACAGCCTTTATTTGACCTCGGACACACCTGACAAGATGAGAAAACCAGTTCCTAAAAGCTGCCTTCTGACAGACACATGCATGTGCTGGCAGGTGAACAAGCGAAGGTGTGCACACGTGTGCCCACGTATGTGCATGTACACATAGTAATAATAATAATTAATAACATAAAAAATAGAAATTCACTGTTCTGGAGACTCCAACCCAAAAGGCAAGGTGTCGGTGGGACCCATACCCTCAAAAGCTTCTACATTTCAGGATGAAATGCTCCCACATCCCCAGCCAGGACAAAATGCTCCCAAGTCCCATCCCCAGCCTGCATGCTTACTGCTGACTCCTCCTCCTCTGCTGTTATCTCAGCTTTCAAGAAGTGATGGCGAGGGGCTGGGGAGGTGGCTCGGTGGCTAAGAACACTGGCTGCTTTTTCAGAGGCCTCAGGTTTGGTTCCCAGCAACCGTGTGGTAGACCCAGTATCTTCGACTTCAGTTCCAGAGCCTCTGCAGGCACCAAGCACGGACATGCACGGACATGCCGGCAAAACATGCATACCCATGGAACTAAAAGAACAACATGAAATAGATGCTCCTCGACATGGGAAAGACGCAGGCCATAGCACTGCCTTTTGAATCCTAGCTGCAGTGAAGCAGACACAGGACTGCCTGGGGGACCAGGGAGGGGGTCCTTCTTCCTGGAGCTCCGATGGTCGTCGATGTGGAAGAGCTGGCCTTCAGAGAGTCTGACCCAGGACAGTCAGTTCTTCACGGTAGCAGCGTCTCTTTCAGAAGCATGTGTCCCTTGCTGGACTCTCTCCCTAAACAGCCCCAGAAGGGTTTGGTTTGGTTTTAGTCACCAAAAGTTATGAACAGTAGGCATACTTTCTCAGCGAATCTGGAGGACTGTGACCCCAGGTCTCCTTCAAGAGTCCTTGCCTCCTGACCTAGGCCTTTCCTTTGACTGCAGGCTGAGAGCTCAGGGAGAGAAGCCTTCGGGGTAGCCCTCAAGTAGTAGCGAGAAGTGGGGAGAAATACCCCAATTTTATTGTCCTCAGGGAAGGATGAAACCGTGACAGCATCATCCTAAGCTTTCTGGAGTCCCTATTTGTGTGTAGACCTGTGTCTTCAGGGAAGCTTCCGGAGCGCCCAAGTCAAGGCAGTTTGGTCGATGCCCACGTTGTCAGTGAGCTCCCCATGGAGAGGCAGAGCTCATGTCCTCTCGGCTTCATCATCTGATCCCCCGCAAAGGGTCAAGTGCTTCATCTCAGCCACCATCGCCCTGGGAGGCCACAACCATCATTGTATCCAAGTTTACAAAAGAGAAGCCAGGCGAGGTACCTTACACCTGTAACACTGCATCAAGGAGTGTGAGGCAGGAGAAATCCCACAAGTTCAGGCCACCTTGTGCTCCACAGAGAGTTCCAGCCTGGACTAAAGAGTGAAACTCTGTCTCAAAAAGTGCAAGAAAAAAGGCTGGAAGGCCAGCAAGATGGATTAGCAGATAAAACACCCAGAACACAAGGCTAGCCGCTTGACTTAGATGCCCAGAAACCACTAAAAACAAGTTCCTGCACTCCTACAGCAAGATGGGAGACAGAGAGAATTTCCCAGAAGCTTGCAGGCCAGCTAGCCTGGGGCAGACACCAGAAAGATCTTGCCTCTACAAGGTGGAAGAAGAGTCTCTCTCTCTCTCTCTCTCTCTCTCTCTCTCTCTCTCTCTCTCTCTCTCTCTCTCTCTCTCTCTCTCTCTCTTTCTCTCTCTCTCACACACACACACCTGTCGCACCTGCTGTGTAGCCTGCATCCAAGAATGTAGCGAGGTGGTCGGGATAGATGACACAGAGACCGGTCGGTTGCTTTAAGAAAACTTTATGCTTCCCAAGTCAGCTTAGGAGGAGTCTCTCCAAGAAAAAAACGCTTCCCTTTTTAAGGACTTCTGTCATACATCTACATACAATTCTCCAACAAGACTCCCAGACTTCTCACCCTCCTGGCTGGTGGTTTAATCTCCAGCCCCAGAATCGGGGAGAAACAGCAGGGGGAGCAGGAAGAAGCATCTAGCCGTAGGGGGATCAAAGTCATGGTGTTTCAGTGAGGGAGCCCTTGTCTGAGCCCTATCAAGAGCTTTATAGCACTGAATTGTTTTCAGTAAACATTATCTCACAGCTGCCTGCTCCCAGGCCGAAGGGGAAGTGGGTCTCTGTTCGAGGTCTGGTGTCCCCACACACACCTGTACACAAACGCACACACACATACACACACACACACACACACAATGTAAAGGAAAGGAAGCAAGCCAAGAAGGAGAAAAAGAAGGAAGGAGGCAGCCAGTTGTAAGCCACAGTGGCCTCTCTGGAGCCTACACTATTAATGATTGCAAATAGTAATAATAGTTGATAAACTGTGGGAGCAAGCATCGGTACAAGGATCTCCTCACGTGGATGCCAGGGTTAGAGCCCCGCCTTCCCCACATTTTCATGAGTCTCTGATTTCTGTTCACTTATTTAGGCATCAAGAAGCATGTTTCTACCTTGCTGTGCCTAAAATCACTATGAGGCCCTGAAAAATGACAAGGAAATTCAGATCAGTTCTGGGGTGGAGGCAGAGGGAAGGAGGGGCCACCAGGGGAACAAAGGTGAGGCAGAAGAAACGGTAAATCACAGTCAGAGCTGGCAGAGGAAGGGCGTGTCTTTAGATGAGGTGACTGGGGAACCAGTGGACAGCTGCCCCGGAGGAGCAGGGTCTTTGAGAATCAGGGGTGAAGCACACTTCTCTCATCCCAACACTGGAAAAGCTGAGGCAGGGGGATCTATACAAGTCCAAGGCCAGTCTCAGCTACTTACAACAAAACACGGAGCCCCCCTGGCTACCTCTCTCTTTCTCCTGGTCAAAACAAATCAAGAGTGGAAAAGGTGTTTGGCGAGAATGACACCGAGGCCTGAGGCCCGTGGCTGACAATTAGAGACTGAGACTGCAGACTGCTCTTCAAGCTGAGACAAGCACAGAACACACAAGCCACAAACTAAGTACTCACCTTTTCCCCAGGTCTAAGAGGACTGATTGAGTAAGAGGACATCTGTGACCCAAATGGCACCCAGCTCTGCAAGCCCAGCCCCTCAGACACTTGCGTTACTGCCAACCCTCACTGATGTACGAGGATCGCAATGCCTGGACCCAGGACACCCAAACTGCAAAGCAGAAGATACTCACCTGAAGGCTCGGCGGCCGAGGCCTTGTCTTCAGCTCCGTGCTGGGAGACAGCTTCCTTGCTTGCTTTCCCTTCTTCCTGGCAAGGAAGTGGCCAGGCCAGACTGGCACACAAGGATAATAGGAGCCAGGCCAGCTGAACATTTTGTAGAGCCTAGGCCTGCACAAGCAGGACCTCTCTTGGTGGTGGTGTCAGAGCTAACAACAGCTCCACTCCCAGCATACCCCAGGTCACAGCCCAGCATACCCCAGGACACAGCCCAGCCCACTCCAGGACACAGCCCAACCCACTCCAGGACACCGCCCAGCATACCCCAGAACACAGCCCAGCCCACTCCAGGACACCGCCCAGCATACCCCAGAACACAGCCCAGCCCACTCCAGGACACCGCCCAGCATACCCCAGAACACAGCCCAGCCCACTCCAGGACACCGCCCAGCATACCCCAGAACACAGCCCAGCCCACTCCAGGACACCGCCCAGCATACCCCAGGACACAGCCCAGCCCACTCCAGGACACAACCCAGCCCACTCCAGGATACAGCCCAGCATACCCCAGGATACAGCCCAGCATACCCCAGGATACAGCCCAGCATACTCCAGGATACAGCCCAGCATACCCCAGGATACAGCCCAGCATACTCCAGGACACAGCCCAGCATACCCCAGGATACAGCCCAGCATACCCCAGGATACAGCCCAGCATACCCCAGGACACAGCCCAGTGCACTCAAATGTGACTTTGAAAGCTTTCTCACATCTCAGCCAACCCTGCCACAAGGAGAAATTCCATGAACATTCTTTGGGGGGGGGGCAGTGATGATCTCACTTGAGGGCTGGACTTGAATCTACTATAAAGCACAACCCATTCTCAAACTTACAGATATCCTCCTGCCTCTACAGCCCCCCAAATCTTGAGATTATAACAATGCACCACCGGGCCTGATTTTTGTTTGTTTGTTTGTTTGTTTCTTTTCAAGACAGGGTTTCTCTGTATTATTTTGGAGGTTGTCCTGGAACTCTGTAGACCAGGCTGGCCTCAAACTCACAGAGATCCGCCTGCCTCTGCCTCTTGAGTGCTGGGATTAAAGGCGTGCGCCACCAATGCCCAGCCTGGTTCAGCATTCTTAGTAGTCTCATTGGGCACAGACTGAGAGGCCCTGGCCTCTCCAGTGTGGGGATTGGAAAGTATGCATCACTATGCCCAGTTTTATTCTGAATTCTCTAAACTCCAGTCCCTCTGCGGCAGCTGTCCATTCTGGTTCCCTGGAGTCACCTGTGTAAAGACACATCTCATGCCTGTCAGTTCATCTGGCCAACCGAGGACAGTTCTGACTTTGTCTTACAGGAAGGTAGGGTTAGCCATGGTATCCTGGAAGGTTCCGAACGGTTTTGCCATTTGCCCAACAGGACATGCTATGCCAACGAGTCTCATTCTCTGAGAGCTGCCACACTGGTCTCCCCACACTCAGCCACGGGCAGGATTCAAATTGATGTGATCCTCCTGCCTCAGTTCTGGAATATAGGTGTGAGCCAACATACCCAGCCAAAAGAATAACTTAATGAAAGCTTATTTACAGAAGTGCTCATGTCTTTTTTTTCCCCCTGCTTGGAGACTACTTGTCTAAAAGGGGGATTCAAAACACACATGGCCCCAGGGGGTGGGAGCAAAGAACAGAAGAACTAAGTGCTCTACTCAATGTGTTTGATGTTACTTCTAATGAAAATTTAAAAATAAATAAAACCACTGTAATAGACCCCAGACCTACATAACTGACTCCATGAAGAAGACTCACTGAGGCTGTAATCACGTAGACAGCACCACCTGCCAAAACAAAAACAAAGACCTGACCCATCAAAGTCTGTAGCTCTGGGAGAGACTCTAAATGGACTAACCTGGCCTTTCGGTGTCTGCAGCTCTGCTTCTGGCTAACCGTTCCTGTTAACTGAGGTGTGCCAGCCCAGGTCATGGCATTTGTACTTTAAAGCTCACCCTGAGAAAGGCTCAGGGCCACACTGGGGTCCCAAACACGAAGTGTCATCACTGGCTAGCTAATAAAATCTTCGTATTGTCTTAAACCCGTGTCTGAGCAGTCTTCCCTGGTGTCTACCACACAACACCATAGAAAGCAGTCTGGGCATTGCTGGGCATGTGCTCTCCCAGGGTCAGGAAGGCTGAAGCAGGAAGATCTCCGTAATGGTCGGTCTTGGTGGTCAGCTTGATGGGATCTGAGATCATCCAAGGGACACACCTCTTGGCAGCTCTGTGAGAATACTCCCGGCAAAGGACTGACTGAGGGGAAGACCCTCCCGGCCCTAGAGATGGACAGCACATTCTGGCAGCAGCAGAGAGAGGGAGAGGATGGGGAAGAGATTATATGCCTTTTACCAGCCTACTTTCACTCCTTGCTGGCACACCCTTCTACCCTGTTGCTGCAGCTGCCATCCTTCACTGGCAGCAGAACCCAGACTCCTAAGCTATCGAGGTCCTCAGCCTCTAGCACACCACCTCTGGTTAGTCCACCTGGCCCTATAACACAAGTCAATCAAATAACATAAACGCATTCTATAAAGCACACACAAATTAGAAACCTGTGTAGGATACAGGATATCCTGTTTTGAAAAACAAAAACAAGAAAAAAAAAAAAAGGAGCCAGCGAGAGAGCTCAGGGAGTAGTTGCCGTGCCAACCTCATAGCTTGAGTTTGATCCCCAGACCTCATGGTGGAAAGGAAGTACAGATTCCTGAAAGTCATCCCCTGGCCTCCGGACACATCCCGTGGAACATGCATAACCTCACACATACACAACAATAATAGGATTAATTTTCAAGAAAGTATACTAACTAGTCTAGCCTCAGCTAACTAGAACAAGCTGGAGGCCGACTTGGGCCTCAAACCCAAGCCCCCTCCAAAAAAAAGAAAAAAATAGAAAAGAAAAAAATGGGGCTGGAGAGATAGCTCAGAGGTTAAGAGCACCGACTGCTCTTCCAGAGGTCCTGAGTTCAATTCCCAGCAACCACATGGTGGCTCACAACCATCCATAATGAGATCTGGTGCCCTCTTCTGGTGTGCAGACATACACGGAGGCAGGATGTTGTGTTCATAATAAATAAATAAAATCTTTAAAAAAAATAAATAAAAATAAAAAAAAATGTGAGAGGAGGAGATAGTCTGACACAGGGGATGGGGCAGTCTTGCCATTTCTGAGACAGGAGGAAATTGTCCAGGAATTCAGATGCCACATATTTCCTTTCCTTTCTGCTTCATGTTAATTTATTATATTTATGTATTATTAGTGTGTATATGTGTGAAGGCCAGAGAATGCCTTCTGGGAGTCTTTCTCTCCTTCCACCATTGTGTTCTGGAGGCTAGAACTCGGGTAGTCAGACTTGGCAGCAAGCGCTCTTACTGGCCGACCTGTTTGCTGGCCCCTGATCGGTGGTTCTTTTCTGCGGTTATGGTGGGAACTGTAACCCGAATGGTGCAGGAGGGCATGTCAGCATGCTGGAGGGGCTGTGATGATGCTGGGGGTTGTCTGACATCCAGCCAGTTTGGGCCAGTTCACCTGAGGAATTTCTAGCTCTCTGACATGGTACTCTCAAAGACAAGTAAGGTTAGGTTTGGTACTCAGGATAAAAGGGTTAGGTTTGGTACTCAGGATAAAAGGGGGGTATAAGAGCCAATGAAAAAAATAGTCCTGCGTTTTACCTGAGTACCCCATACCTTCCTTGGACAGAGCACCCCACAGTGTCCCTGCACAGACCACCGCTGCATCCTGATGCTTGGATGAATAGACTTAACAGTTCAATTGCAACAGCCCCAATATCCCAAGTTCCTGCAAACTCTTCCTATTGCCGGATCAGCCACGCCCCTGACCGCCAGCCCAGACTTCGTGCAGTGCTGGCTCGTGAAGCTGCCGTGCAAGCCCAGGATGGCTCCTAGGGGAATTCAAGAGCTAGGCTGCGGAATGAAAAGGACTGGGGGTGGGGGGTAGTTGAATCAGCTTGGCCTCAAAGGCTAAAAATAACCAGCTTTGTAGACTCCTTCCTCCAACTAGTCTAGGCCGGAAAAGGGGAGGGGGGGTGGGTGAAGGTCGTCTGCACCAATCCGGAGGAAGCTGGCCGGCGAAGACAGCTAAACAGAGCATCTACCCCAGTCTCCCCAGACACCTTAGGATACAACGCAGCTCCCATCTCTTTAAAAGGCAGCTTGAAGAGGTTGGTGGGTTCTCTTCTCCGGTCCCACAGTCTGGAGAAGAGCGTGGGCAGGCACAGCACACCACCAAGCTCCGCTCTGGTTCCCGGATGGCCACCCTGTGTTGCCTGCCCCATCTACATGAAGGCTGTGGCTGCTGATGAACCACCCAGCTAGGGTTTCATGATGGAGATGACAGCAGGAGGTCATTGAGGAAATCCCAAGTGATGCCGCAGCCTCGGGGTGTCCAGAGGGAAGTCCTGCAGGTTCTCTCAGGAAGACATGGAGCAGTAGGCAAATGTCTAGACTTGACATCATGGATCAGGGTGACACAACTCTATTATCCCAGCACTTGTGGTATTGAGGCAGGTGGATTACCTAAACTCAAAAGTGCAAGACTGTCCCAGGCAACATGGCAAAGTCCAGTGTTTAAATAGCCGGTCCACCAGCACTCCAGAGGCAGACACAGACTGGCGGATCTCTGTGTTTGAGGACAGCCTGATCTACAGAGCAAATTCCAGGAAAGCCAAGTCTACACAGAGAAACCCTGTCTTGAAAAAACATCAACAAAAATGGGTGTTTGGTACAAGTCAGTAAGCCCAGGCATGTCCTAGTGCTTACTGTATATAGGATTATTGTTTTGAAACAAGGGCTCACTATGTAGCCTAGGCTGACCTGGAACTCACAGAGATCCACATGCCTCTGCCTCCTAGGAGCTGGGATTACGGGTGTATATAACCATATGTAACTGTGTACAGTATATATTTAGGACTTTGGAAGCATTTGAAATGCACTGTGGGATAGATGATCTTGACTGCCAACTTGGTGGCATCTAGAATCTCCATGGAAACAAATCTCCGGGCACATCTATGAGGAAGTATCTAGATTGGGTATGAATTGAAGTCGGAAGATCCCCTCCAAATGTTGGTGGATCATTCCATGGGCTGAGGTCACGCAGTAAATGAGAGAGAGAGGAGACAGACACTCCTCTCCCTCTACTTCTGAGCTGCTGCTTCGGCATGACTAGCGGCTGCAAGCTCTTGAGGCTGTGACTTCCCCCTGTGATGCACTGTTCCCTAGGACAAGGAACCAAGATAAACCCTGACTCCCTCCCGTTGCTTTTGTCAGGATTTTTTTTTTTGTCACAGCAACATGGCAGTAACTAATATATGTTGCTTAAGGGTACCTAAGGGACTTTCATCTCCTCTATCTCCATCCACCTTTTCACAAGATTACTCTGTGGCTCTGCGGGGCCTTGGATGGGACAAAGACCTCAGGTGAATGTTGTTAATTGCATTGGAATTCTTGATTCTCTCCGTTGGAAAGAGGCTTCAGGCAGATTCTGGGGAAGGGACTCCTCTCCCTTCTCATGTCCCCATAATTCCCTTGTCTTTTGTCCTACTTCCAGTGTGGATGCTAGGCAGGGAAGGGGGAATAAAAAGGGACACTTCCAGGTCGCTGCTCCATGAATGCCATTTGGGAGGTACTGGGCACCTGTACCCACTTCCTCTGGTGACTGTGGCATGGCCCAGGGTCACAGATCCTTTCTGATGCAGACAGAATATCTCCCATGTCTGGAGACCCTCTGGTGACTGTGGCATGGCCCAGGGTCACAGATCCTTTCTGATGCAGACAGAATACCTCCCATGTCTGGAGACCCTGTGGAATATGCGATGTGCTGACAACATCAGCTACAAATAGGATGCTGATGTGACCACTAACACGGAGAGCTTAGCTGTATTTTTCTCTAGTCCATCTCTCCCCTTGGCTATTGTGATCTCCAGCATGAAGACAAGTTGTCTTTATCTTCCAAACGCCAGAAAAAAATGGTCTCCAGGTTTTCTTGTGTGCCTATTTTAAGTTCTTTTATCTTCGAGGTCTCAGAAAAGAACACTTAGGCTGTTACTTTGGGCTTCATCTCCCGCTGCCTCCAGACTCTGCATGTGACTGTGGATATGAGCCTTACATTTAAAGAAAGGCTAGAATCCCACACTTGGAAGGCCGAGGCAGGAGGATTGCCAGAAGTTCAAGGCCAACTTGGGCTACATTGTGAGACTATCTGAAAAAAATAAAAAATAGTTTTGTGGGTCAGCCAGCCAGAATCCTGCCCTTGGTCTCTCTCTTGGTAATTTCTGATCCCTGCCCTCTTTGTTGCTTGGCTAGAAATCCCCACTTGTCTATGCCATGCTCTGGTTTGAACTCAGTTTAATGGCTCCTGAATAGAATATTAAATATCCTTTCAACACTTTACTGTCCAACTCTGGATCACCTCTATCTCCTCCTCCTCTTTCTTTCTTCTTCTTCTTTTCTTTTTTTTAAAAACAGTCTCACATAACCCTGATTGACTTCAGATTTGCCACATAGCTAGGAATGGACTCTTGACCCTCCTGCACACACAACACATGCACACATAACGCACATTATCTTTCCTATTTTTTTGGAAGGCAGGGTCTCACTATTTAACCCAGGCTGACAATGCCCTTGCCTCAGCCTCTGAGTGCTGGATTACAGGCGTGTGCCACTGTGTGCAAAACTCAGTTCATCTATGAAGGTGGTATCAACCTAGACTACCCTTATGCTCTGTTGCACTAAGGACTGAAAAAGAGCAAGACCCTGAAAAAAATGCCCCTTCCCTTCTCCCAAAGTTAGCTGGTGCTGAAAAGAAAGGTCCTGTAGGAGAAAGAAAAGACAGACAGGACGGCCCCATTGAGCAGAGGCGTCTTTAGCTACATACACCATGCTTAGGCTAACTCTCTCCCAGAACTGTGTGGAAACAGGAGAATCCCCTAAAGTCATCCTCCCATGGGACTGGGTGTAAGCACTGACTGTCTTCAGGTCACATTGAAAATCTAGAAACCCCCAAGACATTGAACTACATACTAATACTGAGGGCTTTGTGTCAAAAAGTCACCTAAAAGAGTAACAGTGCAGCCTGGGCTCCAGTCCTAGGTTATTTCGGGTATTTTAAACCATAAGTGCAATTAAAAAGAAAATCAATTTTCTCAAAAACTAAAAGACAATCAAGTTACATAAGCTCTCTCCCAACAAACACAGCCATGGTTTCTGGGAGTCTGTCTATGGCATCTGGGCACTGTTTAGACACCAAATTACTTAGCCAGGAGACAAGAGTGTAGAGAGTTCCAGTCACCCAATCAAGAAGCTATTAAAATATGAGTCATGAATCTCCAGTCCTGCCACAGCTCGCCGAGGACACTCTGACACCCTTATCCTTGCTGGGAGCCAGGTCTGAGGAGCTGGGATGTCTTGGCATTCTGCCTTCATCTCCTCTTAGCTGTAACCTGAGGTGGCCACACGCATTTATCATCAGAGGCCTTCTGCTTTCTTATGCAAAAAAAAGACCTGTTCCACCAAAAGTCCCAGCTTAATTGGGTTTTACCCTCAGCCTTAGCCTTAATCCCGAGTGTTTCCCACTTCCAGAATCTCTGTGCCTCTGGCAGTGAGAGAGCAACCAAGCTCTTAATGAACTTGATTCATTCCTGTCCTCCAGAGCCAAGAGTCGTCTGACCTTGAGTCTGAGCTCGGTAAGGATCTGTCTGTCCTATAGCTAGGTATCTGGAGGTAAACTGACTGAGAGAGAAAAGAGTGTCCTCAGACGGTGACTGGCAGGGAGCTTGAATAGCTCTGGGCCCCATCCCAACAACACTAGGTGGTGAGAAATGCACCCCACCTAGTCCAATGTTTGGTCCCCAGCTGGAGGCATTGTTTGGGGAGGCTTAGGAGGTGAGGCCCTGTTGGAGGAGGTGTGTCGCTAGAGGTGGGCTTCGAGAGTTTAAAGACTGGAGCCGTTTCTGGATACTCTCTGAGCTCTGTGCTCAGAGTTCAAGAGGTGAGTGGTCCACCCCCCCCCCTTGCTCCTGCTGCCCTGCCTTTGTTCCACCATCCTGGGCTCTAACCCACTGGAACCATGAACCCAAACAGCCTTTCTCCTTCGCAAGTTTCCTTGGTCATGCTGTTTTATCACAGCAATAGAAAAACAGCGGATACACTAATGCTGAGGTGATCAGTGTCTGTCACCCATTCACACACTGACTAGGAACTTGTGCTGCGGCCTTTGTCCTTTAAACAGCTGTCACGGCTGTCACATCGGCTGGGGGGAGGATATACCAATGTTACTGTGGTGGCAGGAAACCTAATTCCAGCTGGTGACAGAACCCTTCACCCGAGAAGATAATTGTGCCATCTATTCCCATGCCCTCCTGTGTTAGAAAGTGGGGAAAGGAATATTTCTACCCTTACACACTTCCAATCGACCTTTTATCTATCAGCTGCCCTTTGATGTTTCTAGACGACACAGTCTACTTACTTATTATAATAAGCGGGTTATTTTTTTAAATGATTCTGGCTTTAAAATTTTTAAAAAAGAAGGAGAAAAGTTGTCCAATTCAAAAGGAAGTGAAGTAGGTGGAAAGCCAGATGTGGTGGCACAAACCTGTAATCCCAACACTAGAAGACTGTAGAGGCGGGGTAATCAGTAGCCCAAAGGTTATCCTTGTCTACAGAAAGTGTTTAAGGCAGCCTGGACCCTGTCTCAAAACAAAACACAAAATGGGAGAGAAAAAAACCTTTGGTTTGTGTCTACAAAGTCAACCAATCATGTATCCACAATAGGTGCTCAGTTATAACAGCTCAATTGGTAGAGTATTTGCCTAGCATACTCAGGACTCTGGGTTTGATCCCCAGCAACACATAAAACTGGGCATGGCAATGCAGGTCTATAACCCCAGTCCTGATGAAGTAAGTCATCCTCATCTACATGAGTTCAAGGTCAGCCTCCTTAGTGCTGAGTACAGACATATGTCACCATACCTGGTTTAAAAATTAATGTTATAAACACTTGACTTACAAACCTGGATTGGTAGTACATAATTATACTTTCAGTGCTCAAAATGAGGTACAATCAGGAGTTCAAAGTCATCCCCGGCTGCATATTTAGTTTAAGGCTAGCCTAGGCTACACGGGACCCAGTCTCAAAAGAAGAGCAAAATACTTGAATTGCATTTTAAACATAGCCTTGAAAGGAAAACAAGACTACTTCATTTTCTTTGCTGTTATTGTTTTTCAGCATGTGTTTGCGCAGGGGAGGCTGGGAATGACCTTGGTTGTCAGACTCAGGAACACAGTCTACCTCTTTTGAGGCAGGGTCTCTCACCAATCTGAACTTACCAACTAGGATAGTTCCCCCCTTTCATCTCTGTGCGTGTGATACGTGTCTCCAGTTAAAAGCATCTTAGTAGTAAAGGATTTAGTTCAGCTTAGAGGCTGCGGTCCATCACTGAAGGAAGCCAAGGCAGAAACTCAGCAAGACTTGAGGCCAAAACCGTGGAGGAACTCACTCAGCTAGCTTTCTATCCAGCCCAGGATTTAAGTGCCCAGAGAACGGTACTTTGGATAGTGAGCTGGGCCCTCCTATTTCAATTAACAGGGAGTGCAATCCTTATAGACGTGCCCACAACCCAATCTGATCTGGGCAGTCCCTCTGCTGAGAACCTTCCTCGGGTGACTCTAGGCTACATCAAGTTAATGATTAAAACTAACTAGGTATGGTAGTTTAAATGTAATTGGGCCCAGTAATCCTAAAGGAAGTAGCACTATTAGGAGGTGTGGTCTTGCTGAAGTAGATGTAGCCTTGTTGGAAGAAGTATGAAGTATGTGATGGTGGCGGTGGGCTTTGAGGTCTCTTTTGCTCAAGCCTCGCTCAGTGTAACAGTCCACTTCCTGTTGTCTTCTGGTCAAGATGTAGCCAGCACCGCATCTGCCTGCACACCGCCACGCTCCCCACCATGATGATAATGGACTAAACCTCTGAACTGTACGCTGTAGGGGAGATCTCATGTACCTGTACAGGCGTGGTCACCTCAACTAAATGTTTTTCCTTCTAAGAGTTGCCATAGCGCCTCTCTTTCTGCCATTTCTCTAAGGAGGCGGTCTCTCCCTTTCTCTCTTCTCTCCCTCACTTCCTCCACTCCCTTCCCCCAATAAAACTTCCTTCCCATGTTAAAAAAAAAAAAAGAGTTGCTATGGTCATGGTGTCTCATCACCGAAACAGAAACCCTAACTAAGACACTAGGACAGCTGGGTTGGCTGGCCAGCAAGCCCCAGAGATCTCCCTGCCTCTACCAGGGGCTATAAACACACATAACCATGACCCAACCTCTCATGAGCAGTTTGGGGACTGAATTTAGGTTCTCGTAAGACCAGTGCTTCACTGACTCAGTTACCCCTACCCCAGCCCTACTTTTGTTTTCTGAGACAGGGTCTCTCTTTCTGAGTAACCCAATATGATTTTATATACTCTATAGCCTAGGCTTGCCTGGAATTTGAAGTAATCTCCTGACTCTGGCTCCTGGAATTGGAATTACAGGTGTACCACCGCAACAGTTTAAGATTGCCTGCCTGCCTTCCTTCCTTCCTTCCTTCCTTCCTCCTTCCTTTCTCTCTCCCCCCCCCCTACTCTTTTGACAGGGTTTCATGGACCTGAACTTTCTATATAGCAGGAGATTTGAATTCCTGACCCTCCCCTCTCCATCTCTTGAGTATGTCACCACATTTACTTTAGAATACTTTTCCAGGACCAGCTTGATGGCTCAATTAGGCAAAGCCCTTGCCCCAAAAGCCTGATGACCTGAGTTTGACCCCTGGAGCCCATCTAAGGGTAGAAGGTGAGAACCAATTTCTGAAAGACGTCCATATGCTCATCGTAACACACAAACAATCCCACATATACATCATACACACATAAGCATAAAAGTATGTATAGGCTATCTTTCATTATTCGACAGTTTCATAGACGTTATACCCACCGCGACACATATCTCTCTCCCGCCTTTATGTCCTCTCCCTTTTCTTTTCTTTTCTTCTTCTTTTTTTTTTTTTAACCCACTGTGTCCAATTACTGCTGCCAGTTGGAATGCTGAAAGATCGTGTGCAGATTTTATTCAGGCAACCGTAGCTGCGGTGAGATCAGGTGCGCATGCCCAGAACACAGTGCCTTGCAGGATTCCTCCCTGCCCCTGCCTTGGGCAAAGGCTGGAGTGTTTGTGCGGGGTTTGCACATGTGAGGGCAGTGCCCACAGAGACCAGAGACAGCGTCAGGTCCCTTGGGGCTGGAGCCACGGACACTTGTGGGCTGCCTGATGAGGGTGCGGGAACTGAACTTGAGTCCTTTGGATGATCAGGACATATTCTCTCTAGCCTCTCATCATTATTATTTTTTTAATAGAGACAGCTCTCTTTGTAGCACAGGCTGGCATGGAATTGCTGTATAGCCCAGGACGACCTCAGACTCACGGCAGTCGCCCGCGCACTGAGCCACCATGTCCAGCATTTGAAGCTATCTAGACACACAGTAAGCATTCTGTTACTATCTTTACCATTTAAGCACACTAGTTGATAGTCTGACAACATGGCAAGAGAACAGAGGAAGGAAGGAAGTCGGTTTGCAAGGCCACTTGCTCAATTCATTTCCCTGGAGGGAAACGTTGACACGCTGAGGGGTTCCATAGTACTGCTTTTGCTTTTGTTTTCTGAGAGTTTTGCTGTGTCAGTCGCCCAGGTTGGCCTTAAACTCACAATCCTCCTACCTCAGGCTCCCATATGCTGAGGTTGCAGGCTGTACCACAAGCCCAAATAGAATCACCTTTTCTTTAGTGATTCAGCAGTCTACATTCTGGTGTGGTGCCTACACACACACACACACACACAAAGAGAGAGAGAGAGAGAGAGAGAGAGAGAGAGAGAGAGAGAGAGAGAGATCTACAAATGCAGATTTTAACCTTGAGTTCCATGGCTAGAAGCCTGTCATTTAGGGCATTTTGTCCCCTTCAGGTCTGTAAAGATGAGAGCTCAACATCCGTAATGGAGCTGTGTGTAGAAGCTAGGAGGCAGTGGCTTCCCTTCTTAGCAATGAGGCTGTTTTAAAAAAAAAAAAAAGTTATCCAAGGAAGTCACTTAAGCACTGTTTCCTTGTCTTCGGGAAGGAAAGGATCGTCTGATGCCCTTTCCTTGTCTGCAGAGAGGTTTGTGCCGTCTGCGTAAACACTGCCAGGAGCTGTGTCCAGAGTGTCCTTCGCAGCAGAGACGCGCGTGAGGGAGAGTTTACTCTGAGTTCACTGATGTTTCAGAAATTCGGATGACTGAGTGACTTGAAAGCGGATATTCAGGCTATCCCTGCACTTCCTGTCTTTGGGTATCTGGCACAGGATACTATGAGTTCAAGGCTTCCCTAGGCAGCACAGTGAGTTCACACAATGTATAGAGACCAAGAAAACCCTGAACGCATCTTTTCTGTATGATTATTTCTTGGTTGGTTTTTTTTTTTTTTTTTTTTTTGGTTTTTCAAGACAAAGTTTCTCGTATTGTTTTGGAGGCTGTCCTGGAACTTGCTCTGTAGACCAGGCTGGCCTCGATCTCACTACCTCTGCCTCCAGAGTGCTGGGATTAAAGGCATGCGCCACCAATGCCCAGCATTTCTTGGTTTTTATTTGGGGTTTGTTATTGTTGTTCAGGTATGGAAGACTAAACCTTAAGTTTGTTAGGCAAGTGAACAAACAGTTGTGATTCTCCTGCCTCCGCGTCTCAAGCGTTTGGATTGTACGAGTGAGTCAACCCATTCTTTCTAAAAGCATTTGTCTTAAAAATTACTAATATTGTCTCACCCAGATGTAGTAGCTCATACCTGAAATCCCAGTGCTATGGAGGCTGAGTCAGGAGAATCCCAAACTTGAGCAATCTTGAGTAACATAGTTTAGTTCTAGGCCAGCCTAGGCTGTATAGTGAGACCCTATCTCAAAACCCCAGCTACCCAACCATCGAAACACAGACTGTTTCTGAGTGTGCATGACATCCAGGTGTGTATGGAACTGTCTTGATGGCTAATACATTCAAAGAATTGTATTGAGTTATTCTTTTTATTTTTATTTTTTTAAAAACAGTTTATTTTTGCTTTCTGTGCATTGGTGTTTTGCCTGCATGTATGTCTGTGAGGGAGTCAGATCTTGGAGTTACAGACTGTTGTGAGCTGCCATGTGGGTTCTGGGAATTGAACCTGGGTCCTCTGGAAGAGCAGTTGGTGTGCTCAACTTCTGAGCCATCTCTCCAGCACCCTGGAAATTTTCATTTTTATTTCATGTGTACTTGCTATGTAGCTCAAGCTGGCCTCAAACTTGCAGCAAGCCTCAGGCTTCATTCTCTCTAGTGCTGAAATTTTAGGCACGTGTCCCCATGGCTAGACTCATGTTGGTAATTATGGATGTATATGCAAGGATCCTAGGAACCAAGATGTCCATCTGAATGTCATCTTATTTATAAGTGACATATTGGCTTCTCATAGCTATCATAGTAAGTACAAAATAAGTCTCTGCTGATGGCTTTAAGCACTGGCCTGCATATGTGTGTGTGTGTGTGTGTGTGTGTGTGTGTGTCTGTGTGCACAGCATGGTTTCACATGTAACACTGATACTCACTACATAGCCTAAGGTGTCTTTGACCTTAACAACAGTTTCCATCTCAGCCTCCCAAATTCTGAGTTTCTGTCTGGTGGTGAGTCTGTTGTGAGATCTCTTGCTGTTCTACTCACTGCTCACTATGAAGGACCTGACAAGAGGCATTCATCACTGAGATCAAATACGGAAAGTGAATGGTAAGATGGAACATTATCTGCATTTTGTGTCTTTTTTTCCTCTCTGTTTTCTTGTTGTCTGCTTGCTTGTTTGTTTTGAGGCAAGGTCTTGTTATGTAACCCAGGCTGGTCTAAAGCTGGAACTCCTCCAACCTTGGCCTCCTGGGTGCTGGGATTGCACATGTGTAGCTACACACCATGCCTGGCTTTATCATATGTTTTAAAAGATCAAAAGCTATCATTGTAATGTCACTAAATAAGTGCTATCACAAAACATAGAATCCCATTTAATCTTAGCTGTAGCTCCCCCAGTCTAGCTTCAAGGTCAACCATCGTTTAGAAAATAATGTTGCAGAGCTAATATAACGAGCAATATCCTGCTAAGAATTATTTTGGGAGGCTCCTTCAAAAGCCTCTCCGTGCTAGGACCAGAATCCACAGATCGTTTTATGAAAGAAGAGTTAGGTCAAATGGCGGCTACACTGCAGAGCCTGGCTCTGGCCTCATCTGCTTCCATGTGGGCCTCTCTGCTGGAGAGTCAGCCAGTTCATCACTGAGAACTAATCTGAAATCCCAGGTCCACATGGACCATGACTTTGGCTCCCACATGCATAGGTGTGTACAGCAGAGAGTTGGCGCCTGCTTTGGGTCTTTGACAGAAGCCAAAGCTGGTAATCTGGAACAAAAAGGTTTTAAGGCTAAAGGAGCGCTGAAGAGACAGCCCAACAGTTAGCAGTGTTGCTGCTCTTACTGAAGATCCAAGTTTGATTCCCAGCACACACACTGCAGCTCACGACCATATCTGTAACTCCAGTTCCACTGGATCCAATGCCCTCTTCTGACGCCAAGGCACGGCGTACATCCAGGTAAACACTTTTACACATAAAGTAAAATGAATAAATCTTTAAGAAAAAAAAAAAACAGACTAAAGTGAAAAGCACCAAGGTGAAGTGAATCCAGGTAACAGACTCACCTGCTGGTGTGTGGCATCCTTAGGTTTGAGACTGTGGGACACAAATTGCATCATGCAGGACTCCTGCAGTTCCAAGAGAAGGCAAACACTTTAAAGTTCTAACTGGACTGTAGTGAGCTGTTCTGTCTTAATCAATCATCATAGCACTGCATGGGAGGTAGAAGGTTCTAATGGCCAGAGTGCCAAACTGCTGCTGTTCCACATCTGGCCCTGGTGACACATGTCTGTAATCCCAGCATTTGAGGGGTAGAGCAGGAGGATCAATAACTCAAAGTCATCATTAGTTACACAGCAAGTTTGAGGTCAGCCTCAGCAACATGAAATCCTGTCTCAAAAAATAAGAAAGAAAGAAAGAAGGAAGGAAGGAAGGAAGGAAGGAAGGAAGGAAGGAAGGAAGGAAGGAAGGAAGGAAGGAAGGGCAACTCCAGGGCACATTATTAAGCCTCCATCTTCCTTTCTTCAGGGCACAAGACCCCTGAGAGACAGGCCTGCCACAGTAATTATTATTGAATTAACCAAGCATGTATTTAGATCTTTGGCTGTATAAAACCATGGTGCCATCTTTTTTAAGTTTCATCTTGTGTGTGTTGTATGTCTGTGTACCATGTGTAGGCAGTGTCCCCAAAAGTCAGACATGGGCATCATATTACTAGAACTGGAGTTACAGGCAGTTGTGGGTTCTGAGACTTGAACCCAGGTCCTCTGGAAGAGCAACCAGGGCTCTTGAGCACTGGACTGTCTCTCCAGCCCTGATGGTGCTTATCTTTAACATCTTGTCCCCACTCTCCAGAAAGCCCCTTTGTTATCCTGCCCAACCACAAGTGTCCCAAGTCTCCTAAAATAACCAAACTAGGGAGGACTCTAAAGCCCCACTTTCTCAGTATGCAAAAGGCTAATGGTGATAATATCCCCGGGTGATGTGAAAAGACATTTACACTAGGGAACCACACTGACCAAAAGACAGATACCATCCGAGTCCAACGTGGTAAATCAATGAGTTTTGCTCACAGGAATATGGGTGAAGGCTCACTTATAGGAGCAGAAATGAATCAAACAGCTGCATCACCAAAGCCCACCCCAGAATAGGCAACAGCACACAAAAGCTGGAAACCTGGAGCTCACTTACACAATGTGCAGGCAGCTCAACAGTTTGGAGAGTGTCCTTCTCAGACAGCTGGACTGGTCTTTTTTCCCTCCAGGCAGCTCAGCTTGTCTAAGACTGTCTCTCAACAGTCCTCTCCCCTTATACATGCTTGGGAAAGTTGGAACCCAGTGAATCTGGTCAGTTTCGGGGACTTCCTGAAGCCCCTGAGTTGTTTACTTCCTGATACTCCTGGCGGAATGAGCGTTTCGCTCGCCTTAGACTCTCCAGTTCCCTCGCCTCCTCTTTAACACCCTCCAAAATGGAAAGTTTTCATCTTAGAGGAACCGCTACACTGCAAATTAGAGTTGTGTAAAAATCCTTACTCCAAGGCTCTATAAAACAACGCATGCCAGTCTCTGATGGACCTGGAAACTGTCTATCAGTAGGATGAAAAGAGAGCAGGCAGGGTGATGGAGGTGTTTGCCTCAGGTGTTGCTGGAGGGGCCCCTAGAGAGAAGGGGTCCCTCGTGTGGTCTCTGGTCAAATAGTGATCAACAACTAGCAAGCCCCGGGTCACCCTGTGCCCGTCAATCAGACCATCCGTATCTCAGAGCAGCTCGAGATGGAGCCTTCAGATGGGCAGCCTTCCGGGAAGAGCAGCTGATGAGGCTGGAGAAGCTCTGGGGGGGGGGGTGGATTCTGAAAGCCACATGCTGCTGTTGTTTTCACTAATATGATTTTTTTTTAAATGCTATCCGGATGACATTCAAGTGTGAGCTCAGCACTTGAGAGGTGAAGGGCGGGGGAAAGGGACATGTGGGGGGAGTGAAGAGTTCAAGGCCAGCCTGACTGTGTGAGAGCCTTTCTCAAAAGAAGCCTTTTCTTTTTTTTTTTTTTTTTTTTTTTGCTGACTGCCGTGAATGACGTTGGAGCTGTCAATGAAATCTGCAGTGTTTCACAAGGGATGTTCCCGCCAACGCTACTTCCAAGTCACTGCTTTCCCCACAGGAGGTTGAGCCCAAGCTCTCCCAACAGCTTCTCTATGAGTTGCCACTGCAACATTATTTACCGTGTGTCCTTAGATACACGTCTCATATCATTAAACTGATGTCTTACCCTTTACAGTGAAGGGTAGGTTATCTTGAAAATACCGCATCACAATGAGACTTGACACAAACTGAAGATTAGAAAAGTTACTGTTGCCATGAGTTGCATCTCTATATACTCATATTAGGAGAAGTGATATGTGTGTTGCATAGCTATGGTTTTTTTAAGTTATTGTTTTACGTATATGACTATTTTAATGCATGTGTGTAAGTGTGTCACACGTGTGCAGTGCCTGTGGGAGCCAGAAGAGAGAGCACCAAGTCCTCTAGAATGGGAGTTACAGGTGGTTTTTGAGCTCTGTGTGGATCCTGGGACATCTGCAAAAGCAGCCAGTGTTCTTACCTGCTGAGCCATCTCTCCAGCCAATTGTTCCGATTTTTGAAAAGCATTTCCTGCTTGGGGAGGGAACCCTAGCAAGCCTTTAATCATAGCACTGGGGAGGCAGAGTCAGGTGGATCTCTGAGTTTGAGGCCAGCCTGGTCTACAGAGCAAGTTCTAGGATAACCAAGACTACACAGAGAACCCCTGTCTCAAAATAAACAAGTAGATAAATATAAAAGTAATAGTAATAGTATTTCTTTTATTTTTGAGATCATAATTATAATAAAATTGCATCATTCCCCCCTTCTCTTTCCTCCCTCCAAACCTCTCCTACGTATCCCTCCTTGCTCTCTTTAAAATTCATGGCCTCTTTGTTGTTACATGCATTATGTATATATGAATATACATATATATGTATATATCTAAATATAGCCTGCCCAGTCTGTATAATGTTACTTGTATGCATGTTTTCAGGGCTGACCATCTGGTATTGGATAACCAATCGATGTGCTTTTCCCTGGGGAACACTGTTTCTCCTGCTCTCAGCATTCCTCAGCTGTCTTAGCTCACCAGGTAGGGTTGAAGCCTCGTGGTCTTTTACCCATCTAGTTTATCACGTCTGTTGTTGTCTTTGTCCAGCTGGATATAGATTCTTTTTTTTTTTTTAGTTTTCCATTTTTTTAGTATTTATTTTTTATTTTATGTGAATTAGTGTTTTGGCACAGGTGTCAGGTTCCCTAGAACTGGAATTACAGACAGTTGTGAGCTGCCTTGTGAGTGCTGGGAATTGAACCGGGTCCTCTGGAAGAGCGGTCAGTGCGCTTAACCACTGAGCCATCTCTCAGCCCTACGGGTGTAGAGCTTCACATTGTTAGGAGCTACAGTCGTACAGCAAACTCCCCGCTCCTCTGGCTCCTACACCTTCTCACCACCACCCCTCTTCTGCAATGTTCACTGAGCCTCAGCTGTTTGTGGAGGTAGCCAATGGGACGGAGTTCCACAACTCTGTATTTTGATTGGTTGTGGTTTTCTGAAAAGATCTCCATCTATTCAAGAAGTTTCCTTGATAAGGGTTGAGGACTACACCTGTCTCTGGGTATAAGGACAAATATTTACAGAACTAGTTAGAGATTATGCTGGTTTAGTAGAGTGGTAGTTGGAGGTTCTCCTCCAAGATCCTGACTTCACTAGACCTGAGCATTCAGCTAGGCTTGCAGTACCAGGCACGTTTTTCCTCTTGTTGAGAGGCCCAGTCCAATTCGAGAGCTGTTGGTTACCCCCAAGGCACACCTGCCACTACGCTACCCTGAGGGCTGCTGCTGTGTTCATGGGCATCGTGGCTGGGTAGGACTGTAGTTGGCCTCCCTCCTTTGGAAGCTTGCATGGCACTTTTGGTACCGTGAAAGCCAGTCCTCAGGGAGGGAACAGTCAGATTTAGTTCCAGATCACATCCTCTGGACCCTGCAGCTAGAGTACACGACATCCTTAGAAGTAAGGGTTTGCTTCATTCAGTGGCTGATGGAAGCAGAGGCAGACTCCCATGGCTAAGCACTGAGCTGAACTCAAGAAAGCCAGTGACAGAGAGGGAGGACTGATGATCAAAGTGATTAAGACTGGGCTGGTTTAACCCCCAGAAACAGCTGGCCTGACAAGGGTTAGCTCTTGAATCCCAGACTGATGCCTGGGAATCCAGCATGGGACTGATCAAGACCCCCCTGAATATGGGTGTCAGTGAGGAGGCCTAGGTAATCTATTGAGCCTTGGGTAGTAGATCAGTATTTATCCTGGGTATACAAATGGACTTTGGGCTCCCATCCAACAATGAGAGATGCACTCTGACCATGAACTCTTGGGGGAGGGTCTAGGCCCTGCCCTGGATGAAATGATAGACTATGGACACCCCCATGGAGGGCCTCACCCTCCCTGGGGAAATGAGGAGATATTGGGGGGTTGGTGGGAGGGCGCGGGAGGAGGGGATGGAAACAGAGAGGAACCTGGAATTGACATGTGAAGCAATCTTGTTTCTAATTTAAATTTAAATTTAAAAATTATATATATATATATATATATATATATATATATATATGAAGTAAGGGTTTGCCTTCCATCTCTGGGGGGAGCCAAGAGTAATTGCAATAGTCTATCATGTCAGGGGAGTCTCTTGGACAACCCTATATTTGAGTTTTTAGAAGTGAAAATTAGGAGACTTAATTTAAGAAAGATGAAGTATTTTTCCTGAGGGGGAGGAAGCATGCATAACTCAATTAAATCTTAACTCTTATTGTTGTTGGATTTTGTTGTTGTTTTGAGATAGGCTCTCATGTAGCCCAGGCTGGCCCAAAACTCACTGTGTATCTGAGGATGACTTTGGATGCCTGTCTTACGCCCACCTCGTAAGCGTCTGCACCACCATGCTCAGCCTATGCATTGCTGGGAACCCAACCCTAGGCTTTGTGCACGGCCAGGCAAGGGTTCTACCAACCCAGCCGTGCCCCTAGCCCAGCCTCACACATCTTTACACTTCTGTACTTTGGTCATGTGAGATCATGCGTGGGTTTGTCTTGCTGTGGTTATTTCTGAGACAGTATCTCATGTAGCTCATGCTATCCTCGAATGTGCTGTATAGACCTGTTAAGAGAAGCTATTTCCTTGAGAGAAGCCTTCCTGCCAGCCTGGTTCCAGAGCCGCATCAGTCCCAAATAAACACACAGGAGGCTATATTAATTATGAAGCTGTTGGCCTTGCTTGTTTTTTACTGGCTAGCTCTGACTTAAGTAATTACCCCATAATTGTTAATCTAAGTATTTCTCTTACCGGAGAATAGTTCCGGGCTCCTACCCCATGGTGTTACATCTTGAATCTCTTGTGTTTCTCTTTCCCAGAATCCTCCTAGACTCCTAGTCCCACCTATCTAGATTCCTATTGGCTCAACAGTGCTTTATTGACATAAGACTTCCCCAACATAGACCAGGTTGGCCTTCCTGATCATCCTGCTGTCCTGGCAAGAGTGAAGAAATTCCAAAGAGACACCTGGTTTCCTCCCTTTAGTTATCCAGCTGCTGAAACAATGGACCCCAGTGAATTGAAAATGTCCCCAGGAATCTCACATTGAGAGAAGAAAACATGCTGAATCCTGGTGACAACCGGAACACACACACACACACACACACACACACACACACACACACACACGCACGCACACACGCACGCACCCACGCACGCACTCGCCTTGTCTCGGCACGATCTGACACCTTGTCAAACCACCTTACAGGAAACACTGAAGCTGAGACCATGATGGACCAGTGGTGGGCACCGACACACTTAATCAGAACTGCTTAGCTATACATCCCTCTTGCACCACTCTATTTAAACCGAAAGCTCATGTTCCGATCCCAAAGATAAACTTGGAGCAGAAAATGGGACTTGAGCTCTTGTTCCTATTCCCAAGCGCCCCCTTCTCTGTTTGTCACTATTATTTATCTCTCTAATCCATCCGTTTGTCAGTCCTAGCCAGCTACGACGTCCAGGCCCCAGGCTCCCGTCCTAACTGCTGAGTTGACGCTGCCTTCTGCTCCCAGGATCCCACACATCATCATAGCTGCCTTAGGATTTTTCCATTTATGTTCATCTGTGAAACGTATCTATGAAAAACTAATATAAAATAGTATACATCAGACTCCAGTCAGTGCCCAGTGAACAGGAGACCCATGCATGAAATGTTTCTTCCTCAATGTCAAACTTCCAGAGTCTGGGTGACCTGCTGTCAAGTGGGCAGGAAGTCATCTAACAGTCTCCTTTACACAGCACTGTGACAGCACTGTGAATGACTCAAATGTGTTTTCCTTCAGCTGCTCGATGGAGATAGTGCCGGTGGCTGTGTCTGAGCAAAAGCACATACACAGAAAGACAGACAGACACACAGAAAGAGACAGACAGAGATAGACAGATACACAGTAAGACAGACAGACACAGAGAGAGACAGACAGATAGACAGATACACACAGAGAGAGACAGACACACAGAGAAACAGAGAGATAGACACAGAGAGACAGACACAGAGAGACATCCTCAGTGCTATATCTAAATACCAGAAACATATAATGTCTTGTTCTGACCCAGAGCAAGGCTGCCTAAGTCCAGACTCTGCTTTCACCCCTAATTAACACACAGAAAAAGTAATTTGGCCATTTTTGTTTGTTTCATTTGTTCTGATGTTCTGAGGCAGGGTCTCGCTATGTAGTCCTGGCTGCTTGAGACTCACTATGTAGATCAGGATGGCTGAGAAATACCAGCAGTCATCCTGTCTCCACTCAAACCCTGCTAAGCAAAATTTCCTCCCTCCCTCCCTCCCTCCCTCCCTCCCTCTCTCTTTCTTCTTGTGCTATAAATTGAACTCAGAGTCTCATGTGTAGTAGGTAAGTGCTCTACCACTGAATTACATGCCAAGTCAATAATTAATCTTTCTATACCTAGTTTTCCCCATCCCCAAAGGTTTGCTATTAATAGTCCTATGTCTCATGGTAAGTAAATTACTGTGATACATGTGACACACTTCGAACAGGGCCTGGCACATAGTAAGTGCTCAATAAACATTACTTATGATCACGGATGATGGCATTTTGAGCATAAGGTAGAATTCTTGGGTGGCTTGCTTCCTTCCCCAAGCCCGAGCCAAATGCCCCCTCACCAGATGGCCGCCTGCTTCTGGGGAGGGAGAACCATCTGCTTTGCTTAGAGTGTCAGGAGCACAACTCTACAGTGAACGAGAAGGCTTTTAACTCGGGGAAAGTCGAGGTAAGAACTGCGTTTTCACTAGAAGTACTGCACCACAGGAAAAGAAATTGGGATATGACCTCCTTAAGCAAGGAGTCCTGGGGACCAGCAGGAAGCCATGCTCCAAAGCTCGCCTCTCCACTGGTGCATGGCCTTTTCATCTCTGGGGTGTAGTGTGAGAACTCAGGGAGTTTTGGTTTTTTTTTTTTTTTTTTTTTTGTGGGACTCACCATGCCACCAACTCCATCCCCAGACCGCAGACACCCATCTTGCTCTGCCTGCCTCATGGCCAAGGACTAAGTAGAATGACAGTGGAGGCAAAGGGAAGAAACTTGTGGGGCTTGTTCTTTTGCTTGAGAGAGGATCTTACTAAGCAGCCAGGGCTGGCCTAGAACTGCTCCTAGATGAGCTGTATCCTAACCCTCTTGTATCTCTGACTGCAGTTTAAGTGGTTACTAAATAGCATGCTCTGGTGCTATTCATTTTATACAGGAACCAGTAAACTTCCTCGACTCATTTACTAAATCTCCTTTCTTTGTCCATTGTTTCAACTCCAGACATTTATGCATTTATCTGAGTTGTGTCACATTATCATCTGATATTCTTTCTTTTATTATTATTTGTGTGTGTTCACGCACTTGTGTGTGCGTGCGCCTGTGAGCGTGTCTCTGTGTGTGTGTGTCTATGTGTGTATGTATGTCGGGAAGAGAGACAGAAATACAGTGCGTGGGGGGGGAGAGAGTTTGTGTGTGTGTGAGTGTATGTATCTTTAGTGTCTCCATGCATGTCTAAGAGAGAACGGGGGTATGTTAGGGGCCAGAGGAAGATGTTGGGTACCCTGCTCTATCACTTTTGGCCTTCCTCTCTAGAGACACGGTTTGTCACTGAACCTGGAGCTAGATTGCTGGCCTGCAGGCAAGCCCCACCAATGCTTTTTCCATGGGCGCTAGAATCCAAACTCTGTTTGCACAGTAAGTGCTCTTACCCATTGAGCTACCTCTCTAGCCCATTTACCTTATTTATTTGTTTTTTTGTTGTTGTTGTTGTTGATTTATTGAGATAGGAACTCTTGCTGAATCTGGGGCTCACTGGTTTGGTTGAACTGACTGGCCTGTGAGCTTCAGAGATCTGCCTGCCTCTGACCCACCAGTGCTAGGGATACTTACGTGTGCTGCCTCACCCAGCTTTTACGCGGGTCCTAGAGATCCGGACTCGCGTCTTCACGCTTGCAGAGCAGGCCCTTTATCCACGGAGGCATCGCCACAACCCCCATGTCCCCTCCCTCCCTTAGCTTTGCTGCTCCGGAACATCATTTTCCGGGAGTCCTTTCTCATGTGGAACTATCCACGGGGACCTAAGGACACATGTAGAGTACAGACATACATGCAAGCAGAACACACACACACACATAGAGTTAAAATAAAGGTTAAATACATATATTTGGTTTTGGTTTTGAGATAGGGTTTCTCTGTGTAATAGCACTGGCTGTTCTGGACCTCACTTTGTAAACCAGGCACCTGTCTCTGCCTTGTGAGTACTGGGATCAAAGACATGTACCACCATGCCTGAGTAAAAATATTTTTTAAAAGGCACATATCACCTCTTTTCATTTTCTTTTCTTTGTTTTAAATATTTATTTACCTTTTTGCAGACAAGTTTTTCTTTTTAATACAGTGTCTTACTATATAGCCCTGGCTTTCCTGGAACTTGCTTTGTAAACCAGGCTGACCTCAAACTTGCAACAATCCTCCTGCCTCTGACTCCCAAGAATTAGGGTTACTGGCACATGCCATTTTATGCAGCCAAAACACTCTTACTATGTAGTTCTAAGTGGCCTGGTACTTGATACATTGCCCAAGGTTGCCTCAAACTTGTATAATTCTCCTGTCTCGGCCTCCAGAGGACTTTGACTACAACTTTAGGCTACCATACCGAGCGTCCTTTCCTATTCCTAGCAGCTTGTGTTGCCTACAAGAAATCATGCTCAACTTGGGGACGGAGTGTGAAGTGTATGGGAAAGTCTGCATCTAGCTGTTCTAAAATTCCTGCATGATATTATCGGGAGATTGGCTACCCAGGCTGTAACTACGTGGGGGGGGGGGGTCAACTCAGTTTAGAAAGGTCTTGCTTCCTACAATCCCATCCCTTTACCCTGGGTCCAAAAATCAGATACAGAGAGAAGAACGCATGCTATATGGCAGACAGGCCTCTGAGCATGTCTGTTAGGGGTTATCTTGATTACATTAATTAGGCAGGAAAACCTGCCCACTGTGGGAGGTACCATTCCTTAGGAAGTGAATCCTGAGCTGCACAAGGGTAGGGCAAGTAAACTGAGCAGTAGCATGCACACATTCATTGCCCCTTCTTCTGATTACAGACATATGGTGAATAGTTGATTCAAGATCCTGTGCTGTGGCCAGACAGGAGGTGGTGGCACATGCCTTTGATACCAGCACTTGGGAGGCAGAGGCAGATGGATCTCTGTGAATTCAAGGCTAGCCTGGCCTACAGAACAGAGTTCTAGGACAGGCTCCAAAGCTACACAGGGAAACCCTGTCTCAAAAACACAAGCAAACAAAATAAGAGCTCCTATGCTGTGACACCCTAATATTGACGGGCATAGAACTGTGAGCTAAATAAACCCTTTCTCTCTTAAAGCTGTCCTTCTTGTTTTTCACTTGTTTGTGTTTGTTTGTTTTCTTTCAAATCATAGCAACAGAGAAGAAACTCACACAAAGCCTAAGGAAGCTCTCTGGCATATAGGAACCCAGGAGACATTGTTCTCTAAGCACATCACCAGCCAGGGATTCCACAGCTCTTTTCTCACTGAGACATACAGCTGAACAATTAGCATGTACCTATAATCCCAGCATTGAAAGATGGAGGCAGAAGCTAGACACCCAACGTCATCCTTTGTTATATTTTGAGTTTGAGGCTAGCCCAAACTCAAAACTAACCACATAGAACAGGCAGGGAAATAGCTCATCTGTAAAGGACCTGTCACATAAGTGTGAAGCCCTGAGTTAGACACTCCCCAACCAACAACTTTAATAACCATGGCTTCCAGAAGCTGTATTGTCCAGCCAATCAGGATTTCCTATCTAGCACTTTCATTTCTATAGCTTTATCAGTGAGTGTGTGCATGTGTGTGAGTGAGTATGAGTATGTGTGAGTGTGTGTGCGTGCATGCGTGTGTGTGTGTGTGTGTGTGTGTGTGTGTATGTGTTTACACCACCTGCATTCAGGACCAGTAAGGCCAGAATGGGGTGTTGGATCCCCTGGAGCTGAAATTGCAGGTGTTTGTCAGGTGCTGGTACCCATCCAGATGATCATGTGATTTCTGTCTTCAAGGCAATTTATAAGAGTTCTTACACATATCATTTTGTATATGTTAAACTATACCTGCATCTCTGGGATAATGTGTTCTTGAAAATTTAGCTAAGTATTTTGCTAAGAATTTTTACATCTATGTTCCTTGGAGATATTTATTTACAGTTTTATTTTTGTTGTGTCTTTATCCATTTTGAGTATTAGAGTAATACTGGCTTTATGAAAGGAGTTTGGAAGTATTCATTTTATTTCTATTTTGTATTATAATTTGAGCAGCATTGATGCTCCACTTTTAAAGTCTGATAGAATTCTGCTGTCCACCTAAACTTGGCTTAATTTGTAAATTACATTTAATTACTTTCTGTGCGTATGTGTCTGTATGCACACACAATTTCCATACATGCTTGTAGAAGTCAGAGGATGTCTTGTAAGAATCAGTTCTTGATTCCCACCATTTGAGTCTGAGACTCAAACTCAGGTCCTCAGGCTTGGCAGAGAGTGCCTTTACCCACTAAGCCATTCCCTTGGCCATAACCTTTGCTCTTCTTAGCTGAGATGTTTTCATTACTCCTTCAGTCTTCTCGCTATTACAAGCATGCTTAAATGAAAATTGTTGATCTCATCTTGGTAGGTCAGATTCATCTATAAATTCATCCATTTCTCTTAGGCTTTTCAATGTAATGAATTATAGATGTTTCATCATCATCATTATTATTTATTAATTATGTGTATTGCTGTTTTACCATGTGTATATCTGACACCTGCAGAGGTCAGAAGAGGATGTAGGATCCACTGGAACTGGAGTTACAGATGGTTGTGAGCTGCCATGTGGGTGGGAATCGAACTCAAGTCCTCTGGAAGAACAACTCTTAACTTCTGAGCCATCTCTCTCCAGCCCTGGAATATAGGAATAAAGTGTGTCCTCATGATTCTCTGAATTTCCTCAGTATCTATTGTGGTCTCTACATTTTCATCTATAATTTTATTAATTGGGCTGCCCTCTCTCTCTCTCTCTCTCTCTCTCTCTCTCTCTCTCTCTCTCTCTCTCTCTCTCTCTCTCTCTCAGTTTGGCTAAGGCTTTGGCAATTTTGTTTACTTCTGCAAAGAATCAAGTCTGTTTCAATGATTTTGTTTGATTTTCTTCTTTTCTTTTCTTTTTGGTTTGTTTTGTTGTTTTTCAAGACAGGGTTTCTCTGTGTAGCCATGGCTGTCCTGAAACTTGCTCTGTAGGCAAGGCTGGTCCAGACTCAGAGATCCACCTGCCTCTGCCTCTCGTGTCCTGGGATTAAAGGCATGCACCACACCTCCCAGTCTCTTTCTGACTTTTCATAGGCAC
This sequence comes from Mesocricetus auratus, assembly GCF_017639785.1. Lineage (NCBI taxonomy): Eukaryota > Metazoa > Chordata > Mammalia > Rodentia > Cricetidae > Mesocricetus > Mesocricetus auratus. The sequence goes on from NW_024429210.1 coordinate 10,028,415, forward strand.
TTGGAACCATAAACTCCCTTTTAGGATTGCTTTCATTTATTTCACAGGTCTTGTTGTGGTCTTATCTTCATTTCATTCTCAGAATTTTTCATTTCATTCTTGACTTCTTCGATGATCCATTCATCATTCAATACTGTGTTGTCTAATCTGATGAGTTTGTATATTTTCTGTAGTCTCCTTTGCTATTAACATCCAGCATTGTTCCATGGTGGTGGCACAGAATACAAGGAGTTATTTCAGTTGTCCTATACCTGTTGAGATTTTTTTTCTGCCCCAACATATGGTCTATTTTAGAGAAACATCCATGGACTGCTGAGAAAAATGTGTATTCTGTCTGGTTTTGATAGAATGTCCTTTCTAGATACTGGTTGTTTGTTTGTTCTATGATGTCATTTAACTCTGAAGTTTCTTTTCACTCTTTAAAAGAAGTCTCTTTTCATTTTTTACCACCAAGGGCCAGGCGCACGTCCGTGGTCAGTGATACCATCTGTGAAGACGCTGATGTCCAAGAGCTGGGCCCTCTGGGGACCACATTTGTGTCCATGGCCGGTGCTGCCCCAGAGACCATGTGGATGTCCACGTTCTGTCCTGCCACCAGAGGCCATGTGGATGTCCATGGTCTGTACCACCACCAGAGGCCATGTGGATGTCCAAGGTCTGCACTGCCACCAGAGGCCATGGTCCTGGTCCATGCTCCTCTGACTGTAAAGGGAAGGTGGCTACTTGTGCAGTGGCATCAATGACCACAGACTCAGTTGAGAAAGTGAGTTTGAAGGCTTCTGTGACAACCCCTAGCCCTACTCTTCCCCCAAAAGGAGCAGTCTAGATAGAAAACCATCAAAGAAAACTCTTAAAATTGTAATAAGGATGCTCTCCACAATTGATGCTTCTGGCAGGGCTGTGGGTGGGAATGACTCAGCCTTCTTCTTTTTCTAAAATTATTTTTATTTTATTGGCACTTTGTCTGTATGCCTGTGTGACGGTGTTAGATCCTGGAGTTACAGACAGTTGTGAGCTGCCATGCGGGTGCTTGGAATTGGACCCTGGTTCTCTGGAAAAACAGTCAGTGCTCCCGACCACTGAGCCATCTCTCCAGCCCCAGACTCAGTTTTCTTTAAGGGACTGGCTACAGGGAGTTTGACCAGGCTCCAGTGAGTATATGGGCAACACAAATTGGACTTTTCTGTGTTCAGGTCCTGAGACGGGGAAGGGGGCATCAACACAAAGAAATGAACTGTCCAACCAGCAGATGAGTTTCACAAGAGTGGCCAGCCCTGAATAGCTTCGGCCATCTTTACTTATACATCAAAACAAACATGTTTTTCCCTACTAACAAACAAGTTTTCCCCTTCCTCCAAATATCGAGCCAGGTACATCCTGTCTTTACTAAAAGGTGATTGACATAGGTACACATTTTCAAGAACAAAAATCTCGCTCAAAATATATTTACAGAAACAGGGGTGGTCTGCCTCCGATCCCATCAGCACGGAATCAGAACGGTCACCGGGGTCTGGAGTGACAGCTGCCTCCCCAGACAAGAATTCTGAGAAACATCAGCTCCCAAAGAATTTTAGGGGAAAATATTCAAGAAAAAAATGGGGTTTCTGGGAATGATCACACCTGTCCCACGCATGGCTCACAGAGTGACTGTGAAACTGCCAAGAGAATCGTCAGTATTACAGAGAGAAGAGAGTGCTGGACAGGCCACCCGGAACCAGCTGTCCCGAAGTCCACGGTTCCCTGTTGAGTGAGACTGTCCCCATTGGCTTTGCCTTCTCTGGAGACCCATTGGACAGACACTCATACACTGGTCCAAATCTAGGCCACACAGGACTTGTTTTGTTTTAATTCTTCTTCGATTAGCAGGTAGGCCACAAGGCTGGAGGAACAGACCTGGGAGGACAGGGAAGTGAGTGTGATCCGGGTTCATGATGTGAAATCCCCCAAATAATCAATACAAATATTACATTGGGAAAAAAGGATTTGTTTTCCTTTCAGTTATGTGTGTGTGTGTGTGGGTTTGTGCATGTGACCAGCAATGGGAATGGGATCCCCTGGAGCAGGGGTCACACAGGCTGTCGTGGGTCACCAGAATAAGCTGCTCCACGTGGTGCTGAGAACAGAACTCAGTGCTCTTCACCAGCCCCTTTACGGCTTTGTCTGGGTGGAAGCAGGGACCTGAAGTCACTGCTATTGATTTCTCGTATGAAACTGAGTGCACCCAAGTTTGGAGCATATGTGTTTAGGGTTGCAGTATCCTCTTGGTGGACTTCTCTCTCTCTCTCTCTCTCTCTCTCTCTCTCTCTCTCTCTCTCTCTCTCTCTCTCTTTCTTTTTTTCTCTGTGGCTTTGGAGGCTGTCCTGGAACTCGCTTGGTAGTCCAGGCTGGTCTCGAACTTACAGAAATCCGCCTGCCTCTGCCTCCCAAGTGCTGGGATTAAAGGTGTGCGCCACCAACGCCCGGCCTGGACTTTTCTCTTGATCAGAACTTTTACCTCTTCTGATAGTTTTGGCTGGAAGTCTATTTTATCAGATAAGTCTGTTCGCTTCCAAGTCTTAGTTGGTTGCTTGGAATAATATTTTCCTATTCTTCCACGATAAAGTAGTGTCCATCTCTGAAGGTCCGATGTGTTTCTTGTACAGACAAACTCGTTCCACAGGCTGAGTCTGCGCTCCATGGATCCCCACGACACACCCTCCACCTCTTCTGATGTGTACAAACACTGGTGCAGGAGCCTGGGGAAGTTTCTGTACGTGGACCACATACGGGGCATGAAGCAAATCTCAGCACATACAGGAAACTGAAATGACTCCTTGTATTCTATTCTGTTTCATAATTCATTCAGTGCGCTAGATAGTATTATGTCAACTTGACACAAACTAGAGTCATCTGAGAGGAGGGACCTCCATTAAGACAATGCCTCCCAGGGATCGGGCTGTAGACAAGCCTGTAGGGCATTTTCTTAACTAGTGATTGAGGGGGGAGGGCTCCGCCCACTGTGGGTGGGGCCATCCCTGGGCTGATGGCCCAGGGTTCTATAAGAAAGCAGACTGAGCAAGCCATGAGGAGCAAGCCAGTAAGCAGCTCCCTCCATGGGCTCTGCATCAGCTCCTGCCCCCAGGTTCCTGTCTGAGTTCCTGCCCTCACTGCTTTTGACTATTCCCTGTTATGCAGAACTGTGAGTGAGTGAAAAAAAAACCTTTCCTCCCCAAGCTGCCCTGGATTGTGATGTCTCATTACAGCAACAGTAACCCTAACTAAGACAAATTGGCACCAGGGTATGGGGCATTTCGGAGACCGATCTGACCGTGTTTTGGGGAGGATGGTGAAGGACTTTGGAACTTTGGGCTAGAAGAGACATTGAATGCTAAGCTGTTCTGTTGGAGCTTACAAGACTGTGGAGAGCAGTGCGGACAATAGAGGCCTGGCTTGTGAAGTTTCAGAGGGAAGCAAAAACTCTCCCTGGTTCATTTGTGTGAAGAATCTGTGGTGTCTGGCCAGCCGGAGAAGAAAAATCAACCGTGATTAACAAGGGACCAGAACCACTGAAGTAAAACCTTTGCTGGGGGCGCTGGAGCTGAGAAATGAGTGGTGATTAAGAGACCAGCATTATCTAGGTGAAGTCTTCTGGGAAATGTTTAAGACACAGCCAAGGTTGAACCTGGCACTGACAGCTGAACTTGGTAGTGTAAGAATCACAGGTGGTGCTGGTTTTAAAGGCATGGAGGGCTCACAGAGAGCAGCTGAGGCTTGGTGCTGTGAGAGGCCAGGCAGGCCATGGGTGAAGGTACGGCCCAGAATTGAGGGAGCCGTGCCGAGAAGCTGAGGTTTTGCACCGCAGCGAGAGAGCCCATGGGAAAGTACTAGCGACTGTGCAGCCAGCAGCCGCAGAGGACCCCGGCAGCTTTGGAGATGCCAGCACCATGGTGACCACCAAGAAGGGGGCAGCAGCGGAGGGGAGCCAGCCAGAGCCTAGCAGACAAGCTGTGTGTGCACTGCAGAATGCACAGCCAGAGAAGTGACCCGGTTCCCTCGGAGGAGCCCAGAAGCTCGTGAGTAAATGCCAGATAATTGGACCCTGAGCTATTTACACTGTTGGAGTTTGGTTTTGCTGTGTTCAGATTGTGACTGCACCCCAGTTCTTCTCTCTTGAAGAAAATATTTAGCTTAATTTTGAATTTTACGGGAGTCCACAGCTGAAAGACTTTGAACTTTAAAGACATTTTGGATTATTTATTTACTTATTTTGGTTTTTCGAGACAGGGTTTCTCTGTAGTTTTGGAGGCTGTCCTGGAAGTAGCTCTTGTAGACCAGGCTGGTCTCAAACTCAGAGAGATCCACCTGCCTCTACCTCCTGAGTGCAGGGGTTAAAGGTGTGCACCACCACCGCCCGGCATTGCTTCTGTCTTGTTGACTTTTTTTCTTAGTCCTGCTTTCCATAATAATTGTTCTAAAATTATCTTTTTCCTGTAGCCTTATGGATATTCTTATCTTTCTCATTAGTCCGAAGTATTCCTCCCAGTATTCTCTATAGGGCTGCCTTTGAGGTCAAATTTTTATCATGAAAAGTTTTTCTTTCTACTTCAATTATGAGTGGGATCTTGCTGGGTATGAAGCACATTCCTCTAAGCCCTTTCTTTGACTTAAACTTTCCATTGAGGAGTCAGCTGTTATTATAGTGGGCCCACTGCCTTTCTTTATGACTTAGGTCTTCTTACTTGCAGCTTTTATACCCTCTCTGTTTGTGTATTTAGTGTTTTAACTACAATGTAGTGTGGGGAGTGACTTTGTGGTCCTACCTATTTGGTGCTCTGTGTGCCCCTTGTCTATGGACAGGCATCTCTCCCTAGACTTGGGGAATTTTCTTCTACGATTTTACTGAAACTATGTTTCTATGCCTTTGACCTGAAATTCTTCTCACTCTGTGCCCATAATTTGTAGCTGCGGTCTTGTCATGGGATCCCTCGGGTCCTCCACGTTCTGTTCAGGCATTTTATATATAAACTTTTCTTTAACTGAATGATCGATCCTCCCTAGCCTACTTTTTATGTGTATGAGTGTTTTGCCTACATGTAAGGCTGTGCATCTTGTGCTTGCCTGGTGTCCAAGGAGACCATAGAGGACATGAGATCCCCTGGAACTGGAGTTACAGATGTTAATAAGCCATCATGTGGATTTATTCAGTTCATTCCTATCTTCTTTTAAGGTCGTGAAAGCATTTACTCATGCCCTCTCTGAACTTCTAGAACATGTCACGCCGATAATTTTGAATATCATGTCTTAACTTTCATTTAAGTTATTGTTGGTGGGGACTGTTAGTGACAGGATTGGTGATGTTTGGAGATGACAAACTGTCTTTGTTTGTTTATTTGTTTGCATTGCTTATGTTTTTGCAGCTGGAGCCAGGGTGAGGAGTTAGGTTGTCTGTTGTCTTTTTGTGTGAGTTTCTGATCCCTGTACCGAGTGGGTGTTTGGACCTGCTGTTGCTGTTACTCTGATTTCTCTGATTTGGGATCAGCTGGGGAGGCTCAAAGCTAAGGCCACACGGTAGATCTGTGAACAGAATAGCTGAGGTGACTCCAGTTCAGCTAAGAGAAGGTACACCATAGGACCACACAAGTCACGGCTTTGTGCTAGCAGAGGTGGGGGTGTCGCGGGGTTGACGGGGTACAGCCTCTGATCTGCGGGGTGGGTGCACTTTCAGCACTGTTTTAGTGGAGTGCTGGAGGCAGGGTCAGCGAGGGCTCTTCCTGCAGATCTGAAGGCCCTCTAAGAGCTCTGGATGGTGGGCTTTGAGCAAGAGGGAGGGAAGGGTGGTGGCTCTCTACAAGGTAAGCAGTCAATGAAGGTTCTTAGAAGAGAGGGTTCTGGTGAGTAGCGGTGGCGCATGCCTATGTAGTCCCAGAACTCGGGAGGCAGAGGCAGGTGGACCTCTGTGAGTTCCAGGTCAACCTGGTCTACAGAGTGAGTTCCAGGACAGGCTCCAAAGCTACACAGAGAAACCCTGTCTCGAAAAACAAAAACAAGAAGGAGGAGGACGAGGAAGAGGAGGAGGAGGAGGAAAAGAAGAAGAAGAAGAAGAAGGAGAAGAAGAAGAAGAAGAAGAAGAAGAAGAAGAAGAAGAAGAAGAAGAAGAAGAAGAAGAAGAAGAAGAAGAAGAAGAAGAAGAAGAAGAAGAAGAAGAAGAAGAAGAAGAAGAAGAAGAAGAAGAAGAAGAAGAAGAGAGGGTTCTTTGCAAAGTGAGAGTCATAGTCCTGCAAAGCAAAAGGCTCTGACAACAGTGTGATGTAGACTCTCTATGGAGGAAAAAGAGGGGGCCTCTAGCAGAGATGGAGGTGTATGCTCCCGGAAAGGCAGGCAGCGTTTGGAGTGGCCAAGGGAAGGAAAAAGGGAGGGCCCCACTTGGAATATTACCAGCTTAGGGAAGACAGGCAGGGTTTGAGGTGTCCAAGGCAACAGGGGAGCTCAGAAGACAAGCGGAGTGTCTTGAAGAGATAATTTTTAAAAGGACAGAACACTCACTTTTCAGACCTCAGGCTAGGATAACACTTTAGCATTCTGTTCTCTTTCTCTGTGTTTTTGGGATAGGGTCTCATGGCACAGATCCGTGATGAGTTCACCTTAGCACTCTGGCCTCCACCTCCTGAGTGCTGGGTTACAGAGGCACGTTACCACACCAAGCAAGACGGTGCTTTTCAATCTATTTTAGTCTGTTTTTGAGACAGGGGTTTGCTAGGCCTTGAACTCACTATGTAGCCAAGGCTGGTCTTGAACTCACTATTCATCTGTCTCTGCTCAAATTACAGACATGTCTCACCACACCCAGCTTAGCCTTTTCTCATTACTATTCATCCTAAGAAGGAAATTTTAACTTACAATAAATTTCTCTAGCTGATAAGATTGTGTTGAGATGTGTAGAGATGACTCAGATCATCTGGGTTCAGTTCCCAGCGCCCACATCAGGTGGCCTGTAACTTCAGTTCCAAGTAATGCACCATGCCCTCTGGCTTTCAAGGACACCCACACACATGGCATTCCCTTACACACACACACACACACACACACACACACACACACACACACACACACACGCACGCGCACACACGCACACGCATGCAAAAATAAAAGTTTTGAATAATAAAAATTATTTTATTGAGTAAGTTGTATTTTAGGGGCCCATTACCCATTTTAACCCTTAAGATTGTTAAGATTGCACACAAGCAACCATATCCCCTGACCAATTAGCGTCTCATTGAGAATAATAACGCCTTTTGAGAAGGTAGGGAAACTGCCAGAACAAGGCAGTCCATTGGAGTGAGACATTAAGGTTCTACCTAAAGGCCCAGAGGATCAAGGAAAGAGTCAAACAGTAGAGTTGCTGAGCAAACAGTACTACGACAGGGACTGTGACCTCAGGTCAGGTATAGGGATTGCTAGTAATGAGAGTAATGAGTTAAGAAATTCAGCTAGCCCAAGCTAATCTAGTAAGATTTTATATTTTATTTTTTTGTTTGCTGTTTGTTTGTTTGTAGAAAGGATCTCAGCAGCTCAGCTCATGTTGGCCCCAACCTCCCTATGTATCTGAAGATGACCTTCAATTCCTGATCCTCCTGCCTCAGCCTTCCAAGGGGCTAGGATCATAGGCTTGCACTATAACAGCAAAGTTAACCTTTCTAACTGAAAACAGTGAGGGCCCCTGGGACAGGTTATGATGGTTGAAAACTGGCAGGAGGGCTGGGCATAAAAGTCCATACCTGTAATCCCAGCACTGGGGAAGCAGAAGAGTCAGAGCTCTGTGAGTTCCAGGCCAGCCTGGTCTACATAATGAGTTCCCAGACAGCCAGAGCTACATAGTGAGACTCTGTCTCAAAATTTTAAAACATAAAAATTAAAGGCTGACAGGAGGAAGATCTTTTCAGCTTTAGACGATCATACAATATGTATGGAACATCTCATTTTAAAATAAAACGTAATTTTAAAAATTGACCTAAAATGCAAATATGGTCATTCTCTCCCATCTGTCACCAAGTTAAAATCCACATGAGTGCATGTCATGAAAGGGCTCCGCACATTTCTCCAGTCTTATATCCATGGTTCTCTGGCTCAGACCCTATGTTCAGGCCTGACCAGATACTGGAAAGTGAAATCATTCCTTTTGCAAGGAAGCTGTTTCCTTCCCTGTGGTGGGCTCATGATACCATGTGGTAGCATCTGTTTCTAGACCTAGTACCCATGGCCTAGAGCTCTTATCTTACATTGATTCAGTTTTCAAGATCCAGCTACAGTAACCTCTCCCAGCTCCCTGGGAGCAGCTGTCTGTCGGCCACGCAGGGCAGTAAGACCACTCAGGCTCAGGTCTTTTATTTAATGCTCATCAGATGGTGTTGTTCATGCTACCCAACCTCTGTGTTTTCAGCTTCCTTTTTTTGTAAAATAGAAATTCGATTTGTTCTATTTTAGGAGATCAGGCGTTTATTGAGCATGTCCTTTTATTAAAGCACACCAGGCCGTGCTTGGTGGCACACACCACAGTCTTAGCAGTCAGGAGACACAGGCAAGCAGATCGGGAGTTCAAGGTCATCCCTGGCTACACAGTGTGGTTGAGGCCAGCATGGAGTACGCGCATGTCCCTGCTTCAGAAGAACAAAAATGCTGATCACTGTGGTTCACACTGGAAATGTCAAAGCTTGAGAGGCTTAGGTAGGAGGAGCCATAAGTTCAAGGCCACCCTGGACTACAGAGTGAGTTCCAGGTCAAAGTAAGACCCTGCCTCCAAAGACAGACTATAGCTCCTATCCAATTTGACCACATAATTTATAAAGTTTTATTGAAATATGGCCACACATCTATTTAAATGTTGCCTATAGCCACCATATGGCATGCAGGATGGAAAATTTTACCATCTTTTTCCTTAAGAAAGGATTTGCCGCTGGGCAGTAGTGGCACACGCCTTTAATTGCAGCACTCTGGAGGCAGAGGCAGGAGGATCTCTGAGTTCAAAGACAGCCTGGTTTACAGAGTGAGTTTTAGGACAGCCAGTGCTACACAGAGAAACCCTGTCTCAAAAACCAATAAATAAATATATAAATGAAGAGTAAAGAAATACCAAGGAATCTTCCATTTCTCTTTGAGCTGTCTGGTATTGCCTAAAACTCCAAAATTAAAATTTAAGTCCAGAGCTGAGTGGTGGTGGCACATGCCTTTAATCCCAGCACTTGAAAGGCAGAGTCAGGCAGATCTCTGTGAGTTTGAGACCAACCTGGTCTACAGAATGAGTACTAGGACAGGCTACAAAGCTACACAGAGAAACCTTGTCTTGAAAAAAAAAAAAGAAAAAACCAAAAATTTAAGTTCACAAGTAGGGAAATCTGGAAGCAGAGCCTTCAACCCCAGAACCACTAGAAGACTTAAGTTATTTATTTTGAAAGAAGGTTTCTGTCATGCAGTGAGCCTGCAGCCAGCCCAGGCTGGCCCCAAAGATGCCCAGATAAAGACTTCAGCCCTGGGGCTTCAGATCAAAGGTCTGCTGGTCTATCTGTGAGGCATATCTGAAATGAAACAGGTGTGATGCTGCCACTGATAAAATCCTTTGTGACCTGTGGTATCAGTGTGAGCCTCATCAACTTGACTTGACAGGAGGAAGAGCTCTATAGACAATAGTGTCAATTTACCCACAGCATCAGTGTTGTCACCGGAAAAGCAAAAGCAATGTAAGCACATCCCTGGTTCAGTCTATAAATGGTTTTAGGATGCTCTGTGTACGTTGGGCATTCTTAAACATAAATATGTGGGTGTAAACCTTCATTTGATCATTTTTTTTCTCTACTCACTTGAGGAATTTACAATTGGTAAAGAAAGATAGTTAAAGACAGTCAAGCAGTGGTGGCGCACACCTTTGATCCCAGCACACGGGAGGCAGAGGCAGGCGGATCTGGGTTCACGGCCAGCCTGGTTTACAGAGCAAGTTCCAGAACAGCCAGTACTACAAGTGAAACTGTCTCGAAAAACAACCAAAAAAAAAAAAAAAAAAAAAAGCAGAGTCACCATTTGTTAGAGATGCCAAGGTGGAAGTTTGGATGAGTTACGATCAGGATGCAAAAGAATAAATGAAATCAGGGGCTGAGGAAGAGTGCTTACCCGGCATGCACCAAGCCCTGCCGGCAGAGACAGGATCAAAAGTTCAAGGCCATCCTTGTTTACCGAGTTTGAGGCTGACCTGGGATATATACTACAAAAAGAAAAGAAAAAGCCAGCCACCCTTAAAGAACTGTTACCCAACTGGCAGTGGCCACCTGGATTTCAGGTAAGCCACAAACAGAAGCCACGTGTATATGTGTCTACCATCACTGTGCCATCCTTTTTGTCATTGATGTTTATTCCAGTTCATTTTCATTTTTGTTTTTTGAGACAGCGTCATCTTACGTAGTGTGGACCAGCCTGTAACTCACCGATATCCTCCTGGTTCAGCCTTTGTAGTACTGGGATTCCGGGTGGGAGTCAAGACACTTGCTTCCAGTCAGTCTTTGCTGAGGGAAGAGACAGCCCTCATTTACTCCTTTATGAATGAGTTACAACCCAATGAGGAATAGAGCCTTCTTTCCACTGGCCCAGCAGGAAGCCTGTGTGCGCCCTGCCCGATTATAACAAAGGTACCTTGGTTATAGAATCTGGACTTTGAGTCCCTGATTTGACAGTTCTGATTTGGCCCTTACTCTCGGTGTGGTCCAAAGTGAGTCACTGAGCTTATCTGGGCTAGCGTCTTTACCTTAAAAACAGGTGGTTCCTTAATGTCCTTTGGACTTTAGAACTCTGTGACCATATTACCGTTCAGTTTATAGGAACTGCCCAGCTGCTTATCTGACACTAGGAGGGGAAAATGAAGTGATTCAGTATACATAACTCTGAAGTCATGGGGCAAGATCTATTTATTTATTTACTTAAGATGGTGTCTCATGTAGCCCAAGCTGACTTTGAAATCCCCTATGAGCCAAGGCTTACCTTGAAACTCTTATTGCTATGTCATTATTTATTTGGGAGGGAGGCTTGGGTGGAACATTCCACGAAGCTTACGCAGTGGTCAGAGAGCAACTTGAGAGAGTCAAGTTCTCTCTTTCCACTTGTGAGTTCTAGGAGTCAAACTCAAATCATCAGGCTTGGCAGCAAGAGCCTTTGCCAGATGACCATCACTAGATGAGTGTTTTGTTTTGCTTTCTGGAAATTACCTTGAAACCCTGACACACGCTCACACCCACCTCTGTTTCCCGAGCACGGCGATTACAGGCATAGCATACGCCACCAGGAGCGTTTTATGTGATGTGGAGGATCAAAGCCACGGTCTCCCCCACCTCAGGCCAGTGCTCTACCGACTGAGCAATCTCCCAAGCCCCAAACCCCACTCTTCTTTTCCTTTTTGTGAAGATAAAATGTCACGTTCATGGCTAGCCTGGAACTCACCGAAGGCCTGGCTGGTTTTGGGATTATGACCATCCTCCGCTCTGCCTTCCTAGGGCTGGGATAAAACCTGAAACACCCCACCCAAAGTTTTTGTTCGTTTTGTTGTAACACACTCTAAAGAGATAAGAGAGGACAAGCTTTGTGGTTGTTTCATTTGCTCTGTGGGTGGTAAGGGTGACTTAAAGCTAAGGGGAATGAGACACAGTCTCTCTTCTTGCCTCCTTGAGTTTATAAATACTGTGGGAAGGCAACGCCGGTGAACAGGGTCAGAGGGGTGGCTTAGTGGGTCATAGCACTTGCCACCAAGACTGAAGAGCTGGGTGTGATTTCTAGGATCCACATGTTGGAAGGAAAAAAGCCAACTCATGTTAGTTGTCCTGCAGCCTCTGCACACGCACCACTGTGGTACACACATGCCAACGCATGTGCACTGGTAAAAATTTAAAACCCTATTTTACTAATTCTTTGAGAATTCAATATAATGTATTTTTATCCTATTTGCCCTAACTTCACCCAGGTTCACCCTCTCCTCCTTAACCCTAAACTCTGTGTCCTTTTTCTTTTGTCACTTATTAGTAAGAAAAAAGGCGGGTAAACAACCAAAGGTGTGGGACTAAGTAGGACAGAGGAAAAGAGGGCTCACACGGACTCACAGCCTCATGACGGGAAGTGAGAAAGCCTTCCAGGAGGAAGTGATTCCACGTGCTCGGGAAGGGTGCCCCTTCCTCCTGGCCTCCAGACACCTCACGCCATACCACCCCTTCTCAACCTTCTCTCTTCAGCCCTCTCATTGTGAGGAGAGAGAGTGGACAACCAAGAAGCAATTATTTACTTCTCCAAGAATTCAGTTGAGAACAAAACACCTATTTTTACTTTATGTGCACGAGTATTTCACCTGGATGTTACATATCTGTGCAGTCCCCACTGAGGCCAGAAGAGGACATCAGATCCCCTCGAACTGGAACTACCACAGAGGTGCGTGGAACCAGTCCTGGGTCCCCTGCAGGAGCAACAGGTGCTCTTCACCGCTGAGCCGTGTCAGCAGCTTCAAGAGCAACTTTAAACAATTAGGTCTCTTTAAACAATTAGTGTTTTCTTCAATGCACCTCGGTTTACAGACATGCTCATCGCCTGATCTCTTTGGAAACACGTCTGTTTTAACAAGCTGGTCTGTGGAGACAGCTCAGTAGATAAAGGCATCTGCTGCCCAGCCAGACAGCCTGCATTCGGTCTCTGAGACCACGATGGTGGGAAGAGAGATCTGACCTCTTCCACCTGCCCTCTGACCTCCAGAAGCATCCGAACACATGGGTACTCACACAGCAAGGCTTTGCCTCTCCTCTTTTTTTCCTTTCCGTTTATTTACTTGTGTGCATATTTTGTTTGTTTGGAGATAAAGCCTCACATAGTCCAGGATGGCCTGGCTCTTGTTATATAGGCAAGGATAACCTTGGACTTCTGACACTCCGCTTCTACCTCCCAAGTGCTGGGATTATAGAGACATGCACCATCATGCCTAGGTATAAATACTCACTATTTGCAGTAAAGCAGATTGTAAGAAAAATGTCAACAAAATCCTCGTTTTATATACTTCTTGTATGTGGTATGACTTTCCTTCAAGTAGAACTTACCTGACTCTTTTTTTGTTTGTTTTTTCGAGACAGGGTTTCTCTGGAACTCGATCGGTAGACCAGGCTTGGTCTCAAACTCACAGAGATCCCCTGCCTCTGCCTCCTGAGTGCTGGGATTAAAGGCATGCGCCACCACCACCCAGCCGATCTTACCTGACTCTTAACTCTGGGATGACCACATGACCTTTCTAGCTAATGGAGTATTAACAAATGTGATTTAAACAGAGCCTTTAAGAAAAATGCATGTACAGTGAGGCTGGCCTTGTTGCTGATCTGGGAACCCTGCTACCACCATGTGATCCCCTCTGGGCTGGCCTGCTGGAGGTTAACAGATCACACGGAGCACAGTTGAGCTAACCCAGCTCATGCTATTCGGCCTGGCCATCATAGCAGCGAGAGAGGCTGTCCTAGGCTGCCTGGTCCCAGCTGAGCAGGCTCACCAGCAGAGCAAATGAGCAGACAGATGGGAGAGTCATGCTTCCCACTTCAAGCTACTGTACTCACGGTGGCTTGTTACAGGCAGTGGTGAGCTGATGCAGGTTGCAGTCTTACTGTACTGCTTTCATCAGAACAAAAGATCTTAGATGATATTTCAGTGGGGGTGAGGATGGAGCTCAGTGGGAAAGCATTGCCGAGCGTGGAAAAGACTAGTGTTCCATCCCAGCATAGTAAAGACCAGTGTTCCATCCCAGCATAGTAAAGACCAGTGTTCCATCCCAGCATAGTAAAGACCAGTGTTCCATCCCTAGCGTAGGTACACACCTGACCAGTACCAAGGATCCAGAGAGACTTGAGTATAATAGGATTTAGTCAATACTATGAGGTGTCCAGTCTTGTCTAGTGCAAAACATGTTTAATTTAAGCAAGTAGTGCATGCTTGTAATCTCAGCCCATGGAAAGCTATACAAGAGGGTGATCACCATGACTGGAAGGTGGCCTGGGCTACCAGAGACTTATTTCAAAACAAAACAAAGGCTGGGCCTGGTGTCACATGCCTTTAGTCCCAGGGCTTGAGAAACAGAGACAGGTGATTTGAATTAGCAGCCATCTTGGTCCACACAGTGAGTTCCATCCAGGGCAGCTATGGCTAGAGTAAGACCTTGTCTCAAGCAACACGCGCGCACGCACGCGCGCACGCGCACACACACACACCAAAACAATGACAATCCAACGATGTTTGATTTATTGAAACCACAGCTGCCATAAACTTAGACCTTTTATCTTCTTTCATTTCTAAAAATCGGATTCTCTCTGCATTATTCCCTTCCTTTGCCGTTGTCTAGGAGAGAGACAGTGGTGAACACAAGGGGTAAGAGTTAGACAGGATGTGCAGTGGGGGGGAGGGAGCTGGAGTGAGATGGTGATGTCAGGGTTAGGACACCAGCACTAGACAGGACCGGACATCTCACAGTGCTGACTAAACCCCAGTATACCAAGTCTCTGTGGTTCCGAAGTACTGGTCAGATGTATCTGTGTTTACTGCTAGACCACATCCTAAAATCTCCCTCAGGAGCCTGCCTGTCATCCCAACGCTCGGGAGGCTGAGACAGGTGAATTACTGTGACTTCTAAGACAACTCGGTGTAAATAGCAAGTCATTAACCAGACATTGCTATTTGGTGAGGCCCTCTCTCAACACCCCTCCCACTCCCCCACCCACCTCTGCCACCACCCCTGACAAAGAAGCTCTTGGTTTTGAACTTAAGGGGCTGAAGACCTGGCCTCTACATGCAAATGGTATGGCCAAGCCCAGTACATGTGCTGCACGTACTAGGAAATGCTCTATTGGCAAATGTAACAGATAGTGCTTGCAAGGCCTAGGCCTCCATCAGATAATGTGGCTGACAAGATCCCAGGCGGGGTTGATGGGCAGTTTAAAATCTATGCTATCTGTGGGGCCCTTCACAGGATCAGTGATTTGGAAGATTCCATTCTGACAGAGCCAACTCATCTCAGAGAACTTCTGACCAGAGAAAACAGAGACTCCTGCATGCTATCTGATCTCCACATGTTTGCATCTGTTCCCAAACATGCGCACACACATACATGCGTGCGTTTGCTAGGGCTACGTAGGAACTGGCATTCACTGTTGCCATGTCCTGCCTGTCCCCAAGAGGAGTTTTAGATAAAAAATGTTGTATTTGTTTTTGTTTTTCAAGGTTTCTCTGTGTACCCTGGTTGCCCTGGAACTTGCTCTGTAGAACAGGCTGGCCTCAAGCCCACAGAGATCCTCCTGCCTGTGTCTCCCCAGTACTGGGATTAAAGGCATGTGACATCACTGCCCAACAAATATTATCATTTTAAATGTAGTTTTATTTAAGAAAAAAATTTTAAAAAGCAATCAGGACCTTCTCTGAGGGTCTTATCTGGCCCATGAGCCAGATTTAATTATATTTAGGCATGATGGTCCATGCCTTTTATCCTAGCAGAGGTAGACAGATCCCTGTGTGTTCAGGAGGTCAACCTAGTCTACATCATGTCCAGGAGAGCCAAGGATATGTAGTCAGATGTTTTCTCAAAAATTAACTAATTAAATATTAAAAGAAAAACACAATTGTGAATGTGAAATAGTTGTCACGAATAAGTGGTGAGAAATCAAAATAGTGCTGATAATAGTAACAGATTACAATCACCTTATATTCCGTGAATTAAGTTTCTTTCACTCTCCTTACCATTCAAAAGACATTTGTTTTTATTTTGACTGACTTTTTTTGGCTATTAGTGATGGAAGTCCAACTCAACCTAGCTCAAGCTAAAAAGGAAAAAAAATGTAAAGATGTGTTTAGCTTTTATACCTTGAAAGTCAGGCTTCACCCTAGGCATAGGGTGCAAGTGCTCTGTCACACCCCACGCGCACGAACTAACGATGTCCCATCTCCATCTCTGGATTCTGCTTTCCCGCGGCCTGGCATGTTGTGGGGCCCAGCTTGAGTGGTAAGTGATCGCCTATTAAGTGGCTCTGCCTTAAGCGATCCAAGCCGCCCTCCTCTGATGATGATGATTATGCTGATTTTGGTAGGAGGATCAAGAGGCTCAAGTTAGAAATCAGGGATTATCCCAGACCTCTTCCCGAGATCCTGTGCCTCACAGACCACAGAGACAGGCCGTGTCTCCCACACTTGTGTCTTGGAAACTCATGATCTGTCTTCACAGCCACACACACTGCTTTGTCATGCGTCGTTATTTCTGTTCTTGGAAGAAAATGTCTTCCTAACTAGTTTTGACTTTGCTCACTTCAAACCATCTTCTGTGCCTGGAGTAATCAAATCTCACAGGATTGTAAAAATGAGACCTGTGTTCTCTGCTTAAAATGTTTGGTTTGGGTACATGGCTTGCATATCCTGCTCCGAAAATGTGGGGTACAAGCGGGACTGAATTTTGTGACTTTTTTTTCAACTGGTCACTTGGACCCCCCTACTGGGTGGCAGATGGCCAGGTTATCTTAGAAACTGAGCCCGAACCGGGATGGGCATTAGCTGTTGCGTTAGGAGCCCCGCTGTTCTTTGTCACTGGGCTGTGACCAACGCCTCTTGAATGCACCCTGCATGACTTGCCCACCCATAATGTAGGCTTCTTGGGGGAGGGGAGTTGGGATCAGTGTCTTTCCTCCCAGGAAAACTGCTTTCCTCAGTAACAATCTCTTGCTGCTACCTGGAACCAGGAGTGGGAGTTTGGATCTAGACACAAAATGTTCTTTTATTCCGAGGGTCAAAAGCTCAAATGCCTCCTGGGGCCAGCAGCTAGCTAGCGTCACTCAAGCTAGGGCTTGGCACTCACAGTTGCCAAATCCTTTCTTCCTTCCTTCCTTTCTTTCTTTCTTCCTTTCCTTCTTTCTTTTTTTCTTCCAGGAGGAAATGATGATCTCAAGTTTTACATACAAAATATTCTTGCCTAAAGTTCAGTTTTACTTAAAAAAAAAATTGAAAAGCAGTCAAAACTAACTTATCTGAGAGCCTTTCCCTGCTTGTGAGCTGTCTGTCTGTGACTCTGGTTTTATTCACTAATCCCAGAACAATGGATGCCACTTGGCCTACATTTGCAAAGCTAAAATCGCAATGGAGGGTACCTGGACTTAACGAAGACTAGTTGTGAATTGGCATGACTTCAGAGTAAAATCTCACCTTTAGCTTGGACCCTGTGGCCTCCCTAGCCCTGTTTCTACCATTTGGGTCCTGTAGTTAGCTATGTGTCCCAGCCTCTAACACCAGTGAGCCTCGCATCTCATGGCCTTTGAGTCTATCCACTCTCTCCCTTTCCCTCCTCTCTCTGTTGCTTACCCACAACGCTGTCAACACAGTGTCCTCCAAGATTTGACTCAGACTTCCCTTCCCCGGGACT
Organism: Mesocricetus auratus; assembly: GCF_017639785.1. Lineage (NCBI taxonomy): Eukaryota > Metazoa > Chordata > Mammalia > Rodentia > Cricetidae > Mesocricetus > Mesocricetus auratus. Next base: position 10,045,837 of record NW_024429210.1, read on the forward strand.
GCCTTTCTCAACCTCAGTTTACGCTATGGCTTACCCCACGTACACAAACACCAACCACGGGCCACAATCCTAATCTGTTCTTTAGATGCGTGGCGCACACAACCCAAAGCGTAGCAGGCAGGAAATCTGGGTATCCTTGTTGCTTCATGGAGAACCTCGAGCCTTCGGAGGATTTGAAAAATAACTGCCTTGACATAAAACCATCCAGGAAAGTGGTCTTTCATGATCCCTACAGATTTAAGAAGCGAACAGAGCCGTTCGTCGCTGCAGAGGCAATCTGCCTTAGACAGTTCGCGCATCCGAGGCACGAAAACCCAGCAGAGCATCACATCGGCAAGGTTTTGCAATGTGAGAATCATGCTTGAGGGTGTTATTGGACTGCTGTAGGGAGAAGTCGGCACGAACCTCATGTAGCTATACCTCAGGGATCACCCGCAACTCGGAGACCAAAAAGATCTGAGTAAAGCTGTCCTCGGGGTCCAAGAAGGTCATTTCTGCGGTCCACAGAGCCTGCCATAGGTGTAGGTGATGTGACTGAAAACTGACAAACCCATCTTAAAGGCTACTGGTGCTTTACCAAAGAATAAGGCAGAGTACATGGATGTCGTCGCTGCCTGCCTGCCGAAGGACTGTGCGACTAGGTGGAGTCAAAAACTTTACAGGAGGAAAACTAGAACTCAGGAATATGTCCTTTGATTTAAAAAAAAAAAGTTCGTTCAAAACACGATGGTAATAAAATTTTACCCATAAGAAAACAATAATAAGGGTCTGGAGAGATGGCTCAGCGATTAAGAGCACGAGTTGCTCTTCCAGAGGACCTGGGTTCAATTTCCAGCACCCACATGGCAGCTCACAACGGTCTGCGAAAACAAAACACCATCGTCGCCCCCCCCCCCCACATACACATGAACACCGCTCAGGCTTCAGTCACTGTAGTTTCTGAATTAATCTTCATTCCTCGGGACCCCCCTCCCTCTCCCAATCCCGAACTGTGTAGGTAAGAATGACCTTGAGTTTCTCATTCCATATTGGAGGTCTGCGCACAACTTCACGGTCAGATTAATGAGAATCTGAGGAACCGAAGCCAGGACTTTGTTTCCCGCTGTTACATGCATTGTACCAACTGTGCCCCATGCGCAGACCGACTTTGAAATTCCGATCCTCCCCAAATGTTAGGATTTATCCCTCACTTTAAGATAGGGTCCAATTTGCGATCCTCTTGCCTCCTGTTGAGAATACAGGAGTGGACCCCCAAATCTGGCTCCCCTCCACCCAGGCTTTTAGAGTCAGCAAAGGTGGGGCAAGAATGAGATTATAACTGACTACTCCGATACAGCTCTTCCCACCCGGCAGCAGCCTCTTAGAGGGTGAGCAGCCACGGCCGGAGAAAGACCCTTGCATAACCCATCCCATTCTTAAACCCGCTGAGGCTTGAACAATTGTAAACTGAAACTTGGGGCAAACCCTGGCGGTTACATTTTTACACAAAGAATGCTTCCTTCCCGCTCGGGCGATCACTTCCTGCCTTCTGTGTCTCCCCAGCAAAGGCACACCCGAACCTTTGGTGAGCCGTGGAGCACGCGTCGAGCCACCCTCCTACCTGGTGGTGTGACCTCAGAAGTAGCAGGGTTGGCATTTCATTCATAATACCTGACCCCGCGTGGAGGCAGGCGGGGCAGGGACCTTTCAACTCTTATTTAATAAAATCCTGGCTACGCACGCATCGCAACCGAAAGGGAAAATGAGCAGGGAGTATGCTGCCTGGGGGACCAGCCCTGGCCACCGCCCTTGGCTAATTATTACCGGAGATTGCGCAACGGGCCGGAGCCATTCACCCCGCGGGGCAGTGGCGTCTCTAAGTCTTGTGGGTCCTGGGCTCCCTTGGCACAGCGGGTATCCGTGGCCGCTTGCCGGAGCGCGTAGTGATGGAGGCGCCTGCAGCAGGCAGTCAGGGCGCGGCCGGAAGGAACTGATAAAACCATGCGAGTGGCAACCCTCCCCTGCGTCGGAAGTGTCCTCGAGCGCCGGTCATTGAGAAATACCAAAGGGGCAGAGTGGGGTGAGGCAAGGACAGTCCTGGAGCCAGCTCGTGGCCTGCGATCCCACGTGCTGCCGCAGCCCTGCCGGGGCCAGGAGAGCCGGCTGCAGGGGAGGCCTAAATGCCCGCTTTGCTGCGTCCCCGGGCCGCCGGCTTGAAAAGCAGGACCTGCCCTGCTACTCGGACTGTGGATCCCAGATCAAGCTCTCCCGAAGCCCTCCTCCTCCAGGGAAAGGAAGATCTGTAGGGTCTCCCCCGCGGAATCAAGAGGCTGGCAGCTGCGCTGGGTTTCTGTGAAGTTGTGAGCAGATCGATAGTACTTCAGAAGTTTTACCATCTTACTGAATCAACACTTTATTTTAAAAGACAGAGGAAGTCTTAAGTAGCTCAGGCTGACCTGGAATTCAATGACCTCGAACTCCTGACCCTCCTGCCTCCTGGGATACAAGAGTGTGCTACCGATCAGTTTTTGTTTGTTTTGTTTTTTGACGCAGGATCTCACTGTAACCCGCGCTATCTTGACACTGTGTGCCCCAACTGGCGGTGATTATTTCGCCCCAGTCTCTCAAGAACTAGGAATAGAAGTGATGCCTCTCCATATTTTCAGATTGGTCATGCTGCTGAGTTGAAAACTTTAAAATCGGCACAGACTCATACTTAAAATGTCTCTGATTTTTTTTGGGGGGGGAAGAAACATTATTTTATTAAATTTGTGGGAAGTGGCAGAAACAATGAGAAAAATAGTAAGACATCTATGGAATAAATACAAATAGTTGCTGAGATGTTACAACAAATTCTAGAAACAGATCAGTACAATCCAAGTTGTTCATAAGGCACCGTGATGGTGGGTAACTGGCCATCTTCTAAGATGTGCGACACGGGATGTCCAGGCAGTGCCACAATATCCCGCCTTGCTCTCCCCCTCCCCCCATCTTCATGTTTAAATGCAAGAGCTAGTCATCCAGACGAGGTGGCTAGTCAAAACCTGTAGATTCCACAGCCAGCTCAAGAAGGGCTGCAATCATGCTCAAGATGCAGCTTGGGTCTCTCGGAGTCTCCATGTACAAACTCTTTGATAGAGTTCCAGCTTGTGTCCCATGTACAGGCCCTTTCCAGGTAGTTTGTATTCTCAGAGTTCTCGTGGTCAAAGGCCCTGCCGTCTCCTTTATTGTGTGCCCATGTAGGTACAAGCACAGCTGGAATGGTGGAGGGGAGCTGGATAAATCTTTGGTGTTTTTCCTTGGGAGCCATTCATCTTGTTTCTTGAGACAGAGTTCTACTGGAAGTTGGGACTTACCAGTTAGGCCACGAGTGACTAGTGAGCCTTGGGGACTTTGCCTGCCTCCTCCTCTCCAGCATTGGGATTTCAAGTGTAGGGCACCGAATGTGGGTGCTAAGGATGGAGCACAGGTCCTTGAATGTCAAGGCAAGCACTCTACCTATACTTCTAGCCCTGAATGTCGTGCTTTTTATTTGTTCGATTTACTTTTATGTGTATAAGTGTTTTGCCTGCAAGCAGAACTATGAACTACTTGGGTGCCTGGTGCCCTTGAAGGCCAGAAGAGGATGTCAGATACTTGGAAGTGGGGTTATGGAAAGAAGATTGTGAGTGGTTGTGTGGGTGATGGGAATTAAACCGGGGTCCTCTGGAAGAAGAACCAGTGCTTTTAACCACTGAGCTATCTCTATGGTCATTGCGCCCCCCCATACCCCCCTATTTAAGACAAGATCTCACTATTTAGCCCTAGATGTCCTGGAACTCAGCTGCCTCTACATCCAGAATGCCAGGGTTGGTGGTATCTACCCCAGACCCAGCACATCTCATATTCTTCATGACCTCAAAAACAAGACAAAACAAAACAAGAAAGACAAGGTTTGCTTTGTCATCCCCGTGAAAGCTGAAGAATTAATAGAAACCTCACTTTCAGGATTTCAGGTCTCCTGAGAGAAAACCAAAATACAGGGTGTTCATGAAGTCTGGTGTCCTTACCACTACATGTTACTGGCACTTGGAATCGGGTGTGAAACCTCAGTCTGCATCCACAAAGATCATGGCTGTGAAGAGCAAAGGAACACTAGTTTCCACCTGACTCAAAAGTGAAACTCTCTATGCATGTACCGCTAAGAGTTTGTTTTTGTTTTGTGTAAAGATTTTGTTTTACTTGTTGCTGCTGGTTTGTTTTATTATTATTATTAATTATTATTAGTTCTCTGATACAGGGACTCACCATTAAATTGACCTGGAACTCATTATGTAGACCAGTCTGGCCTCAAAATTATAGCCTTTTTGCTTCCAGAATGCTAGAATTACAGACATGACCCATTCATAGCTGTCTTTCCTTTTGTGGTCTTGTTTGAGACTGGATCTCGCTTTATAGCTCTCGGTGGTCTAGGATTCCCTGGACTTGAACTTGGATCAATCCTTCTGCCTCAGTCTTCTTAGAATGGGGATTATCCAGCCCAGCTTTCTATTTTTGAGGCAAATATTTAATCTCATAGTTTGTTTAGTTAAAATCCCCTTTGGCTAAAATCTCTCTGGAAATGTCTCTCATGGCATATTCAGGAAGATGCGGATGTCTGTTAGTCTTTGGGAGCAGAAAGGGACAGACTATGTCTCTTGTTCCCTGGCGGGACCTCAGGAGATACCCAATGACTCTGAAATGGGTGGGATCCAGTGCAAAGTGAAAACATGGCACCCACTTCAGAAATTGTAAAGGATTTCAATAGCACAAGTTCAGATCCCAGGCAAATGCACCGACTGGGAACAATCATGCTCATTGTCCAAATGTTGCTTGGGATGACTCAGAAAAACTCAGGTAGGTCCTAGGCCAAGGCAGGAAACATCTAGAGAGGTGGGAAGAGATGGCTTAGTACTCAAGAGAACTGGCTGACCTTCCAGAGGATGTTGGTTCAATTCCTAGCACCTACGCGGAGGCTAACAACCAGCTACCACTCCGGTTCCAGGAGATCCAGCATCCTCCTCTGCCCCCCTCCTTGGCCCACACGTGGTGCACAGACATGCATGCACGCAGCCCCACCCACATTCTTAAAAAAAAAAAGGACAGCTGGGGTGGGTTAATGAGTTCCCGGGTCTCCCCTTTGCTAAAGTTCATCGAGGGCCAGTAATCTGTGACCCAGTTAACTATGGACTTAAAGAGCTGAGGTCAAGTACTTTTAACTCCATTTCTGCCTGCAATACAAAGTTTCTTGGCTGGGTCCGATGCACCTTTTGTTTGCGTACAAATTGCCATTTTTAAAAAATGCCCGCTCTAGGTGAGCATGGTGGCGCACAACAATAATCCCATCAGCTGTAACGCTGAGGCCAAGGATCAAGAGTTCAAGGTCAGCCTCCGCTACACAAGTTTGAAGCTACCCTGAAAAAAAAAAACAGGATACAAAAACACTTGCTCTCTGTCGAAAAAACAAAAAAGATCTCAAGATTCTCGTGAAACGGAATCTCCTCTGCTATTCAGGACACTGGCGAAGTCCAACTCCCTCTTTGCTGGGTTTCCGTCAGAGTTGAGATGCTGAGGCCAGCCGCTGCCACCTGCGCCGCCCACACCCCGCACCCCGCACCCCGCATTGTGCCTCCGTGCCCGAACTCTCCGCCTGCAGCTTAACTCCTCCCCATCTCCGCCCCCGCCGCCTCCCCACAAGGTTTTTAATCCAAAGGTTTGGAAGGAGGGAGGGGACAAAACGGGAGCCAGATGTGTTCTCGTCCTCCGCTCCCGCCTCCCTTCCTCTTGGGCTTCCTAAAACCCGGAGCCCCGGACACGAGGATTCGGAGCCGGACAAACGCAGCGCCAACCACGCCGTCCCTCCCCCGCCCCCCCTCCCCGGCTCCTCCCGGACTGGAAGCTAGCGGGAGGGGGAGTAGAAGCGGGGCGCCCTCAGTAGGCGGGGCAAAGCGGGGTGTGCGTGTGCGTGTGTGTGTGTGTGTGTGTGTGTGTGTGTGTGTGTGCGCGCGCGCGCGCTCGTGTGTTTTCCTCTCTCTTCTCTCTTTCTATGTCTCTCTCTTTTTTGGTTGCAAGTAGGAAGCTTCTTGCACTCCACCACCTCTGGCCGCTGGGAAGACGTCATCGCTTCCGCCCTACTTCCTCCTCCTGTTGGCGGCGCTGAGAATCCAATATGGAGTAAATCGGTGGAGTCGCGAGATGGGGTTCGGACGGGGCGCCCTGCACCGCCTCCCAGGCGCACGTCCCCAGGCCGCCGAGCGCTACCCGGAACCCTGATTGGCCCGGTCCCCGGGGGCGACCCCGGCCCGGCCCCACCGCAGCCGGCTGGCCGCCCGCCGCCCCGAGCGCGCTTGTTTTTCTGCTGTTCTCCCCCTCCGGGTCCCCTTCCCAAATCTCGCCCCTGCGCTCCTTTGGAGCCCGGGGGGGGGGGTGCCGCGCCCGGCTGGCCTGTGGCGTCTGCTGCTGCCCGGTGCACCCCTTCCTCGACCTCGTCTTGCGCTCGGGGAGCCCCGGGTCCCCGCCTGCCTCGGCGCCCCCTTCCTCTCCAGCTGCCCCCTCCACCACCAAATCAGGAGATGTCGGAGATGTGAGGAAGGGGGGCGAGCGCGCAGGAAGATGAAGGGAGCCAGGCTGCCCGCCGCGGGACAGGCGTCTAGGTGAACAAGAAAATGACCGAAGAAACACACCCGGACGAGTAAGTTCGCTGCGGGTGGGACGCGGGTGCCCGGCGGGGCGGCGTGGGGGGCCGCCGCCAAGGACGCAGGCGGGGACTCGCTGGGGGCACTTGGCGTGGGGCGCTGCTGGGTGTCGAGGCTGCGCGCCAGGCTCTCCAGCCTGGCCCGGAGGAGGCTGTAGGGGCCACCGAGGGTCCGCGAGTCCGGGTCGTGGCTGGGACCAAGGGCGTGCGAGTGACCTCGGGGCGGCCCCCCCCGCCCCTGCACTGCGCGAGCGGAAGCTCTGACGCCCTCCACGCGGGGCACCCCGGGGTCGATGGGTTTGCGTGCGTGGTGACTTTGTGACTCCCGGCTCTGCCGCCTGCCCTACAGCCCTCTTCGGAGCCCTTTGGGGCCGGACTCCGCCATTTCGTTTTTCTTGAATCGCTCTCATTTGCATACCACATTTTCATTCATAAAAACATCCAGGTTGGGGGGGGGCAGGGCTGGCCCGGCTCGGCACAGGGTCCGTGCGCCCGAGTCCGCGCGCGCAGCAGCAGCCGCCGCCGGAGCGCGGGAGCAGCCCGCGGAGCCCTGGTGCGCGTGAGTGTGTGCACGCGCGTGCGGGCTGGCACACGCGCCCCGCGGTGTCGGGGCAGCTCCGGGGGCGGATCCGAAGCGTGTGCAGCGAGGGCGGGAGAGAGCGTGCGGGAAGCGCGCTCCTGGCGCGTGGGGGTGGGGGGACAGAGGAGCGCGTGCCCGTGCGTGCTCCCGGCCCGCGGGCCCGAGGGGAACAAAGCTCTCTGTGCTGAGTCGGAGGTGCTCCCTGGCCGCCCCTCAGGGAGACCCGGGCCTGTCACCATCTCCGGGCCAAGCGGCAGCTGCCTCCCGCCTAGGTGGCGAGTTGGGTTGGGTCCCTGCTCTCGGGGCTCTGGGGGCGGGGCCGCCGTTCTGCTCCGACCGGTCTGGTCCTCTGCCTAAGGTCCGAGCGGTCCCGAATCTGTGACGGCAGTTCAGTGACTGCTCGCCACCAGCCACTTTTTTTTTTTTTTTTGTGAATAAGACGTTCTCCTTTATTGTCACATGATATCCCTCCTCCCCTGCACATTCATAAATCCTCAGCCTGCCTCGGCTCCTTTCATTCAGTGTTGCCATTAGCCAAGGTAGTAGCGGCGCCTGCTTGGACACCCGAGCGGGTCAGCGGCCTCGGGGTCTCCGAGCAGGAGGGAGACCTGGGGCTGTGGAGTACGGGCGACTGGAGACTAGCTCCCAAACCTCGGGTCTTTTGCTTCTGGTCCCACCCCCACTCCCCATGCACACTCTAGAGTGCAGAGAGTGGAAAGCGACTTAGGGCTGGGCAACCGGGAGGCTTAAAGAGCTTTTGTAGCAGGTGGCAGAACGCTGTGTTCCATCCACTCTAAGAAATCTCACTTTTTTTCCCCTTTGTTTTCGGTGCTGGAGTTTGCACCCAGGGCCTGGCACACCTAGACAAGCAAGCCCTCGTTTGTTTTTAAATGGCCCTTTATCCTTTGGTGTCCATTGTCAGGCTGGGTTGGAAGGAAGCTGATGTTCTGGAAAGGGAATTTCCTTCGGTGTGTCTCCAGGGAGATTTGACTGCTGTAACCCTAATCTGTCAAAGACACCCATCCCTGGAGAGGTCCCCACCTGCCGTGCAAGCCCCAGAGTATGTGTTGGTCTATTTCACACATTTTACTTTGTGTTCCTTTACCTGCCACTGAAATCATAAAGTGTGTGTGGGGGGGAAAGTTGGGAGTTTTAATGCTGAAATATGGAGGGAAAGGAGTATCTGCTAAGCCTTCCCCTTCTGGACCTTAGCCAACAAATAGCCCTTTTTCTGGGCCCCTGTTCGGATTTGCACGTAGGCGTAGCCTCAGGAGCGGTGACAGAACCTGGGCTGTTAGGGGTTCTCGGAGAGCCTTGCCCGCCGTGCCGTTGCTTCCCTGGCTCCTCCTTGTGGGAGTGCAGGTCCGTCCTAAGCGAAAGGATTTCAGGTGGGGACACCAACGTTAAGTAAACACCTCTCCATCCAGTCCCCGGGGAGAGAGATTGGTTTTAGTGCTGTCAGAGCCTTGTTGAAGTTGGTGGCTCACATCTGGAGACCCAAACAGGCTTCTCAACCAGCCTGTGCTACCTAGTTACAGGCCAGCTTAGGGTAAGAGTAAGACCCTGACTCAAAACAAACAATAAAAATCTGTTGAGAGGAAGATGTTAGAGACAAGCTCAAATTTCAGGGGATTAGAAAGCCCTGGTGTCTTCACCATTGTTGAAATGCCATTCTGGAGGTTGCTTTTTTTGTTCTTGTCTCTGAGACAGGGCTTCACTATGAATCCCCTGGTTGGCCTGGGACTTTCTTTGTAGACCAGGTTGGACTTGTAACTTAGAGAGATCCTCCTGCTTCAGTTTCCTGAGTGCTGGAGTTGCTTTATATAACTACCATGGCAATGAGCTATGTGAAACCCGCTGTGGTATTGTCTCTGTTTATATTTGGGGAAACCGAGTAGAGAGTTTCGGTAGTTTGCCCAAGAGAACCCCTTGTAGTGACTGAAGAAATGGAGAATCCACTCAACAGCTGGGTTCGGGAAGAGCACTGTGTTCCCAGCTAGTGTTTGCGGAGGGTGATGGCAAGCCTTAGTGAACCCGGACTCATGCAGGCTAGGCGGGTACTTCAGCTAGAGCCTGCTTCCTGGCCGGATTCACCACGTTTCTGCCAGTCATCCTGTTGGTTCCTAATTGTACTAAATCAGTGGCAGTCTGTCGTTGCCATGGCTTTTCTTCTTTGCAAACCGCTGTGAAGTATGAGGAGCATGTCAAATTAAAGGAAGGTTAAACAAACTTGGGGGTGGGAGTGTTTTACTTCTCAAGAGTGTGGACAGCGGCTCAGAGTGTTATTACTGGAGTGCCTTAAGCCCAACACAGGCAGTGTTGAACCATTTAACATTTTGTCTTTTTGAAAGTTTGTTTTTAATGAGTATGTGCAGTGTGTATTTCTCTCTCTCTCTCTCTCTCTCTCTCTCTCTCTCTCTCTCTCTCTCTCTCTCTCTCTCTCTTTCGTGTGTCTGTGTGTGTCTGTGTGTACATGTGTGTTTCCATAGAGGTCAGGGTACAACTTTGGAATTGGTTCTCTCCTGTCACCTTTATGTGGATCCTGGGGAATTAAACTCAGGTCATCAGGTTTGTGTATGAGTCATCCATTGGCCCCAACAAGGCCCTGATTTTTGTTTGGTTTTGTTTTATTTTGTTTTGTTTTTGAGGCAGGCTGGCCTCAAACTCCATGTGCAGCCAAGACTGGTTTTGAATGCTTCCCTGATCCTCCTGTGTCTGTCTTCTTAGTGCCGAGGTTAGTTATTCTGTACCACATCTGACAAAAACACTTTATTTGTGCACCGTTTGTTTGGGTGTGCATTTGTGCACATGCGTGTAGCGCCTGTGGAGTCTAAAAGAGAGCGTTGGGTCCCCTAGACTTAGTTCCAGGAAGCTTGTGAGATGCATCGTGCGAATGCAGAGATCCAAACACCAGTCCTCTGGAAGAGCAGCAAATACCGTTTTCTTTGTTCCTTTCATTTTCTTTTTTTCTTTTGAGACAGGGTTTCTTTCTGTAGCCCTGATGGTCATGGAACTCACTCTGTATGCCAGGTTGGCCTTGAACTCTGCCTGCCTCTGTCTCAGTGCTGGGATTAAAAGCTACCACTGCCTGGTTTGCAGCATATGCTCTTAATCATTGAGCCATCTCCCCAGCCCTGGTTTTGATTTTGTTTCGTGTTTACTATTTTTCAAAATTCTTAAATTTAGGAACAGGGTCTTACTAAGTCACTCTGGCTAGCCCTGAACTCACTCTGTAGTCCAGGCAGACTTGAATTGAAAATCTTCTAGTCTCGGCCCCCTGGGTATCAGATTATGCACAGGTATGCACCACTAAACCCAGCCTTTGTCTGTGAGTTTGTTTGTTTGGACAGGGCCTCACTATGCAGCCCCAGCTCACCCGGGACTTACTGCATATTTAGCGTTCCCCTTGAGCCTGCAGTGATCCTCCTGTCTCTGCTTCCCGGGGCTGGGTGTACAGGTCCGTACCTTCACAACCCTGCTGGCATTGACTATTAAAATAAAATGTTTCCATTCTGTGTAAGCAGCCTCTTTGTTTTATTTTTTTGAGACAGCTCCTGCTATGTATGTAGCGCTGCATGACTGAGAGTTCACAGGTTTGAGTCCCTGAGCCAGGAAATCTTTACAAGTGGAACTCTTGATTTTGAAACTATGAGTTGACCGAGCAAAATCAGAATCTTGGTCCGTCCATTAGAAAACGCTACTTTTTTTTTTTTTTTTTTTTTTTGAGGCTGTAACAAGTCTCGGATACTTCGCTCCTGCCTTTACCCCTAAACCCTGTAAGTAACGCTGCAGGAAGGCCTACAGTTTTTGCCCCCAACAGCTTGCTTGCTCTTGCTGCTTTGGTGAGTTTGTTTTTGTGGGTTTTGTTTGAGAAAGGATGTAGCCCAGGCTAACCATGAACTTACCGTGTGGATGAGGGTGGCCTTGAACTCATGGGTAGTGATGGATTAATGGGATGAGTTCCGAATTCACTTACTGTTTCTCTTCACTCTAGGATTCTTGTTGGCTTTCCGTCTATAGGTGAGTGAAACTCACCCTTCCAAGCCAATTCTGAACTCTCCTTTGGGAGATCATCCCCGACTCCCCCCACCCAACCTCTGCTGGCCGTAGTCTTTTTCCTCCTGTTTTGCCAGGCACTTCTTACCACGTAGCTGGGCCTTTCCCCTGCTAGATTCCGCATCAGGGTATGGGCTTCCTGGATTCGGGGTTATTGCTTGGTAATTCCACAGCTTCGTTTTCTTCTCTTGACTCAGTACCATTGAGGACTTTGCATTTGCTTAGTAAATGTGAACCGAAGAAAGTAATAGATATATTTATTTCAAAATGCTGTTTCAGGCCGGGGAAGATTGCTTAGTAGGCAAATGCGTGCAAGGACCTGAGTTAGAATTCTCAGACCACATATAAGCCAGACACGGTAGTACACTTTGGGAATCTCAGTGCTCCCGTTGGCAGATAGGAGGCCTAGACAAAAGGAGTCCCCAGAAGTCCCCAGTCTCATAGCCTGGCATACGTAGTAACAAAAGAAGAGGAGACCCCAGGACTGGAGAGGTGGCTCAGTGGTTAAGAGCACTTGCTCCCCTTATAGAGGACCCAGACGTTTATTGTTGTTTGATTGGTTGATTTTTAGAGATGGAGGTTAGGGGGCTGACATTGAACTCCTGAGTGCTAGCAATCCTCCTGCCTCTACCTTCCCAAGAAGCCTGACTGCCATTGCATTTTTCCACCTTATGAGTAAATCTCCAGAGTAGTAGTAATACGGGGCCTGTGTGTTTGCCCCTGCGGGGAAGTCTGCAGAAATCACAATATTAACAATTTGCAGTAGCTGCAGGGTTCTGGTGGAGTCTTCTCGCTTGATGTTGGAGACAGCTGTGCTGATGAACTCCAGTGCTGGCATAGGTCCGACATTACTGGCTGAACACAAACACACATTCTCACAGCAGATCTCAGAGGCGGAGCGAGAGCTAATGGAGGCTGAGCAGGAAGTTTTGATACGTGTGGCTGTTTGTTTTGGCTCATTTTCTCTGAAGGAAATTAGCTGACTTTGAGACCTTAAAGATAATACATTGGTGATTTGGTGGCACTTTCTAGGGCCTCTGCTCTCATTTTCCCTGGATGCACACAGTACCCTGTATGGCAGAGTGTATGTGTTTTTAATTTACTCTTTCAAATTTCATACACATAATGTGCTTTGTTCATTAAACGCCCTCCCATCCCCCCATCCCTTTCTTTTTCCCGTTGGACCCCTCCCTCCCCTCCTACTTGTGTTCTGTTCCTGTGGACTAATGTCATAATTTTAACTGTGGCACTTGGTTAGCTAAGGATATTTCTAAGCCTGTCTCTGAGCAACTCACTATTATAGTTTGTCATGGAACTGCATTCAGAACTGTGTAGAGCGGTGTGTGTGTGTGTGTGTGTGTGTGTGTGTGTGTGTGTGTGTGTGTCCGCCCGTCCCGATGCATTTCATTAGGGTTTGCATGAGTGGGTGCGGACAAGATGTGGTTTCTGCATGCTTTCCCCGAGTAGGCACTTTCTTAAATGACCTGACAGGTATCCCAGGTCATGGAAAGAAAACAGGCTAGGGTTAATAAAATACATGACACTGGCAGGATTAAGAGCCCACTCAACTAAAGGGCAGCTGTTTTAACTGCCTTATGGCCACTCGGTTCCCTTCCTTGGCTGATCTTCACTAACAGCACATTGGCGCAGGCGTGTGTACACGTGACTATCAGAGTGTGCTTCCCCGTGTACACTTAACACATGCGCACAGTGTAGCTGACTGGAAGCAGCTTTCTTCCTTAGCGCTTAGTGGATTGAGGCAGAGAAGCAAGTTTGACTTTGTCTTAGCATTAGGTACTTTTGTTGTGTATTTTGAGACAGGGTCTCACTATGTAGCCATATAGCTAACCTGGAACTCACTATGTAGACCAGGCTGGCCTCTAATTCTTAGATATCTCACTGCCTCTGACTGCTGAGTGCTGGGATCAGAGGCATGCGGCGCCACGCTTGGCTGTATAAAGTATTTTTTGATTGAAGATACCGGGATGTGGGCAGCTCTTCTCCTTCATGTATGCAGCAGTCATTCTTTTCAGACCTGGTTGTTTGATCTTAGTTATGTGACCGATGGATCCATTCACAAATGCATAAAACTGTAGCAGGCTAAGTGTCAGCTCTCTTTCCCTTACTCATCTGGTGGTAACCTCCTTTTTTTTCTGTTTTCATGATCTGTTCCTCTTATTTCTTTCTGTGGTTGCACAGCCCTGGTTCTCACCTCCAGGACTGATGGCTCAGATAAGCCTGGCTAGGCTTACATTTATGTTCTACGGGGACTCCAGGTGCACAGGGAAACTGCCCATGATGTATGAAGAATTCACTGACACTCACATCCGTGTCCCGACAGTGCATACTGGTAGGCTTTCTGCAAACATACCAATGGAAGTTCATGTATTTGTTTTTCATTGAAAAACATAAATTTCACCCACATGAGCATTTCATGATCACTTTATTCTTGCATTCAAGAAGATTTTGAAGTGTTTTTGTTTTTGTTTTTTCTTTTTGACACAGGGTGTCGTGTAGCTCAGTTTGGCCTAGAATTCACCATGTAGTCAAGGATGACATTGAGTTACCACACACTCTGTTCTTGGCATTAAACCCATCTTGTGCATGCCAGGCAAGCACTCTGCCAACTGAACTCGAGACACAGTCCTGTTTCGTTATTGTCTATTTATTTGTTTTTTTGTTTTGTTTTGTTTTTGAGACAAGGACTCACTATGTAGCCCTGACTGACCTGGAACTCACTATGTAGACTAGGCTGACCTTGAGCTCACAGAGATCTACTTAAGTGCTGGCATTAAAGGTGTGTGCTGCCACTTCTGGTCCCTTTTTTTTTCCGTGACGGTTTCTCTGTGTAAGTCCTGTCTGTATCGGAACTAGCTCTGTAAACCAGGCTGGTCTCGAACAACTCACAGAGCTCTGCCTGTCTCTGCCTCCCCAAGTGCTAGGATTAAGGGTGTGTGCTACTACCAGCCCCCACCTTTAAGATTTATATATTTATTTATAATATTTACAGTGTTCTGGCTGTATGCCAGAAGAAGGCATCAGATTGAATGACAGATGGTTGTGAGCTACCATGTGGCTGCTGGGAACTGAACTCAGGACCTCTGGAAGAGCATCCAGTGAGTGCTCTTAACCTCTGAGCCATCTCTCCAGCCCCCCCCATTTGTTTTTGTTTTTTTTTAAAGACAGGTTGCCCAGACTAACCTAGAATTTTGTAGTAGCCCAGAAAACGCTCCGAGCGCTGCTTCCCATGTGGTAGAATTAACAGATGTGTGCTGCCACCTCTAACTTGAGAATATTTATTTTCAGGACCACCGAGAGGAAGGCTGCCATGATGGGAGTAAACTAAATACGGCTCTGGGCAGCTCCTGCCTCTGTCGCCATTCTGACTCAGGAGCTGTAGATCCCACACACAGAAGTTTGTGGTGTTGAACTGGCCTAGACCAGGCTCTCACTAAGTAGGAAGTGTGCTAGTCCGGGTAAGGCTGTTTTAGCAGACCGCCCAGTGTTGGGCATGCGCTGGACGCCTTCACGTCTCCTGTGGCGCCTTGTGTGACACAATGGTTTTTTCTCTTCATAATTCACAACGTCAAGCACCCAGTGCCTGTTGTCACTTTGGAGTGGAGCCCGAATGCCAGGTTCAACTATTTCTTTGCCTCTCTTCTGATGTCCCGGTAGAATGCTCTAGAATTATTTTTTTCCTTTAGCGTCAGTAATGGCCAACTGTCAAAGTCTCTGTGTTTTGCTTTGAGATGGGGTCTTGTTATGTACCTGACTGGTCTGCCTCAAACTTGTGGTAATCCTCCTGAATTGGCCTTCCCAGTGCTGGATTCGAGTCTTGCATCAGACTGCTTATGGAGGTTCTAGCTTTCACAGAGTTTATCTGCTCTCTTACTGTCAGATTTCTCCTTCCCTGTTGTGACCCTGGGCAGTCAGTCGCTGTCCTTCTCATCTGCGTGGTCTGAACATTTCAGCACTAACAGCTCTCTGGTTCTGAAACAACAGTCAAGTACACTCAGACTCAGGGTTCTCCTGGAATGCATTGGCTTCGGATGTGTTTTGTCTGCTTGCATGATGCCATGTTGGTATTTCACGTTATATTTCCAACCAGTTTAATTTAGCAGACATTCCAACAGTTTGGTTCATATTGCAGACCTTTTGAAGCTATGCATGTAAACAGTCTTAATATAGTTATTCATTGCTTAAAGATTAAGTCAAGCCTGGTTTTTTCCCTCAGGCCATGAGCACCAGGTTTCAGTGAATGTGTCTTCTGTTTATTTCTCTGTTTTGAGGCCTTGCCGTTGGGGAGTGCTAGAGAGCACGTGTCCATAGTGTGCGTGTTGTAGATTTAGATTCTAATGTGTATTCTTACTACACCACGTTTGAATTACTGTGCTTCAAGAAATAACCTGCCTGAGGACGGAGTGAGCGGCTTAGCTACTGCCTGTCACTGGATGCGAGCACTAACACTTTCTAATCCACCCACTTGTCAGAGCTGTGACTCAGGCAGTCCCTGCCCCTGGGGAACTTACATCCTAAGGTGTTAGACACCTTCTCGTGCGTGCCTTACGGGTATGAGGGCAGTCTTGTCCTCACCACTGACTGATTGCTACAGTTGTTTTCCCTTTTTTCACCTGAGTGTGATTGGGCTTCCCAGATGGCGTAGCTGAAACTCCATGCTGAGCTTTCTTTGGGATCTGCGTGACGTCATCAGGCTTGCCTAACCAGCGGGGCCCTCGGTTGTTCTTAAGACATGTGGGGTTTGTGAAGTGCATGTGCGTATTTGCCTGTGGGTGGACTGTGTCTGACCCTCCAGCATCCAGGCGCTGTCAGTGAGGAAGAGATTGTGACAAGTTAACGTATCGCCTGAGGGCTGAGGATATACCTCACTGGTAGACTATCTGCCTAGCACAGGCGAGGATACTCTAGTTTTAATCTCGAGCACCACACACACAAAAATAATATGCTAATAATAGTTATTTTTTTAATCTTGTGTGATCACAGCAGGATTTAATGTTTTGTTTTGTCTTAAATAAGGTCTCATTCTGTGGCCTGGGCTGGCCTCACACTCCTGGCAATCACCCTGCCTTAGTGTCCTCTGTGCTAGGAATACAGGTATGACCCACCAGGCCTAGCAGGACTTTGATTTTTTTATTATTAATTATTGAGACAGGGTTTTTCTGTGTAGCCCTGGCTGTCCTGGAACTTGCTCTGTAGACCAGGCTGGCCTCGAATTCAGAGATCGGCCAGCCTCTGCCTCCCAAGTGCTGGGATTAAAGGTGTGTGCCACCACCACCCAGCTGAATTCAGAGCTTACCTAAGACCTTATGTAGGTAGTCCAGACACAGGCTCTGCCAGTGAGCTGAGCTCAGCCCTTTATGGTGGCTTCCTCTGCCTGCAGTATGATCGGTGTAAGCACTTCCTTGGAGAGAGAACAAGTTGCCGTACCCCAGATAGATCATGTATGAGCAAAATGACTGATAGGGCACACTTCACCTGGACCAGCTGGTTAGAAACAGTAGCCTTCAAAAATGCCTCTAGGAATAGACTCACATAGGGATGGGATCCTGACTCTGTAGGATCTGAGATGATGTGTATTTTCAGGAAGATTTAAAAAGTTTTATGTTATGTGTATGAGCTAGGATACGTGATGAAACATAATTGGTATTATTAATTCCTTTGCTGAGGCTCGCTGGACAAGGTAGTGCGTATACCCTGGGAGATAATACCAAGAACATCTTCATCCATGGCAGGATTTCCTGTTTGACTTTAGATGGGGATTGAGTTGGGGAAAACTTTGTATTTTCTTCTGGCTTTTTTTTTAAAGCTTTAATCTCATCACTCGGGAGGCAAAGACAGGCAGGTTCTCTGAGTTCAAGGCCAACCTGATCTACAGAGTGAGTTCCAGAGCAGGCTCCAAAGCTACAGAGAAACCCTGTCACAAACAAAACAAAACAAAACAAACCTGAAGCCTTTTGTGGTGGTTCAGATTCAGGCAGCTCTCAGAGTTCAGAACAGCCAGGGCTATAACAGAGAAACCTAGCCTCAAAAAACAAACAAAAAACCCAAGAAAGTTCTTTCTGAATGCTAGGAGCCCCAAGAAATCTACCGCTTAGGTATGTAAAGACCTCCAACTGGGCAGTGTCCTAACAGGCAGCTGGCACTCTGCTCCTTCCAGAGAAATCAGTCATGCACACAAAGCCTACTGGCCCTGGGAAGCATGCAGGTTCAGCCCTAGAAGAAATCACAGGAAATAATTAAATAGAGAAGGTCAGAGAAAGAGGAAGTGGTTGTGTTGTTTCTGATGCGAATAACATTGTTGTTACTGGGCATCAAGATGATGATGTTTAAATCTCCTGCCATGTGACTGCTTTGGGCTTTGATTGTATTTAAATTGTGGCCCTTTTAGTTTATCCTTTAGACAGCAATCTTGTTAGGAAATGAATTGCTTTTAGGTCTTATCAGGAATCGCTGTGTGCCTAAGCAGAAATCTTAAGTGAGAGTTGCTTATAACCAGGCATTTAAGCGGGACGACTGTCAAGACTATTAGAGGTTAATTTTAGGTGTCTGCAGCTCTCCCTCATTCTCCTGATTAAACACTTTAACATAATAGTTTCCTTAATTGGAATATTAGCATGCGTATTAAACCATTTACCTAAATCCGAATAGGGTTAAAATGTAAATTATCCGTCTCTTGTCAGTTCTTACTCTTTGGAGCTAATTCCTGGTGAGAAATGGGAAGAGACTGGAATATGAATGGGAATGGGGAGGGCTATACTTGGGCCTGGCTGCTGGAAACCTAAGAATAGACCAGAAGGCTAAAAGAAGTGAGAAATTCTTTGTCTCCCCCAAAAGAAGTACTAAAGATATGCAAGCCTTCTGCAGGGAGGTTGGGACCCTGTGCGTTAGTAGTCTTCCATGTTTTTCTTCCAGAGGATCAGGTCTAAGGGCCACTCCCAGAAAGTCTCTTTTAAAACAAACAAAAAAGATTGTGTGTTTAAAAACAAACAACTATGTATATTTGTGTATGTGGGTGTGTCCATGGGAGTGCAGGTCCCAGAGGAGGCCAGAAGGGATGTCATCCTCTAGAGCTAGAGTTTTGTGAGCATCCTGGCTTGGGTGCTGGGAAATGATCTTGGGTCCTAACAGGCCTCTCTTCAGCTCCTGTGGTCTTTTTAATTGTTTTTGGTTTCGTGCGTGCCTATCTGTGGTCCTGTGTGCGCCACAGTGTGGGTGTGGCGGTCAGAGGACACCTTTTGGGAGTTGATTTCTTGTTTGACCCATGTGGGTCCCAGGGATCAAACTCGGGTCATGAGACACACAGGAGCAGGCGACTTTACCTACAGGGCCATCCAACCAGCCCCAATCTGCAAGCCTTAAATTGACTGACTACCCAGTAGTTCGCAACAGGTAGCTTGCGAACTGAGTCTGCAGCGTCACCCCATACGCATATGTGTAGGTTGTTTTTTCCAATGCACAGAACAGTGTCCGTTCTATAATAAAACACCACTGAAGTGATAGTGGATGTTTGCCTTGTTTTTCTTAAGTCAGGGGTGGATCGGGAATACAGCTGTAGTCCCTGGGGAAGTCCTTGAGTTTCTTCATTGCAGTCCGTGTAGTCAGAGAGTTAGCGCCAACTTTCAGACCTGAGGTGGATCGCGTGAAGCCCTGAAGGAGAGCAGTGTTCAAACCCAGGTGATTGATGTGGCATTGAGCCGTGAGCAGGAGCTAGTACCTCCTCCCTACAGACGAGATGTAAAGTCAGGTCTGGTAAAAGCAGGAGGAATTGGGAGTGAACTGTGCGTTGCTCGGCTCTGCCCATCTCATGCCTGCCGTCACTGAACAGAATTTCTTTTCTGTGCAGCTCTCTATCACAGAGGAGAGGCTGCCGCAAAGAAGACAGCTTACCGTAACACATGTAGTGAGCTCTGGGATTCAGGGCACTTAAATTCCCACACCTTTTTTATATTTTTGCTGCTAACCTGCTGATAGTACATGTGCTTAGACAATAAAACAACACTGCAGCGCTCCTCTAGGGGCCGATGTTATAATGAGACCCCGTCGCTTAAAAAAACCAAAGCTAGGACAGGAGAGATGGCTTAGGAGTTAAGAGTGCTCACTTGTTTTTTGCAGAGGACCCAGGTTAAGTTCCCAGCACCCACATACTTAATCTTTGTAACTCTGGTTCCAGGGGATCTTTCCCCCTCTTCTGGCCCCCTTGGGCTCATGCAAACATACAATGCATGTAACTCGTGCAGGGACACACACACATACAAATAAAGAAATCTTTAAAAAGATATAAACCTATTGGCTGGGAATAAAACTCAGTGATAGACACTTGCCTAGCATGCACAGAGCCATGGGTTTGATCTCTCATTCATAATAAACAAAAATATGTAAAGCCAGGCATGGAAGTACAGGATACAGGAGGCAGAGGCAGGAGGATGATGAGTTTGAGGCCAGCCTGGTCTACACAGTGAGTTCTGGGACACCCAGAAGTATGTAATAGTATGTACCTCTGGGTATGTAATAGAGAGACCCTGTCTCAAAAAAATAGTAAATAAATAAAAATGAGCACCATGCAAATACCTTAATCCCAGCTCTGGGGAGGCAGAGGCAGGTGGATCTCTGTGAGTCTGAGGCTAGCCTGGGTTACGTATGAGTTCTAGACTAGCCAAAGCTACATAATGAGACCTTGTTTCAAAAATTGAAGAATAAAAACAAAAAGCCCCAACAAACTTTGACTCCTATTTTTTTTCTTACATAGGTGATTTTTTTAATGATCATACCAGCCAGGCAGAGTTGGTGTTCTTTGAGTTGGTCTTGAGTGTTGGCAGACTCCTACGAGGGTGCTAGTTTGTGGGGAGAGGCAGACAGGGCAGGCTGGGGAGGGGCCAGCTCGTGTCTGTAGATTTCTATCATAAGCAAGATAGTCCATCTGCAAGTTCATGCTTGGAAAGGCTAGAGAAAACCAGTTGTGTCTACTGAGGCTAAGTTTGGAGATTGCTGAATGCTGGGCCAACAGAGTAGGTGTTTGGACTTTTGTCCCTGAAGCAGGAAGGAGCTGTTTAGGACTTGAGAGCTAGCAGATGACGAAGTGATAAGTTGGTAATATAAAACCAATTAGAGGGTGCGGGCTCATTGGAGCTCAGGAGGCCACTTGTCTGACATGGCCGATGGGCCTTTTCTGCCTGGCTCTGGTTAAGCACTGAGGGCGTAGGTGGAGGAAAGCGACGTTCACTAGAGGCCTTTGGCATGTTTGTCAGAAGTACCCAGGGCAAATCAGAACAGCAAAGTGACTTGCTTTGGTGGCCAGGCACCCTCCTTAGAACCCTGTGAGGACTTGGGGTCTGTGAGTTTTCACCTCACCCCACTCACTATAAAGAGAAGTGGAGGGTGCATCGCCCTTTCTCAACATCGTAAAGCGCTCACCACTCACCACAGCGGTTGTTTTAGAGCCATAGAAGATGCTGGGAAGTGACGAGCACGGGGCCCTACTTTGGCGCATCAATTGTAGTCTGGCAAGGCAGCTGCAGGTTCTACAGCCATGGTGTGGTTTGAGCTCTTGTCAGGGACATATGATCCGGTCTTGGTCGCATCTCATTTGGGGTTTCATGTTAAACATTTGAGACTTTCGCTCGCTCCATGTTGTCAGAGCCTCGGGAGACAGGAAGAAGAAGGCGGAGAGGGCACCCGTTTGGATCCATGTGGCCCGCGTAGATGTTGAACCATCAACATGAACAGATTGCTAGCCTTGGTCACATGCCGTGCAAGGGTGAGACAGATGAGCTTCCAAATGCTGTTCCTGTGTGTGTCGCCTGGGGCTTGGCAGGAGGGTACAGGAAGTTTGGGAATGGAGGCAAGGAACCTCCAGATGGCCATCCTGGGAGAGAGGAGACAGCCCTCAGATAGCTGAAATACACAGGAAGTTCCCAGGGTTTTGCATCTGGGCTGTGGAAGGAAAGTTTCTGTGACTACCTACGGTTTTAAACTCTTGCTACCCATCCCAAACTTTCTATGCTGCTGTGTGCTTTTGATGATTACTGCCAAGGCCATGTGGTCATACACAGCAGGAAGAAACATCTGATATGCTGGTCTCCAGGGTGGAGGGAGTGGGTGCCAGGCTGGGATGGGTGGTAGTTTAGGTACATTGTTGTGACGACGTCACGCCAACAGACACTGTTCCAGCAAAGAGGAAGGAGTAGCTCTGCTGGTCACGGAGAAGCATTTTTCCTTACTGTTTTTTTTAACAGCTCTCACGTGTACCCCAGGCTGACCCCAAAGTCCCACCATTTCTCCTGCCTAAGCTTCCTGGGTGCTAGGATTACAGACCTGTGACACCATGCTTTCCAGCCAGCCTGCATCCTTCCCTTTCTCCTCCTCTTCTTCCTCTTCCTCTCCTCTCTCCTCCCCCTCCCCTCCCCTCCCTTCCCTTTCTTCTCCCTCCCTCCCTCCGCCCTTCCCATCTCTACCTCCCATCTTATAAGAATATTGGGTTTACACGTGTGCCATTGCATCCAGTGTTTGCCTGGCTCCCCGGGATGGAACTCGGGCCTTCAGCTCGTGTGTGCCATGTACTTCTGCCTGTTGAGAGAGACATCTCCCTGGTCCAGCAATTTTTAAGCAGGACAGTGTCAACCAGCAGCTTGATCGGAACTCCAGAAATGCTTCTGTTCAAAGAAATGGAACTTTAGCTAGTCACAGTTGCTGTACCCCTGTCACTCGGCTGTCTGGGTGAGCGTGTGTTTGAGGCCGTGTGGCCTCCGGAGCCCAGTCTCCACTTTCGTGGCCATTCACTGCTTTCTAGCTCTCCGTCCATCTGCTCCCCCCCTTTTCTGCCTGCCCTCCCCACCTTTACCCCCGTTCTTCCTTCAGAGAAGTTTGAGGAAGATGAACTTTGAAATTGACTAGAGTCGTGCATCTTGTAATTAAGGGCCCAAAGTTTGCCAAGCCTGTAAATTTCTACCATACAGCATCAAGACAAGGTTGTCTGGAATGGGGGCCTGGGCCTCTGAGTAAGAGGTCCAGACAGCCTCCCAACAGAGCTCTTGTGCCTCCGTTTCTCTCTCTCCCTTCCCTCTTTCCCTCTCCCGTTTTTTTGAGACAAGAGTTTTTATGTGTAACCCAAGCTTGGCTTATACTCACTCCATTTCTGAGTACCGACATTGCAGGTGGTGTGTTCTGCTGCTGGCGTGTGTGGGGGAGGGGGGTGTGGGTGTAGGGCCTCATGTAGCCCAGGCTAGCCTCAGACTTGCTAGGTAGCCAAGGCTATCCTTAAACTCCTTATCTTTCTGGTTCCACCTCCCCGCTGCCCACCCCCACCCCCCCATGCACCACCGTGCCCAATTTTATGTGGTGCTGGATGGAACCCCGGGCTTTATGCTTGCTGAAGAACACTTGGCTAATTAAGCTGCACCCCAACCCTAATCTACGTTTCTTCTGCCTGCAAGCCGGCTTGAGGTCTACTCCCTAAATTGAAGTCCTGTCCCCACGCTCTTTTCCTTGGGTGTCTACCACTGAGAACTCAGCAGTCCTAACGGCCCCCTTTGGACCACACTCCAGCCACTCAGTACCCTTAGCAGTTCTTGAGTGTGTGTTTACACAGACTGCATTTTATGAAGTCCATAAAGATGTATTTACCCACCAAGTCACCAGCGGCTCCAGAGGCCAGCTTCTCTAGACATGTATGAGAGGTCCTTAGCTCCAAGCCAATTAGCGCTAAGACGGATGCCAGGGAAGGCAAGGAAATGAGCTGTTCGGCCAGCATGCCACCCTTCTCTCCTGTCCTCTGCTGTAGCTTGGTTTTGCAAGCTCCTTCAGGACAGTAACTTCTCACAACCTGAGCATGGGTGGCCCACTTATGGTACACAGGCAGAAGTGCCATTTGCCGTGTCATCGTGTGGGGGTGCAGCTTAAAAGGCTGTGATGGGCGGAACTATGAAGCCAGGCCATGATGGGCGTGTTCCCTAAGTCGACCTCCACCGTGTGCGGCAGGAGCACCGTTGGTGGTAGGGAGGAAGGGAAGGAGAGCCAGGCTGCCTCACAGCCGCTTTCAAACCCTGCCCCCCCCAATCCTTGAAGGATCACCATGAGATTGGGTGGAGAATGTGTCTGGGACACGGAAAATGAACATTTAAAGAAAGGCAGCAACAGGAAAGCTGAAAAGTGGGGAACTAACCTTGAGGTTAACAGGTGGGCTGTCCACAGTGCAGTCGGAATCAGCGATTGACCTTAGGTCCCGCTAGCAACCCGTCCCCCCCTTTCAGATGGCAGCCATGCATCCTGCACTGAGAACCCTACCCTAAGAGAGTGGGTACCTATATGGTCCTTCCCGTTTTTCACGGACCTGTGCTTAGGCTGATTGTTGCTGCTGCTTGAGACAGGGTCTCACTTTGCCCCGGCTGGCCTCTGTCTCTGAACTTGGCCAAGGATGAGTTAAAGTGCTGGCATGGTGGGTCCGAGCCACACCTGCCTGGCTCCATTTGGCTCTTTCCGTTGTCTGACGTATGCTTGCTTCAGCCTCAGCCTCCAAAGTGTTGGGATTACAGGTGTGAGCCACCACGTCTGGCACGTCTGCTAAAGATTTGTGACTGCACGGGGTGTCAAGGGGACTCCAGGAAAGAAATGGGACAAGAGAATCTTAAGAGAGATATGACCCAATAAGAACATTCGATGTCCTTTATCGCCTTCCTTATGTGTTGGACGCAGGGTCTCATCGAACCGGGAGCTTGTGGCCAGCGAGCCTCAGCTGTCCTCCTGCTCCTCACAGGTGATTGCACGGCCTTGCCAGTGTGGGTGCTGGGGATCTGAGCTCTGGCTTAAGGGCTGAACGCATGAGCTGTCTTCCTTGGCCCCTGAGGGTCGCACTGACGTTTTTTTCTGCTCCCTTTAGTTCTCTGTTTCCTCCTAGTTTCCCTACATTGCTGTTTGTCCTGGAAGGTGGAAGTGTCCAGAACATCCTCTTCTCTCATGGGAGACTCTCCAAGAGCCCAAGGGAGCATTGTCCCCAAAGCTAAACTCTAAGGAGGTAGTGTCCCTCCCTGTGCTCTTTAACACAAGATAAACAGGGACAGGTAGTGTCTCCACATGTAAAAGGACAGTGTTACTCATCCAGCAAGGATAAATGCAGTTGATTTGGGTTTTTTGTTTTGTTTTGTTTTTTACTTTTTTTTTTTGAGTCAAGCTCTCATGTAGCCCTAGCTGGCCTGGAACTCACAGAGATGTGCTTACTTTTGCCTCCCCAGTGCTGGGATTCAAGGCATGCCCCATCACCCCCTGGCCTAATTAGTTGCACGAGCAACTTATCAGAAGCAACATCACTCAAGAAAATGTTTCTCCCTTGCCCAAAAACTGTTAACTGTCTACAGATCCCAGGAAGGGGTGGGGCTTCGCGATAACCCCTTTCCCTTTTAAGACAGGGTCTTATGCTGCGGCTCCAGCTGGCCTTGAAATGGAAGCTGTCTTCCTGTGTCAGCCTGCCAGGTTGTGAAAGTACAGGTGCGAGCCCCCACACTCCGTTATGATTGATTGAAGCAGCCAGAGACCAGAATTTAGACTTGCAAAGCCAGTGGATGGGTGGATGTGTGATGTTTGCTACGCGCTGACTCAGCCGGGACCGACTTGAGATCGGCTGTGCCTTCTGCCCGCCCCACACAGGGAACAGCATGTTATACAACGTGTCTTCCTTTCTCTCGCACCTCTCAAATCTGGCCGTGTATCAGTGGGTTGGAGCCTCGTCCTGTCACACATCTAGAAGATAAAGACAATTTCAGTGGTTTGAAAATTGTCTTGTTGGGCTTCTGATGTTTATCTTGTCCTTGAATTCAGTCATCAGTGTGACGCTCACCCCGCCCCACATCAGAACACGCACAAACACCTCAAGTTCCTGGTTAAGTAGTTACTGTGAGCCAGGTGTGGCGCCACAGACCATTACAGGTAGGCAGGAGAGTTCCAAGGTCAGCTTCCTGTATAAAAAATTTGAGGCCGGCCTGAGCTACACAAGACTTGGCTCCAAGCAACAGCAATGACAAGTTATTGACCCAAGAATGAAGGAACTAAATGTCCCATTTGAGAAAGGGAGAAATGTCCCATTTGAGATCCTTCTATTGCCTCCTACGGCATCAAGCTATGGGACCAGAAAGCTGGGGTGGCCTTGTCAACTCCCAAGCTTTCTAGTCTGGGTCATCCTGCCTCTGAGGAAGTGGTCCTTCCCATCCCTTTATCAGGCCATTCAGGTAGAGCAGGTTAGCTCCCAGCAGCAGGAAAAGAAAAGCTTGGTATTAACTGTGACCTGTCCCTATGGGCTGCAAAGTGGAATGATCTACCAACCAGAAGGAAAGTGACCTGTGTGTTGGTACCTGTCACCTGCCCCTTCCCCCTATGCTCCTCCCCAGATACAAAATGTCAGGGATACGATAGAATATTGTCTCTACCTTTCTAAGAGCCTCTCTCAGTCCTGAAGATAGTGGTGGCGCACACCTTTAATCCCAGTACTCGGGAGGCAAAGGCAGGTGGATCTCCATGAGTTCGAGGCCAGCCTGGTCTACAAAGTCAATTCCAGGACATCTAGGACTGTTATTCAGAGAAACCCCCCCCAAACACACACATACACATACCCCAAAACAAAAACCCAACTTTCATGCATCAGCATGGAATGGGGCAAGTGTGCCATCTCTAGAAAAATCCAAGCTGTTGTTGCAGGGACAGATGGGGCAGGTGTTGCTTGGACTTCCTTTTCTAAGATTTATCTGTCTTTATGTGTATGCTTCTTTTGCTTGCATATATGTGTGTATAAGGTATGGCCTGGTGCCTCAGAAGCCGGAAGAGAGCATTGGGTCCCATGGAACTAGAGATAAGAATGGTTGTGAGCCCTCATGTGGGTGCTGGGAACTGAACCTGGGCCCTCTGCAGGAAAACTGAGGCTCTCATAACCTCTGAGCCATCTCTCAGGCCCCGATTTCCTTTCTTTTCTTTCTTTAACATGCCACATCATTGCTTCTGACTACTGTGTGGGGTTAATGTTCAGGGTTGGAAGATTGCAGTTTCGTGGGTAGAGGGTTGAGGTGGGGAATATTGGGAATCCCACTTTGAGCTAGATGTGGTAGCATGCCTGCCCTTGCAGCAGTCAGAGACTGAGACAGGGGACTCACTGCAAGCCCCAGCTCACTGAGGCTGTAGAGCAAGCTCTTATCTCATAGGAAGAGAGGGAGGGAAGGAAGAAAAGGGAAAGAAAGCTTTGTAATTGGCATTTTTCGATTCAGGCGAGGGTGTAGGATTTTCATACAGGGTTAAGCCCATCCATGGCAGGGTTCAGGCTTTAGACATCTGTGAAACTGCTAACTTCAAAGACCTGGCAGGATTTGCTTTTCTAATCTCTGGGTGTCACTGCCAGGAAGAAGGACTCTCCACCATTAAATGCAGACTGTAGTGCCGTTAAAGGAAAATTGTGTTTACTGCCTGGCAGCATCGTCGACCATCTTTAATCCCGGCACTTGGGAGGCAGAGGTGAGGAGATAGGTGTCTGGGTTCCAGGACAGCCAGGGTAGATAGGTAGATACTGTGTCAAAAAAAAGGGGTTGCATTTCTCTGTACATGTGTGTGCGAGCGCATGCCACAGCGCAGATGTAGAGGTGGAGGGAATCAGCTCTGTCATGTGGGTCCTGAGGATCAAAGTTAGGTTGTCGGACTTGACTCGACGGGCACCTTTACCTGCTGATCCATCACATGGCCCCCACAGCACCATTTTAAGGTTTTAAAAAGAGTTTTCATTTTTACTGACACGTGCGTGTCTGCGTGTTTGTTTGTGTGCATGTGCCGGCAGAGGCCCCAAAAGGGGTTGGACCTGGAGTTACAGGCAGTTATGAGCCTTTAGATGTGGGAATTGAACTCCAGCCTTCTGGAAGAACAGACAGCAAGCGCTACTAACCCCTGGCCCATCTCTCCAGCCCCCACAGAACAGTTTTACAAGTGAGGACATCGAGGTCTGGGGAGCTAAACCCGGACCCACAGCTGGAGAGTCTGGCTGGCCTGTCTTTTTGTTGAGCTCCTTGAGGAACGAAAGTATGTGCGCTGCCCACTCCAGGAGGTCAGCTTGAAGGGGGCCTCTGAGAGACTGCAGAAGGGGCAGTCAGTTAGCAGAAGCCCAGAGTACTCCTTGGTAGGAGGTGGAGGGCGGATCAGCCTGGAGACACTCAGATGCAGCTGCTTAAATTAGTTCAAAGTGAGAAATGTAATTACTATGCTTGCTCAAACCAAATGGCTGAACATTGTTACACAATGAGGTGTAATCACAGAAAAGGTTCTCCAGGCTGCTGTACTCCACAAAATAGTCTTTGTGTTCCTGGAGCCCTGTGGTGCTGATTAATGGGGGCGGGGGTCCCATTAAGCTCAGGTGTGTGTACTGGACTTAGTTGGAGGAGTTTTCATTCACAGCTACTTTGCACCGGGAGGCCAAGTGTCTGAAAAGGGAAATGAAAGTAGTGATGAGCATTTTAGCTAATACTTGGGTCAGGGTAAAGATCCCAGAGGTAAAGCAAGATGGCACCTCACTGCTGACCCCGTTAACTGCTGTTTGAAGGACCTTGTTATAACTATGTGGAAATCAGCTTTCTCCGTTAGTGTGCATTTACACCAGCTCTGTTTTTTTCCATCAAGCTGGAAAATAGTATAAGAGGGCAGTTTAAGTTCTGATTGTCCTGCAGGTTGTATTAGACTTGGTCTAACTGTTCAACATGTAATTAGCAAAAAAAAAAAAATTGGCCCTTGTCCCCAGTTCCTCCTCCTAAGTTCTCACTGTGTGTCGTTTCTGCTACTTGTTGCTAAGAGGCAGGACTAACGTTGTGAACGTTGACTTCTAGTTATATGTAGTAAACTGAACAAATGGATGTATCTCTGCTACCTCGTGGAATGCTAGTAAGATGACAGAAAGGAATAAAACCAGTGTAAACCCACTGTCACTCCAGGACAAGATAGCAAGCAGATCTTCCAAGATGGAAGGTCAGGACCTGAATGCAGCCTGCATCCCTGCCTGCCGGAGGGCAGTACAAGGCTTGGGATGGTTTGGTGGTATTTTGTTATGGATTCCAAAAGGCTGCAGTTGAATATGTAGTGCCGAACCAAACAATGGACAGAGGAGGAGGAGAATTAACCAAAATAGAGTCCATCCCACAGGAGGGAAGACAGCCGGCGGCCTCGGCTCTGCAGCCATACTTTGGAGCCAAGAGACCAAGCAGTCTAGACCCAGGTAGAGGACCAGTATTCTTAGAAGGATTAGCCTGAACAGCAAAGGATGCTCTTGATCCAAGTCACAGGATGCTCTAGCCAGATGTGGTCCAGCTTGCGCATTAAATCATAATCCATCATAGGAAGCAGCAAAAATTGTCTTCCTCCCCCCATTCTGAGGCTCTAACCCAGGGCTTCCCACGTGTTAGGCCATCACTTAATCACACAGGTACAGCTTCAGTTGACTTTTTTTTTCTTGGGGTGGTGGTATGAACTATTGATTCTTCTGTCTGTCCCTCCCAAGTGCTGGGATTACAGGCATGTACCGCCATGTCCATCGATTTTTAACTGAAAAAAAAAATAACTCAGAGGAATGAAAAATAACTGTATCCCAAGGTGAGCTCTATGTATTCATACAATAGCAGTCTATTTAACTGGTCTAGTTTCTTGGTGATGCTGGGAATCAAACCTGCGTCTTTTGCATGCCAGGCAAGAATCCTGCCATAAGCTAAGACTTCATGGAACTATTTAAGAAGGGCACAAGGAGAATTGTGAAGGGGCCAGGGTGATGTCACGGAGGTGAATTTCAGCACCTTACAGGTCACAGCCACGTTTGACATCAGCTCGGAGTCCGTGGTTTTACCTTTGTTTACCTGCAATGTCTGGGAGAGATCACCTGTCAGGCGCTGTGGGACCTCTAGCTGAGGAGCTGTCTCTGTCCGCGAATGACAGTCTGGGTCACCTTGCTGTGGGTGTGCAAAGCAGCCCCTCCCAAGTGCTGCCCAAAAACTGAATGCAAAGACAGGGCAGTTCGTCTTGGCTTAAGCAGCTAAAAAACCTCCGCAGAAGAGCAGAGAATTGGCTGTCCCCCATAGGCAGTTAGCAGGGGTTAGTCAAAAAGAGACGTGCCCTAAGTCACAACCGCTCTCCAGTTGCTAGTGAGGAAAGTTGGCATTGCTTATGTGATGAGGGCCAGAGTCATTACTTGTTGCTGTCTCGGCCAGTTTCTGATAGGCTCGGATGTTTTCACGGTGTTCATGGATAAACGCTGGGGCTGTTGGCCGGGGGCTTCTGCACTGGTTCAGCCTGGTGCCAAATCATGGTGTGCATCTATCTCCCAGTGTTTCCATTCAAAACAAGGAGAAGAGCCACGGTTTTTTTCCTCTCACTTTTCTGAGAGCTGTGACTAAAATTTTCTTGCCTGAACAGTTCTTACATTCTTATTTAAAAGAAGACTTTGGCACATGGCAGACCTCTTCAAGCTATCTTTAGTGGGCTGTGGGGTGTAAGTGATTAGGAATGCAGCTGTGTTTGCTACCAAGGCTGCTAAGCAGGCACGCATGGAGAGGATTTTAGAATAGCCTCTTGGGCTCGGAGATCTAGTTTTTCAAGTACACGGTATGTAAGAGACTCTCCTCAGGACCAGTGTGTCCATTGAGGACTCTTTGCACCAGAGGCCTGGGACTTATTTGTTTAAACACCACCACCCTTGGTTCTGGAAAGTCAGCCATGCCCCACTTGGAGTACACAGGAGAGGACTGACTTCACTGCAGCTCTGTGTGGTTTGGCTTCAGGGCACCTTTGGAGTACAAAATTCTTTACTTCTCCAGTGTGGCCCCGCACAGACCCTCCTCTGTCTGGAGGCTCAGCCACTTGGTAGTACTGGGTCTTTGGTGTTTAAAACTTGGAACGGCCTCTTGCCTTTGCTCCAGAAAGTTGTGTTTTCGATCAGCTAATGTTTATGGGTTCCCGCCATAATCAGGGCCATGCAAAGCGCAAAGATGCATCCGATTTGGGTGTGTCCACAGCTTAATTCTTAAATAAGAATGCAAGAACTGTTGAGGCAAGACAGAGCTGGTTGAAGCTCCCAGAAAAGCGAGAGAGGATAAAGACGTCTTCTCTCCTTTTGAACAGAAACACTTGGTGTGCGAGGCGGGCAAGCACTGCCTAGTCGTTGACTGAGTGTCTCTAGGCATTTTGTGGGGGAGGTCAGTTAGATGGGTGGGATGCAGGTAAGTCTTGGTGGAGGGAGAGATGCTTCAGGCATAGGATACAGACCCTCGTGATAGACAGCTCAGGAGCGCGGGGGGGATAGGGAGAAGAGTAATTCACATTGCATATTTAAATATAGATCAATTGCTTTCCTGAGGACCCAGTGCATGCCATCCTGTTTAATACTTTTAGTAACTTTTTCCCATTGGAGGGGGAAAAAACTCAACTAAGTTCTGGAACATTTAGACCCCAAAGCAGCACATCTCAGCGTTGTAGTCTCTAAGCCAGAGCAGACTCTTTTTCCCCCCTAGAGCAAAGGGTTACTGGTTACTTGAAGGGGAAAGGAATAATTTGAAGAGGTAAAGTTTAGGGGGAAATGTGGTTTGGGACAGATGAGTAAAAGAAACCTGGGTGTTAATTACTCTGGAGGCCCCAGGAAGCCATTGGAAGTTTTTAATGGGGTGTGGCATAGCCACGGTAGTAAAACATCTGAGTTCATCACTGGGTGTCAGGCACTAACCCAGAGCCTGGCACCCCTAACCTCCACTTTCCCTCATAACAACCTGGGAGGTAGGTGCTGTGGATTGGCCCCACCCCCCGCCCGGTACCCATTCGTGGATGTTAGTGAGAGTTAGTTCAGAGAGGGTAAAGGATTTGCTAAAGCAAACTGAGTATTGCTGTGTGAGATGAACTTGAGGTCAAGGGGCAAAAAGGCCAGCGTGCAGCGGGAGGCTGGGAGACTGATGGCAGAGCGGTCTCCCCTGCAGGATGAGGGTGGTGCTGTAAGAAGGAAGAAGCCCTCTCCTTCTGCCCCCTTCCTGCCCCCCTCCGAACAGTGCAGGATGCTCAACTGTAGGACCCAAGACTTGAGCTAAGGGCAGAGTCAGCGGAACCTACAGCCACGGGAGAAACCTAGGCAGGGCCCAGCTTTAGAGAGGAAATGTATGTGGTGGCTGGGCAAAGACGCATTCCCTGGGAATCGCAGGGTGCGCCGGGCTGGAAAGAGTGATAGAGGTCACACGGGGTGTTTGAGTCCATTTTTTTTTTTCCTTGCAGTAACTGAAGAATAAAGGTTTATTTATTCACAGTTCTGAAGGCTGAGAGGTTCAAGATTGGATGGCTGCATCTAAGAAGGGCCTTTTTTTTTTTTTTTTTTTTTTTTGCTGGTATCAGCACAGGGCACCCACCCCATGTCAAGACAGAGGTTGCTAGCTCAGGTCTCTCCTGCTTTTGTAAATCTGCTTGTGCAGCCTGGGGTCCCAATACCACAGCCGCATCTAGTCCTCACCTTCAAATGCACTACGTTTGGGAACACACTGGAACTGTAGCAGAGGGACGGGTGGATAGGTATCGCATGACCTGAGTATTTGAAGGAGCTGACTGATGGGGATTGCCGGGGTCCCTGGACATCTCTGTACAGTTAACCTTGTTAATATAGCCCACCAGCAGCCTGAGACGTCCCATTTTCCTCATTAAGGAACCATTCAAAGGCACTACGATCTTGGCTCTGGGTGTGGCTTGATTCTTGCCTAGCATCTATGAAGGACTTGAGTTTGACTTTTCCAACTAGCTCTGGGGAAGAGTTCAAGGTTCATTGGCTGTTTGAGGCCCACCAGGCTAAATGCATGCCTTTAATCCCAGCGCTTGGGAGGCAGAGGCAGGTGAATCTCTTTGAGTTTGAGGCCAGCCTGGTCTACAGAATGAGTTCCAGGACAGCCAGGATTACACAAAGAAACCCTGTCCCAGGAAAACCAAAAAAAGAACACAAAAATAAAAAAATCCACCTCCACCACCAACAAAAACAAAGCCTATCGCTGTAATTGTCACAGACTTTCCTGAGAAATATGGAAGTAGGGTAATGTGAAAACCTAATGTGTGTTTTAAAAATTTGTTCCCTGAATTCATCCAACTCAATGTATTGTGTCATCTTTGAGTCTCTGTGTCAGCCTGAGAAATAGACCTGCTGGGGTCAGAGGGATTTCAGGGCCGAAGCCAGACAGAAGTGGGGAGATCTTCACCGCACTCAGTAAGGCCTGCTCTGGCTGCTGGCTGCAGGGAGGGGAGGTGTTTGTCCTTAAATTCTCCAGGGATTCCATGAAGGTTGATTGAGTGAGAAGCCGACAGGGGATAAGAAAGTATTTGTGCCTCCCTACAAAAGGGACCCAGAGGCAGCTCTCTGCTTCTGCGTTTAATCGATGCCGCTCTGTAAGGGAAGGTCCGTTAAGCCTTGTTGCTGTCCATTCATAGCTGCCCCCAGCTTTCAGTCAAAACAGTGGCCCCCTGCAGGACACCAGCCAGTCTGTCAAAGCCAGACCTGGGCCCCAAGGAAGACTCAAGCTGCTGCATCTGCACCCTCCTCCTACTCAGTGGCTCAGTTGCAGAGCTGTGCTGGCATTTCTAGCAGACCTGGGAGGAGACAAGAATTTTAATTATTTGGATTTTTTTGTAGAGACAGGGCCCTACTGTGTAGTCCCAACCTACTTCACACCTGTTTCAGCCTTCCGAGCACTGGGATTAACCCACCATGGCCAGCAATTGATGCACTTAAGAAAAAAAAAAATCAAATTGTTCCTATGAGGGAGACATCTCAAGTGTGTAAGACACTGCGGAAACTTTCCCCCAGAAGTAGCCTTATTTGTTGATTTTTTAAATTAAAAATTGCTTTATAGATTTCTATGCGTGGGTGCTGTGCCTGCATGCATGCTGTGTACCATGGGCGCAAAGTGCCCACACGCAGAAGAGAGCATCGGATCGTCTGGAACTGGGGTGACCGATGGTTGTGAGCCGCCATGTGGGTGCCGGCAACGGAGCCTGGGTCTTGTGCAGATCAGCGGGAGTTCCTGACTGTTGAGTCATCTCTCCCTTTCTGATCTTTCCAGAGACCAGTTTTCTCACTTGTAGCTCTCACCTATCCTTACTTGTCCTCAGACATTTCTCACACTTTTTACTTGTATATGTTCATCTTAGCGATGAGGGACACAGGCTCAGGCAGTGACAGCTCGATCCTCGACGACTCCATGCCTTCCAGGAGTGGACAGGAGGCATGAATGGATGAAGGAAGGCTGTAGAGAGAACGGAGTTCTATGCTACATACTGTTATTTCCAATGATGGCGAGTCCCTATGCGGCATTGGATCTCTTAAGATTATAATGTGGTTGGAAAATTCCCATTGCCCAGCCGCGCCGCCTCTCAAATCATGTTTGAGGTAACGCTGTTGTAACTGAACCCACTCTAGTGCCACAGGAGTTTAACACAGTATGCAGACTAGGTGACCATGGGGACATGCTTTATGACATCTTTTCAAGAAGAAAGTCTTCTC
This sequence comes from Mesocricetus auratus, assembly GCF_017639785.1. Lineage (NCBI taxonomy): Eukaryota > Metazoa > Chordata > Mammalia > Rodentia > Cricetidae > Mesocricetus > Mesocricetus auratus. The sequence continues at coordinate 10,079,692 of NW_024429210.1, forward strand.
CCAGGACAGTTCTTAGCTCCTGTCTCCATTGCTGACAAATGACAATGCCTCCCTAGTCTGAGAGACTATTTGGTGTAGTCTCAGATACCTTTGAAAAGGGAGCCATAGGCTAGGAGGCACCAGGAAAGCTTCCTTGTTTCTGGTAAGTCTGTAATTATTAATGTAAAGGTTAAATGATTGGTCAGCAAATGGGTGGTGCAGAAAATTATACCCTTCAGCTCGGGGTCTGGGGAAGGAGAGAGGGCTGGAGATGGCAGGTGGAGGGCTGGGCTGGAGGGAGGTGTTGTATTTCCCACCTGGAGTTTTCCACGGTAGCATTTATCTATGGTAAGGGTTCTAAAGTGCCTGCGGGCTGGTGTGGTGGCTCAGCAGCCTGAGGTCCCGTGACCTGAGATATGGGACCTCAGAGAAAGGTATAATGAGAGAAAGATTCCTGCAACTTGCCTACTGACTACATGCACTGACGCAAAATGAATATCACTATAATTAAAAACAGGCTTGATTTAGAGGGTTTAGACGTGCTGTGTAGGGTGGTTTCTCCTTTGCCTTGTCCCTCTAGGGCAGTCACTTCTACAGGAAGAGGTGCTAGTTCCGTGACCTTTGCCTTTTACAAACGGGTTCGTGGCTGCTGGAGTGGCACTCATGGAGGTCTGGGTGACAGCAAGGGACTCCTGTGAGCTGCCCTGTGCTCACGTGGCTTGTCCTTTCCACACGATGCCCAGCAGTCTGTGGACAACACTTAGGAGACCTTGAGACTGCTCCTGGATGTCCAGCACAGCCTTTTAATGGGCGGCTTCCTTCCCGAGAATAGGCACCGTCACACAGACCTCAGGTGGGATTTGATTGAGGTCTGTATCCTCGTTTCAACATAGCACGCTGAACTGTGAACTTAGGATTCCCTTCTGATAGAGAACCTCCCCCTCACATTTTCTTTGGAGTGAAACTGCAGAGCCCATAGGTGAACATTTTACCTCAGCTTGGAAGGAAACAAAATTGTCCGTAGGTAAAAGTATGAGGAAAAAAACTTACATGGGAATCACTGAGTTTCCAAGCTGGACTTTATATACAGTGTCACAGAGAAACTTAACAGATGTGCAAAGAAAAGCTACACATTTTAGGTATGAGGCTGAAGAGTTAATACAGAATTACAAACTTGGGGAATTACAAAAGAGACATTAGACAACTATTAATAGAAGAAGCAGCTCTTTGGGGTCTGTGTGTGTGAGAGAGAGAGAGAGAGAGAGAGAGAGAGAGAGAGAGAGAGAGAGAGAGAGAGAGAGAGAGGCAGGCTACAGTGTGCACGTGGATGAGAGAGAGAGAGAGAGAGAGAGAGAGAGAGAGAGAGAGAGAGAGAGAGGGGCAGGCTACAGTGTGCACGTGGATATCAGAGGACCACTCAGGCCAGCTGGTCCGCAGGCTCCCAGGCTGCAGGTGATTCTCCCATATCTGTGACCCATCTCACAGGAGCAGTGCAAGGATCACTGATGCTCTCTGCACCTGGCTTTACAAGGTGAGTTCCAGAAATACAAGTTGGGTTGTCAGGCTAGCGCGGGTAGTGTTGTTACCTGCTGGGCCATTGTCCAGGCCCCACAGTTCTTTTTATTATTACTTTTTAAATGGCTAAAACAAAATAGCTAACCCACAAATTATAAAACGAAATAATGAAGCAGAATCTTTTTTTTTCCAATTTACTGTCAAATGGAAAAATATTGTAAGATATTGTAGCTTGGGTCAGAAATATTTTCCATGCATGGTTGTTGGAAGTAGAACTGTGTGTGTCTTCTTTCTGGAGAGTAGTTTTGTGGTTTGTATTCCACCCCCCACCCCCGTTCTCCACCACGAGAAATTCCTCTAGAAATGTAAAGATAAAATCATTGGCAGTGGTGTTTAAAGTTTTGTGACTGGAACGTTGATGAGACCCTAGTAGAATTGTTCAGTCACATGGAGCACTCCATGTACGCACAGCCATGAGGAACAGCTGTCAAGGAACTGGTGTAGTGTGTTGTGGTACAGTGTGGTGGCTTTTTTGCTTTGTGGTTTGAGACAAGGTTTACTCTGTAGTCCTGGCTGGCCTGCAACTAGTTATGTAGACCAGGCTGGCCTCAAACTCACAGAGATCCATATGGTGCCTCTTAAGTGCTGGGATTGAAGTCATGTACCACCATGCCCTGCTGGGGTGTGTAGTTTTTATAGATTTTGTTTTCAGTGTTAATTATTTGTGCTTGTTCGTGGGTTTATGCACGTGAGTCGTACATCCAGAGGTCAGAAAAGGGCATTGGGTGCCCTGGAACTGACAGCAGTTGTAAGCCATTGAAAGGAGGTGCTGGGAACCAAACTTGGGTCCTTTCCAAAAGCAGTATGTGCTCTTAGCTGCCGAGTCATCTCTCCAGCTCTGTGGGGGAATTGCTAATAATACAGGAAACAATATCGGGTGAAAAGAAGACACAGAGCTCACCCCTGCGACAAGGCCCACGTTTTACCTAATTGTGTGGCAGAAGCATATCTGGATATAGTGTTAGCACTGCTGTCATCATCTGAATGTGGTTTGGAGGGAGTGTGTGTGTGTGCATGTGTTCTTACATGCTTGTGTGTAAACAACTGAAAATGCTACTCTGGACAGTTGATCACTCCCATATGTGTATATATTGAGAGGAGGTTTTGCCGCTTAGCCAGAAGGGCCAAGTTACCCAGAAGTAGTAACAAGATGGCGGAGCCTTGTTGGGGTTGTATTAACATTCGTAACAATGAGGTTAATGCTTTCTTTTAGAAACAATAGGGGGAACCCATTGCAAAATGTTAAATATGACTCTCACTGCTCTAAATGCCTTTGGTGTGATCCGATCACATCCCTGGAAGTAGGCCTTTGGATTCACACATCTCGTTTGCAGAGTCAGAAAGGAACAGCAGTTCATTCAGGATCACACAGCTCATGGCAGAGGATGAATTTGAACTCGGGCAGTCTGGATCTAGTGTCCAGGCTATTGGGATACCACTTATACCTTTGCAGACATTTGGTTCTTCTTGTGAACAGCAGTGTCATTACTGCCAGTGCCAGGCTACCGCCCTGACCTGACCAGGCTGTCCTCGCTGCAGCTTTGCTCTCTCTCGCTCAGTTGTGTGGCTGGGAAAGCTTCGACCTTGTCGAGAAGGAACCTGCCGGGGCCCAGGTGAGGCCTTGCTGTTTCCGTGTTTCACCTTTTCCTTTCTCTTGCTGAGAATGGCTCGTTGGTTGTCCCCTCTGGAGTGGATCTCTGTAGGTTTTTTGTTTTTTCACAGTCACTTCAGGTTTTTATTTTGCATTTCATTTGTGATCCAGCTTTACATTCTCACAGGGTCAGCAGTTACAATAGCCACCTCCAGGCATCACCCACAGTCCGAGGCGGCCAAACATCCGAGCTGAGGTTAAAGGTACAGCACAGACATGCTTGTAAAATAAAACCAACTGCACAATTCATCCTTCGTCTCATTCTTAAACCAGTGCCCGACACGAAGGCCGATCGCTAAGGAACGGAAACTCTTTCTTCTTTCATGCTTCCAGCTAAACACTACACTTATCTGACGGACTGAAGAAGGTCTCTTCAGCCTTGCATGAGGCTTCTGGATCCAAGAATTCAGGAGGAAACCCGAGCATGGGAAGGTGGGGACAGGAATCTGCCTGGGTATCATGATGATACATCGTTACTCCAAATTGAGATCCCCATGACAATACATTGTTACCCCAAATGCTGGGGGCTGGAAATGCTAACTACATGTGAGGATTTTTGTGCATCTCTGACGAGATCTTGGGGATGGCACCCAAATCTAAACCCAGAATGAAGCTGTTTCGTATACACCTTGTACCCATAGCCTGGAGGCTAATTTATGTAACATTTTCTGCAGTAAGCAGGGCAGGATGGCACACACCTGTAATCCCAGCACTCGGGAATTGGAGGCAGGAGGATCAGAAGTCCGAGGTCATCCTCGACTACTTACAAGTTTGAAGCCAACCTGTACCACATAAAACCCATTTTCAGCAAAGAGCAATGATAATAATTTTATTTTTTCTACAGCTTCCCGCTTGTGGGAAGCAATCAGCGCTCAAAATGTCCCTGGTTTCGGAGTGTACTGAGCTTTGAGTTTTCTTTTCAAACCCAGGGCCTCAGACATGCAAGCGCTGCACTGACATTGCCAGAGCCTTGAGTTCCCCTGCATTTAATTTGATGTTAGCCGTCCTGGGACTCTGGCCCAGGCCCCCATGCATGCTAAGCAAATACTGTATCATTGAGCCACACGCTCGCAGCCCCTCCTAACCCTGATACATCACTTCTTTAGTAAACTCTTTTGCTTAACAGGATTTAAAAGTGTCTTTAATGAAGTTTTACTCTCACTGCAGGTTTGCTAGTATCTTCACAGTGTGTGTGTGTGTCAAAGATCTTCCTATGATTCAAGTTAGAGCAGCTCCATTTTTTTTTTTTGTATCAAAAAGAAAACCACCAGCAACTGTCTAAACTTGTAACTTGCTGGGGACAGTGCCAGAGTCTGGTTAATCGCCTGTTTTTGTTTTTTTTTTTTTTTCTTTTGCGTTAGTGAAACAATGGGAGGGTGCTGCATTCCTCAGTGGGGAGGTGGAAGCCTAAAATCCACTTAAAAAAAAACATTTTTAAATGTATGGGGGTAGGGTCAAGGTGGGAAGCAGGTATGCATATGTCACCGAGTGTATGGACATCAGAGGACAAGCCTGTGAGGATCTGTTTTCCCTTCCACCAACCATGTGGGCCCCCAGAGCTCAGACTCATGCTAATAGGTTTGGAGGCAAGACCTGAGCCATCTTGCTGGCTCCTGTGTTTTCCCTTAGGTCTGAGAGAGTCTGAGATCTGTATCTGATAATACTGACGTGTAGGTATTTTGTTGTGGACGCAAGGCTGAAGTTTGGACCTTCTGACATTTTGGAGCAGTTGACGTTTCTCTCCAACAGATGTGGAACCCTCGTGCTTTAAATGGGGCTGGTGAGGAAAAAAACAACAACAACTGGTGTCGAAAAGCAAATTCTTGTGCAAATGTACAAGAAGTAAGTCAGATACAGGATCCCCTTGGAATTAGGGTGGTGTTTAAGGAAGTGGGGAGGAAGAAAGAAGGAAGGGGGAGAAAAGAGGGAAAGAGAAGGGATACTGTAGCCATCTTTGTGAGGGATTGGAGAAGAGGAGAAGGGATACTGTAGCCATCTTTGTGAGGGATTGGAGAAGAGGAGAAGGGATACTGTAGCCATCTTTGTGAGGGATTGGAGAAGAGGAGAAGGGATACTGTAGCCATCTTTGTGAGGGATTGGAGAAGAGGAGAGAAGGGATACTGTAGCCATCTTTGTGAGGGATTGGAGAAGAGGAGAGAAGGGATACTGTAGCCATCTTTGTGTAGCTGCCTCCCAGGAAGGAGAATGCAGAAGCTCTTGGGTTGAGAACAGAAGAGCTGTTCTGGGGTCTGTCCAGGTAAATTTCCTTAGCTAGAGCAGAGTTCTAAAGTGAAGGGGTTCCCTCCTTCAGGGCCAGAGGACTCCTGGGGCCTCAGAAAGCAGAGCTTCTGTCAGTAGGCCTTGTGGGGAGGCTGGGCCAGCCAGGAGACCTAGAGACACCGAGGCCACGGCACGACTCCACTACACGGATGGAAGAGCAGAACGAGCCCCCACCAAAACTGCCGAACCTGCTGAAGGTGACAGGCACTCTGCTTTACCTGTAGATGTTGGCTGGATTGATGGCTCCTGGGACTGTCCAGGAGGGCAATTTATCCCTTAGCCAAGGAGCACTGGGGATGGGGTAGACCGAGAAAGACAATCCAGAATAGGACTGTCTGGTAAGGGACCATATACTCGGGAGTTGATTCTTGCCTTAGGTACCCAGGAAATGTTCATGAGTCCAGTGAGAGTGCTGACACATGTATGTGTGCATGTGTGCTAGAGAAAACTTGTTTCCACCTCTGTGCTGATATAGTCGTTAGAGGGGACCAAGAGACTGCCCCACTCATAAGTAAAACCCCTCCAGTTTTAGGGACCACTGGCTGCCTTCTTCGTGAAGGCCTATGACACAGCTGATCCTTGGACTCCTTTCTCTACTCTTGGAGGCTCAAGAAACCACCAGACGTGGGACCATAAGTCTCTGGACTTGGGCCATTTTACGGGTCCAGGGCTGAGTAGAAGCTGGGAGCCAGACACCAGGCTGTGTGAAGCAGCCTGGCCCATAGGGTAGCATTTCCTCACAGTCATTTGTTGGACACTGATAATGTTGTTGGCCCTGCCCCTAATGGGAGACACGCAATCCCTACCTGAGGGCTCAGATTGAGTTTCGCAAGCTTTGTATTAGAGTGATTGAAACACTTGCCTGGGTCTTAGCAGCTGTAATGTGCTACCCTGTGAGGCACGAGCCTCATGAGTGAATCATAATTGGTGGTGTTTAGATATTTGCTGTCCCTAGCTTTTCAGTATTAGTGAAGTATGTGTCTATGTGCTAATTTTTAGTTTAATAGCCTTGATCTAGATGGGAAGTACATTTGCATTTAGATATTTCTCTGTGTGTTTTAATCAATTTCCTTCCACTCAACATACACACAATTGCCTAAACTTTCCATGAGACTCTGTTGACTTCAGAAGTAACTTAGAAGCATTTATGGTATGTTTTAAATTTTTCGTGCTGTTTCTCATTTATAGGCCTTAACACTGACTGTGTTTACTTCTCACTCTCCATTATAGAAACTGAGAACTGGGTGGGCTTACCATTATTTTGTGCAAAAGCCAGTAACTGACTCGGGCCTTCCGGTTATTAGCCAATAGAAATGAGAAGCCTCTGGCAGGTAGGCCATGCAGCAGAAGCCACGGTCTGGACCTGAAACTGGCTTCTTCAGGAGTCGTGGCCAGGCAAGGCCCAGGCTTTCTCTCCTGTAAGGCGGAGCCATGCTGTAAGGACAAAGTTGGTGGGCCTTTGACAGATACCAGCTCAGTAGCCCTGCAGCGCGGCTCTTGACCTTGACCTTTTTTAAAGGGAGACTCTGAAGTAAGTGTGGAAACTGATGGGTAAGAGAAGAGCCGTGACAGGTGCCTTGAGGGAAGACAGAACAAGTCACCGGCCCTGACCCGCTCACTCTGGCTTCTCGGAGGTCAGCAGCTGTTGTTGTTATGGGGTGCCTGTTGAGGTCGGAGGGGTCCTTCATTCAGTGTGGTGAAGACCTGATGCCGTCCCTCATCATCTGACATGGGGACAGTCCATACTCATCGAATTGCCGGAAAAAATCAACATTGTCCATATTTGTTAGGAAGCTATTTGGAACCTCCGCTGTTTTTCTTTCTCTTAAACAAATAATGAAGCAAGTCTTGTGTGGTGTGGAGAGAATCCTGGTCCTCAGAAAGCAGAAAGATGGCTGCAGGTTCAAGGCCAGCCAGTGCTTCGGATCGGGTTCAGGCTAGGCCTTAGACTAATGCTAACAGTGAGGTGGGGGCGGCTTCCTTCGTTTAAGGAGGTCAAGTTCATCAGCCTCTTCCGAGTCTCCCTTGCCGCCTCTGCTCGGAACAAGCGTCTTCCCACAGAGCCCGCCCACTGCCAAGAAGATGAAAGTTCACTGATGTTTGCAGATGCTTGTCCTACTGCTCATGGCAGAGGCAAGGAAATCCATCCCTAACTCACGCTGTCTCCCTCCTGGGGTCAGCACACTGTCACAGAGGAAGAAAGGCAGAGAGTTCGTGCTAGCTCCTCACCCGCTCTCTCCACCCCACAGCACGGTCCTGGCCATCACCAGAGTAAGTCAACTGGGCAGTTAGCGCCTGGCAGCTGGCCTCATGGTGGCTGCTGGGGAGTTCCCTTCAAGACCGCCACTGCTCCAACACACAGGGCTTTTCCTTTGAGCAAAGGAGACTCTGATGGGTTCTTATTTTCCTGTCACGGGTTCCTCTCCGGGGTCTTAGGAGACCTGGCATTTTTCGGCGGGTGGAGAAGGAGCACCGGGGTCTAAAGAGGTACAAGGCATGAGCACTAATCAATGAGGCAGCTGTGGACCAGTGTAGAGAGAAGCCTTTTCCTTGCCAGCCGCCTTGGTCCCCCCCCCGCCAGTCGCCTGGGCTCTGCCGCGTTGTAGTCCCCAAATAACACACAAGATGCTGTATTAATTATGAAGCTGTTGGCCTTGCTTGTTTCTTACTGGCTAACTCTGACTTAAGTATTTAACCCATCTGAGTATTTCTCTTACCGGACGGACATCTTACTTCTCTGGCGGGCTACATGATGACTCCCTGTGTTCCTCCTTCCCAGAGTTCTGCTCGACTCCTAGTCCCACCTATCTTGCTTCCCTATTGGCCAACAGTGCTTTATTGACATATACACAGGACTGCCCCATCAGACCAGGGCTCAGGACAGCGGCCCTCTAAGAGGGTGAGGGCCCAGGGGTGTCCTCTGCCAGCACATTCAGCCTTATGCCTGGTGTAATGCTCTTTTATGACTTTGAAGTTCTTGGTTTTCATATGGGGGCTCAGACACTGAGCCTTACGCTTGCTAGGTAAGCACCCCGCTGTGAACTATGCCCCCCCCTTACCTTAGGCCCTGCAGGTCACATGGTTCTGTAGGCCAAGATGGGGGGTGTGAGATGGTTGGGTGTGACTGAAGAGTTCTGGCATGATAGAGACCATTTGGCTTTATTCTGTAGGCAGTGGGGGGCCATGGAAGGTTCTGTGATGGGTGGTAAAAGATCCATTGGGAACAAGGAGGCTGGCTGTCTGTCCACTGAGGGCTACAGAGGATGTCATGCTGCAACATTGGGTGGACACCGACCATAGCGAATAGTCCACAGGCCTTGTGGGGGCAGTCTTCGGGCATGCGAGGGCAGGGAGAGGGAGCTGCCGGAGGCAGCGGTTCTGGCTGAGCTGGAGATCCCATAGGCCAGCCGGGCGGCTAGGGAAAGGAGTCTTGAGCCAGCTGCTGTCTGTGCAGGGTGGGCAAGGCTTTGCAGAAGGACTCAGAAATCTTGGGAGGGGCCGCTTGTGGGAACGCGGAGCGCAGCTGCAGCGGATGGCCTGCAGATCAAGGTTTTGGTCAGCGTCGAGAGCGTCACTGGAACAAGTACTCATCCAAAAATAAGCTCCCAGCTCTTCCTGTTTTCATAACATGTCTATTTCCTCAGAGTCTGAGGCTGCTCTCCTGCTCCGTGGGTAGTAACCTCCCTTCAGAGGGTCAGGACCTCTATAGAAGTGCTTCCTGTACATGTTTATCCACACAGCCCAAAAATTATTTCTCCAAATGATAAGAGAATTTTCCCATCCTGGTATGTCAGCCTTTGAGAGGTTTTCAGTTGGGAATCCAGGGTGGAGGCTCATTTGTTTGTTTACAGGAGTGCGTGTGTGAGTGTGTGTGTATGTGCGCACACGTGTGATTACACGTATGTGAATGGAGGTGGGGGGGGTGAGTGCAAAGCGAGTTGGTTCTCTCCTTCCCCTGTATGGGTCCTAGGGATTGAACTCGGGTCGTCAGGCATGTTGACAAACTCCCCTACCCGATGAGCCATTTTCTAGCCCATTTAGTGGTTTTTGTTTGTTTGGTTGGTTGGTTTTGGTTTTTTTTTTTGAAACAGGATCTCTCTGTGTAGCACTGGCCGTCCTGGAACTCACTCTGTAAACCAAGCTGTGCTCGAAACTCACAGAGATCCGCCTGCCTCTGCCTCCTGAGTGCTGGGATTACAGGCACAAGCCACCACCTCCCGGCTCTGACTCTGAGGGCTGGGATTACAGGCGTGAGCCACTCGCCCCGCCTCCTGGCTCCATTTAGTGTCTTGATGAACACATTCTGTCCACTTCCCAGGTTGAAGGTGACTTCTTTGGGGACAGAGTCCCAGAGATAGGAAAGCGACCGCTCCTGGGCCCCGAGGGAGGAAGGTTCCCGTGCCCCATTGAATACCACAGGGGAATACCAACTGGAACAGATCTGCTTTTGTCAAGGGCTCGGTGATCCTTATTGAACTAGCGGTGGCTCCTATGTCTCCCAGCTATAAGCAGGGCATCTGCCTTCGTGGACAGGAAGCTAGGGTGGCTGTACGAAGAAAGAAAGCCACAGTTTATTCATGTTTAGAGCTGGGGGACACATGGCCACCCTGTGTTCAGTAGGCGTGGGGGTGTTAGCTCCTTGGCCTTGGCATCCCCCTGCATCTCCTAGTGAGTGCTTTAGATGTAAACCTCCTTGCTGACTCTTACAGACAGAGACTGAGGTGGCCTGGCTGTGAGTGGCGGCTAGTACCACAGTGGATCTCGGAGGGAAGCTAGCTGCCTTTCATTGAGTCCTTCTTGGGTGGGGCCGGGATTCACTTTTTTTTTCAAAAGCCACTACCATATGGCTCCACCCCACCTACCTAGAGATCCAGGTGGCACCGTTGGAATGACTGTCCCCAGGCCACTGTCCAGTACTGTAGCCACTAGTCGTTTGGGTTCTGAGCTCTTGGACAAGCCAGTGTATGCTGACAGGTAGTGTTAGGACAAAGAGTGTATTGGGCTTTGTAGCCTTATTACAAAGAAGTGTGAGGTGTATCATTAGTAATTTTTTTGATTGCTAGTGTAAACAAAGCTATTTTAGACATACTGAATTATGTCAACTCTGTGGAAAAATTTCTGTGTTCGCTCTGGTGAGTTCCCAGGCATACAGTCTTCAGAGCTGGTCTCCCTGTTGGCCAAGCTGAACGGTGACCCGGCCCTAACCCCAGACTTCTCTAGGGCAGTGGTCGGGACAGTGATTCCTTTAGTCAGACAGTTAATCACTTAATAAGCAGCATGGGTGCACGCACGCGCGCACACACACACACACACACACACACACACACACACACACACACACACACACACACACACACACACACACACACACACACACACACACACACCCTGCCTAGCTGACCAGCCTCCTTCCTGGAAGCCTTTTTTTCAGATCCAGTACTCTTCCTGCCCTCCTGCCCCCAGGTTAGACTCCCATGGCTGGATGCCGTTAACCCTGTCACTGCTGGCAGGTTGTCTGACCCCGAAGCCGCTGTTGCAAGTGCGTGTGCCCACCCCCCATGTCCCCTCACCCCTGCCTTTGGGGTGGGGAAACACAAGGTGGGCGTGGGTCGTTTGGGAAATCCAGACGTACACTCATCGGCTCGTCTCTGTGCGCTGGCATTTCAGGGACAAGGGTAAGTTCTGCTGCTGACTGAAGCCCCAGATAGTTCCCTGCTGCAAGGAAGAGTTCCTGTTGACCCAGAGGCCCAGGAAGAACATGCTTAACTGGACAATTGCCATTTTGGGGGCTGGCGGGACACCTATTTTCCCAGCCAGTACAGTATCTCTATACCGACTACATTTTTACCCAGTCTGCTGTCTGTTTTGGTTCGAGACGGGGCTTCTCTGCATAGTGCTGGCTGTGTTGGAACTCTGTGTAGACCAGGCTAGCCTCAAACTCACAGATCCCTGCCTGCCTCTGCCTCCCTGAGTGCTAGGATTAAAGGCGTGCGCCACCGCTAGTTGGCTTGCTGTCTGTTTTATATTGAACCATTTTTAATCTGACCTACATGGGAGTGGGCATGCACTGAATCATTGAATGTTTGGTGTATTCAAATACTGCAGAGTTAATTAATGAAACAAACCCAAGGTACCTGAGTAGCCACTCTTATTTCCCTGTTTGTAGAAGGAGCACTTAGGATAGCTGAGAAAGGTGAGACCAGTCTCCCTACGATGGAGTCAGCGTTGGGTGTACAGTTTAGGGTTAATTCGAGTCCAGTATTTAGCTGTAAGTTGTCAGAGTACGCCGCCCAGTCTAGCTTGCATTGGCCTCTTTTCACTTGTCTGGCCATTTGTTTTGTGTTATGATACCTGTTAGGGCAGGGCATGATACACAGGAAGTTAGCTTCGGGCTCCCTAGACCCTCTGAGCTGAGGACGAAGGACAGGTAAGCTTTGCTGGGAGAATAGTTTGTCATTCCTTCTGGAATAGCAATTCTGTGTTCAGTTTTCTTCAGTTGATCTAAAAATGCCTTCACAATATTAGTCTTTTTCTAATTAGGGCCCAAACAAATATAATTCGTTTTAGTAATTTGACCTTGACTCTGGGGTAAGGGCACTAATTTATGACACAGGTGATGATGGGTGTACACATCTGGAAAGAAGTGTCTATGGCACCTGGCCCAGCTGTTGACAGGTTGGTCTCTTGCCTTCCTGAGCCCTTTGAAGGCTCTTGCCAGCTTCTAGAACAGTGGCTCTCAACCCTCCTGAAGCTGCAACCCATTAATATGGTTTCTTGTGTTGTGGTGAACACCGAGCATAAAATTACTTCTTTGCCACTTCATAACTGTAATTTTGCTACTACCATAAACCATAATGTAAATATCTGATATGCAGGATACCTGATGTGTGACCCCTGTAGAAGGATTGTTCGCCCCCCAGGTTTAGACTCGCTGTTGTAGGGGAAAGGCACTTCTGAGGGAAGGTGGCTTCCTTTGGTAAGTTGCAGATACTGTAAGAATGCAGGAGGACAGGCTGGGTTTGGATGGGCATGTGTAGCTCAGTGCCTGCATGACATACAGGGAGCCCTGTGTCCCTTTGAGCCCCAGCATTCCATAAACCAGGCATAGTGGTATGCCCCTGTGGCCCCCGTCCTTGGGAGGCAGAGGCTGAAGGATCAGAAGCTCAGGGCCAGCCTGAACTACATGGGGAAAAAAAAAACAGAAAAAGGAAGGCAGTCAGGTCCATTCTGTGCGGAAAGTCTACGAGTTCCTCTGCTGGGGGCTGTAGCTGAGGAGGGACCGTCTCCTGGGCTCCGTCTCTCTTTGACAGTTCCTCCAGGAGCCAGCTGACACTTGTGCCCCTGCAGAGGGGCAGTCCAACCTTGCTTCCCCTGGGGTGGCTTTGGGTGGAATTGACCTCTAACTAGGTCTCTGGGGTCAGGTCCACGTGCTGACCACTGACGGCACCACACTTGTCACCATGTCCTTCTCTGTAAAGTTAGTTTCTTTGTTGTTGTTAGAAAGGACCTTCCTCTGTGACCCAGACCAGCCTTTAACTCACTATGCTCCTGAAGTTCCCCACCAAGTGCTGAGGTGACTGGTCTGTGTCCCAGCCACATCTGGATAGGACTTTTTTAAGTGACAGCTGCCCGGATAATGCCATTGAATTGAATTGGGGGTGAAGCCGGGTCAGCAGGAGGAGGGTAGAGACAAGGATGGAGGACAGACAACCCTGACTGAGCTCTCATTCCTTCTCAAAGCTCTGTTGAGTGTCTTCAACACACTGTCTGGCAGTCAGACTCTCCTGTAACCCTGCCGGGGCTCTGTCTTGGGTCAGGAAGGATTTGCAGCTGCAGGGTATTTTCTTTCTTCCCGTCCTGCATCACAATCAGGTGGTTAACAGCAGTGAGCACACATCTTGATATTTTAAGACATCTCTAACATTATTCATCTCATGACTGATCTCGCAAAAAAGAGCATTTGCTCTTTGATAACACACGGGACGGGGGTTGTAGCTCACGGGTAGTGTGCTTGCCCTGAACCTGCCAAGGCCCTGGGTCTGATACCTCTAGTGCCACAAAGGTTAATCAACCACTAAACAAGGGTCATGGTAAACCCTTATAGTAAAATAATGTGCAGGTGTGGAAAAAAAAGACTTGAGTTTTATCAGAGAGATAAAAATCAAGGTTCGGGGGCTGGAAAGATGGCTCAGTGGTTACGAGCATTAGCTAGTCTTCCAGAGGATCCTGGTTCAGTTCCTGATGCCCACATTGTGGGTCACAACTGTCTGTGACTCCAGTTCCTGTGGGGGGGGGGTTGTCCAACAACAATTTCCGGCCTCCGCTCTAGGCGCTCATGTGGTACGCAGATAGGCCTGCTAGCAGAGCTCCCATGCACTTTAATAATAACTTTAAAATTTAATAATAATAATTTTAAAAGCCAAGGTCCAAAGACTATGGAAAGTGTGCCTCCTTTTCAGGGAATACGTTTTCCTAAGCACCCGCACTCCATGCCGGGACACACGCTTTACTGGGGAGGTTTATTCCTAGAGCCTCTTGCTTGCTGTTCGGGTAGTTTACCAACTAAGCCACATCCTGGCCCACCAAAAAAAAAAAAAAACGTTCAAAAGTCTCATTGGGTAGGAAACAGGATAAGATTATAGGATGTAGTATATTGTACCTTTTTACACTTTGATTTATGAATCAGACAGCAATCAGCTAAAAGAATCCATCTGTATTTTCCTTGTCAGATAAATTGGTGGCTTTATTATGTCCCAGTTAATCTGTGCTTGTGTGTTCTGACCTGCGCTCGCTAACACATCCCAGATTCTGCCTGCTGTGACCCCAGAGACTGCTATCAGTCAGAGGAATGCGACTTCTATTCTCTCTCCAATGCCTTGCCCGGCCACAGATGATAAATACTTAGCCTGTCCTGAAGCCCTTGGACTTTTCTCTTCCTCACCCTGAAATGTAAACTGAGCAGACATCTGGAGCTTAGCTCTAGGGGACACAGAAGGCACAGAGCTGAGCCCTGCAGCCTGGTTAGCTGCTGTTTTCCGAAGACTTGCGGCGCGGCTGCCCTTGCCTTGGGACTGCCTGGTGGCTTATCTTTTGGCATCCTGTCCACCAAATTGATAGTGTGTTGTTTGTGTTTGTTTCCAGCTTTGGGGTGGCAGCAAAAATGGGTCCCGCCCTGGTAGTTTGGAATGCTCAAATGTCGAGACTTTGTTCTTCACCCCGGGTTCGTTCTTTTCAGCAGAGCTCACAGGAAACAAACGAAATCCACAGGAGCCTTCCTCCTGAGCGGAGAAGAGGAGGAGCAAAGGGGATCTCTGGGCACCTGAAACAAAGAACATCTGGGAGTGCTCTGGGAGACAAATCCAAGTGCATGCAGCTCTACCACAAAAATACTTTCTGTATCCATTCACACGCCAGCAGCCATGTCTCAGCCCCAAGTAGATGGAGCCCGCGTTCCTTGTCCGTTCTCCCTTCTGTTCTTGCTTTAGTACCTGATATTTATGTTAACGGAGCTGGATCGCCTCTTTGTGAGTGGCAGAGAGTGGGCGAGCTGCCTCCCCTCCTTCAGGTCATGACTAAGCACCACCGTGGGTAGGCTCTGAGTGCACACTGATCGAGTGAGGGGGCCTATGCTCCCAGCGCCGTCGGCCTCTTGTACGGCTGTGCACGGGGAAAATCACCTTGTTGCTGGCTGCTCTTGAAGCCCGGCTGCAGCATCTGAACAGCAATCACACTCCTCGTGGTGCTGGGAGAGAGGCCCATGGTGGCGACAGATGAAGTCGTAGATGGCGTTGGGGAGCCAGGCCGGAAGACAAGCTTGCACTTCACCCTTCCGTACAGAGTCTTGAGTGCCTCCGGGCTCATGGTCTCTTGCTGAGTGTGTTGAGTCTGCAGGTTGACTCCAGAAAGGCACCCATCTTGATTACCTCACTGAGCACCATGCCTGCCTCCCCAGCCCCCTTACCCTTCTCCTCCTCTTGTGCTGGGCGTCGACAGCACTTCACAGGCGGTACCCCAGCCTCCACCAGTGAGTTTCATCATCTCCGGCCCAGAGGGTCTCTGTTTCGTTTGTATTTCTCCCGCGTTTATAGGTGGGGGAAGTGAGTGCAGGCATGTGTGGAGGTCAGAAGACAACTTGCAAGGAGTTGCTTCTCTCCTTCTGCCATTTGTTTCTGGGGGTGGTGGAGGTTGAAATTGGGCTGTGATGCTTGACAGCAAGAGCCTTTACCTGCTGAGCCGTCTTGTCGGATGCTCTTTTGTTCTTTTGGGGGGCGGGGTTTGAACTCGAGATACATCCCCCTATCCCTGCCGCTTGATTGCTAGAATAAAGGCATGGACCATCACATCTCAGCCAGCCTGGGTTGGGTTTTTCAAACAGGCTCTCCTGAGCCAAGGATGGTCTGAACTCACTGTGCTGTCCAGGCTGCCCTTAAATTGGAGGTAGCCATCCTGAGACGGGATTGCGGGTGCACACCCCTAACTATTGTTGATTACTGGCTTTTGTAGTGTTGGAACACAACTGTCATGTCCCCCCCTCCACCCCCACTCTCACATCTGTGTCCTCCCTCACCCAGACCCATATCCCACATAACTGGTGACAGCGTAGCCACTGCTCTTCAAGGATGAACTTGCAGGGTTTCTGATTCCATGGGCTGTGTGTTGTTTATACAGATTAAATTATTAAGGAGCATTGCTGAGAATTCCCAAAAGAGATTTGCATTGCCAGCCAAATGTCTGTCTGGCTATTTGACAAAGATGGCTTCCCCATGGAAGGTTCTGTTAGGAAGCCATCCCAGCCTGGGATAAAGTTTTATGGTGACTGATCTCAAAGGGGCAATGGACTTCTCTGCCAGGGTGGAGGGCCTGTTCGTTTTGAAACAGGGTGTCACCATGTAGCTCTGGATGACTGGAACTTGCTATGTAGACCAGGCTGGCCCCAAATTTGGAGGTCTGCCTGCAGCAGTGCTGGGTGTGCCCCACTGTGACTGCCCCCACCCTTTTAAAGGCGGGAACGTGTGTGGAAGTTGGGGGACAACTTCGAGGAGTCATTTCTCTGCTTCCACTATGTGGGTCCTGGGGATCAAACTCTGGTCATAACACTTGTCAACAAGCACCTTTGCTCCGTGAGCCGCGTCACCAATCCTGTTTGTAGAACTGTCCAGCTCATGAGCAAGCTTCATGTGTCCATGATCATGGCTTGGAGTGAAAGCAGAGTGGGCCGGGCTGATCAGAATGGCATTTTGTACAGCACCAGGCCGGGATCACTATGGTTTGAGATCACTCTAAAGTACCAAACACAAGGAAACGCCACCCCACCCCCACCTGTACGCCTTCCAGGGCATGAACCTATACCCTCCCCCACACACCCCATACCTTTTCTTTGTTTGTTTTTGTCTTTGGAGACAGGGTTTCTTTATGTTGCCCTGGCTGTCCTGGAACTCCCTCTGTAGACCACGCTGGCCTTGAACTCAGAGATCTGCCTGCCTCTACCTCCCAAGTGCTGGGATTTAAGGCATCTGTCAATACTGTCCTCTGCCCATTGATATTCCAGCCCTAGATACAGGTTTGAGTTCTCTTTAGCCTGGGTCTCGGAAGGAGTCAGACTTGGCTCTGAATGGCCATCTACCTGCCTGCGCTAGGCTTGAAGGGGAAATTGATTCCCTCAGATGCCTGAGCCCCCATGCTCTCTAAAACCAGCACTGAATCCTGGCTTTTCCCCTTTCCTTGCTAATCCAGCCCTTGGCTCCTCCTGAGGTTTTCCAGAGTGTTCATTTTCATTTTCCTTCTTTTCCTGTCAGGGCCAGTCTGTATGATGTGCTGTGCCACAGACTCTGTCGAGGGCATCAACACACCTGTGCAACCCATGTCTGCTCCTTGATGACCAGGAACAGAATTTATGAGCAAGTTGCTATCCCACCATAGAGTGGACACGGGATAAATGGGGGTTCTCATTGCCTTTTCCTGAGTTCACCGTCCTGCCTCCTAAAGGTCTTCACATGATAGGGTCTCATTAAAGAAAACAAACAAAACTTGTTGATGGCAATAGCCCTGTGACTAAGCCAAGCTCTTCTTGAGATTAACCACTAAGTGCCATTTAGACATAGTTTGGTAACACAGCACACTGAATTAGCCTGAGGTGGTTGGTCATGGTGCGTCTGTATCTGAAGCTCTCTGCTCAGAGGCTAACGGTAGAAATCTACACCCACTGGTCGTTCTGTGATTGACCTTCCAGAAAGCCCTTGCCAGCAGAAAGACAGCTATCCTCGTAGACCCCAGACTTCATCTGTCCTAGCAGCTGGCCAAGACTTTGTTTTCAAGAGAACCTAAGAGAAGGCAACAGAATGGTTTCTTTTGTTCAGATTTCCCCTCGCTGAGGCCACTCCCAGGGGTCCCTTCACCTGCATTATCCATTAATGCTGTGGATTCATTTTTCCCCCAAATAAACACGTTTTCCTGCCAAAGAAAACCTGCGTCCTGACTGGATGAAGGGCTGTCTCAAGGCCTTCTTTTGAGTCACGCCTTTCATGTCCCTGGGTTGGCCCCGTCTCCTTATGGGGCCCTTTTTTGCTATTGGCAACAGTGTTGTACAGCCCTCATTTCCTAAGGCCCTTGCCGGCTTTATTAATACTTTACGTGGCAGCCCAGCCTCCTTGAAAGCATCCTTCATTTCTGTTTGCTCAGTTTCCAGAAGGCTCCTTTCTGATGGTCTTTCACCTCTTGCTTCACACTCCGGAACACGTGTGGTTTCTGCATACTGCACAGATGTGCTTGGGGGGAGGGAGGCATGGCTGTGGCCTTGCGTACTACAGCTGGTGGGCTGATCTCTGACACGGAGAGGGGACTCTCTCCAAGCAGGCAGGTCCTGGTGCAAGAGCAACAAGACTTCAGGCTCTACCCTGCCATAAGGCAGAGTGAGCTGTTTCCATTGTAAGAAATGACTCATGGCGTCTGGGGGGACCACAATTAACACTTGGATATCTGATTCCAAATTGGGATGTTAAGCAGTAAGGAACTGATGGCTGACAGGCACCCTTGTGGAGAAGAGATACAGGCTCACACATGGGAATGCATGTGCTCACACATGGGAATGCATGAGCACACACAGGCATGACTGAAACAGACCTGAGTCTTATCTGGGAGGGCCACTCTGTCACAGCTGCTCGGTTCTGCCTTTGTTTCTCTTTGTAACTCTGGAACGATAGAGGGAGGGAGGGAGGGAGAGAGGGAGGGCGGGCTACGGTTTGCCTGCCCCTGAGAGAGAAATTCATAGACTACAAACATCCTCATCACTGTTGTGTATGTGAACTGAAGTGTGTTCCAGAAGTCCCTACAGCCAGACCCTATGCTAAGAACTAATGGAAATGCACCCATTTATCCCATTCACAACAGTTTGGTGTGAGGAAGTCAGAGTTCTTCATATTTTGATAAGAGAAACCTATTTTCGTCTTCTGGTCCCTATTTGTCCCTATGCCAGGTAAATACACCTGGTTTGCTTTTGTGCAGTTTATGCAGACAGTGTATTAAGCACTGTGGTTTCTATTGTGTAGTGACTGTTATAATGGTTTATTACCAACTTTGCCCAGCCCCCCCTCAATGAATTTTTTGTTTGCGTATGTGGTTCTTTCCTTAATACATACATTTAAGTAAAATTCTGTTTAGTGTATGTGTGAACTACAGAATAAAATGAAAATTTTATGGAGTTTGTATTTTTTGTACTCAATATGAAAATAAGGTTTGAATTTAGTTGGTTGGTTGGTTTATTCTTCTAGTCCACTCCCCTTTTTGAGGCAGGGTCTCAAATAACCCAGGTTGACCTCAAACTTGAACAAGCCAAAGTGACCTTAAACTCATGATCCTCCTCCTGCCTCAGCCTCCCAAGTGCTGGGGTTACAGCTGCGCCACCATACTAAGCTAGGAATTAAGTAAACATAACATTTTATCTGGAATAGGATGGCTTTATGAGGCTATCCACAATTTAAACTCATTTTTGCAGTAAGGAGGTAGAGGCCCAGAGAAGTCCGAGCAAGCTGTGTTTCGAGCCAAGACACCTGGGCTCCAAGTTCGTTTTGTTCTTACAAGAGGCTATGAACTTAGCAGTGTACTGCTATCCATGAATGTGTTCAGAACTTGACATTGGCTTGTATCTGGTTTCTAACAACAGAATGCCTATTGCAGTTAAGAGCACTTGCAAAGGACTCAGGTTAAGCTCCCAGCAACCCCATGGTGGCTCATAACCACCTGTAACTCCGGTTCCGAGGGACGCCATACCCTCTTATGGCTTCCACTGGCGCTGCACACACAGGACATGGCGCACAGTCATACACGAGGTTCTTCACTCATGCACACAATACTAAATAAATCTTTTTAAAAATATAACAAGAAGTCTATTAGAAAAGTGTAAGAAGCCAGGGGCCAGTTTGCTGTACTTTTCCGGGCTGGTTTGGCTTCTTACCACTCATGCTCGGAAACGACCATTCGAAGGTATGGGAGCCCAGAGGCCAGAACCATGTCACCTGATGTCCATGGCCTTAGATCCAGGTCTCTGAAAGCAAAGAGAACTCCTGTACTGTAGAATGACTATTCCAGGGCCAGCCCACTCTCGCCAGAGATGCCAGCACTAACCTGGATGTCTGTATTAGTCTGTATTAGTTACTTTGTGCTTATGTTGGCTTTTGGTTCGGGGGTGGTGGTGAAGGGGGCTGTAATGGCAAGGTAGGCATGGCAACAGGCATTTGGAGCTGGAAGCTAGCTCACATTTCCAGTCATACAACCTTCCCAAACTGCAGCACCAACTAGGGACCAAATACTCAAGTAACCAAGCCAACAGAGAGCATTTCTTACCCAGACCACAGCAACTGCCAACCCAAACTCCTCCCCACAGGCTCAGGGCCCAAAGCCGTCTTAGATAGTGGCAGAGGCCACTCCAGATGGTCAGGTAAGACAGGAAAGCTGCACAGAGTTGATTCCTGACCAATTGCAGTCATCAACAAGCAGATCCACCCAATAGAAATGTCCACTAAAGAGGGCAGAAACCTTTGTTTTTGCAGAAATAGGGGCTGGAGAGATGGCTCAGCAGCTAGGAGCACTTGTTGCTCTTACAGAGGACCCAGGTTGGTTCCCAACACCCATGTAGTAGCTCATATGACTCCAGTTCTGGAGGATCCAACACTTTTTCTAACCTCTGCAAGCACCAGGTTATGGACACAGTACATATACATACACATGGGCAAAATACACATTAAAAATTCTTTTAAAGAAGTTCAACTATACTCTGAAGAAAGCTGGGTAAAAATCTTTTTTAAAGTCCCACGAGCCATCAAGAATTAAAACCGCTTGCAGTATGGACCCGGCAGTCTGAGTTTGATCTTGTAAAAGGTAGGCACGAACGATTCCGCGTTTGCACCCTGCCACGCGCATTGCCGTAAGCACACCTGACATAACTTAAAATAGTGGAAGTGTCCCCTGTCCTGTCACGTCAAGCTGTTTCTCAAAGTTCTTGGTCCAAGCTGATCGGGATTTTAACAGGTGTGGGAGTGTTGCTGAGGGTCCAAGTTCTGTATACACAGGGGGTGCAGATGTTCCCTGGACACATAAACCTGGGAGATTCAAGGCTACACAAACCTGAGTGTGTGTGTGTGTGTGTGTGTGTGTGAGTGAGTGAGTGAGTGAGAGAAATACAGAGATAGCATGCTCTTCAAGGTCATTTGCAAGAAACAATCTCTAAGAAATCTGAACCTATAACCATTTCACAAAGTTAACATTTTGATGACTGTCCTTATAATTGAGAATATTTTTTTTAATGGTGAGCATGTCAGCAGTAGCAATGATTATGGATTTTAAAGATTTACTTTGTGTGTGTGTGTGTGTGTGTGTGTGTGTGTGTGTGTGTGTGTGTGTGTGTGTGTATGTTGGTGGTGGAGATCTGGAAGAGGGCATAGAGAATCCTGTATGGCTGGAGTTAAAGGATTTTGTGAATCACCTGAAGTGGGTGTTGGGAACCAAACCCAGGTTCTCTGGAATAGCAGCAAGTGCTCTAAACAATCTCTCGAGCCCCTATTGTGGTTATTAATTGCATAGTTTTTATTTTTCTAACAGGTTATATGTTTTCTTTTGTGTGTTTAACTGTATTTTGAAATGTTTAATGCAATGTAGGAAAGTGACAATAATAATATATTTTTTTAAAAAATCCTTTCTGTTGGGCGTTGGTAGCACACGCCTTTGATCCTGATCCAAGCACATGGGAGGCAGAGGCCAGCCTGGTTTACAGAGTGAGTTCTAGGACAGTCTCCAAAACAATACAGAGAAACCCTGTCTCAAAAAATTCCTTTCTTTGATTCCCAGTTACTATAATTACAGTTTACCATGCCTAGCTTATTCTTTGTCTCTGTGGACGTACGTACTTACTGCTGGGTTTGCTTATGTGTCTGTGTCTGTGTGTGTGTGTGCATGAGGTGCCAGTATGTGTGCCAGAAGACAGCTTCTCTTGTGCTCTATGTTTCTATTATTTTTAATTGTTTTGAGATGGGGCCTCTCACCTGGGTCTTACCTTGTGAGCTAGGGTGACTGGCCAGGCAGCAGCCTCTGCGGTGTCACACGCTTGCTCCCCTTGCCCCCGGCCCTGAGGTCACTGGCACCCACTACAACACACCTGGCTTTTTAACATGGGTCCTGTGTGTCGAACTAAGATCCTCGGCTAAGCAGTACCCCTGGCCCTGTTTGTGTTTCTATTCAGTGAAATCTGATTTGCAATTTTTTTTAGACTAGAATATCATGTAGCCCAGGCTAGCCTCAGACTCTCCGAGTAACTGGAGCTTCTGACCTTCCCGCCTCCTCTTCTCCAGTGCCAGGATTGCAGGTGTGTCACTGGGCTTAGTCCCATGCTCCTTCCTGGTCATTCTGGTTTAGTGAGAGTGGATGTGGCGTGGGGCTGTCCCTGCCACTTGTAGCCGGTTTGCCATCCGTTTGACAATATCCTTTGTAACTTGGAGTTGTTGGCTGAGGTGACTGTCAGTTTCAGGACTTCCAAGAGACACTGGGTAGGTTCTGAGCCTTAGCGAGGCCTCTGTCGTCCTGGAGTGACTTGTCCTGCTTTCATGGTGGATCAACATGTAGAGGAGAGTTTCCGAAGTGACGTCTAGTTTCACCAGTGGTTTTGTTTGCATAACTAAACAGAAATTTTTCCTCATCTATGAAATCGAGGCTCTATCTCCAGGTGATTTAAGTCATCCCATTTGAGCATGAAGTAGGTTGGGCCAACACTGCCACCTTACACAGGACTTTGTTGGTATAAGGTCCTAGGATGTGACTTACATTAGCTCTCAGGGAACATTGCCAAGCTAGGAATGAACGCCTCTCTCCTTCATAGTGTTAGCACTGGGCACCAGGAAGCTCTTACCAGCCAGCCTTAGCTGGCTTTACCATTACCACTCATTCAAGGGCTTGTTGGAGCCTTCACAGTGGCAGCAGGATACGAGGTTCATACCAGCTGGGAGACTTACCTGGCCTCAGCTCCCACACCCACAGGGTGTCGGGTGACAGATGTCCTCCCTCCTCCCTCCTCGCTCTCCCTCCCCCCCCCCATTCACATGGAAGGCTTCATGCCTTAGTAACAATGTGCCTTGTTCTGGTTCAGATGACATCCTAGTGACTGGGTAAAACTTGTATAAACATTCCCTGAAAACTTTTGAAGATAACGAGAGAGAGAGAGAGAGAGAGAGAGAGAGAGAGAGAGAGAGAGAGAGGGGGGGGAGGAGAGATCAATTTATCCAGATTTTGCAGTTTCTTTACTCCCTGCCTTGTACCATTTGTATGGGGGGGCAACTAACGTGTTTATAACATAGCATATATCATTTCATGATACCCCTAATATACATACTACAGTAACCACTTTCTTGGTTTTGTTGTTGTTGTTGTTGTTGTTGAGACAGGGTTTCCCTGTGTAGCTTTGACTATCCTGGAACTTGCTCTGCAGACGAGGCTGGTCTTGAACTCAAAAGAGATCCGCCTGCCTCTGTCTTCCGAGTGCTGGGATTAAATGTGTGCACCACCAGCACCTGGCTACTAACACACTTTCTAAAGACCCTCTGTTTAGTTTTTGAGACAAGGTCTCCGATATCTCAAGTTGACTTCAAGCTCTGTGCAGCTGAGGTTGGCTTTGAACTCCTGGTCCTTTTGACTCTGCCTTCTTAGTGCTGAGAAATGTGCCACCGTACCTGGGCTTATAAATCCAGGGCTTGCGCATGCTCTGCAAGTACTCCACCCATGGAGGTGTGTTCCCAGTTCCCGGATTATTATTTATGTACTTATTTTTTGAGAAAAGGTCTTGCAGCATAACCCAGATCTCAAGCTCTTGGCTCTTGTGTCAGCTTCTGAGGGCTAGAGGATCGCGAGAGCATGTTACTGTGTCCACCTGCAAAATTGTTTTTGTGTCTAGGTTTTTATAACTCCTGTAATTGGTGACCCTTACAGTGCGAGAAGCAGGCTGCGTATGGTCACACACATCTGTAACACCAGCATCAGGGAAGCTGAGGTAGGAGGACGGTGAGCTTGAGGCCAGCCTGGACGGAACAGTGAGAGGAATCGGCAGAGCCCAACCTATCCCAGTTCAACCCATAGCTCCAGGGACGGCTCCTTCCTTGTTCTTGATCTGAACAGTTATTTCATTGGGTAGGGCGATGGTCAGCTCACACTTTGGGTCTCCAGACAGGACTCTCAGAGTGAGCCGTGTATGAGCTTGGCCCTGTGGGCATGTCAGACTTTTGTCAATGATTTATCATCGTAACTTACAGGAATTTTTTAAACAATATTTTAATTGGAAAAAAGCATCTGTCAGCTGTCAGCCGCCCCGCTCCCACTTTTCAGAAGCAGGATGTTGAATGTGAGTAATGACACAACAGGCCTATAAAATGCGGACTCTAACCCTCAGATGACTCATCCAGTACAATGCAGTATATTTGTCAAGGAGACTGAA
The DNA here is from genome assembly GCF_017639785.1 of Mesocricetus auratus. Classification (NCBI taxonomy): domain Eukaryota; kingdom Metazoa; phylum Chordata; class Mammalia; order Rodentia; family Cricetidae; genus Mesocricetus; species Mesocricetus auratus. The sequence continues at coordinate 10,104,144 of NW_024429210.1, forward strand.
TCATATATGGGGGAAACTTCTCAGGCAGCCAGCTGGTTCTCCGGTCAGCCAGAGAGGGTCCATTTTTATCGGAAGCTTTATAGTAGCGATGATGCTAACAGCCGCCACTTGGGCTCCACAATGTAGAGGAAATGGCATCTCCGGGCAGGTATGTGCTGTTTACTGGAGCTCTCGTTTCTCCTTGCTCTCCTCTCAGTGTTAAACCTTTGCAGTGTTTGCTTGTAACATCTTCTTAAAGGAGAAAAATTATTCTCAACAACGTGTGTGTGTGTGTGTATGTGTGTGTGTGTGTGTGTGTGTGTGTGTGCGCGCGCGCTCATATGCTCACCCCCATGCAAAGACAGGTAGCCACTGATCTTCTGGTGAGCAGAGTTTCTATTCACTCACTGTGAATCTCCTTAGAGATTCAGATAAAAATGGCTTCAATGCATCATCTTATATTAATAAGTTTTAAAAGCGCTGCTTGCAAACATCTTGCAGGAACAGCAAACCTAGGTGGGTAGCTAGAATGTTGAAACAATGAATAAGCAGAGGGGACAGCCAAAGGATATTATCTAGACTTTAATGAGGAATATCTTTATATCTTTTGGTATCGGTCCTTTTGTCACCCCCGACCAAATGTGTGGCTTCATGCAAAAAAACAAAAAAACCAAACCCTTTATCCCCCCTCCTGAGTGAATATGTTTATTTTGTGCAGATCACAATTTGCTCATACTGAATCCATCCATTAACTTTTCCAAGGTAGAGGAAAAGGGAGTGGGGATTTGGAAGCAACATTTAATTATAGCTTCCACATGACCTGAAGGATCATTCCACATAATTGGGTGGCTGTGGCTGCCTGTCCGAACTTCTCTTTCTCTACTCACTAAATTTAAACAATGCCAGCTAGTGAAGGCACATGCCTTGTTTATTTGAGCGTATTAAACATTCCTGCGTGTGTTGACAAGACTATTCAAGTGTCTCCTCATATTTTTAAAGGACTTTTTTTTAAGTCCTACTTTTAGGGACAGTTGCTATAGTTAATTTGTATCTGTGTTATGTCTGCCTTGCTGGTCAGCTTGACCACATTGGTTGGCTTAGGACCTGTTATACTGCTGCTCATAGATTTGCCTAGGCTGGCGCTGGTGGCACAGCTTCCTCTGTGGTGTAAATCCTGCTGTCACTTGGAGACTTTCAAACAAATCTGGAGTTACCAGCAGGCTGGAGCACAAGGTGGGCTCTCTTCCTGTTTTCTTTATTGTAGAGCCTATAATAATGTCATGCTTTTTTTTTTTTGAGGTATATGTATTTTAAACTCTTGGTATATATTTCATTTATTGGTTTCAGCACATTCAGAAATTCATATATTTTGGAAGGAGTTTTCTTGGTATATTGTTTGTAAGGTGTGCCTTTTCTTTCTTTCTTTTTAACAATGAGCAGCTTGTTTTTCAAAACAGACTGCCTTTAAATTTCATTAATTTTGCAGTCTATAAATGAAAGCCACCTGTTATGCTGTAGCTTGCTAATTATGGTCAAGGACAATAATGAGGAATAGTGTTTGGAGTATGTGGGGGTCTGGCTAAGAATTTCCCTGCCCACATCTGTAGTGCTTATTTTTGTGTACATATGTGCGTATATGTATATATAGTACACATTTAATAATAGCATTTGGGGATATTAAAATATTTCAGATTCAAAGTGAGATCCTTTTTCCTTCTCATGAGGATTTTGATTCAGGATTGGGGAGGCTTCTTCAAACATGTTAACTTGACCAGAGTTGATATTTTTGGTAACCTTAGAGTGAATGAGGTCCTCTAGGGTTAGTGAAAGCCTTACTTAGTTTGGGGTTCACTTTGTCAAAAGTTCATCAAGTATGGGTGCAATTTCAACATTGTAAACTCTAGGTCAGCCTGGGCTACAGTATGAGTTCAAGGTCAACCTGGTCTACATAACAAGTTCCATGCTGGCCAAGGCTACACAATGAGACTGTGTCTCATAGAATTCTTTTTTCTGTCTTGCAGAAGAATAGCTCATCTTCTTTAAGTTCACAGAAACATAAGGTTCAGTTATGTCACACACACACTCACACTCACTCACTCACACACACACACTCTCAAGGCCTGCTTTCAGAAAATATCTCTAAGCTCTGAACAGTTCTTTTAGATCTCTTGACTTACTGGTGTTTTCTATGGAGATAATCCCATTTTCCCCATTCTTTGCTCATAGCCCAGATGCTGCTGTCCAGTTCTTCCAGATCTCTGAGCTCTGCCCGTGAGCTGTGGCTGCTGTCCCCAGAGCTGCTATTCAAGTGCCATGAGCCACCCCTTGGGGCAATCATGGCCCTTAGAGTCTGAGAATACAAAGCCACGGCCAGCATCAAAGGTCTTATCATTTGGCTTTGATGTAGTCGTGGATACTGATTGAGCTTGCTGCTTGCTGCCCTGTTGAGAGGCACGTGTGTGCGGGGCAGTTGCGTGCACGAGCAGGTGACACACAGGCTCCGCTCTGTCCTGTCGGGTTGCTGAACTTGATGGTGGTTTTGGTGGCCATGTTTTCTAAGCAAGTCAAGCGACAGTGACATAACTGTGGACAAAAGATGTTCTTTCCCCACAGTTTCTAAGGAGGTGTGGCAGTCAGGGAGAGGGTTTATTCTAAGAGATCACAGTGTCCGAGGTATCTTAGTGGGACAGACAGCTTCCTAGTCTTTCCTGGTTGGAAGACGCCCCCTCCTCTTTTTAGGATCTATTAAAGTCATATTCACACTTAAAGCTATGTGAACTCAGTAGCTGCCTCATAAAAACAAGCTGTTTTAAGATCACTGTAGACCGGCTGCCAACGTTTAAAAATACCCATGTGCTTTAGAAGTCCTCTTCTTCAGTGTGCAGTCTGCCCCTGCTGTTGCACATGTGTGCGTGTGTGTGCGTGCTGAGAGCATGCCTGGATCCACCTGTGCCTTGCCTGTGTGTGTTGTCACACGTGTCCTACATCTGGAGCAAATGTCCTGCACACACACCTTGTAGGCAAATCCACGCCATTATTTGGAAATTGTGGTTTTTCTGTGCAGCTCAGAGAGACAAGCATAGATAGTGTGGGTTTCCTAGGACACAAGCTCCACTCTGAAGCAAGTATAAGTGGGGTACATACCCGCTCCTAAGTAGCCACTGTGGACTGCTGGTTCTCCTGGGCATTCTCTCAGGTAGAAGTTTGCTGGCAGTCTGTTGCATTGACCCCCCCCCGCCCCAGTTTGTCTTGGTGGGTATGGGCACATCGAAGACTGGTACCTCAGCTCTCTGAAAGAGCTTTGGGCTTGGATTGCAAGTGGAGCCTTCCTTGCTCCACCCTCTTGAGCGTGGCGCTGGGACTCTGTCTTCAGAGGCGATGGTGAAGGAATTTCAGTGAGACACTGTCTTCAAATTCAGCTCGAGATAGCTGCATTGTTTTCAGTGTTAGTGCGTACAGCTGTAAATAGAAATTGTTTCTCTCTTCCTCCCTCCATCTTCTTCTGCCTCCCTCCCTCCCTCCCCTCCTCTTGTTTAAACACTTCTTCCCTTCCTTGCCTGCCATTGCTCTGGCCCCATGGGTCCTGCTGCTTGACTGGGCCTCTTGAATAAGCATGAGCAGCGTGTGTCATAGGGGCTGCTGGGGGAGGGGAGTGAGCAAAGTTAGTGTCTGTGGGTGGGCATGTGTTCTCATCACGTCGCCAAAGAGCTGCAGTGTGCAGAATCTGGCAGGAACTTGTTCCAAAGAAAAATCAAGCCAGTCCCAATTTTTTTTCATGCCTTGAGTAATATTAAAAACGCAGCTAAACTCCTATGGAGAAGAAAAAATGCAAGTGTTTAGAAAGCTCTTGTAATTGTGTCTAGTAATCTTTAAAACTGAGATCAGAAGTAATAAAAAAGGCTCTAATCATACAAATGTCCTGGGGGGGAGGTGTCTGTAGATAGCATTATAGACATGTTAAGTGTTCATTATGAACACTATTGTCAAGTCTGGGGAGATGGCTCAGTGGTCTAGAGCTCTGTGTGCTCTTACCGATGACCCAGGTTCTGTTCCCAGCACCCACATGGCAACTCACAACCTCTTGTAACTCTAGTTCCTCCAGGGGATCAGATACCCTCTGTGGAGACAAGGCATACATGTGGTATACATGCATGTGGTAATCATACATACATGCATGCAGTCATTCACTCATAGTGATAAAATAAAAGTAAGTTGTTTTTTAACAATGTTTTTTGTCTAGGAGCTTAGAGGAATTTGTTAGTGCTCACAGTCGAGGCATACAGTTCTGCTTCAGGGTTCTAATCTTTGACATGATTGTGTAAGAGAAGCCATTTTTCTGTCAATAAAGTCACTACTTGAGTTCAGGTTGTGTGCCCAGGAAAGAGCAGAGCAAAGGCGGCCTTGGCCTTGGCATTGACGCTGGCTTTGGAATCCGGCTCCTGGAGAAGGTCCTGTGGGTGTGGTAATTGTTTCCTTTGTCACAGTGGTTGATGTCCACTCCTTAAAGACTGGGACTGTTCCTCAGTGAACCCTCTTTTCATTGGGCAAAACCCAGGATGCAGGGCCATTGGGATGGCTCTTCGAGTAGAGGCGCCGAGAGCCTGAAGACCCAGGCCCTAGAGGGACGAGAATGACCTGTGGGGCTGTCCTTTGACCACACATGCATTGTGGCACGTGAACACCCCTCCCCACATACATGCAAATAAACGCTTCTCAACCCCCAAACTTGCTTTATCCGGTCAGCTACTTGTTAGTGTGTATAGCACAGCAGCTGGTTTATGTGCTTTCTAGATCTCTAGAACATTTTGTGTAGCAAAACCAAAACTCCAGGCATGATAATTGACTCTTCCCTGCCCCCCTCTTCCTCACCCCAGAGCAGCCACCATCCTGCTCTGCTCCCATGGCTTTTACCAAGGCACTTAGATAACAGTATAAATAGGATGAATGAATGAATAAGTACGGTGGTTTGTCTTGAGGGGGGCAGCTTTTTTAATTTAGCTTTCTCGAAGTTCATCCCATGTAGATTCCCTTCTTTAAGGCTGAATAATAATCCACTGGGTACATCGCTACATTGTTTAGCCATTCACCTCTGGATGGGATGGACAGGTATTTAGATCATTGCCAAAGCTTATTGTGAATACTACAGGGATTTGCCACTTAATAAATGTCAAGGTTGGTTGTGTGCAGACATAAGATGTACCATCTTGCATCACGTTGTGTTTATTCCAGCCTCTTTAGTCTCCAGAACTTCCTTATAGACCTCCTCACTGGAGGAAATTGCTGGATGCAGGGTGGCTCATTTGTGGTGCCTTAGGAATTGTGACTGTCCTGGAGAACCAGGCTGAAGGCCAGAGAGATGGCTGATAGATAAACAGGCACTTGCTGCCAGACCTCATTTCCATTCCTGGAGCCCACACGGCAGAAAGGGAAGAAGGGATGACTACGAGCTGTCCTGACCTACACACACACACACACCCTCACACACATCCATACACACTCACACACTCTCACACACACATACACATTCACACACTCTCACACACATACACACTCATACACACTCACACACTCTCACACACATACACACTCACACACTCGCACAGCAGAAAGGGAAGAAGTGATGACTACGGGCTGTCCTGACCTACACACACTCACACACACATACACACTCACTCTCACACACATCCATACACACACACACACACACACACTCACACATAAAAATTTTAATCTTAAAAAGATGATAAGAGCGAGACCAGTGGTGATGTGTGCTGAGCTCTGCTGTCAAGAACACACCCTTGGATAAACTGAGTTGGAGGCTGACTGGCGTCATGCTACTAAACACCTCGTTATTCTTTCTTTTGATACTAAAGTGTTGCCCACAGTGATGGCTTTTATTATGCTGACTTCCAGGAACCTCTCATGTGTGCCAGGTGTGGTGGCACATGCCTGTAGTGCCAGCACCTGGGAATTAGTGTCAGGTGGATCTCAGCGAATTCAAGGTTAGCCTGGTCTACATATGGAGTTCCAGGCCAACTCAGAACACACACACATACACATAATGTTTGTATATGTATACACACACATACATATATGTATACACACACACACACATATATAAAGTAAGACCCTGCCTTTTAAAAAAAGACCCTCTCTCTACCTCCCACTTACAGGCATGTGTCAACACATGCAGCTTATTAAATTTATTTTAAAACTAGTTTTCATGCTTTTCTTACACACACACACACATAAAACTAAGGGTTGAACTCTGGCTTTGTTCTTGTGAGTCCTGTGAGCACCCCACCACTGAGCTACAGATCCAGGCGTTTTTTCTTCCTTTTCAAAAGATTTCAGTAAACATGCCTTGCTCTGGGGATTTTATGATTTTGTAGTAACTCTAATGGGGAAGTGAAGGACCAGTTTTTTTTGTTTTTTTTTTTTTTTGTGGTCATGGGTCTTGGTGCTTCTGGTCTTTTTCTATTAAAGGTATTCTGTTGCATCTTACTACCAGAAGTTTTCTGTTTCTGCAGGATGTTTCAGTAGCATGTGTTTGCTGAAGCCCTTGGCAACACTAAAGGACTGTAAAGCCAGTTTTTTTTTTAATCCAAAAGTTGAAAAGAGACCTCAAAAGCCCTTTGGCTCTTGCTCCCCCTCCCCCGCCTAGGAAGAGGCTGTGGCTCAGTAGTAGACTTGGACTGTCACACCCAATTGTGAGAAGGGGTTTGTTACAGGATAGACAGGTCTAGTTATGCTAATAAATCCCAAATGGAATGACCTCTGTTCAGGAGAAACCGCCAAGACGTCCGGCCCCACCCTCCAGCTGTCGCTCTGTCCTGGAGTTGTGCTATTAGTAATTCTCTTCGCTTTGAATTCCTTCACAGTTGTAACCTAAGCCAGTAAGTCGTACGATCCCAACAGCACCAATCTGGGGAGACTTTTCCCACCACACAGAGCCCTTGTTTGTAAACAGTGTCGGGGAGCTTTCTGTCTCCGGGTCAGTAACCTTAAACAGTCCCTTTTCCGGCTGAATGATGGGTCCTATATAGTTTGCTCCCGATCTGTTCTAGCTAAAAGGTGCCTGTAACTAACTTGTTTAGCATCTCTTCACCACTCGATTGGAGGCCTAACCATCTCTGAGCTGCCTCCTAGCCAGGGTCTGCAGACATTCCACCCTCCCCCTCCCCCTCCCCCTCCCCCACCCCCACTGGGGAGCAGCTACCTTGAAGTTTCATTTGCTGCTTATCTTTCCCTCCCTGGTAAAGGAGGTAGCATCACTAACCTGAAAGGACCCCACCCCCCATGGTGGATCTGTCTAGAATATAAAATGAGGCTCATAAAAACCCCGCCTGTGGGTGGGCCTTGGTGCTCCTTCCTTCCTGTGGGCTAAATTATCACCTTTTGTTTGGAAGGGATCTTAAGAAGAACTGGCCTGTAAAAGATTTTGTAGGTTTTGAGTTTGGTAAAACTGGTAAAGTTATTTCCTGACCCTTTGACTGTGGGAGAATACACGCATCTGTGTAGGGGACAGGAGTAGGGTTTTTCAGGGCAGTAGACAGTGTGCAGACCTAGACGTCACCCTGGGTGTCAGACCGTTCCCTGCTGACAGTCTGCTTCCTTTGCCTTCACCGATAGCGAGGACAAGAAGGCTGAGATTCAGAAGCTCGGTGGTGGCTGTGGGTCCGTCCTGGGCTAGAGATTATTAACTTCAAGCAACTCCCTTTGCCGTTTGTGTTTTTAAAAAGTGGTTTTGTTTTATTGGCTGGTGTGGCTTAATGTGGTGGGGGCTCATTCCGTTCAGTGATCAGCGCCTCTGCTAACTGACCTTGACGTGTAAACATGGACCTCGAACACAGCCTGCTAGAGAACGAGGGAAAGCGTGATTGCGTTCAGAGTGGGTTTTTGGGTTTTTTGTTTGTTTGTTTTTTGTTTTCCAGGGCTGGTCAGTTTGTATGTCTCGAGATGGAAATCCCTTAAATCTTGCTTAATTATGAACTCGGCAGAGCAGACAGAGACCTAAACTCAGTTCAGCTTTGGCCCTTAATCTGCCAGGGCTCTCTTGTCCCTAGTTTTTTCCAAGTAGTCATTCTGAAGCTCAACCCCTTAGTCTGTAAGAATTAGACACATTTGTTTTTCAAAAAAAAAAAAAAAAACTAAATAAAGCTATTTCCAAAACTACTGATGTCAAAGTCCTGATGTTTTAGTGATTTTTTTTTTGGACAAAAAGTCCGGGCTGCCTCCAGTTGGTATTTTGAATGTCAACAAAGTATTAGAATAAAATATTTCTGTTGTTTCCTGAAAGTACCCGTGTTAGCATTTTTACAAGTTGCATATAATGCATATAATCCTGGCAGACACCACAGATGCATGCCATTTTTGTGGTCTTGGAGAAACTGTGGCCAGTGACCAGAATGTCACAGCACCGGAGGCGTGGAGTAGAGGAGAGTGCCCTGCAGCTGGACAGAAGCCTGATGTAGAATTTCTTTTCCTTTTTTTTTCTTAATTATTTTTTTATGTGCATTGGTATTTTGCCCTGGGTGTCAAATCCCCCTGGGAATGGCGTTAGAGGCAGTTGTGAGCTGCTCTGTGGGTGCGGGTGATGCTCTTGACCACTGAGCATCTCTCCAGCGCCCCCACCATGTTTTTTTTTTATAAGAACTTGAATTACTATTTTTAAAAATGTGGTTTGCACATGCTTTTGAATCTGATGGATCTGTTCTTGCTGGGGGAAGCTATCACAGGCTTAACTTCCTGGAACCAATGTTTTCAAACTCTGTGACAACTACAGGTGCAGTTTGCAGCCTACAGCTGAGAGATGTGACCGTTGAAGGACAGAGGTCACCCTTGGCTGACCAGGGCCACTTAAGGGAGCAGAGGCCTGTGCCCAGGGTGTCTGCTCCCTGTGGCTGGCCCCTGGGGGTGGAGAGATGAACTTTCAGCACAGATGATTAAAGTGAGGAAACTCTCCAAATGTTCTAGAGAGAGGCCTCCCTCCCCTGCTGATTGTGCATGCAGCATGTTCAGGAAAGCCCCCCCCCCAATAAAGCAGTAGAAACAAAAGCCAGGAAGAGTCACCCGAAGAGTGCTACCGTCTCCCATCACCTCTGGAGGGTGCTTGGGGTGGTCACACTGACACAGAGTGACCTAAGAGCATCTTAGGTCACCTGCCTCAGACAGCGCGTCTATCTGAATCGAAGATGGACCTTTTTGGGTAGGAGGCATTTTGCTTTTTGGTTTTGTTGTCTGTTTTTCAAGACAAGAGTCTTTCTGTGTGTAGCCCTGGCTGTCCAGGAACTAACTCTCTTTGTAGTCCAGGCTGGCCTCCAACTCAGAGATCCACCTACCCCAGCCTCCGGGAGGCTAGGATTAAAGGCAGGTGGGCACCACCACTGCCCAGCAAAAGAAATGTGCTTTTGTTAACCAGTCCTCTCCGGGCCAGGTCTTCACCATCGTTTTCTGCTGGCCAGAGCGTGTTAAGGTCTGAGACAGCACGGCAGAGCAGGAAAGATACTTGCTTAGGTGTGAAATGAACAGTTGCCTGTTAAATGCAATACAGTGGAGCTAAGCTAACTAAGGCAACTCTGTGAACTGCTGCAAAGTGGCCCAGTCTAGCATTTCCTGAGGGGACCCCGGTGTGAGTCCACACTGCTACCGCACTTGCCCTGCTCGGCGCGTGTGGATTCACTCCTGGGACTGGCACTCTGACTGAGGGCTGCTGGGATTCACAGAAAACTCAAACTGTCTGGGCCATAGATCTTCATGCTCTTTAGGAGCCTCCATTAGTACTCACAGGGTCCCTGTGTGTGTGCCCCCCGCCCCCACCCCAGGCATCTTCAGTCTCTGTAAAGCTCCCTGGGTTCTTTTCCAGCCACTGTTTTTGTCCCTTTGGCTTCATTGACGCCACTTGGCCATTATGGGCCACAGCACTTAGCAGCAAAGAAAAAGGGAAAACCAGGCTGGTGAGTGGTACTCTGCCTGGTACCCCAACCTTGGGACAGCCCAGGACATCTGTAGGGCCAGGCCACATGCAAGAGAATGTGCTGGCATGTGCAGCGCTCTGGCTTCTCGATGCCCTGAAAGTGTATGGTCAGATTAGAATAAGTGTGAGTATGGGTGGACCCGCATTAGTCTGCAAGACACGAGTTTCTAGTTATTTTTAAATATGGTTTTGTATTAAATTTTCAACAGGAAAACGGAAGCCCTAACAGCCTAGTGTTCTAACGAACCTTGATTTGATAGGGTTCATTCTAAAGAAGGCTTCGGAATTCAGTTTGATAGCCAGAAGCAGTTTGCTCAGATCTCAGTAGTGCTGCCTGTGGCTTTGATGACACTGGGGGACGGGACGGGACAGGAGCTTGCGTTAGAATGTGCTGTGAGTCCCTGAGACTGCTTGCACGCTCAGAAGAGCAGGTATGTGGTGGAGAGGGGGGGCCAAGGAGGACACGCTCTGACCTCATCTTCCATGTGTAAACTGGGAACACTGCACATTGCCTTGCTGCACCGCTGCAACCAAGTTCACTTTTTGTTTGTTTTTGGTAGTTTTGACAAAACAAAACTGTCTTTGTTTTGTGACTCTGGCTGTCCTGGAACTCTCTCTGTAGACCAGGCTGGCCTCGAACTCACAGAGATCCACCTGCCTCTGCTTCCTGAGTGCTGGTACCAAAGGTGTGTGCTATCAGTGCCCAGCTACAAGGGAATTTCATTGAATGTTTTCTATGGTTTAGATTCATAGATTCTTGACCCAGTTTGAAGCAAAGGATGAAACTCAACCTGCACCCCAGAGGGCCTGGGCTCCCTACACTATAAGCAAGACCTCTTGACCTAATTGGGTGAAGGAGCTCTTGATGCACACATTTTTTAAGATACCATTTTAGATTTGAGGGCTCCATTTCTTTTTCTCTCTCTTTTTTTTGGGGGGGGTTGATTTTTGGTTTTCCAAATCAGGGTTTCTCTGTAGCTTTGGAGCCTGACCTGGAACTCCCAGAGATCTGGCTGCCCCTGTCCCCCGAGTGCTGGGATTAAAGGCATGAGCCACCACTGCCTGGCTGGGGATTCCATTTCTAAAAATTTACTTTGCACAATTAAAAAAAATGCCCACGAGGATACTGAAGATGAAAGTTTTCAGAACTGTGTTGGAACCCCTGGAGTCAGTGGATCAGAAGTTCTGTGTGGGTGTGATTGGCTAACAGGAGTGGTTTAGAGGCGTAGGAACTCAGGCAAGGAGCCTGCTTTTTCTCAGAAAGGCCTGTCCCTTGGCACTGAATCCCAGCTAAGTACTTTTGCTCCCTGATATTGGGGCAGGGTTATTTCATAAATGGCTCTTGAACTCCATTTTGTAGTCAGCTTCACGGCTGAGCAAGCCTTTGTCTGAAGTGTCTTTTAGCCCACATTTCGGCTTCCCTAACCAACGCTAGTGAGGCGACAGTAGGGATTCGGAAAGGGATGATGGGGCCCCTTCACAGAACCTGCTGTGGGTGTCTAACAGGAGAGCTACTGCTCCCCCAGACTTACTAACCCTGCCAGAAATGGCATCTTTGCAACTGAATCGTCCAGAGGCTTAACACTGTTTTCCATCATAGGCTAACAACTAACCGTACACATGGTATCTGCTTAAGTCGTTAATCTAGAGACCCTGTGTCCTATGTACGTAAGTAGGCATGCAGAGCCGGCGCTCTCTGCCCTGGATGGTTGTGCAGAGCAGAAAGACATGTAACTGCTGTGTGTAAAACCACATGGATAACTTTTCTCTCCCATCAAGTTCAGAATATAGGCTTTTTTTAAGGTCATCTTTTATGAATTCTTAAGTAACTGATACTTAAGACAAGCACTGGAAAAGCAGCACCAATGGACGATAACCAGCACGTTTGGCTTCTCAACACATTTGCCTTTGCCACAGTGTCCTGCTGATTAATTTTACAGAACTCACAAGGCATACATCATATAAACATACACATATATGGGCAACTTGGTGAAATCTAAGCGCCTTTATAAATCTGCAGGCACAGAGAGGACTCGTGGGGGTGTGGTTAAAATGAAGTGAGTGTGCCTGGCTCCGGGAGAAGCTGGTGTTTTGGCTCGGCTGGGAAGTGGAGTCGGGGACCTTGGCAAATCCCTCTCTGGGTGTGGGGAGGGGCGAAGGGGCTGGAAGGAAGTGAGCCTGTATGTCCTGTGATGGAGAGATAAAGATACCATGGGCTGGTCATGGGATGTGCTGGGGAGGATTTATGGGGGTATGAGATTGGCTCCGTCCCTGAAGGAAGAGCGGGCGGGCAGGGGGTCACGGGCGGCAGCGGAACTTTCCCCTCTGGGGGTGTGCTCAGTGCCATCCACCCTGGCTTTTCTGAGCCCATCTGCCGTTGAGACTGGTGGTCTCAGATGCTGACCCTCGGGTGCCTGACAGCTGGCAAGGCCCACGCTGTACAAACTTACTACTCTTCAGTGGGCAGGACTGCTGCAGTTTAAAGACCTGCCTTTGCGATTACAGCCAGCCTTCCCGGCAAAAGCAGTGAGCTGCAGCTTCCCAAGCCACTGTGGCTCTGACTTACGGCCCTCGTCACTGCCTTTAACCAGCAGGGTGGATGCCGTCTTCCTTTTGTAAAGAAAATGAAACTCAAAGTAATGCTCTCAGAAACTGACGAGGTCCGCCAATGCTACAAGAGGTGCTGACTGCTTGTACCCTAGTCCTCCTTGATTATATGTTTGTAAGCAATTCCGGAAACTATAGCAATTCCTGGGAGCTGTAACTTACTTTCCGACACACAGTACGCTCTGTCAAATATTCTTCAAGGGCACGATGGGCTCAGTGCCACAGGAAATGGCTGGGGTGGGAACCGAAGCTCTCCACACCTCGGGCACCTTGAGGGGGCCAGCGCTGCCCTTCGCGTGGATCCGGGGTATGGTGTTCTGCTTTGTCAGCCTTGGTGACAAGCGCCTCTGCCTGCTGAGCCGCCTCGCCAGCCCACGCCCAGCGTTCTCAGTCTCTGGGTTCTCTAGAACAGGCTCGTTAAACCCTGAGGTGTGACCTCTGTGCCGCCTGCGTGCACATCGTCATGTGTGACCTCTGACACTTCCCTCTGCCTTCCTGTTAAGGAAAAGGAAGTCTCCGTTGCCAGAACTGGTAACATTCTAGCTGTTGTAGTGCCTGGGAAAGCGTGTGTTCCTGTTTACAGTGTGACGTGATGCCCCATTGCCTCGCTTCTAAGATGGAGAATCACAAGTTCAGGGCCACCCCAGGCTGTCTCAAAATAAAAATGACTCAAAGGACTAGATGGGTCACCGAGGTCCCTCAGAGGTAAAGAAAGGTTCTTGCCAGGTTAGAACCTTGAGTTTGATCCCTAGGATTGACCTAGTGGAAGGAGAGAGCCAACTCCCACAAACTGTCCTTGGACCTTCACAGTGCACACAAGCACACCGCACACACCACACACACACACACACACACACACACACACACACACACACACACACACATACATGTACTTATGTAGCTAAGCAGTTGCCTGTCATACACAGAGCTTTGCATTCGGTTCCCAGCGCTGCTCCTTACAAACATTTACTACCATATCTTAGTTAAGCTGTCGTGGTTGAGCAAGTGAGTGTTGATACACGGACTTCATTAGTTTCAGTTTTTAGAAACAAAAACCTGTTCATATTACATTTTCAGCCTATTGATCTTACAGCCTGTTGATGAGCTAGGTACCATAGACGGGCTAGGTACCATTGACGGGCTAGGTACCATTGCAGGTCCTAGGATGCGGTGGTGAACAAACGTGGCCATGCCCCCACCCATACTGAGTTTCATCCTGGTGGGCAGATAGGTTACAGAGCCAGTAATGTAAAGATATTTGGGGTGGGGGAAGGGGGCTACTTATAGGTATTGGGAAAGTGCTCTCTGGAATACGGTTGTGCAGAGACACATGTGAAATAGGATATACATGACTGATGTGTGGAGAGGAAGGTGAGAAATAAGAAGAAATGGCTACTGCAATTGTGGAGGGTCAGCAAGGAGGCTGTGGGATGGGAGTGGCATCTAGGAGGTCAGTAGTTGGGTAAGGCAGTGTTTGCGCTGTTAGCACACATGATGCCATGTGACTAACCTTTCTGTTTTCAGGGAAGGTGGACCAGCGTGTACATAGGATTCCAGTCAGGGTGCCACTACAACAGCCTCAGGGCAGGGGATGACTAGTAGGGTCAGCATAGAAACAGTGGGGTAGTAAAAGGGGGTATCCGGCCATAAGGAGGGAGAACCCCAAAAGAGTGGGAAGGAAGAGTTCCATCTGGCATGTGTTGCTTGAGATGGCTTAGACACCTAAGCAGAGACATGTCATCATCCACCGTTGTCACTGGTCTGGATCTCGGTAGGTAGGAGGCCAGGTAGAAGTGTGAAGATGGGTGTTGTTGGCATAGAGCAATGTGGAGGTGGAGGGATGGGGCGTGGTTCGGCCAGTGTGACAGGAGAGGCTTGCGGGTGTGACGGGCATAGGGGTAGGTCTCCACTGATTGTTGGTTTTCCCAACGAAACGGTCACCTCAGAGCAAGGAGGCGGGAGGCTATCCAAAGGCATCTTGGGCACAGGGCAAATGTAGCAGAACGCCCCACGTGTGGTTGGTGACTGGGGCTTAGAATAAGCCCTGTGAACAGAGTGCAGTGAGGTTTCCTTTTGACCGATTGCAGCGGCCGGAGCAGTGTGGTGGAGAGGTGGGGGGGGGGGGCAGAGAGCAGGGTGGGGAGGGGTAAGTCAGCCGTAGAGCCCTGGCCCTAGTGGCTGGAAGTGAGGTGCTTACTCTCAAGTGTTGGTGATGGCTCACACCTGTGTGTAATTGAGGACCCAGGAACAGGAGAGTCTGCCTCATCTACACAGTAAGTTTGAGGCCAACCTAGTCTTCATGAGACTATCCAAAAGGAAAAAATAATAAGTGAGGTTTGGAGGAAGTGCCCATGCTGGTGGTAAGCCCAGGGGTTGACTTGGCACCCTGGGCACGGATAGCCTTGGCCGGGTACAAAGACGTGGGAAGAGAAGAGTCCCAGACACAAGATGCACAGGTATCAGGAAAATCCTCGGGGACACTGGCGACACACTAGGACACGTGCGCAGGGATGGGGGCAGTCTTCATGGAATTGGGGGGGTTGGAACCCAGAGTTGAAAGAAACGGAAGGCAGGTGGGGAATGGTTCAGTGATGCACACATCTCTCTTAGACCAGGCCCGGGGTGTGTTTGCCTGAGGCACCTTCCACTGAGTCTAGGTGAAGAAGACAAAGGGGACGTTTGTGGGGGACAAGATGCTGCCTGAGTGTGGGAGGCAGTGAAATCCCAGCAGCAGATCACAGTGGGTGGGAGGTAAAGGGAGATAGTGGTTGGGAGGACAGGGCAGTATGTCTCTGAGACTGCCATCTGCCCCTCAGTGCTGAGGTGGGACACTGTCCTCCGTGGCTCCCCATTCTATGTCACTGCGTCCCTCAACTCCGGCATCATGCCTGGTGCATGCAAGATGGGAATATGTATATAAAATCAAGTGAGAGTTTAATTTCGCCTCAAACCAACCAACAATGAAAAGAAGCTAAAGTTGTTCTTTGGAGGAAAAAGGATGTTTGGTAATAGTGGAGTAGAGCTTAGGGCAAATCATGTATTTAGACTGAAAAAAAGGAAATCATAAGCAAAGGCTGTAAGTGTGTAGAGGTGAGTTCAAGTCTTCCCACCTATATGAGTGGTGCGTGGAACTAAGACCATGTAATTTAGAAGCGGATTATCATATTGCTTGCTAAATAGGGTTCTGCATGTCATAAAATGTTAAAGCTTGGTCATGTATTGTAAACTAAGTTGAAAAGATTAGAGTCGTAACATCCTTTTGAAGTTAGTGAGTAGGCTTGGCTTTCCAAGTCACATGTCCAGTTCTAGAGATTAACTTGTTCTTTCAGTCAATGCTCAGCCCGCAGAGACTAGAGGGCATCGTGCCCGCGGGCGCATCTCCAGAGACTCACAAGCGAGATGCGATGATGAGCGGTGTCTCTCTTTTAAGATGGGCTTCTGTGTTGCATTATGTGCTGTTTCTCCTACACGTCGGGATGGGCTCCCGGCGCAGGTTACCGTCAGCCATACGTATCTGCAGACACATCAGAAGAGGTGTCTTGCCCCAGGAAGCACGTTCTGCAGCTGCTAGACCGTTGTCATGCCCCTTCTTATTGTCGTTTTAGTGACAGCTATATTGTGCGCGTCAAGGCTGTGGTTATGACCAGAGATGACTCCAGCGGGGGATGGTTCCCACAGGAAGGAGGCGGGATCAGTCGCGTCGGGGTGTGTAAGGTCATGCACCCTGAAGGCAATGGACGGAGCGGCTTTCTCATCCACGGTGAACGGCAGAAAGACAAACTGGTAATGACAGACCGCGGGAGTTAAAGTAACAGTTACAGCCCTTTCCCCCTTTGATTTGTCTCGTGTAACCTCCCCTTCAGTGCGGCCTCTCATGTAGACTGCATGCGGTAAGGGTATCTGACCATTGTCTTTACGTCTTTGATTAATCAAGGTGTGCCATTTTAAACAGCCATTGAAAGCAAAAGCATGTTCCTCACTACTTCACGTCATCCAGCGACCGACTTGGAATCAAGGTTTTCCCTGTGAGATCTGGGCGGGAGGAGGTAACGGGTGAGAAGGCATCACTTAGCATTGGCTCCTTATCAGTAATTGTTTGTCTGAGAGATTCCAGAGCTAGCGGCTGGAAGGGTGGCCCAGGGTGTACAAGCGTTTGCTGTGCAAGCATGGAGACCTGAGCCTGGATCCCAGTAACCAAATAAAAACACGGTGGCTGTGCAGGCCTGTCACCCAGCACTGTGGGGGACACACGGTGGCCGTGCTGGCCTGTCACCCAGCAGTGTGGCTCACCAGAGCTTACTGACACAGCCTTAGCTCCTGGTTCACTGAGGCACTGCCTCAGGAATGCGATGACGGGCGGGAAGGCAGGGTGCCTGGTGTCTTCCTCCAGCTCCACTCACAAAAGGCGCACACACACCACACAAGCACACTCAACTTTTATTTCATAAGGAATTAGGAAAGCATCTTTGATAAAAAGAAAATCACGAAGAACATGATTAGCATGGCACTTGTATAAGTAATTGTGTGTTCTTGGAGACAAATACATGGGAAAGGGTGGGATAGCGCAGTCTCATGAAGGAACTTGGATGGCCAGTTACATGACGGTTCATGATAGGGAGGAAGGCAGACCAAGTTCAGTTTATCCTTTTTGGGGGGTGTGCAGGGGTGCCAGAGCTCAAACCTAGGACCTTGTGCATAGTGGGCATGTGCTTTAGCATTGAACTCCACCCCCAGCCCAAACTAGTCTCTCTCGCCTTCCTGCCTACTCTCGCTGAGGCTTGAACACGGAACCTTGCACATGCTGGCCAAGCATCTTCTCCGCAGAGTGCTGAGTGTCCCGAGCTCTGAGTCTCCTTCAGACAGACTTCTCTCAGCATGGCTCACTTCCCACCGTTTTACCCTCTGTGTACTCCACCATATATATGAGCCACCACATCTTCCGTCACTGCAGACTTGGAATGTGTCAGGCCTCCCAGAGGAAATGCGTGTGGCGCCTCACTATTTTGTGTTACATTTGAGAGCCTGCGCAAGTTTTATGTGTGACGTGTGTAGATACGCTCTTTTTTTCCCCAACCACTTCTTATGGTTGAAGGAAATTACCAAATGGGTAAGACAGAATAGTTTATAAATATAACAAATTAACTGAAATGCCACTTGACGCTTAATTCACTCCTTGAAATTCTCCCAGTGTGGGCAGTTGAACCACGCTATAAAGAAAATGAAATGGCCAGGTGTGGTGGTGCACACCTTTAATCCTAGGACTTGGGAGGCTCAGGCAGGCGGGCAGGCAGGCAGATCTCTATAAGTTCAAGGCCAGTCTGATCTACACAGCAAACTCCAGGCCAGTCTAGATAGTGAGACCCTGTCTCTCACAGACACACACACACACACACACACACACACACACACACACACACCAAATAAATAAGATCTTAGAAAAAGGTGGCTTGGCTACCATGTGCGTGTCATGTACCCCCCTCCCCCAGCTAAGCACAGGGTTAGCTCATTGCTTTTGTGATGCACAGGGAATGACTTCTTGTTCTTGGGGACCGTATTTAATACAGCATTACCCAGGTCCCAAAACGAAAGCAGAGTCACAGCGCACAGCTGTGCATGTTTTCATGCTCACACACTTGTCCGTGGGTAAAGAGCTTTGCACCTCACTCATCTGCCACCTACGTTCTCTTCCAGAGCTCTCCCGTTGTTCACACCAATGCAATGTTCCGAGGCTAGACCATCTCCTTAGTGTGTACCCCCCCCCCGTCACCTAGTACTATGAAGGCACATTTAACTGCATTTTCCACACCTCATGTTTTTTAAAGAAATAATTTGGAGCTGGGCAGTGGTGTGGCGCCTTTAATCCCAGCACTTGGGAGGCAAACATAGGAGGATCTCTGTGTTCTGAGTTCAAGGCCAACCTGATCTACAAAGGCAGTTCGAGGATAACCAGGACTACTCAGAGACACCCTGTCTTTAAAAAACAGAGAGAGAGAGAGAGAGAGAGAGAGAGAGAGAGAGAGAGAGAGAGAGAGAGAGAGAGAGAGAGAGTTAATTTGGAGCGTGGTTTTTCATAGGGATGCTGCTACTATGTGAGATTTTCCTTTAACCTTGAGGTCTTGAGGTCATATGTTTTAAATCTCTATCATTCGATAGAATAACAGTGGTCTCCTTCAGTCACCTATGAATGACCTCATATGGTTTCCTGCTTGTTAAAAAAACCTGTTAGCTGTCAGTCAGTCAGATGGCCCAGTGTATGAGGGTACAGGCAGCCAAGCCTAATGACCTGAGTTCAATCCCTGGGACACGCATAGTAGGAGAAAAGAGATTGTTGTAGATTGTCTCCTGACCTCCGTGTGTGCTTCAGGGCACACACCCTCTTGCAGATGCACACACAGGAAATAAGTGTTTTCCTTCTTCTTCGTGGTGGCTGAGTTATCTGTCACTGTCCATTGCTCCTCCGTCTGCTGGAACTTTGCTCTTCCTCTGCATCCTGCCCTGGCGGGACGACTTTACCTTGGCTGTTACTGATAACAGATTTTAATAATTTGTTTCTTGCCTTTTCCACTTTCATTAGTATTTTTATCCTGCGGAATTTCAGTAGAAATTCTTTCTAGCCTGTCTTCCCGTGAAGGGTTCTGTATGCTAAGGGCTGTTTCTCCTTGCTTTTCTCTGATCTGTTGTAGGTTGTCCAGCTGGGATAGCCTCCATTTCTGGCTTTTTGAGATAGACTCTTCTGTAGCCCACACTGGCTTTGTAGCCAAGGATGACCTTGAACTCCTAATGCTGGGATTACAGGCATGTGTCACCACACCCAGTTTTAAATAGCCAGTCGGGACTGTCTAACCCAGCCCCTTCCTTTCAAACTGCATTATGAACTTGTGTCTTCCCAGTGACTTATACATAGGAACTACAGATGTTTTCCCTTTTGCCCAAGGACCTGACATGAATAGCAGCCTCCGTTAATTCATGTCACACCCAAAGGGGAAGAAACTCCACGTTTTAACGTAGCACGTTGCTTCCTGAGTCCAGCACGGGCCATGGAATTGCGGGCCAGCCTCTGTTTGTGTCTGAGGCTCGGGGTGATGCCGTCTCCCGGATGTACTCTTTGGCCACCCTCAGTTTCCCCGTCTCTCCATCCCTCTTCCTGCTCCCTTTGCTGTGACTCTGTACTTCCTTACCGGTGGCATTTAAACCCCGCACCTGTGCATGCTTCTGCTTTATTTTTTCTAACCCCCCACTTTGCCTGTTTCACTCCGGGAAATTCTGGGTTCCTGGACGGGACTCCCACACCGTTTGCAGATACGGAGACATCTCTTAGACCTCCTCTGGAGGAGCTCTGGAAGGAGGCGGGTTGTCGGAAGCCCCTCTGAAGGTGAGGGAGAGGTGGCTGAGTTTGGGATGGAGGCCTAGTTTCCCGTATGTCAGCTGGGCATGCAGGGCTCTTTTTCATAGGCATGTGTGGGAAGTCGTTCTAGAATACATTGTGGGTGTGTGCATGCGTGCGTGCGTGCATGTGTGCTGTATTGGAGTCTGTGGGTTTAACTGACTTTTCTTCTGCATATACCCATTCATAAATTGTCAGAGAATTTTTGGTAATAGGGAAAATCAAGTAGTCCTGAAAAATTATATATAAACTAAAACTTACAGCCCTGGCTGGCCTGAAACTCACGATACAGTCCTGGCTGACCTCACACCCATGTTTGACCATCCTCCATCCACCACCCAAACACTGGGATTAAGAGGAAAGTGTGTTGGGATTATAGGTCTGCACCACCATACCTACCCCCCTTTCTTATAATTGTAGATGATAGTCTTCCTAGATTGTATAACTGGTAACATTTTCTTTCTTCCTTCCTTCCTTCCTTCTTTTTTTTTGGTGGGGGGGATTTGGAGACAGGGTTTCTCTGTAGCCCTGGCCGTTCTAGAGATCTGCCTGGCTCTGGCTCCCAAGTGCTGGGATTAAAGGTGTGCGCCCCCACTGCCCAGAGGGATTCAGGTAGTCCAGGCTAGCCCAAACCCTTAGGGGGAGGATGACCTTGAGCTTCTGATCCTCCTGCCTCCTCTCCCAAGAGTACAGGCACGTGCCACCGTACCCGGTTTATCTGATGCTGGGGACCCAGGGCTTGTGGATGACAGGAAGGCCTCCTTCAGACTAAGCTGCATGCCAGCCACACCTTCTTTTCATGTTCCCTTCCATGATAACTGCTCTTTAATCCTTCACCATGAGCGAATCTCTTACTCAGGCCTGATTTCGTGGCCTTGTGAATTGGTTGCCTGGAGAAGAGAACGTGGGGTTTGCTGGTCTTAGGCCAGTCTTCCGGGTGGCGACATACTTCATCCTATGGTATAAAAAAAAAGATTTCTTTAGCTTTACATTCTTTGTGGATAGGAAGGCACCAGGACTGAGCTATAGCCCCAGCCCTTTCTTCTTTGATATGGGCTTGAATTACATAGCCCTTACTGGCCTTGGACTTGCAGTCCCTTACACGCAGAAGCCTCCCTGGAGCTAGACCACAGTCATGTGCTACCACAGCCCCAATACATATCCTTCTCCCTCTTGCTCATTAGTTATTTAATGACACTGTGTGTGTACTACTCTCTTCGCATGCGCACACAATGCATATCTGAAAGTCAGAGGACAGGACTGGAGAGGTGGCTCAGCGGTTAAGAGCACTGGCTGCTCTCCCAGAGGACCCAGGTTCGATCCCCAGAACCCACACGGTGGCTCACAACTGTCTGTAACTCCATTTCCAGTGAGTCTGGCACCTTCACACCAACGTACCTGTGAACAAAATGAAAGTCGGAGGTAGATGGCTCAGCAGAGAGGACATGGGTTCGATTCCCAAAGCCCACGTGGCGGTCCATCACCATCTGTAACTCCACCCCCAGAGGATCTGACCTTCTGTCCTGGCCACCACAGGCATCAGACATTCACGTGGTACACAGACATACATGCAGACATAAGACCCATACACAGAAAGTAAAATAATAACTGGAAAAAAGTGCTTAGTTATTGGTAAACTGCCCAAAACTCTGATTTTTTTTTAACTTGAAGGTTGGCTTGTTTCTTGTTTTTAATTATTATTAGGGATGGGAGACTCCAGTTATTTTCTTCGAGGCAGCAAGCTCAGTTTGCTCATCTTCAAGAAAATCTCTGCCAAATACCCAATTAGCTATGCCTGGTCTATTGGTTGATCTTTTAATTAAAATGATGATTCACAGAGAGAGCTGCACCTGCTGGCCCAGCGCTTGAGACTTGGAGACAGGGAGATCAGGAGTTCCAGGTCAGCCTCAGCTACTTATCCAGCCCAAGGGCATCCTGGGTTGCATAAGAGACCCTGTCCAAAAAAGAGGAAAAGGAAAAAAGTTAATCAGCCTGTGAGGAGCCCAGCTCACAATGGAGACAGTCATACCAGCCAATATGGGGACAGTGATTCTGCTTCCCTGATCACAAGAGGGAAGGTTTAGGAACCCTGCCCGATCCTGACTGTGCGCCCCACCCCTCAACCCTCACCCCACCCCCGTGCAAGGCAGCTTTCTTCATTGCTGCTGCCTACCAAAGTAGCCTGCTGCTGGAGGCTGACTATAGAGAGCCCAGTGTGAGAATCCAGTTGTGCGGACTTAGAATTAAGCCATGAAATAGAGGGTTTAGGGCTTTCCTGGGTAAATAAAACTGGCACTGTGCTTGGTGACGGCTTTAAGACGCACACTGCTACCTGCCATTGTGTGTAACTGCCCTCCCTTCCCTGCCGAAATGTCCACACGGAGTGAAGATGGCAGAAATGCTAGTGTGATGCCCTATAGAAAGGAGCTGGGGGAATTAAGGGGGCTCTCGGAAGCCCACAGATCAAACTCAGGTAGCTTTATGTGTAACAGCGTAGTGGTGTTGTTTGTGAAAGGGGCCATTTGTATGGACCCTGGTTAATAAATCCATATCATCTATGCAGGGGAGTCAGCCCACAGCCACTGAGCAGAACGGTTAACTCTCCCTCTCTCCTCCCCTCCCCCTCCCCTCCTCTCCTAGAAATCCAATCCAGGGCCTTAGACAAGTTAAGCGCATGCTCTCCCTCTAAGCTGCATAGATACATACACATTCCCTAAGATATATATACACTCCATAAGATATATTTTCTCTCTCTCTTTTGAGACAGGGTTTCTCTATGTAGCCCTGGCTACCTGGCTATCCTGGAACTCACTTTGTAGATCCAGCTGGCCTGGTACTCATAGAGATTCACCTGCCTCTACCTCCCAAGTGCTGGGATTAAAGGCATGCACCACCACCACCACCCTGCTAGACATGATTTTTTTTATTTGTATTTTATTTTCCGCATATGAATGTTTTCCTATGTGTGCTGCATTGTTGGGGAAGTCCTGTGCATTTGTCAATAAAGCACTGTCTGGCCAATAGGGAATCTAGATAGGAGGGACTAGGAGTCCAGAAGGACTCTGGGAAGGAGAAACACAGGAGGGCAAGATGTAACCGCCATGTGAATCTCGGCTTGTCCCTCTTATCTAGATTCCCTATTGGCCAGACAGTGCTTTATTGACAAATGCACAGGACTTCCCCCAACACTGCATGTGTGCCTAGTGCCCATGTAGATCAGGACAGGGTGTTTGACCCCCTATCACTGGAGTTAACAGATGGTTATGAGCCACGGGGTCCTTTGCAAGAGCAATAATTGTTCTTAACAGCTAGGCCATCTCTCCAGCTCCCTCCCCAAGACATAACTTAAAGGGAAACAAGGGACAAGTTGCAGAAGGGACATCATAGGGATGTCTCTGCTGAAACACCAACTTCTGTACATTTGTAAGTAGGGGACAAGGGGCCAGGGCTGTGGGAACAAGTCTGAGGGATGCTGTGGTGAGGGGTGGGAGAAGAGCAAGACTGGAGCAGAGGTCACCTAACTCAAGGCTGGGGCGGGGCCTCAGTTGGTAGGGCGCTTGCCTTGCATGCACAGAGTGTGAGTGCCATCCCCGGCATGGCTTGAGCTAGGCGTGGTGACACAACCTGTAATGTGCGGGAGGATTTGGAAGCTCATCTTCAAGTACATAGAGAGTTCAAAGCTGCCTAAAAAGGAACAGTTACACAGTGATGGCCAAGGCCAATTTTTTTTCCATTCTAAAAATATGGGAAAATTGAGTCTCTTTGTTTTGGCAAAGAAAAAAAAATAATAGTAACTCGAGACTTTGAATTGAAGCCTTTGGATTCTAAAATGGATGACATTTGTTAGTTAAATCCTTGATTATTTGAACTTCCCCAATTTGGAATGAAGCTGGACTGCTGTTTAGTCATTGTGCTATTCTTAGGGGAAAATGACCATGATAAGCAATGTGATCATAAATAGAATTTTAGGGGGCTGTCCTCTTCCATACAGTGTTACAAAATTAACACTCAGTACTGCTATTAATAAGCCAATTTGATTATTGTTATTAATTTAGAGCGTTGGTGAGCAGTATTTTATCTCTTATTGCTTTGACATATTCTTGAAATTTGCACTCTTCTTGAGTTTAGATTTACCCTAATCTTCTTGCCTTTCACTTACTCTATATTAACAAGCTCTCGGTGTGTTAATGGCAGGGCTTTGCCAGACGAGGTAAAAGTGTGAAAACCTAGCAGGGTCACGTTGGTGCTTGTAATAAAGCTACTAAATAATTTGGGATTTTTATTAATGAGAACATGAAGTTGATATTTGCTTGATTACCAAGTTTCTATGACATGAAATAAAAGTTGGTGTCTGTCATCAAGAGTGCTGTATTAGAAGGGGAGTTATAGCATACCATCTAGGGGAACTAGATTAATACATAAGAACCTACTAGAGAATATTGAATCGGGTGTGAAATTAATTGTGAATGTAGCAATAGAATTTGAGGTGTCCTGGGGAGTCAATGTGACGCTGTTCAGTTTCTCAGTGTTTTCAGGCCACACGTTTGTTCTTGCTGTTAATATTGGTGGTGGTTTCATGTTAGGTTTGAAGTCAAGATCAAAAGCCACTCCTTAGACTCAGTCATCAGGAACATGGAGAGGAGTATGCTAATAATTCTGACGTGCAGTTGGTGATAGCACCACCAGATTAGAACTGCAGCAACTGAGGGGGGAGGGGGCCATACACAGGAAATGGACCTGCTGACTAACGGCGTGGGAAGACAGAGAAACGGCAGGCAGAGACAGCCACAGAAGTTTTGAGCCAGGGAAATGAGCAGACAAGGGTTGCCAGATAATGAGGAAGTTGTTGAGTTCACGGACGTAGGAAGATACCCGTTGGGATCAGGAGGGAAGGCAAGAGACCACAGTACAGAAGCCCCCCAACTCTGTGGGGGCAGGAGGAAGAGTGTGGGTGTAGGGAGACAGCCAGGACAGTGGGGGCTTAGCAGAGCCCGCGTGCAAGGAGCAGCAAAGATTGGTTGTCAGTGGGAATCAGCTGTTCCTTCCAGGTGGAGGGGTTACGCACATGAAGGAAGGCCAGGGGCTGGTGTCCTTTTGTTAGTGGCTGCCAATGAGGGTTCTCAGCTAGGCTTACGACAGACACCACAGTGGATGTCCCACAAGTAACCAGCCTGTGTTTCGATCCTTTAGGTGGTGTTGGAATGCTATGTCAGAAAGGACTTGGTCTACACCAAAGCCAATCCGACCTTCCATCATTGGAAGGTGGACAATAGGAAGTTTGGTCTTACTTTCCAGAGCCCTGCGGATGCGCGAGCCTTTGACAGGGGCGTGAGAAAAGCCATTGAAGACCTTATAGAAGGTACTGGATTTGTCACTGCACCTTTAGAGGGAGGGACTATGGGATATCCCAGGTTCCTTTTCAGTCCCACGGTCTGCCATCCTAATATCTGTGGGGCCTTCAGAAGATCTTGAGATATCCAGAAGTTCAGCACAACCGAGGTGAACCGTTAAAAGACAGCACATGGGAGAGGCGAGGGTTGGAGTCAGTGGCCTAGATGGCTGAGAATGTTTTGGGAAACAGCAAGCGGGCTGCTCTGGGTTTCCATGTGGGGTGGGAATCACCCATTTCACTGGTGCCAACCATCAAAAGGGATCACTGGCTCTTGGGAGTGTTTACTGTTCGATGTAAGTAGCTAGTATGTAGCATGAACCGGGTCCCTTAGAAGAACATAAGCTGAAGCTGGAGGGACAACTCCATGGTTAAGGGCTGTGGCTGCTCTTGCACGGGATGCAGGTTAGGTTTCCGGCACTCCCAGCACCTAAAAGTTGTCTAATAACCACCAGTAACCCAATTTCCAGGGAAGCCAAAGCCCTCTTCTGACCTCTACAAGCACTGCACACATGGGGTATACAGACTTACGTACTTTTTTTTTTTAATTTTAAAAGAAACTAAGCCAGCTGAGCAGTACTGGCATACTTGGGAGGCAGAGGCAGGTGGATCTCTGTGAGTTCAAGGCCAGCCTGGTCTACAAAGAGAATTCCAGGACAGCCATGGCTATTAAGAGAAATCCTGTCTTGAAAAAAAAAAAGGAACAAAGAAACTAAGCCACATATTTAATTTGAAACATAGGTTAACAAGCTGCAACTCTACACAGCAAGAATAAAGTCCTTTCCTTGTACACAAATGCATACAAACTATAGGGATACCTTTTTTCTTTCTTTCTTTTTTTAAAGAACAATAGGATTCTAACACCATTTCAAGTTAACATTTAAAATTTTTAAATGTGTAAAGCACTAGATGTTATGGCACTCACCTTTAATCCCAGCACTCAGGAGGCAGAGAGGAAGATCTTTGTGAGTTTAAGGCCAGCCTGGTCTACAGAGTGTGTTCCTGCCCATAGCCAGGAGCCGGGACTACATAGAGAGACCCTATCCCAAAAAAAGCAAAACGAAAAGTGTAAACTGGGGTCCCAAAGTTGGATCCACTGGTCAAATCACTTGACACTTGACATGCAAGCCTGACAACTTGAATCCCTCCCTGGAACCTGCAATGGGGGGCAGGACTCCCAAACTTACCCTCTGACCTCCACGTCCAATCGCTGTGCTCAGTCTTGCCTGCACCCACTCCCAAACAGGTGCTTTTTTTTTATTTAAAGAAAGTGCTTTTGAATTATTTTTCCAGTTAACAGCAGCCTACAGCCCCTACTAACAGTAATGAATCTCTTACACAGGAGAAATAGCTTTAAGAGAGAAAGCATTTTATTACTGAATTTATGATGTGGTTAGAAGATAGTGGAATGGGGCTGGAGATGGCTTGATGGTTTAGCGCACTGGCTGCTCTTCAGAGGACCACGGTTTGATTCCCAGCACCCGTGTAGTAGTTCACATTGCTCTGTCACTCCAGTTCCCGGGGTCCTCTTCTGGACTCCCAGGATACCGACACACAGTTAGTATACAAACATGCAGGCATAACATGCCATAGAAGTTACAATAGCTTTAAGAAAAGAGGATAGTGAGACGCTGATGTCATGAAATGGTAATTCAGCCTGTGTTTATCTGATAGGGACGGTGCAGAGGCCACAGAGTGAATCCGCTACAAATAGAAAGGGCTGTCTCTGCCTGGGGTGCAGGCAGTGCCGCATGACCTCAGCCTGGAAAAGCCTTGGGCCACAAACATGCAACTTCTCCACACATCCACAATTCAGTTACAAATCAGTATTTAAGGTACTGAGACCCTGAGGCATGGCCACACCAAAGTCAGGATTGGAAGAAATGATGATCATCAAAGAATCCATCCCGTTTGCTTAAGAAGTGAGGTTTGAGCTAGGGAGGTGGCTCAGTGGGTACTCACCCTGAGCACGACGACATGAGTTTGATTCCCGAGACTCAGGTGGTAGAAGGAAATGACTGGTTTGCACAAGGTGTCCCCTCTCGCTTGCACTCTCTCTCTCTCTCTCTCTCTCTCTCTCTCTCTCTCTCTCTCTCTCTCTCTCTCTCTCTCTCTCTCTCCCTCTCCCCCCTCTCTCTCCTCTCTCTCTCTCTCCCTCTCCCCCCTCTCTCTCCTCTCTCTCTCCCTCTCTCTCTCCCTTTCCCTCTCTTCCCCCCTCCCCCCCCCACACGTGCACGATTTGTTTGAATTGAACCCCACACTCCTGGCTGGGAGAAGTGGGTTGCTGCACTGATTTGCAGACTGGATAAAGAAGTGAACTCGACAGTTGAACTTGAACTTCCAGACCATTTCATGATGGGGTTAGCTGGATTTTCTAGCAGAAACCCTTATTTTTACCTGGAAAGCAAAGCCAAGTCGCTGGGGGCTCCAGTGGTGTCTGCTTACAACCCAGCAGCTGAAGTGTGGCCAGGGAGTGCTGGGTCAGAATTCAGAATTGGGGTGGGGGCTCCCTCTCTCACCGGGGCTGGGTAGGTCTAATTCAGAGACCTTTGGCGTTTCCCTACTCTGTTGGGACCTCGAGGTCACTGAGAGCCTGGGTCTGAGGCTAGCCTTTCAGAGTAGATGGGCTCTCTGCCCCTCCCCCACAACCCCCTCCAGGGAAAAGCTGAAATAATGGAACCACAGTGTAGGCAAAAGTCAGTTTAGGGAGCGTTGTGGCTAGAACCGATGGGAATGAATTAAAATACTGAATTCCCACGCGATCCTATGCTGTGGTCACTATACTGAAAGAATGAGAGGCATCTTTGTTAAAATACACTTTTCTTGAGAGTATGATAGAGTGAGTGCCTCTGGTGTACATGAGGCCTAGGGTCAATCCCCAGTACTGCCGAAATAAAGTGCGCTTCTAAAGGCTGGGGCTGTGACCTGTCTGTCATTGTGAAAGTCCTGGGTTCGGTCCTCCAAACTAAAGTGGGGCGGGGGACACCTGCCACCACACCTGCCACTTTGTAAGTGATTGAAGTCAATTATCCACAGCTTGATTTGATTACATTCTTGTCTTTCTAGGCTCAACAACCTCATCTTCCACCATTCATAACGAAGCTGAGCTCGGAGACGATGACGTTTTTACAGTAAGTCCCCTCTGTCCTCTGTTTTCCGTGTTAGGTGACTATCAGAGAGGTTGCCCATTAAGGACACTTTGCAAGGTAGCGCTTGCAGTTCCTTTGTGGCTGTTGTTAGAGCTGTCATCCCAGTCCAGTTTTTTTACACTCTGGCCTTGACCCCTTGCTCGCTTCTGCGGTGGTGCAGCCCATGCCCCACATCATCAGAGTTCAGGCTCTACGGGCTCCTGGCA
This sequence comes from Mesocricetus auratus, assembly GCF_017639785.1. NCBI lineage: Eukaryota > Metazoa > Chordata > Mammalia > Rodentia > Cricetidae > Mesocricetus > Mesocricetus auratus. The sequence continues at coordinate 10,132,834 of NW_024429210.1, forward strand.
CATTCAGAGGGCAGCTGCTCTGCTTTGCCGAGGACAGTCCCAGGCACACCAAGACAGTTTGCCATCCTCCTTGCAGTCTTCTGCAAACACATTGGTAGTGAAGGAAAGCCCAGAGGACACTGCCGCTGCTGCCACCGCCACCCCCCTCCCACCCCCTGCCCCCCCCCACTGTGCTGGGAGCCGGGAGTGGGTGTTTAGCAGCGTATTGAAGACGAGCATCTTGGCCCACAATGAGAGAGGCATTGTTGTGACTCAGCAGGCATGCACATCAACGGATAGCTGAAAGCTCATCTGCATCCTGTATTTTCCGGTTTTGTCTGATTTCATTTCCCGTTTGTTTTTTATGGAAAATCTAAAGAATGGCATGGCTAGTGTACAGCACCTAGATTTGGTAGTCTTGCTAGTTGTGTTCCTGGGGCTCTGCTAAAGGGTCCTGACTAACATGACTAAGGGAAGACAGGGTCGTTCTGGCTCACAGTGCATGGTCACTACAGGCTATCAAGGCAGGGAAGTCATTGCAGCAGAGAGACAGCAGGTCACACTGTATCTGCAGTCCGCCATGAATGCTGTCGCTCACCGAGATGCCGTCCTGTTACTCAGCCCAGGACCCCAGCCAGGAAGTGGTGCAGCCTTCCCTCCCCGGAGTAACCTAACCTAGATGATGTTTTGTAGGCACAACCAGGGGCTAACCTAGTCTAAAGACTAGCAGGTGCAGTTAGCCTCTTACTAGAGCCTGTCAAGTTGACATTCAATATGTTACTTTCAAATTTTTATTTATTGTTATTGTGTTTGTACCTGTGTGGGATGTGTGCATGCAGGCACGTGTTCTACATGGAGTCTGTTCTCTCCCATTATCTTAATGTGGGGTCTGAGGGATTAAACCGGGCTCTCTATGCTTTCATGGTGAGCACTTCTCTGGCCGACAGTCATCTCGTGAGCCAACAATGAGTTGGCCATACGTGTCATAAGCATGCCAATGTGTATTTGCACACATGCACCTGAGAGATTTCTTACCAGTTCAGGGTAAATTCCCCTAATTTTCCGTTTTATTGCTTGGTTGATTTTTGGGTACATGTGTTTGTGCGTATGTGTGCACATGCATGTACTCTACATGTATTGGGCGCCAGTGGCTGCCAGGAGGGGGATCCTGTCACCTGGAGCTGTGGTTAGAGTGACTATGAGTCACCTGGAGCTGTGGTTAGAGTGACTATGAGCCACCTGGAGCTGTGGTTAGAGTGACTATGAGTCACCTGGAGCTGTGGTTAGAGTGACTATGAGTCACCTGGAGCTGTGGTTAGAGTGACTATGAGTCACCTGGAGCTGTGGTTAGAGTGACTATGAGTCACCTGGAGCTGTGGTTAGAGTGACTATGAGCCACCTGGAGCTGTGGTTAGAGTGACTATGAGTCACCTGGAGCTGTAGTTAGAGTGACTATGAGCCACCTGGAGCTGTGGTTAGAGTGACTATGAGCCACCTGGAGCTGTAGTTAGAGTGACTATGAGCCACCTGGAGCTGTAGTTAGAGTGACTATGAGTCACCTGGAGCTGTGGTTAGAGTGACTATGAGTCACCTGGAGCTGTGGTTAGAGTGACTATGAGTCACCTGGAGCTGTGGTTAGAGTGACTATGAGCCACCTGGAGCTGTGGTTAGAGTGACTATGAGCCACCTGGAGCTGTGGTTAGAGTGACTATGAGTCACCTGGAGCTGTGGTTAGAGTGACTATGAGTCACCTGGAGCTGTGGTTAGAGTGACTATGAGTCACCTGGAGCTGTGGTTAGAGTGACTATGAGTCACCTGGAGCTGTAGTTAGAGTGACTATGAGTCACCTGGAGCTGTAGTTAGAGTGACTATGAGCCACCTGGAGCTGTAGTTAGAGTGACTATGAGTCACCTGGAGCTGTGGTTAGAGTGACTATGAGTCACCTGGAGCTGTGGTTAGAGTGACTATGAGCCACCTAATATGGCTGCTGGGACCCACACCCCCTTCCTCTGGAAGAGCAGCTGGCCCTCTTACTCACTGAACCATCTCTAATGTCTTCATCATGCATCCCCTTAAAAAATACTAACGAGTATTCACAGAGGACTTTTAGGGTAGTCAGTATATTCTGATGCTCTAATAGTAGACATTGTAGAGAAAACTGGGAGTCGGGGTAACATGGGTACAAGTTCTTTGATTTTTGTGTTTGGCTTTTTGTTTTGTTTTGGGAAAGGGTCTCACTGTGTAGCCCTGACCTACCTGGAACTTGTTTTGTAGACGAGGCTGGCCTTGAACTCACACAGATTCATCTGTCTCTGCCTCCTTAGTGCTGAGATTGAGGGCACCAGCACACCTGGATGGTTTATTGATTTTTCACAAATACACAGTCTGGTGAGCGACATTACTCATAGGAGAGCTGCATAATTTGAGGTACCTTTAGCTCAGTTTCGTTTGTTCATAAACCTAAAATAAAATAGGAAATAAAGTTGAAGGTATTTAAATATAATAAGGTTTCCTCTACACAGAGTGCTAAAATTTCATGATGTTGTCTAAGATCTCCTTTGTAATTACCCAGTTGCCCCCAAGACTACCTTTTGTAAGCTTTTTTGGGACGGGGAGGGGTGAGGTTTCGAGACAGGGTTTCTCTGTGGCTTTGGAGGCTGTCCTGAAGTAGCTCTTGTAGACCAGGCTGGTCTCGAGCTCACAGAGATCCACCTGCCTCTGCCTCCCGAGTGCTGGGACTAAAGGCTTTTGCCACCAACGTCCAGCTTGTAAGCTGTTTTTTGTTTGTTTGAATTCACATTTTAAAATGTGGGGAGTAATTGACTAAATTCATTTCTCTGCACTTGTGTGGTTTGTGGCCATTGCTGTGAGAGACATTGCTTGGGGACTATACAGGTGTGTAAGCCCGGGCGCCGAAGACTGTCGCACCTGCTGAGCAGCCTGCATCCGAGAATGTAGCGAGGTGGTCGGGATAGATGACACAGAGACCGGTCGGTTGCTTTAAGAAAACTTTATGCTCCCCAAGAAAAAACACTTCCCTTTTTAAGGACTTCTGCCATCCATCTACACACAGTTCTCCAACCGAGCTCTCACACACCTCTCACAGCTCTCACAGACTTCTCACCCTCCTGGCTGGTGGTTTAATCTCCGGCCCCAGAATGGGGGGGGGGACACAGCAGGGAGCAGGAAGAAGCATCTATCCGTAGGGGGGATCAAAGTCATGGTGTTTCAGTGAGCAAGCCCTTATCAGAGCCCTATCAAGAGCTTTATGGCACTGAATTGTTTTCAGTAAATATTATCTCACAGCTGCCTGCTCCCAGGCTGATGGAGGGGTGGGTTTTCGGCCAGGGTCTGTGATCCCCACAGAAGACCACAGAACCAACATTGGGGCTTGCAGAAATGAGTTTGGTCTAAGAATGGGCAGAGGCAGGCAGTCATCTGCACATGAGGCAGGGGGTCAGAAAACGCCTCGCTGGAGGGGTGGCTGAACAGGGCTTCACTGACATCTGCATAGGTTTTGGAAAGGGAACTAGTCTAGGGAGCTCTGGGACGAAGGCTGAGGGAGGAACGGGAGCTCTGGAGCATCGTGGCCCGGGTGCGCAGAAACATTGTGTAGTGAGACCGGTCGGGAAAGAGCTCGCTCTTCCCTCCTTGGGGCCACTGGTGGGTGGAGCTGAACAGGCTGCCCCCAGTGCAGTGAGCAGACCCTCTCAGCAGCTGGCTTGTGCTCACGTCTGCCCCTCTGCCCTTTTTGGGGAGACAGACAGCAGTGGGGAGGTTAAAGGTGGTCTCCTGTGATCCGGAGCAAAACTGTAATTCTCAGCTGCTTCCCGACTACCTGCCAGAAGTGGTTTATAGACTACGGCAGGGAGAGAAGCAAAGGGTGACAGAATCCCCTCGGTCTCGTCCTGTGAGCTGCGCTCTGGGGGAACGGTGCCCGTAACAGACTGCATTCCATGTAGAGCTAGCTGGTCTATAGGGTCGCTTCCCTGTGTACAAACACGGGCCTCTTCAGAACGGTACGCCCCTTCCCCAGGAAAGGCCTATATTTATTCCCAGGCTGATGACTGTGGGAACAAGGGACAGTGGGGGGGCGGCATGCCAGATTCTTATTCATGGACCAGCTCGCTGTAAGTAGACATTCCATCCCAAGTCAGTAAAGGGGTGTGAGCTAAGGAAATGCACAGCCGCTTCACAGCCTGAGTCTGACTCTTCCCAAGGGGGGGACAATGTTCTCAAAGGTTTTTTGGAAGACAAATCTTTAGAACTTGGAATTCCTATCAGAGAGGGTGTTAAAGCACTGCTGAGCGCCCCTCTTCTGACTCTTGAATTATGAGTCAGACTCTTGAATTCTGACTCTGAGGGCATTTGGAGCCCTCAGAGTTGTAACCGGAGATGCCAAGCGTGCGTGTTTTCTGTCTGCCATTGGAGGCGGGGGTTTCCCTAGTTCTCAGGATTCCTTGGGACTTGGGGACACAGGACGCTCAGGACATTTTGTGGGTGCTTAAGAGCATACACACTGCTGAACTTCACACTGGGGACACCAGTTTGAGTGTACACCCCCCAAGGATACACATCCCCCATGTGGCAGTGTTGATAGTTGGTGGAGTCTGGTAGGAGGGGTTCGGTCCCTGAGGACACTGCCCCCAAAGAGATCAATGCTGCTCTTGTGAAACCCTGGCTGGTATTCAAGAGAGAGTTCTTAGCCGCTCCCCGGCCTAGCCTTACATTTGCCCCTTTGCTGTGTGACCTCTCAGACATGTCCCTGTCATTGTAATCTCCGAAGGTAGAGCCCTCACCAGAGCCTACCCCGTGCCAGCACTGTGATGTTGAACCTCTAGAATTATTGAGATGAGAACTCTGTATAAAGTAGCCAGCCTTGTCAGGTGGTGGCGCACACCATTAATCCCAACACTTGGGAGGAAGAGGCAGGTGAATCTCGGTGAGTTCGATGCCAACCTGGTCTACAGAGTGAGTTCCAGGACAGCCAGGGCTGTTACACAGAGAAACCCTGTCTCAAAAAACCAAAAAATAAAATAAAGTAGCCAGCCTCTGGTGTTCTGTTTTAGTAATGGAAAGCAGACAATTGCATAGAATACACACAGACAGCGGGACACCCACCTCGCTGCCCTGTGGAGTAGTCATACGGCCTTGTGGCCTCACCAAGCAGTGGTTGTCTCTGCCCCAACGCTTTGCCAACTGTCACAGTGATCCTTGGAGTCAACTTGTCCTGTTCGCTTCTCAAAATGAGAAACCGGACTGTCTTCCTGTGGGGAGATACCTGCCTGTGTACATTGTTGTCATCTGCCAGCATTGTCATCTCCTCCTCCTGTCCCCTCCGTTTCATTACCCAAGCCTGTCCCTGTCCGTGTGCTTTCTGCCAGACGCTGCACCAGAAACTCTTGGCTGGGCACTGCTCTACATGAGTTCACGTTATTTATTTTAACTCTTGGGCTGTTTTTCACTGTGTGCGTGCGTGCACGTGTGTGTCCTTGCACGTGTGCATTCGGGGTCCAAGACAATTTGTGGGAGTCAGTTGTCCCCGCCATGTGGGTCCAGGGACCCAACTGTGGCAGCAAGTACCTTCGCTCAGTGAGGCGTATAAAGAGTGCAGAACAGCAGGGCTGGAGATGCAGCTTCTGCTGGCTTGCGTGAGGGCCTGGGTTCACACAACAGAGAGACTGGCTGGTGATGGGGACTCTCTGGTGTCGCTAAAAGTAGACTTTTTCTTTTCCTCTTGTCCCTTCAGTGCTTTCTCTCTTGTCCTTTTGTCCATTTCTTGTCCTTCAGTCTTCTTTCGCTTCAGAGCTGAGAAACTTGTATTCAGCTGGCTCTGCTGAGGTCAGCTTTTGTTGCGTGCTCGCTTCGGCAGCACATATACTAAAGTTGGAACGATACAGAGAAGATTAGCATGGCCCCTGCGCAAGGATGACACGCAAATTCGTGAAGCGTTCCATATTTTTAAGTTTATCTCTAATAAAGACTAGCCATTGTATTGGCTCTTCCCATAGGGAAAAAAATACTTAACACAATGTAAATTTTTTATAAATATTTGTTATCTGTACATAATTAGCGTGGGTATTACTTGCTTTTCTCTTTTTGGGGGGGGAGGGGGAGCTGGGTCTCATTGTGTAGCCCTGGCTGGTCTTGAACTCACAGAGATCTAACTGCCTGGATTAAGGTCTGCATCACCACACTGGGCTCTGTTGGTTTTTTAATATGCAGTTGATTAAATCCATAAATGTAGAACCCATGCATTCAGAGGGTCTACAGTGTGGCCACTGTCATAGTGTGGGTTTTGATGCTGGGAAGAGACACTGTGAGCATGGCAATTCTCATACGGGAAAACATTTAATTGGGGCTGACTTAGAAGTTCAGAGGGGTTCGTGGTGGGTGAGTACCCCAACGCTACTAGCAACCTTTCCAGCCACTGGTGGTGGTCTCTTTCTTGATTGAATAATTAAGGGGTTTTTTTTGTGGTAGTTAATGTTTTGCTTCGTTTGTGATAGGGTCTCTATGTAGTGTTAGCTATCAATATGTAGACCAAGCTGGCCTTGAATTCACAGAGATCCTCCTGCCCCTATCTCACAAGTGCTAAGATTAAAGGCGTGAGCTACCACGCTGGGCCCTTGATTTTTGAGACATGATCTCACATAGCCTGGAACCTCAGGCTGGGTTCTTGAACTGGCTCTGTAGCTGAGGATGGCTCTTCTGGTCTTCTTGCCTCATCTGTCAAATGCTGGAGTTATAGGCGTGCACTACCACAGCCATCTTTTAAACAGCAACCAGATCTTAAAGACTCCTGTTTGAACATTTTCTTAGACTCTATAGTTATGTAGAAAGAGATAATAAGAGATAAGCATTTGTCGGTGTTCTTCATAGCCTGGTCCTGTGCTGGGATCAAGACCTGCATGAATGTTATACCCTTGAAATCCCAAAACAGTTACTGAAGGCTAACTACAGTTAAAAGTAATGGACTTATTTCTTTGGTAGAAGAGATTTCAAGACAGCCTAATACTGACTCTGTCACTTGGTCATTCATAATCACTCTAAGGCAGGTGTACAATTAAAAAACAATCAAATGAGCAGAAAGAAATACAAAAATAAACTTGGGGAAAATGCAAGATTCTGCTGAAAGAAATGAGGAGATAAGTAGAGACCTGATCTGCAGTAGAACAAAGGGGAAGGTGTTTCTAATTTATGAAAGGAAAAAGCCAAGGAACTTCTGTTCCTAAAAAGCAACAAAGGAACACCACTGCAAATGTGAACCAAGGGGTCTACTAGGCTCTATCCCAAGCAGGCATCATCCACATGGTTCTGGCTTTTAAGAGTCCTGAAGGATATGCAGGAGTAAAGGGATTGTGGAATCTTCCTCTGTGCTTAAGGAACGCCACTGAGGCTGGATACTGTGTAGCAGGACAGTCCCTGCATGAAGGCTCTTAGAGGGCAACAATTGGGAAAAGCCGTGGCAACAAAACCTGAATAGTATTGGAGATGCCAAGACGTTAGCAGTGCCAGAGCCTCGGGAGAGCTGCTCACAGAGGGTGGAACCAGCCCAAGAGAGGGGTGTGTTGCAGGCAGCAGAGCTGGAGACAGAGGCCACTTAAGGCCTGACACTGAACATACAGCTACAAGAGTTTGAGTTTGTCCTGCTGGATTTGGGTCTTGGTTTGGTCCAGTGCTCCCTCACCATGCCCTTTTGGAATGGTGATGTTTATTCTGTGCTTTATGTATTGGAAGTGTGTAATTTGTGTTTGATTTTACAGTGTATCACAGTTAAGAGATTGCCTTGATTGGAAGATTTGGACTTTGTTGTTATTGTTTTGTTTTGAGATAGTGTGTCTCTACATAGCCCTGGCTGTCTTGTATACCTGATTTGTCTGTCTCTGCCTCCCAAGTGCTGGTATTAAAGACATACACCCCCACCACCTGGTTTGAAATTCAGACTTTTAAACAGTTTTAAGACCAAAAGATTGGGGGCTTTTGAAGTTGGACTATAAATATTACATATTATGATTTTGAAGTTGGACTAAATGTATTATATGTTACGATTTTGAAGTTGGGCTAAACGTATTATATGTTAGGATTTGGCCATGAGTGGGGGGGGGAGCAGGAAGTGGAATGGAGTGGTTCAAAGTCCCTATAAGTATAGGGCTTTCAAATGCTTGGTCCCCAGTTGGTAGGACATTACAAAGTCTTAGGAAATGTGACACTGCTGAGGAAGTGTATCACTAGGACAGGCTTTCGGGTTTCAAGAGACTCGGTCTCTCTGTGTCCTGATTTCAGTCTGAGCTGTGAGCTGTGAGCTGCTTTGGTTTTTTTGTAAGTTTCTTTGGTCCCAGTGTTTTATCACAGAGTGGAACAGTATCTGATACGGACATCTTACACCTTGCTTCATTTTTTAAAATAACCTTGAAGATTTTCGCCCCATTTTACAAATGTAAAAGCTGGAGTTAAGAGGTCAACTTGACTAAGAGGTCAGCTTCTACCCACCCGTTAACAGAATCACTCAAATCCAACCTACCTGAGGGGCCGGGGGAGTAATCCTACTACTGTTAGCATGACATCCCACTGTGGTTCGGTGGTGCCTCTGTAGGCTGCACGTGTCTTCATTGGACACCCTTTTACTAAATGAGTGTTGACAAAGTCACTTGTACAGGTGGCTGGGGCTGTGCCCAGTCCCTGCTTCCCTGGACATAGCTGGAGGCATTGACGAGATGGCTCCAACCCCACTGCCTCAGCTTACTGGGAGGCCTGTGGCTGAAGCCGCCTCTCCCAGGCCGAGAGCAATTAGAGAGGACTTCACTTTTGTCCTCGAGTGCAGAGCTCCCATGTTCAGTGAAACCTACCCAAGAGCAAGGCAGATTGAAAGCAGCCTTGATGGTCAGATTTTGGAGTTTGAAGTTGACACGAGTCACTGGACTACTTCAGGGTCTTTCGTGTGTGTGTGTGTGTGTGTGTGTGTGTGTGTGTGTGTGTGTGTGTGTGTGTGTGTGTACGAGCACACTTTGCGTGGCACTTTCCCTTCACTTCTCGCCACCAAGGGGTAACAGGTGAACCTGCTCCAAGGTACATGTTGCGGTCACATCAGCGCCTTCGCAAGGCTTATCTGGTGATCTGGTGGCATACACCTGAAGTAAATTTTGACCTTCCTCGTCTCTCTTGGATCCCTTCTGTTCTAGTTCCCTTCTGCCGCTGTGGTAAGTGCCGTGACCGAAAGCCGTTTGGGTGGTGGGACGATTTATCTGGCTCACACTTCCTGATCACAGTCCATCACTGGGGGAAATATAAGCAAGGACTTGAAGCAGAAACCATGAAGGAAAACTGCCTGCCTACTAGCTCACAGGCTCACCCGCCCAGGGAACAGCGTCACCCACCGTAGGCTGAGCGCTCCCTCCTGTGTCGGTAACAGTCCCCCACATTCACGCACAGGCAGTGCGATCTGGACAATCCCTCAAATGAGACTCCTTTTTTGGGGTGACTAGGCTGTAAAGTTGAAAGTTAAAGCTAACCAGGACACTCTACCCTTGTCAACCGGACACAGAAACGTGTCCCTTTAAACCACAACCTTGTCTCAAGATCTTGTGTTAATATCACAGTGTAAAACACACTACAGCTTTAAGAGTCCAATGTCTCTTAACTCTGGGATCCTGTAAAACTAAAAATAAGTTTCATGCTTGTTCCAAAAAGGAAGAACGGGGCCATAAAAATGATTAGATCAAAACAAAAACAAAACCCAGCAGTGTAAGTCAAAACTCCTGTAGCTCAATGCCTGGTGCCTGGAACTCACTCACTGTGTAGCCTCCTGGCTCTGACAGGCTTGGGGAGCCCACTTCTCCATCACTGCCATCAGCAGCAAGCACTGCTTGTCCCATAGGCTCAAGCCGATGACACTAACACCTACTGTTTTCCTGGCATCTGTCTCTGGTACCCTGGGGTCTCCGTTGCAGCCAAGGCTGCCCTCGCCGGTGGTCTCTCAGGTGCTTGCCAGATGTACCACCTTCATCTACTCTCCATGACAACCTTGCACCTTGGAAACCAGTGCGACCTGGACAACGCTTGCATATACTATTTGCCAAGTGCCACTGCAAATGCAGAGATACAGCCTGCCTCCCGTGGGTCAGTTCTGTGTGCTCGCTGTGCAGCAATAGTTTTCTGTCGTCTCGAAGAGGCTTACCTCAGTGATGCTGAAGTCTCATTGGTCACAGCTGGTCTTTCAACCTTAGCTTGCCCAGTGTCACATTGTCCCAAGTGAAGCTGAAGTTTCACGGCAGTACTGTGGATTTCTTGTTACCCACCGTTGATGATCCAGCCCCAGGTGATGAGCCGGCACACGCTTTTAGCCAGAGTATCACACTTCCGCCCCCATCCTCAAATCTCAATAGTTTCTTTGCTACCCTCTGAAACCATCCCCCCCCCAGGACAGCCTTCCATTGTCCATGTTTCTCTAAGCATTCTTAGCTTCCAAGAGCCCACACGAGTGGCCCATTAAGTCGCAAGTACTCACAAGGAAGAGGTAGTCCAGTCTCGTGAGTCCAAGGATAGCCAGGGCTGCATAGACAAACCCTGTCTCGAGGAGCGGGGTGGGGGAGGAGCTTTTCTTTCCACCTAATGTGCATCTCCTCGTCATGGTGTCTGGTACCATGGGAACCCTTTTGCCATGGCCCAGTATTGCTTCTGCACTTAGAAAATTGACTTGTCTTTCAAGCCTTGCTGCTGGTCTCCTCTGCCCATTGAGCTAACTGCTTCCTATTGAGACAGTCTGATCCCTGACATGTCTTAAGATGAACTCAAGACTGGGAAACTAGGAGTGTTGGTCCATACCTCTGACCCCAGCACCTTGGAGGTTGTAGCCAGATTTTTCTTTGGGCCACCAGCTCACAAATAAAGACATGGTGGAGACGTCTTATAAACCATGAAAGCTCAGCGGGTAGCTTAGGCTTGTTCCTAACTAGCTGTTACACTTAGGTTAGCCCATTCGTATCCATCTATGTCCTGTCACGTGGCATTGCCTCTCTTCTATCTCGGACCTGTTTAGTGTCTCCTGGTGTCACACGTGCGCCTAGATTCCTTTTCCCACTTGTCCCTGGAAATCCTGCCTCTGCCTAGCTATTGGCCGTTCAGCTCTGTGCTAAACCCATCACACCGATACATCTTCACACAGTGGGCAGATATCCCACAAGAGGTAGAGTCAGAAGATGTAGCCACGCCCGGTGGCTGGTCAACCCACTGGGGCTGGAGGGATGGCTCCAAGGCTAAAAGTATCTTCTGCTACCTCTCCTGGCACCCAGCTCAGGCGACTCACAAGGGCCCGTAAGCTCCAGGGGTTCCAGGGCCCTCTTGGCTTACATGGGCACCTGTACCCAGGTGCACATTGTTAAAGATGGAATAAGCGAGGTGTGGTGGCACACGCCTTTGGGGTTTTATTTTTATATTGTTTTGTGAACATGTGCATGTGTCTGCTTCCTTGTGTGTGCATCACATCCATGCATGTGCCCGTGGGGGCCAGGAGAAGACATCCGATCCCCTGGAATCGGAGTCAGAGGCCGTGGAGCTGTCTGATGCGGGTGTCGAGAGTCGGGCCTGGGTCTTCTGCAAAAACTGCCGGAACCATTTCTCCAGCCCCCAACACACACCTTTAACCCAGCATTGGAGAGGCAGAGGCAGGCCTGGGTTATAATAGGATGAGTTCCAGGCTAGCCAGGACTACATAAGCAGACTCTGTCTCTAAGTAAATAAGTAAATCCTTAAAAATAAACAGGGATTGGAAGGTCCAGGGAGATGCTGCAGCCAGGAAACAGGTGGTGTCTGGGAAGGGCGTGATCGAGCGTGTGTGTTTTGTCATTGTTTACTTCTTTGTATGAGTGAGCATGAGTGTGTGCATGCTTGTGTGTGCTTGTGTGTGCGTGCATGCTGTGTGTGCCAGCCATGGCAAATGTGGAAGCCGGAATCCATCTTTTGGAAGTCACTTCTCGAGCTGTAGGTGCTAGGAAGTGAAGTCAGGTGGTCGAGGCTTGCACAGCAAGCACTTTCACGGGGCCATCTGGCAGGCCCTGTTGGGGTTTGTTTTGTGTGTTGTTGTTTTTGCTTGTTTTATTAATGAACTCTTCGTTGCTTCTCTCCAAACAGACAGCTACAGACAGTTCTTCCAATTCCTCTCAGAAGCGAGAGCAACATGCGAGGACAATCTCCTCCCCGACATCCTGTGAGCACCGGAGGATTTATACCCTTGACCCATATGCCATGGACCACTACCACCCCGACCAGGTGAGCAGGGGACTTGGTTCCTCTGGAAGCATGAGGACGGCTCTGCACCGGCCACCTCCCTCCTCCCCACCCAGCCCTAGCCGCTTCTCCCCCACCTCACCCTCAGCCGTGGTGGAAATGCTTCCGGTGGTTGCCGCTCAGCCGCACAAGGCACCTGGCCTTGCCCTGTGCTTTTATCCAGAGCGCCCCATGAGGCGGGGCATTGGCATCCTTGGTTTACAAATGAGAACATGTGAGGGGTGCCCGGGGGGGAGGAGGTCCTTGCACGGGGCTCTGGCTCCGTCTGTGTTCCTCCATGCAAAGGGCCTCCTGACCGTGAAAGCACGGGCCCCCAGTCCAAGGAATACTGTACACTTGGCTTGCGCCTCTGGCATGCGGGCTACAGGCCCAGTCTTGCTCAGGGAGATGTAACTGCAGCCTGAATTCAGTAATTGGACAGATACTTATGGAGTGGCTGTTTTGTGGAACAGGTTTCCCAAATCACGGGGAACAGACTGACTTGAAATAAAAAGAAGCAAGTGCTGGGCAGGGAGATTTTGTTTTGCTTTTGTTGCTGTTTTAAAATGCTTTTACTATGTGCTTCCTAATATTTTGACATTAAAATGTTCATATTTTTAGCTGGGCGTGGTGGCATGTAATCCTGAATTTGGGAGGCAGAGGTAGGCCAGCCTGGGCTACATGGTGAGTTCCAGGCCAATTTTGGGCTAAAACTGAGACCCCCATTTTAACCAACAAAAAACAACCAAACAAAATATTCCATCTTAAACCAGGCCTGCAATCCCAGCACTTGGCAGGCTATTGCTGTGTGATCCAAACACCTGGGGTCCGGGGGTGCTGCTTAAGCGAGAAAGGGTCTTACATACAGCCCATCTTCGTGGTGGACAGTCATGGTAGCAGGAGCTAGAGACACCTGGTGAGCTTACCTTCTCCTGTTTATACAGCCCAGGATTCCAGCCCCACAGTGGGCGTGTCTGCCTCCCTGGCGATTCAGCCAAACATTGGCTTTTCAAAACAGGGTTTCTCTGTGTAGCCCAGGCTGTCCTGGAACTCTCTCTGTCTCTGGCAGGCCTCAAACTCACAGGGATCCACCTGCCTCCGCCTCCCGAGTGCTGGGACTACAGCTGTGAGCCACCGTGGCCCGGCTGTACTCCTTCTTGAGACAGGGTCTTCCCAGCCTATCCGAACACACCATGTAGCAGAAAACCTTGAATGTACAATCTCCTGCCTCCACCTCCCACCTACCGGGATTACAGGTGTGGGTGGGTTCGGCGCCCGGTCTATAGTGCTCTGCAAGAATTTGCCCACTGAGCACAGACTGCTTCTTAAGATGGGCAGCCCTTCCCGTGAAAACAGCAAAACTGCTAGGCTGTACGCGTAATTGAGGTTTGCGATGTGAAAAACATCTGGGTTGTGACAAGCTGTCCGTAAAAGGTCTTACCTGCTCTTCGTAAAAAGTTTTACCTGCTCTTCATTCGCAACCCTGAAGGAAGGAAGGGCCCCTTGCAGATTTCTTTGGCCTCTGTCCCTGGAGCGCCTCGGGCTGTAACAGTATCTGGTTTTTCCCTGGACAGCGGCTGCCAACGAGGTCCTACCCTCAGGTCACCTTCCCAGAGGATGAAGAGGAAATCGTGCGCATCAATCCCCGGGAGAGGATCTGGATGACGAGCGGCTACGAGGACTACCGGCACGCGCCCCTGCGCGGCAAGTACCTGGATACCGCGGGGGACGTGGACTCCTACGTGCGCTTCGCCAAGGGTGAGGCCACCAAGCACGACTATAATTACCCCTACGTGGACTCCTCGGACTTTGGCTTCGGCGAGGACCCTAAAGGCGGCAGAGGCAGCGTGATCAAGGCGCAGCCCGCCAAGGGCAAGTCCCGGCGGTGGCGCAGGGAGGATGGTGAGCGCTCGCGCTGCGTGTATTGCAGGGACATGTTCAACCACGAGGAGAACCGCAGGGGCCACTGCCAGGATGCCCCCGACGCTGCCAGAACTTGTATCCGTCGTGTGAGCTGTATGTGGTGCGCAGACAGCATGCTCTACCACTGTATGTCGGACCCTGAGGGAGACTACACGGACCCTTGCTCGTGCGACACCAGCGACGAGAAGTTTTGCCTCCGGTGGTTGGCACTTATCGCCTTGTCTTTCTTGGCCCCCTGTATGTGCTGTTACCTCCCCCTTCGAGCCTGTCACCACTGCGGAGTAATGTGCGGGTGCTGCGGGGGCAGGCACAAGGCCGCCGGGTGATGAGCTCCCCACGTCCCCCCCTCGCACATCCAACCACTTGTCTCTTGCGTACTCCACCCCCACACACCCCATCTTCTCCCCGGCTCCCCTCCAGCTCCAAAGGACGAGGCCACGAGGAGGTCAGACTCCCTGGTCCCCTGAAGCATCATTCCAGGCCCGGGGAAGCTGCGCCCCTGGTGTCAGCCACATGCCCCCATAGGCTCACCATGTAGGTTGAGGAAAGGGGCCTTCAGCATAGACTCGTCGGTTTTACCAGCCTGCGGTCACACTGTCCGGCTTACCCACGTATTGATTTCCTGTGCCTCCTCCCCACCTCTTTGTCGCAAGGAATCTTCGGTAGAAACTTGTAAGATTTGGGGGAGTTTATAGTTGATTCCCCCCCAAGCACCGGAGACTGTTTTCCTCCACGTTGGGCTTGCCTGTTGCTGACAAGCACAGGTTCACCGGAGATGTGACCGAATGGTGAAACCCTTGGAAAGTATTGTAACACGCAGTACTCCAGGAGGTGAGCTGGGTAACAAGCTTGTACCACAAAACCGAGTTCTCCCATGTCTCCTACAGTTTCTGTCTTTAGTCCATCATCGTCTTCTGCCCCTCCCCTACCTGTTGGATTCATTTCACTGATGCAAAGCAGTTACCTTTAAAAAGACTTGAGAACTGAGCCTTAACTTCAGATTAACTTGTGAGAATCAGGAAAAATTCCTCAAATTGCATTATTACATCCTCTTGGACCAGGGTTAGAAAGGGGATTTTTGGGTTTTTTGAGCCTGCCCAGTTTACCCCTAAAATAGGACTTTTTTTTAGAATTCTGTTGCCACTTCTAAAATCTTAGCAATATTAGAATAACACACCACTGAAATAAATTTTACTCATTATTTTACAAACCAAATAGGTTTATTCAAATGCAAGACAGTGTTCTGGAAACGGGTTCCAGTTGAGAAACACTGAGAGCTGTGGTGAATAAAACTAGCCGTTTCTGCCCCCTGCAAGTTATTTTACATTTTTCAGGGGGAATTGTTTTGTTTTGTTTCTTGTTTTTTGTTTTGGCTTGGTTTAGTTTGGTTTGGTTTTGGTTTTTCGAGACAGGGTTTCTCTGTGTAGCTTTTGGAGCCTGTCCTGGAACTTGCTCTGTAGACCAGGATAGCCTCCAACTCACAGAGACCCACGTGCCTCGGGCTGGGATCAAAGGTGTATGCCACCACCGCCCTCAGGGGGAGTTTTAAACACCTAAATTAGTGGTGGCTGGCTTTTTGGATTTGTTTTTGTTTTAATTTGGGGCTCAATTAATTTATACTTAGGAAAAAACAAGGCCATATGTAAAAACCCTTCCAATGCCTAAGTGTCTTTTCCCTGCCACTCCACACCCATGTTTGCCACTTGGGGTGCACAGATCAGGGTGGATCACCAACTGATTCTACCCACCACTGAGCCACTTAAAAGGCTTGGAATTTGCTAGAGGAGGAAAAACCATTTTTAATATGTTGCAAGGAATAGCCAAATCTTGACGGGGGTGGGGTTGGGGTGGGGGGATGTGAAAGTGGTTACCTATACCTAGACAATCATAACTTCGCGGGGACCATAGGGGACACGCTTGTTGCCGCTGACTGTTCTCCCCACCAAGCTCTTTCCGTGGTGATTACCGGCGGAAGGCAGGCTCAGTCCCTCCTTCTCACCCATCCCTATATTGCGCACAGGACACCAGTCTTCAAGGAAAAGGACTTTTCTCCAGTGGGAAAAATGCTAGCCATGCTTACCTTTATGGCAACGTCATCTTCTGCTTGCCTTGGCGGCCTCTGTGTTTCTTTAGACGGGTCATCCGTGTAGATGATCAGTGTGCTTCTGAGTTCGTTGGTAGATGTTTTCCTTTGCTGGGATGGCTGGTTGGGACATCCATTGCAGAAGAGGTGCCAAGAGCTACAGCGTGGTCTATGGGGGGTAGGCGGTCTCCTTACCATGAGATCGTCTAGACTGCCTCCAGCCAGCCTCCAGTGCTGTGGAGAGACTGTCGTCCCCACTTGAGGAACTTCCCTCGGGCCCTTTCTCGGGTCACCTCTCTGCAAAGCACAACACTAATCTCTGTTTCCTCAGACCTCAGTTCAGCCGCCCCTATTTATTTCAGCCAGAGCGCACATCCCGGTTGCTTCCTGGTGGCTGCCTTTGCTGTCTTCTGCTCTTCCTCTGCTCCCGCTCCTTCCCACCCCTCCTAAGAGTTAAGCCTGTAAATCTTACTCCGCGCATCATTTTTGGTTTGTGAAGGCAGCGGCTAAGGGCACAAATACAGCCATGGGGACGTTTATGTAAATACGTTTAATTGCCACACTGCAGCTGAATGGTGTGTAGTATTTTCCCGGTCGGCTTTGCCATACTGATGTCAATCATCTGAGAGAAATTATTCAAATTTTATTTTTATATCCGTGATGATAACAAAACTTAGCCAAAAGATTTCCTGTTCAGAAGTTTCCCTGACTTCCCCTGCCCCAAGCTATTTGCTCGTGTTAACAAATTAAAGTGCCTCAAGCGTAATTCATTCACCTGTATACTAAAACCCCTGTTGTATTGATTTTTATAATAAGCCTTTTTACCTCTGTAAATATATACATATATATATATACAAGTGTATGATGTACATTTTAGTTCTTAACTTTTTTTATGGTTTCTAATATGTATGACCAATGTAGCCATTGCTTTAAAATGTACCATGTAAATATAAACACATTCTATCAGAACTGTTGGCTTTGGGGTATTTTTCTGAGCAGAGTCCTCGTGCAGGATGGGATGGGGTCCCTTTTGCAAAAGAACATGATGACATGTTTCTGTGAGGTCCTCCCCACCTATGGTTAAGATAATGTGTCCCCTCCCCCAACTCTTCCCTCCTTCCCTCCTCTCCATCTTCCCCACAAGCACTCCTCAGAGAGAGGCTGTATTTTATCCCCCCCCCCCCCCCCCGCTGTTTTCCACTAACCCTTGCTGAAGCCCAGACAGAGGGCATGGGGTTGGGAGACCATTCTCACAAGATGTTGGAGACCAAACCAGCCCATGGTCCCAGGGCAACTCTTGGTCCCGCTTTCCAAATGGATCTTTTGGGTGCCACAAAGCTACATTGGCAGTCCCCAGGAGGACATAAAATAGATCTTTTGAGAGTTACGGAAGCGTCTTCTCCATAGAACGCTAAAGAGGTAGGTATACAGACTCCTCTCCCATCCTTGTTCTAATACTCCCCAGAAAAGGGAGGCTTTTCTAAGCCACTGGCACAGGTCAAATACAAGATGGGTGCTAAGGGTTAGGAAACAGGAGGGTCTCTGTGGCTGTCCCGTGAGCTGGAGTAGGGGAAACATCGTAAGATCTCACTTAACAGCCAAGAAACCAAAGCTAAGACAGGGAACTAAGGTGACTGACTCTACAGTCACAAGGCAGGGCCTGGCTGGGCTGGGTAGTGACAAACCTTCCATGCTCTTAAAAGGGCCTTGTCCCAAGCTTCTGGGTCCCTCCATTCTTGGAAGGTGAACCATGACTGACTAGCCCACCAGCTCAGATTGCCTTAGAAATGGCACTTGGACTTCAGTACCAGGAACTAGGCTGGCTGTGAATCCCATTTTCAGCCTTCACAAAAGGAAGCATTCATGCTCAAGTCACACGAAGGAGCCCCATACAGAAGTAACGTCGCTAGACAGTTGTCCTCAGGCAGATGACTGCCATTCTCAGTCTCCTCGGGCACGATTGTTACAGGACCCAATTCAGTTACTTGTTCTTTCCTTCCCCCTGGCTAAAGGAGACGGAATCCTACCAGAAGTAGGGTTCTAATCTACACGGCTGCTCTGGCAAGGAAGGTGAGCTGCAATAATCTTGTACCATAAAACATACCACCTTATCTTTTTTTTTCTTTTGGTTTTTTCGAGACAGGGTTTCTCTGTGGCTTTGGAGGTTGTCCTGGAACTACCTCTTATAAACCAGGCTGGTCTTGAACTCACAGATCCACCTGCCTCTGCCTCCTGAGTGCTGGGACTAAAAGCGTGCACCACCAACTCCCCGGCTGCTGCTGCTGCTTTTTTTTTTTAAGTTTTATATTTATGCTTGAAGTTTTTTATTTTTTATTGTTATTTATGTGTTGGTGTGAATACATGCAAACGTCACTGGAGCCAGAAGAGGGTGTCAGATCCCCTGGAGCTAGAGTTACAAGTCCTTGTGAGTCACCAAACATGGGTGCTGGGAATTTTTACTCCGGCCTATGGAAGGGCCCTCTGCTTTGAGCCTTTTTTTAAACCCATCGTTTCTGTACCTCCCATGTCTGTTGAATTTGCTCAGTGATGCAAAACATTTACACTTCAAAGGACTGAGAATTGTTGAGCCTTAACTTGAGACAACGGTTGAGGCAAAGGTGACTCAAAAAAGAAACCCACTCCAGACCCAAGGGCACCTGCTGATTTACAGGGGACCCAGCTTCAGTTCCCAACACACGACAGCTCACTCTGTCTCGGGGAAACACTCGAACCTGTCTGAGACAGGAGGACTGCTTTGAGTTCAGTGTCCGCGTGTGCTATTAGTGAGTTCCAGCCAACTTGAGCTGGAGGCCAGCTTTCCAGGAAGCTACAGGAGAGATTTGCATAGAAGGGTGAGTGCGGCTGGCTGGAGGGGGCCCTCTCACAGGCAGAGGGCTGTGATCAGAGACACATCTGATCCTAATCAACTGGTCACAAGACGCTTTGCACCCCTGCAAATCTCACAACAGATCACTTTCCTAGGGCCATTCTCCGCTTTCTGAGCTGTCCATTCCGTGTGGACAGGCTGCAGGAGCGGCTGTCCAGAAAACAAATCTCACCTAGTTGTAGAGAATGGGTCAGCTGAGGTGAGCTAGGGCATGAACTCTGGCCTTGACAACACCTCGATGGTGGTTCCGTAATGGGATCCACAGGAGGTAAATTACTTCCTTGGTTCCTTGTTTGTTCTGGGCCCCTGGAGAAGACAACCAGATTCTAGACACAGGAGACACATGGTGGACGTTCTGTTGTCTATCGGCAACTTACTCGGTGTTTCTCTTTCTAACTGCGATGCTCAGTTTGGCTGGACTTCCTTGTTGACACTTCCAAGTATGCTAACAGCTAGCGGCTGCCCACGGTGGTTCACAGCTGGTTGGATTCTGGGCAGCCAGAATGTGCAGCATGGAAAACGCCAGTGGCCACTGTCTGAGTCGCTCTGTGGTGGAGCTGGTTGGTGGTCCAAGCTCAAAGGTACTTGCCTAACGTGAGGGCACAGAATGGCTACCTGAACTTAGGACATTTCTGTAAGCTCTGGGCCCTCTCCTGCAAGCCAGGCCTCCGCCTCTCCTCTGTGATGCTCCTCCAGTGAGACCACTGCTCCCCCAGAATGGTGGACACCCATCCTGAAAATCAGTCCGTTTCCAAAGGGAAAAGCACGGGCTAGGAAACCCCGTCTAAGGAACCTGCAGAACAGCTTGCAGTCTGTCATGGAAAGCAAGCAGGCTTGTAAATGGACGAGGGAGCTTGTGAAATCACCCTTGGCTACAGGCCTTTTTACCTCAGGCCTTTTAGGCTCTCTGACTGTGGAATGAGATGGTTATCTATCCCACACTTGGTGGCCTTTGTTTTCCCTTTTGGCAGTTCTGGAGATCAGACCTAGGGCCTTCTACATCCTGAGCTCCCACAGCTCCACCCCAGCGCCCCCAGTCCCGTCCCCCGCCCCCCCGCCCCCTCGCCACCCCCTCCCCCGTGTGTGTTTAGGCCTAAGCCAGTTCTTGAAGTGAAGGGGCCGGACCCTGGCATGCAGTGTCTGGCCTCAGCTGTCTGGCATCTTTCATGTCTTGCAAACCAACACCAATGGGTAACACTGCCAAGCTCTGCAGCGGGCTTGGGATGGAGCACCCCTGCACCCCTGCAGCCCTCACCCCTAGACCACCGCTTGTGTGCCCACTCTGGGGAAACTCCTTCCTAGGCAAGTGCTTTTGGGGGGGCTTCGAGAACCTCTTCAGCTCGTTCTTCCCTTAAAGGAACTTGGCTATCCCACAGGATGGAACCTCTGGAGGGTGTGGAACCGCCTTCAGGACGCTCCTCCTAGGGTCTCAGGACAGTGCCAGGCTTCCCCGCCGGGCCACTAATCTCTTTAATGGTTGAGTTGTTCTTAACCCTGCTCACACCTTTCCTCCATAACAATGAGTGCTTTGTCTCTGACTGTGGGTGTGATGAGCTAAGTGATTTCTAAAGTGCTTTCTTCCCTTCAGCTGTCTGACCCCAGGTTTACAGGGACTACTGAAAGGGAGAGCCTGGGCAAGCAAACTCCACTGGCTTGGGGCTTAGCTGGGAGGTAGAGCTTGGCTAGTATGCCTGAGGGACTGGGTACGCTCCCTAGCACACAACAGAACAGTGGGTGGTTCATACTATTCCAGTGTGCCAGACTTTAATCCCAACACTCGAGGCAGTGTCAGACACATCTCTGTGACTCTGAGGTCAGCCTGCTCTACTGAGCTGTTACACAAGAAACCCAGTCTCAGGAGTAAAAAAAAAATCTTAATTAAAAAAAAATTAGTAAAGTGAGTCTTTTAATTCAAGGAAGACAGGCTGCCAATGTATGCTGCCCAGGTAAAAGGCAGACACTCAAGCACATATCTGAGTTTTGAAAAATATGCTTGACATTTGCCCAGGAGATTTTCCTAATGATTAATGGAAATTTCAGCTAATGAATATTCTCTTGACCTCACCTTTGGTCACAGAGCTGCTGTCACTTTGTGTGAGGCTTCCTGGGGATCTGACAGGAACAGTGCAAGGGGAGTGTCAGGTGAACCATAGGAAGAACTGAGATTCTGCTGGGCGATGTGCAGATGTGTGCCATGCCTGCCGTAATCTGTGTGCTCAGGTCTGCAGATGTGTGCGATGCCTGCCGTAACCTGAGTGCTCAGGAGGTCTGCAGATGTGTGCGATGCCTGCCGTAATCTGTGCTCAGGAGGTCTGCAGATGTGTGCGATGCCTACCGTAACCTGTGTGCTCAGGTCTGCAGATGTGTGCGATGCCTACCTTAACCTCTGTGCTCAGGTCTGCAGATGTGTGCGATGCCTACCGTAACCTGTGTGCTCAGGTCTGCAGATGTGTGCGATGCCTACCTTAACCTCTGTGCTCAGGTCTGCAGATGTGTGCGATGCCTACCGTAACCTGTGTACTCAGGAGGTCTGCAGATGTGTGCGATGCCTGCCGTAATCTGTGCTCAGGAGGTCTGCAGATGTGTGCGATGCCTGCCGTAACCTGTGTGCTCAGGTCTGCAGATGTGTGCCATGCCTACCGTAACCTGTGTGCTCAGGTCTGCAGATGTGTGCGATGCCTACCGTAACCTGTGTGCTCAGGTCTGCAGATGTGTGCGATGCCTACCGTAACCTGTGTGCTCAGGTCTGCAGATGTGTGCGATGCCTACCGTAACCTGTGTACTCAGGTCTGCAGATGTGTGCGATGCCTACCTTAACCTCTGTGCTCAGGTCTGCAGATGTGTGCGATGCCTACCGTAACCTGTGTACTCAGGAGGTCTGCAGATGTGTGCGATGCCTGCCGTAACCTGTGTGCTCAGGTCTGCAGATGTGTGCGATGCCTGCCGTAACCTGTGTACTCAGGAGGTCTGCAGATGTGTGCGATGCCTACCGTAACCTCTCAGGATGAGATGCTAGTTTAAAAGAAAGTGGGGGCAGGGTAGAGCTCAGTGGTAGATGAACACTTGTGTGACTTCACTCCCCAGCAGCACTGGAATGGGGGGAGCGTGTGTGTGTGTGTGTGTGTGTGTGTGTGTGTGTGTGTGATATAAAATAATGAAAATGAAGCAAGCGAACTCTCAGAATAGCTGTATCATTTGTTGTACTGCTTTCTGCCTAAAGCCCTAAGTGTGCAAATATAAACTTGTGTGTGAAAGACCCACTCAGAGTAGAAGATACAGATTTGAAGTGACAAAATAATGCTCTCAGATTCCACCACACAACTAACCTTGAAGAAAGTGTCACTTCTAAGTTTTGGCATAGTACCAAAGAACTAGCCACAAGATTTCAAGAGGTTATTCAAATCTACCTGCCTCTGCCTCCAGAGTGCTGGGATTAAAGGTGTGTACCACCATCACTTCCTGGCTGTTAAAAAAAAATTGGGGGGCTGGAGAGATGGCTCAGAGGTTAAGAGCACTGACTGCTCTTCCAGAGGGTCCCGAGTTCAATTCCCAGCAACCACATGGTGGCTGACAACCATCTACAATTCAATCTGGTGTATATGTAATAAATAAATAAATAATTTTTTGAAAGATTTCTTTTTTATTATTGTTGGTTTGGGTTTTGGAAGTTTAGGGCAGTTCTTTTTATTTATTGTTATTTTTACATTACAACCCCAGTTCCCCCTACCTCCTCTTCTCCCTCCTCCCCCCCTCCTCCCTTCCCACTCCCCATCCATACATCTGAGGAGATAAGGCCTCCCCTGGGGAGCCATCAAAGTCTAGGGTACCAAGTTGAGGCAGGACCATGCCCCTCCTCCAGGTATCAGGCTGGGCAAGGTACCCCACCATAGGGAGTGGGCTCCAGAAAACCCACTTCCAGCCCCCCCCCAAAACAGATCAAGCCCCATAGCCATCACCCACACTCAGAGGGCCTAGTTTAGTCCCATGCAGGTGCCCCAGCTGTCAGTCCACACCCGTGAGCTCCCACTAGCTTGGGTCTGCTGTCTCTGTGGTTTTCCGAATCACGATCCCTCCTCCCTCTCTTTAACTGAACTCCAGGAGCCCAGCCCGGTGCTTGGCTGTGGGTCACTGCGTCTGCTTCCATCCGTTACTAGAAGTCAGTTCTATGATGGGAGTCAGGGTGGTCACTAATCTGATTACAGGGGCAGGCCATTCAATCACTCTCTCCACTGTTGTTAGGCATCTTAGCTGGGGTCATCCTTGTGGATTCCTAGGAGTTTCCCCCTAACCCCATAATGGCCCCCTCTGTCAAGATGTCTCTTTCATTGTTGTCCCTGTCAGTCTCTCCCCTAATTTGGCCTTCTCCCACCCTCATGCTCCCACCCCCCTCCCTTTTACCCCTCCCAGTTTATGCAAGAGTTCTTAGTTATTTCCCCTTGGGGGGGCTCCTTTTGTGTCCCTCTTAGGTTCCTTGTTACGAGCTTCTCTGGGACTGTGGATTGTAGCCTGATTATCCTTTGCTTTATGTCTAAGATCTACCTATGAGTGAGTACATACTGTGTTTGTCTTTCTGGGTCTGCGTTACCTCACATAGGGTGTTTTTTTTTTTTTTTTCTAAATGCATCCATTTGCCTGAAAATTTCAAGATTCCATTGTTTTTTTCCACTGAGTAGTACTCCATTGTGTAAATGTGCCACATTTTATCTATCCATTCTTCAGCTGAGGGGCATCTAGGTTGTTTCCAGACTCTGGCTATTACAAATAATGCTGCTATGAACATAGTTGAGCGAATGTCCTTGTGCATCGTTAAGGGATATATGCCTAAGAGTGGTATTGTTGGGTCTTGAGGTAGACTGATTCCCAGTTTCCGGAGAACCTGTAAGGCAGTTTTTTCTTTTGGGAGTTTTAAGGTTTTTTGTTTGTTTGGTTTGGTTTGACTTTTGTTTGTTTGGTTTTTGTTGTTGCTGTTGTTGGTTTTGGGTTTTTTGTTTTGTTTTTGTTTTTTGAGGCAGGGTCTCACTATGTAGCCTTGGCTGGTCTGGTGCTCACTATGTAGACCAGCTAGTTTTAATTTCTAATGCAGTCATATTAATAGATATAGTCAGGGGAAGCTATGTGTGATGGCCACACCTTTAATCCTACCTCTCTGGAGGTAGAGGCAGGTGGATCTTTTTTGAGTCTCTCCTGGTCTTCTAAATGCAGAGTTCCAGGCCAGCAAGGGTTCCATAGCAAGACTTTGTCTCAAAAGAAATGAAGCAAAAATAGAATTAATTATAAGGAACTTTGGAGCTGGAAAAATGGATCACAGTGAAGAACACTAGCTGCTCTCCACAGGATCCAGGTTTAAATCCCAGCACACTCGTGGTGACTCTCAATGGGCTGTAACTCTGCTTCCAGAGGATCTGATGCCCTCTTCTGGACTTTTTGGGCAATGCATGTGGGTGGTGTCGTAACTGCAAGCAAAACGCCCATACACATAAGATAATAAAATTTGAATTTGAAAATAGCTATGTGTACCTCCACCGGGGCTTTTGGAACCTACAATAACTTTTAGGAAAATAGAATATAGGGGACAAGAAGTATTTGTCCTCTTCCTCTTCCTGGTCAATAGACTAATTTGTGGCCATTTCTAGCCTTTCCTTTTTTGTTGTTGTTGGTTTGGGGTGTGTGTGTGTGTGTGTGTGTGTGTGTGTGTGTGTGTGTGTGTGTGTATGCACACATACATGTGTGAAGGACAAGGATTTGAAAAAGGATGTTGATATCTCTCTACCATTTTTTTTTAAAGACAAGTTATCTCACTGAACCTGGAAGTTATCACTTAGCCGGTGAACTTCAGGGATCCACCTTTCTCCACGACCTCCTGCCCCCAGGACTTTTCATGTAGATTCTAGGGATCTGAGTTTGGGGCTTGGTGCTTGCCCAGCAGACACTCTACCTCCCGAGAACAGTCTCCCCACCTTCACTTTGTTTCCTGTACGAGACAGGGTCCCATGTAGCCCAGGCTAGCCTTGAATTCCTTGTGTAGCTTGAAGACTCTAACCCTCTTGCCTCAGTCTCCCAAGTGCTGGGATTACACATGAGCCCCTGCACCCAGTCAGGCAATTCTGAACTTCACTCTCTCCCAATACAGAGCTGCTCTGTCTTCTGGTTTTGCCTACTTTGTATTCCCTCCTTATTTTTTCATAAGCGGCCCTTTGTATCTTATCTCTTTGTTCTAAGTCCCTTCTTAAAGCCGTCCACTGAGTTCCGCTCCAGCCCCCTGCAGCTGTCACTTAGCAGGGGTTATCTAAAGCCAGCATCTAGTTTATGCATCACAGTAACATTCAGGGAGCCCTGTGACTTCCGGGGCTTGAGGACAGGTCGGCTATCTTTCTGTTGGCCCTTTGTGGATGTTTTTCCAGTGATAGGGAGCCATGTGGTTCAGCCTTGGTCATCAGACCAGGCAAACGAGGTGAGCGGCCTTAGCTTCCTGAATGTGTGCTAGCCACTTCTTTACCCAGGATATTCTGAGCCAGCCAACAGTTGCATCTGGTGCCGACCTCTGGAGACCCTTAAGGGAGAGAGTTCAGTATCACTCCTGTCCTGTCCCGTCTTTGAGCAGTCACATTCAGCATCCTAACCTTCCTTCCACTGTCTGTCACTTCCTTTAGCAACTAAACACCTTGAAGAGCTGACACAGGCTTGCAGCTAGTTGGGTGGGGGGAGCAGCACTGAACTCTGGCTCTCTTGATAAAGTACTTGCTTACCTGCTAAGTTTGGTTCTCAGCACCACCGCCACCACCAACTAGGAAAATGTCAGGCTGTCTAACCTCGAAGGCAATTTCTACCCAGGTGAAGATGGTCACCAACGCAGGGACTGAGTGAAATGAAACTGTTCCTTTCATCCTGTCTGGGCCTGTCTGGCTCAGAGGGCCAACATGAATGGTAAGAAATCTGAGAATCTCCTCCTGCACGAATCCCCGGGACAATCCGGTAAGTGGATGTTCTGCCAGGACTTTGCTTGAGAGCTGTTGCCAGGTTTCCGGTTCCTGCGAGCCGCCTGGCACTCTGACAGGAATGCTTAAAGTCATATCAGGCACACCCTTCTCCGTGTCCACACTCGTCTGGGGGTCCTTGGGGTTGATATCTGCGGGTGTATGCAAAAGCAAACCCATGTAGTTTCTCCCTCTTTGTGAGGCTCGGTTAATAACTACCTATGACACATGCTTGCCATGCCCCTTCGGCAACTATGGTTGCCTTTTGGGTAGCTTCCAAAACCCCTTCTCCCTGCCAAAAGAAAGAAAATTGATCCTGTCTGCCCAGCCTTAGAAGCTGACAATTATAGCAGCCACAAAACCATTCTGTACAGTGCAGTGATGGAGAGTGCCCAACACACAGGACCCCAGACCGCTGGTCGTTTTGAGTTTCCCAGTCTGGGCCCAGGAAGTGTATTGTGGCTCCTCCGTGATACTTTTTGGTGACTGTCTTTACTTCCTTGCCAGCCTAGTGCCATTTTGAAAAAAACGTGTCACCCTGGCCAAAACCCAGAGACTTACATAGTGGTCTTCCTTTCTGCAGATCTGATGTGCACAAATCTTTCAGGCCTCCTCGGATGTGTGCATGTCCTTCAGACCCATTCATCAGCAGGCCACCAAAAAGGAGGCCTGAGTCAGAGCACCGGGGGCTGGCTCTCTGCTGCCACCACCTCCTGCCGCAGCAGACTTGGCAAGGAAGGAAGCAGTGGGTTTTTCAGTGGGTGTTTTTGGTTTGGAAAGGAGGGAGAAGGTGAGAGAGAGGGACAGAGAGATTTAAGATCTAAGGAGCACATGTAAGATGACATTAAATGTAAATAGATTTGCAGTATTGGGGGGGCACTAGATGATTCGTATGTTCTGCATGACTCATCCTCTCTCTGTATGACAACGCTTTGCTCTAGGTCTCTGGTATTTTGGAAGTTTTTTTTTTTTTCCAGATGCTGGGAAGAGATAAGGTCCATGTTTCTCACCCCTTCCTCGGGATCTCGGGAGAGCTACGTCTGAACTTCCAAGTATCTCAGCATTTGCTTTGTCTCCTCTCATCTGACTAGGGATATTTTCCATTTTTCTACCAAAAACTGGGTCAGTTGCAGCATGGGTACAAAGACCACAGTATGGAAAGGAAAAAACACATGCTTTCTGGAGTCTGACCTGAGTCTAGAGATATGGGTCGGCAGGGCTCACCAAGGGTGCCTGAGGCAGCCCCAGGAAAGGCTAGCATCAACAAGGCTGGCGGCCAGACCAGGAACCAGGAGTCTTTCTAGGACTCTGCTTTTCCTGCCACCAAACACCGTGTGCTGCTCTGAGGCGGACACATACTTTGGCAGGGGCCACAGGGCATCTGCCCAGAACTGGGTGTCTCCAGGAGCAGCCTGACCTCTAGGCCACAGACTAATCCACAGAAGAGGTCAGGCAGCAAGGAACACAGTCTGTCCGGGCAGTCTCATTCCCTTGGTGCCAGAGCTGTAAGAAGGCTGACCCAGAAAAATCTCTCCTGTTTCTCCACTTGTTTTAGAAGATGGACAACAGACAGCCTCCCTTCTGTGTTCCCTGGCACAGCACATGCTCACTGCCTCCTGTTTCAATACAGAGCTCACTGGGCGTTGGTGGCGCACACCTTTAATCCCAGCACTCGGGAGGCAGAGGCAGGCGGATCTCTGAGTTCGAGGCCAGCCTGGTCTACCAAGTGAGTTCCAGGACAGTCTCCAAAACAATACAGAGAAACCCTGTCTCGAAAAACAAAACAACAACAACAACAAAAGAATAAAACAAAGAGTGGTATGGTATGTGCTTCTGCATACACACACACACACACACACACACACACACACACACACTTTTAAAGACAACTCTGTAAACCAGTGAGGTAGGTATCACACCTGTAATCCCAGTACTCAAGAGCTGAGAAAGGAGAATCCCGTGAATCCTCGGCCTGTCCGGATTACATAGTAAGACTTTGGCTCAACAGCATGTAAAAGGCAGCAATCAAAACAAAAAAGAAAAGGCAGCACTCTTCCTCTGGAAACTTTACTTCAAGCAAGCCAGGTTAAACCCAAATCTAGCAACTGAGAGCACTGCTTCTAACAATTGAAACTCCCAGGCCTGCTGTGAGCTATGTTTCCTGCTTTGGGAAGCAGTTGTTGGAATATTTGCCTTCTAATACTTGACTGAGCTTAAAGCACAGCTTGTATCTCAGAGGGGATTTTGCGTGTGTGTGTGTGCTTTATTTTTGTAAGGTGGCTAAGAAACAGAAACTTACTGTACAGGTGGATCTGAAGGCCAGAGGTCCCTAAATGTTACTGTGGTCCCCAAAGCTGTTGACAGTTTCCACAATTCTGTGTTCACTCCCTGCTTGAGGCAACCTGTTTCCCTGATTCTACCAACATCAGGGCACAGCAAAGGGACTTGAAGCCTAAGATGACCTCAAACCACAGGCCCCTCCCCCAGTTCCTGGTCTATTACAGTTGGCACGGTCATTTGACTAACTGACCAGTGGTGAGACATTCCCAAATCAGTACCTGATCCTCCAAAGCCCTGGCCACGACAGCCCTGCACCCCATCTAAGTCACTCAAGAGAAAGCATACTCAGTACAGCAGGGTGAAGGGCCACTGATGTGGAGGGACCTGAGGAGTGCACTGAGAAACAGGAAAACAAATCCTGGTATTAAGCCAGATTAACTCTTGTTTGGTTCACCAGTGAGACCACCAGGAGGCAGCGGCAGTTTATACCACAAACATCACTAGTGATGGAAAGGAAATAAACAGGGAGGGCTACGGCTCCCCAACAGAGTATAGTTATAACTTGTCAGCCTGGTGGGGCACACCTTTAATCCCAGCACTTGGGAGGCAGAGGCAGGCAGATCTCTGAGTTCAAGGCCAGCCTAGTCTACAGATAGAGTTCCAGGATAGCCTGAGCTACACAGAGAAATCCTGTCTGGAAAACAAATCAAAAAACAAAACAAAACAAAACAAAAAAAATTTGTCATCCTGTACCCTCTGAGCCCAGAAGCCACGGGACCTGCTGAGAAGATGCAGCTGCTGAACAGATGTGTGTCCCCCCAAGGAGGACAGAGCTCCAGGGCTGAAGAGCCCCGTTCCAGCCCTGCCTAGCTTCTGGTTGCTCTGGACTCCATGAGTGCCTCCTTTAGTGGCCCAGCAGGTGACTGTGGCCGGTCCAGCTCCTAAATGGTGTCGTTATATGATGACGCAGCTGAGGTGAGGGGACACGGCTACCCATGTTCTTGCTTCTACCTACATCTGTCCCCAGCTGCTGGGTAGTAGTACTAAGGTCCTTTACTGTCGAGCCTGGGAATGTATTGTAGTATGTTCCAAGGCGAAGAACCCCGAATTTTCCCTCGGTGCCACCCACAATGTCCTAGAAACCCTACAGGAGGAATCTTTGAGCCAGTGACCTGGTAAGTGACCCTCAACTACTTGTGTTATTTATTTGTTTTATTTTAGGTGCATCCGTGTTTAGCCTGTATGTATGCCTGTAGTGTTAGATCCTGTGGTGACATATTATTTATGATTTATTAAACCTTGACTGGGATTCAGAAAGCAAAGTCAGCGACAAGCCATAGAAACCAGGCACACACCTTTAATCCCAGCATCCAAAAGCTAGGAGGTGGTGACACACACCTTTAATCCTAAACTCAGGATTAAGAGGTAGACGGATCTCTCTGAGTTCAAGGCCACCCAAGGATACACGAGATTGAGTTAGTCTAAAAGAGTAACAGATCACACGCCTTTAATCCCGCACTAGGGGGTATAAAAGATAGAAGCAGGCTCTTCACTGTTCAGTAGGAGGTGTTCATTCTCCAGGCACACTGACGATAGGAGCATTCATTCTCCAGTCACTCCAAGGAGAGGCAGCAGTGAAGCTTGGTGAAGAGCTCAAGGAGACAGGGGGGGCAGCCCATTCAGCCTGAGCTTGAGGTGAGAGCTAGTGGCCTGCTGCTTTGCTTTCTGAACTTTAAGCTTGAATCCCAATATCAGACTCTGGGTTTCTTTTTTCATGTTACAAGATCCCTTGGAACTGGAGTTACAAACAGTTGGGAGCTACCATGTGGGAATTGAACCCAGGTCCTCTGGAAGAGTAAGTAGCCAGTGTTCTTAACCTCTGAGCCATCTCTTCAGCCTCCTTCAGCTACTTTGTAATATCTTGTTTTTGTTATTAAAAGGCAACGTTAAGGTCAAAAGGTGGTGGCACACACCTTTAATCCCAGCACTCTGAAGGCAGAGGCAGGCAGACTGTGAGTCTGAGTCCAGCCTGGTCTATAGAGTAAGTTCCAGGACAGCCAGGGCTACACAGAGAAATCCTGTCTTGAAAAGCAAGCAAACAAACAAACAAACAAAGGTGTTGCAGCAGGCCTGTAGTCCCAGCACTTTGGAGGTAGAGGCAGGAGAATCAGGAGTTTCAAGGTTATTCTCAACTTCATAGTGATTTTTGAGGCCAGTGTGAACTAAATAAGACATTGTCTCAAAACGAAAAGACAATGTTGTTCCTGAATCTATGCAGGGACATTTCCTTGAGGCTGTTCCTTACAACACTAGTAACAGCAAAAGGTCCTAAAGACACCTAAGGTGTAGATGGGCTAAGCTAGTTGTGATAGTACACACCTGTAACCTCACACTCGAGACGGAGGTGGCGGTCTGCTGCCCATGCACACACCTGCCCGCCGTCGGTAGCACCCACTTAAGCTATTTTTAATAGAGCCCCAAACTCATTGCGCATTTGACCCGCTGCCCAGATGGCTGATGGGATCACTAAGTGCGGCCCCTGAACAGCCCGGGCAGCTTTAATATTTCATCACGTGGCAGTCTCTTCCTGTCCCAGCTCAGCCTGCTATTAACAGTCCCCAAAGCCTTCTTAAACCGCATGCTTCTCCACGTGATTTCCCAAAACTGCTCAGTGTGGGGGTGGGGTGGGGGTGGATGGGGTGAGCATCATTGTCTCCTGGAGCTTCCGTGGAGGAGGACGCTAAGGCAGAGAGGCTCCTCCTACCCAGGGAGAAGAAAAGACTCTGAAAGCCATTAGGAGTCTGGCAGGGATTCAGTTACATCTGCCCTGCCCAGCTAAGCACTTCCTTCCATTTAGCAAAGCTGCCAACCGACCCTGTACTCTTTTTGCAGAAATGCTACATGCCAAGGAAACAAAGCTCTCATGCGGAGGTCACTGCGGCACTCCTGGAGGTGACCTAGGTTCTCCTTGTGACACTGAGTGTGTGTGTGTGTGAGGGGGGGGGAGCTAGCCTGGTTCCTATTAGCCAGAGTCGTTTCTTCTTTCTTTTTTCTTCTTTCTTCTTCTTTCTTCTTTCTTCTTTCTTCTTTCTTCTTCTTCTTCTTCTTCTTCTTCTTCTTCTTCTTCTTCTTCTTCTTCTTCTTCTTCTTCTTCTTCTTCTTCTTCTTTCTTCCTTCTTCTTTTTCCTCTGCCTCTTCCACTTTTGTTTTGTTTTTCAAGATATGATTTCTCTGTGTAACAGCCCTAGCTGTCCTGGAACTCACTTTGTAGACCAGACTGCCCACGAACTCACCGAGATCCACCTGCCTCTGCCTTCTAAAGTGCTGAGATTAAAGGCGTGTGTTGCTGCCACTGTCACCCCCCACCCCCACCCTCCTATCCCCATTCCCCCCACCACTACCATCCCCCTCACCCTCGGCTCAAGTCTACTTTTTTTTTTTTTTTTTTTTTTGGTTTTTCAAGACAGGGTTTCTCTGTATTGTTTTGGAGGCTGTCCTGGAACTCGATCTGTAGACCAGGCTGTGCTTGAACTCACAGAGATCCTCCTGCCTCTGCCTCCCTCGTGCTGGGATTAAAGGCATGCGCCGCCAATGACCGGCTCAAGTCTACTTCTTTTAAAAACTATTTTATGTGTATGTCCGTGTATTACATGTGTGCCTGGTGCTCCAGGACAGCAGAAGAGAGCCTCGGACTTCCTGGAACTAGAGTTACAGATGGTTGGGAGTTGCCATGTGGGTGCTGGGAATTGAACCTGAGTCCTCTGCAAGAACAACAAATGCTCTTAACCACCAGGGCCTTTCTCCAGCCTGCTCCCTTTTCCATTCCCTCATGCCACAAGGCCTCCTTGTTCCTCTCTTCAGACACGTTCCCACATCTGGACCCTTGCACCTGCTGCTCCCTCATCTGAGTACACTGAACACAGACTTCATCGCTCATTTTCTCCAAACCTGTGTGTCTGTATGTGTGTCTGTGTGTCTGTGTGTGTGCCTGTGTCTGTGTGTCTGTGTGTGTGCCTGTGTGTGTGTGTGTGGTGTGTTTGACAAGGGGTCTCCCTCACTGCATGGCCCTGGCTGGCCTGAAACTCACAGAATCTATCTGCCTGTGCCTCCTCATACCTGGCAACTATTGTCTCTTCTGAGCTTTTCCCTCCAGGCAGTGTGGCATGTGCCTGTAATCCCAGCAATGAGGAGGCAGAGGCAGGAGGATCCCCACAAGTTTCCACTGTGAGGCCAGCCAGAAATACATATTGAGATAAAGAAAACCGTTGCAGGGCTGAGTGCTTGCCTAGTATGTGTGAGGCCCTGGTTTGAATTCCAATGCCCCCCCCATCACTTTATATACAGTAGCGCCTCTGCCTCATACTGGCTTAGCCATACTTTATTCCCAGACGTTCTTTCCCCTGAATCTCCAGTGCCTGGAAGAGTGGCACACAGTAGAACTCCAGAAAAACTCGAGTCAATGGACTCATCTGGGAAACCCAAGTTTTCAGTCACTCCGTGCCCTGGGTGTCCTTTCAAAGTGAGACATGATGGCTGAGCATCTCGGGAACAGAAATGGAATGCTGGGGCTTCTGCCATTGCACAGCGCTGCCCGGGACCCACAAGCCTCTCCGCCTGCCAGGCTTGCTCTCTCCGCTCACTGGAAGGAAGCTGCCTTGGTGAGAGACAGCCTGGACCAGGCTCTGTGGTGCCCTCTCCAGCACCATTGGGCCTGGGAGCCCCAGGGGACTCCTGGATGATTAGGTGTTCTGAGAAAACGTGTTTGGGAAACCTGAGTGGAACTTCTCAGGGCAGATCTGTCTGCATGGCGGTGCTCCTGGATGAAGGGACAGCACGCAGATGGCATTTCTCAAGCTGCTTGGTTTTTGTTTTTAAGATTCTAAAAATCATTTTTTTTCAAAAAGGGATACCCTTTTAGGGCCGGGTGGTGGTAGTGCCCACCTTTAATCCCAGTGCTCGGGAGGCGGAGGCAGGTGCATCTCTATGAGTTGGAGGCCAGCCTGGTCTACAGGGCGAGTTCCAGGACAGCCAGGGCTACATAGAGAAATCCTGTCTCAAAAAGAAGTAAAAATTGTTTTTGGTGAGTTCTTTCTGTGGGGGTTGGATTTCAGATACTTATGGATGAAAGTAGTTTTGTGCTTTCTTGCCGGCAGAGACACTTTCTGAGTAGGCTGAAGGAAGCCTCAGGAGAGACCCTGCTGCTGTGGTGACCTGAGGACCCAGATGGGACTTTCCGTCTCTGGAGGAGTGCAGCACACAATGGCATCTGATCAGCAGCTCATCCCTCCCCTGTCCCTCTGCAGGACCCAGATGTCATGTGAATGGCTTGTACACATTGTATGAGGAGGGGATGGCAAGTTTCCTAGACAGGTTGTGGGCGATGAGACTTTGCCCTGCACTGCGGACACGCTCAAACGTTCATTCCCAGAGACACAGAAGTGAGGTGTTCTCTGTGAGGGTGACGGTAGCTTATCTCTATGTGGTGGGGTCGGAGGTGGGATGTTCCCTTGCACTGCTTAGCTTTAAATGTAATTCTTCATGTGTAAGAGATGAGGGGCTTTGTACAGGTTAGGCTAGTACCCTACCATTGAGCTGCACCCAACTCAGCTAGAGTTTTAAGTTTTGATTAAAAAAAATATATATATATACATACAGAGAGAGAGAGAGAGAGAGAGAGAGAGAGAGAGAGAGAGAGAGAGAGAGAGAGAGAGAGAATAATGTTCCATGATGCACTTATAGAAGTCCTAGGAACTGGGCGGTAACTCACGCCTTTAATCCCAGCACTTGGGAGGCAGAGGCAGGCGAATCTCTGTGAGTTGGAGACCAGCCTGGTCTACAGAGTGAGTTTTAGGACGGCCTCCAAAGCCACACAGCTACAGAGAAACCCTGTCTCAAAAAACAAAAACAAGAACTGTTAAGAGAAGCTTTCCTTGAGAGAAGCCTTCCCACCAGCCTGGTTCCAGAGCCGCTTTCCCGCCAGCCTGGTTCTAGAGCCGCATCAGTCCCAAATAAACACACAGGAGGCTATATGAATTATGAAGCTGTTGGCCTTGCTTGTTTCTTACTGGCTAGCTCTGACTTAAGTAATTACCCCATAATTGTTCATCTAAGTATGTCTCTTACCGGAGAATAGTTCCGGGCTCCTACCCCATGGCGTTACATCTCGAACTCTCCTGTGTATATGTCAATAAATTACTGCTGGCCAATAGGAATCTAGATAGGTGGGGCTAGGAGTCCAGGAGGATTCTGGGAAGGAGAAACACAAGAGAGTTCGAGATGTAACGCCATGGGGTAGGAGCCCGGAACTATTCTCCGGTAAGAGACATACTTAGATTAGCAATTATGGGGTAATTACTTAAAGTAGAGCTAGCCAGTAAGAAACAAGCAAGGCCAACAGCTTCATAATTCATATAGCCTCCTGTGTGTTTATTTGGGACTGATGCGGATCTGGAACCAGGCGGGCGGGAAGGCTCCTCTCAAAGCAAAAGCTGCCCTTAACAAAGAACAACAAAAAAGAAGTCCAAGGACAGTTCCCAGGAGTTGGTTCTCTTCTTTCACCATGGGATTGAATTTACGTTGTCAGGCTTGGCAGCAAGCGCCCTTACCCGCTGAGCTGTCTCACTTGCCCGCTTAGGTTTTGACCTTCCCTTCGCCCTCCCTCCTTTTCTTCCTCTAGCCTTTTTCCAGGCAGGATCTCATTAGGCAGCTGATGATGAGTAAAACGGGCCACGCCAAGGATACCGGAAATGGGGGGGGGTCGTACTTTACTTTGAAAGAAGTCACTTACATGAGAAGCAAAGAACCAGGGTCAGCACACTCTAATCTCCGACTACGATCCATCGTGCCTAAGAGAGCACCTGCCTCCTTTCCCCCAAGCTCTTTTTTTTTAAGATTTATTTATTTATTAATACAACATCCTGCTTCCATGTATGTCTGCATGCCAGAAGAGGGAACCAGATCTCATTACAGATGGTTGTGAGCCACCATGTGGTTGCTGGGAATTGAACTCAGGACCTCTGGAAGAGCAGTCAGCGCTGTTAACCTCTGAGCCATCTCTCCAGCCCTCCCCCAAGCTCTTATCTCCCATCCCTACTATGTACCAGTGACCACGCCCAAGTGGGCGTGGTCAGCGGTACAGGTGCCTAAGCTCTTTCCCTACAGGTAGCCCAAGTGACTTCAAACCCACCGCTTTCCTCCTGCCTCAGACACTGAAGTACTGTGCTTATAGTTGAATTTTGCTTTTGTACATTTGTCTCAGAAGGCCAGGTGGTGGTAGCTCACACCTTTAATCCCAGCACTCGTGTGGCAGAGGCAGCCGGGTCTCTGAGATTGAGGCCAGCCTGGTCTACAGAGCGAGTTCCAGGACCGAGAGGACGACACAGAGAAACCCTCTCTTGAAAAACAAGAAAAGAGAACATTCCTCTCAGAAGGGAGGGAAGATGGGAAGAAGGGAAGGAGGGGCCAGCGTGTGTGCCACAGAATGAGCAGTTCCGGCTGCGGTTACTTGGGAAAAAGCTTCACCTCTTAGCCCTGAGCATAAGGGCTCCTGCCTGTAGCCCAGCATTTGGGAGGCTGAGGCAGGAGAATTGTCATCACTTGAATACCAGCTTGGGCTACAAAGTGAGTTCCAGCCTGAACAGGACAAGAAAGACGACAATTCTAAGGTGCCTCATCTCGAAGATTAAAGCCCTGCTTTCTCCTTTCTGAGGTCAGGATTTGCAAGCATGGAGGGACAAGGAAGGCCCCATCTCCTTGTGTGCTGGCGTGGATGCTGTGATTGCTGTCGGTGCCAACTGAACCCTGGGTGACTGAGCCCTGGAGTCATACACATTTATCCCTGTCACTGG
This sequence comes from Mesocricetus auratus, assembly GCF_017639785.1. Taxonomy (NCBI): domain Eukaryota; kingdom Metazoa; phylum Chordata; class Mammalia; order Rodentia; family Cricetidae; genus Mesocricetus; species Mesocricetus auratus. The sequence continues at coordinate 10,169,071 of NW_024429210.1, forward strand.
TCCAATCCTGCAAGGCTGAGAAGGCCCCAGGCTCTGGGGTACACAAAGCTGCTATTTGGGACCCACCCTTTTTTTCTCCACCAAGCAGATGTAGCTCTTGGAAACCAAGGCTTGGGGCCCACAGCGGGAAGGATATTTGAGCTGGGGTCCTGAAGAAGGTGCTGCTCGACCGCACAGAGCCTGCCCCGCCCTGCGCTGCCCTGCCTGCCTGCAGAAGCTGGCTCCAACGGTGACTGCACTACAGAATAAAGGACAGGGCCCTGGCCAGGCAGACTGTGCAGGGCCTGAGCCCGAGCAATACTGTTTGGGGGGCCTGGGGTGGAAGGCTGCCCCGCCCTGGGTGTAACTTAGCAGCGACAGTAGCGCCTCCTCTTTGCCTTATGGTGGGAAATAAAGGAGAGCTTAATCAGCCCATAGCTGCTCTCAACATGCTGTGAGTGTCTCAGACCTATGGCAGTCACCCCTAGGCCGCACTGAGTCCTCCCCAGATGACTCCTCCCCAGCCAGGTGCCCGTTCTGGCAGCTGTGGATTTATTCACAGTGAGAAAGTGGGAGCGCAGCTCGTGTGGGCTCATCTGCAAGACACTTCGTATACTCGTGCTGTGTGCCAGAAGGGACACTGAGCAACACGCAGAGACGGTGTGGCTGTGCCCACAGCCACACAGTAGGACCAGTGACGGAACCCCCGTGCTAAAGCTCGCCTCCACCTGTCTGCTCCTCCCATTTTTGTTTTGCATTCTGGAATTTTCCATTCCATTTGTTGAATGCCACTCGTAAGGAGGCCGCCTGATGCATCTTGAGTGGGAATGTGCTAAATGGCGCTACATGCAAGCTGGCTTCTTCCACATTTTGGTCACACAAAATGCCATGCCTTCCCATAACTATGAGACATTCTTCTCTGGATATTTGTGGCAGGGAAAGGAAGCTCTTGCTGCAGCTGTGCCCTGGAGGTTAGAAACTATGGTGTGGCGAGATCCAGAGCTGGTACTGCTGTTTGAGTGTGAAACCCAGACCCTGTGGAAACCTTAGACCCTCTCGATTTCTGAAGAGCTTACCCACTGTGAACACGGAAGGGAAAAGGATGGGAAATAGCCAAGTGCTGATCGAATGTCACCAAACACAGCTGTAATAAACACGGCAATTCACATACACTGGACAGAGCCTCCCCCGGGCATCAATGGGCAGAGCACTGTTTCCAAGGCCAGTTTCCATTTTCAAATCTGTTCAGTGGCTATAGCCTAAGTGGGAAATCCAAAATCTACCCAAACCACTTCCTTTTAATTTGACACTCACCCTCCCCCATGTGGGGATGGAAACCCCACCTCAGGCAAGCATCGCTGAGCTATGTTACAAGCCCACATTTTGTCATTCCAGTGGCTTATAGGCCATCATAATAAATACTTTATAACCTTTATTTAACATCTCACAAGAAGCTCATAGGTTATATGACCTGCATATACACATTAAAAAAATTCACGTGGAAAAAAATGGCGGGAGTGGTGGTGAAGGCAGATGAACCTCTGAGTCTGAGGTCTAGCCTGGTCTACAGAGTGAGTTCCAGGACAGCCAGGGCTACACAGAGAAACCCCTGTCTCAGAAAGCAAAACAAACCAAGTCATTCACGTGGTTCCTAAGCTAGAGCTTCTCAAGCTGGTATGGGTTTGGGGGGAGTGTGCTTTGAATCACTGGGTTCATTAGCAGCCCAGGCCCTCGAGATGCCAGCAACATCTGCCCATAGGCGTGGCAACAAAGAATGTCTCCAGAGACCACCAAGGGTCCAAGGGGGAGGGAAGACAAGACACCCCTACTTGGGAACCACTCTTCCAACAAACATAAGAGAAGATAATATATAATAAAGTAGCATGTGTCTCAAGATAAGAGCCCACGAGCACAGCTGCACAGGAGGTCACAATGCTGCGGCCTGCTCTGCTGGTAAAGACCGATTCAGACAGAAGGATGAAGATCCAGGGCTCTTTGTACAAGAACAGAAACAACGGGAGAGCAGAGCCAGGAACGGCCATTAGAATCAAAACCAGGGGTAGGCTGAGTAACAACAGACAGAGCTTGTCTGAACAGAAGGCCCTCCTCTCGAGACCCTGGCAAATGCCTGAAATTACAGGAAGCCAGGCACTGTACACACATATCTGTGATAAAGAATAGTTAGGCGGGCTGGAGAGATGGCTCAGAGGTTAAGAGCACTGCATGTTCTTCCAAAGATCCTGAGTTCAATTCCCAGCAACCACATGGTGGCTCACAACCATCTGTAATGAGATCTGGCACCTCCTTCGGGCTTTCAGGTATATATGAAGACAGAATACTATATACAAAATAAATAAATCTTTAAAAAAAAAGAAGAAGAATTAGGCCAGGAAAGGTGGCGCACGCATTAAATCCCAGCGCTTGGGAGGCAGAGGCAGGAGGCTCTCTGTGAGTTCAAGGCCAGCCTGGCCCACAGACAGAGTTCCAGGACAGCCAGGGCTACACAGAGAAACCCTGTCTTGAAAAAACAAAACAGAATAATTATAAATTATACTAGATTCTGTGATCAGGCTAAGCAGCAAACTCTTAAGTATTCCGTATTTGGAGCCCTATGAGACCTCTTCTGCCCCCCCTCCTGCCCTCGACATGGTATAGACTCATAAATATAAATAAAAATAAATCTAAAAATTGTCACACTAGTGAAAATCTTTAGCACTTAGAACTGGAAGGCGTGTTGGCACAGGACAATAGCCCCAGTACTTGGCAGGGAAGACCATGAGTTTGAGGCTAGGCCATATAATGAGACTCTCTCCATTAAAAGCAAACAGCAAGCAAGCAAACAAACAGAAGGAGAACTTGGAGACACATTCTATGAGAGATGAAGGAGAGGATAATGAGACAGCAGCTGGGTGGTGTTGAAGACCGTCTCAAAAAGGAATTCAGATGGTGTTTTTAATGTGTATGAGGTTTTGTCTGTGTATGTGTATGTGCACCATATGCATGCAGTGCCTGAGAAGGCCAGGAGAGGGCATCAGATTCCCTAGAACAGGCTTTATGAAGAGTCTAGTCTAGATGCCCTCTGATGCAAGGTTAAGTACATGTGTGCTATATAGAATACATATAACTGTTACAAAAACATTAGTGAAATTACTTATATCTGCTCACTTACATTTAGTACAATTTCTGTTCAAAGAAACCTCAGATCTCTGGTGTACCCTTGCATTGTTGCTGCTCTGCTGTATTGAAATCTTTTGGAAAGCTGACAATTAGAAATGTTGAAGACACGGCTTAGCATAAGCGACTAGCTGCACAGCCTAAATAAGTTACTCCATTGTTATAAGGGCAATCTTTTTTTTTTCCATTGAGGCCTCTGTAGGAGACATTCTTCTAAATTACAGGCTTTCCAAGTACCTTCTTGAAACTTTTAGGATTGTGTTCTTAGTATTATCGTTGACTTACAGCTATAGTGAGTTTAGTCTAGGGGACAGTCAAAAATGATGGTATACCTATAAGCATAGCATTGGGAGGCTAGCTGGGAGGACTGCTTTAAGTTCAAGGCCAGTCTGGTCTACCTTGCAATACCCCTAATGGGGCTAGTCCACACACTACAACTACAAGACATCTAGCATCTTCTCTGTTCTTCTAATTTTTTTAATTCTTATTTATTTGTTTTGAGGTCTGGCTGTCCTAGAACTCACTAGGTAGACTAGGCTGGCTTTAAACTCATAGATATCTACCTGCCTCTGCCTTACCAGGGATGAGATTAAAGGCGTGAGCCACCATACTTAGCCTCTTCTCTGTTCTTGGTGACAATGATGTTACCAACCAAAACCCATACCTGCCAACTTCCAAAATGCCACATCTTTTGTGTGCCCACACTACCCCCTATGACCACATTGTCCATCTTTTGGGCAGACACAGACTGAGGTCCTCATGCAGGCTGGGATTTGGAATATAACAGCAGGATTCTAGTATCTCCACTACTACTCTTCTATTCCTGACCTTTCTGTGCAATTCCGATTTAACAAAACTCATTCAGTGAGCTCCCCAGAGTGGTATTGGCAACTATTGAGTTCCTGGTGTGTCAGCCACTGGGGGTTAGGTCTGTGGTTTCACTCAGATTCCATAGATATCCTGTGAGGTAGATACTAGTATTTGATCCACATGTAGATGAGCAACCTGGGCTGCCCCAAAGAACATCTGGGGATGTGGGTCCATGTCTAGCATGGGAATGGCTTATGGCTCCACCCCAGCGCCAACACACACAAAGTAAAGGAAAACATGTTTTATAACACGTTAGGGCTTGAGTATATTATCTTAGTGTTACAGCATTTGCCTAACATGCAGGAGACTCTGGGCTCATCATCAGCATTGCAAAGTCTTATTTATCCAGAGCTTATCCAGATCTACTACATATATATATTAAGTCTAGGCCCATCTGTCCCACAGCCTGAGCATTTGGAAATAAATGTTGAGATTATAGGGCCCAGGGCAATTTACCCATACTGCTGCCATGATAGGCACGATAGAAACCAGCCAAGAGATAGGCCTGAGTTTCAGTTTATCCTAAGGTAATACCTGGTTCCAGGAAAGACCACAAACTAAGACCACCCAGGCACCATCCAGGAATGGACCAATCAGCATCCAAGGGGAAAATACCTAACATTCCAGATGTCTCTTATCCCAGCACACACCATCCCCTCTCACCAAGACACCCCTAGACAAATGTCAGTCAATCAGGGGTCCTGAACCTTAGAAATCCCTCACCCTAACCTCTGCTATGATAAAAACCCCACCCCAACTGATCATGACAAAGCGTTTGACACACAGAGTGTCCAAGTTCCAATTCATTTGAATAAAGGCTCTTTGCTTTAACATATGGGATTTGGTCTCCTGGTTTATTTTTGGGTGACTTGAGATCTGGGTATAACAGAAGTAAATTCATCATTCACGGGCTAGCCAAACAGGTTTTGTGTAGAGTGTCACCTTCGGCTGACTGGCAGTGACTGTCCCGGGTAAGACTTTTAAGGCAAATCTAGGAGAGCCATGATCCCTGTAATCATATCTGCTCTGTCTAGGAAGAGAGCATCTGACCGTCCCATATTATGAATTTATTGTCCCTCGGGGGTGCTAATACAGATCTGAAGCATGCCTGTGATCTTACCGCTGGGGAGAGTGGATAAAGACAGGAGAATTCAGAGTTCAATGTAATCTTCAGCCACAGTGAGATGAAGGCCAGCCTGGGCTAGATGAGACCTGTCACTAACAAAAACAAAGGCAGCACAGCCAGTCTGGAGACCTAAGTTTACCAGAAAACTCACCGCCTCCGAGTGCTCTCCTTGTGTAGCCATAGAAACCCTGAGGTGGGGAGGACCCTGGAGATTATTTGCATGTGTTGTTCACCTTAGAAGAAATCTGAAAAACAGGAACAGAAACAAAAACGAATTTCTGGCGGTGAATTCTGAGTTCACCAGAAAACCCAGTTCCTCAGAATATTCCACTCACGGGCTCGTAGAACCTGAAACCCAGCGGGACATTTGAAATGACTTGGGTCCTGGCTTTCACATTTGGCTTGTGGAAGACTCATCTGGGGCACTTTAGAAAATTCCAAATTCCAATGTCTGGGTTCTCACTCACGTGTTGTGGGTTGGCCCAGGCATGACTGTGTTGCACCCCTCCCCAGTTCCCCTAGTTTCTGATACATTGAGTAAACGGAGAACTACCGATTTGGTCAAAGCTTGTCAATGGATGGGTTGAGGAAGAGGAGGCTTATAGCAGATGGACGTTTCCTGGGGACATAGTTCCTGGGCAGTAGGGCAGATTCTGTCTCGCATGGGGCGATGAAACCCCCTGAGTCCCTAGAAGTGGTAGCTCTGAGTCCTGGCTCCCCCTCAGGTGGCCTCAGTCTCTGTCCTCATGACCCTTTCCCTAAAGCTGACTTCCCTGCTGAGCATGGGGATGCCTCCTGAGGCGGTCATTTTGCTACTTCTCTACCTCTGGCATTTCTGGAGAGCCGAGAGTGACGTCTTTGGGGCCACCAGTATGTGTTTTTGTTTTTTGTGCCCCATGCCATGAGGTGCCCTGTACGATCTGCTTGTCCCTGGCCCTCCACGGCACTGCAAACAGCAGCGAGAGCTTAGCAAACTGTCTTCAGCCTCAGCCGTGGAGTAATTGGACAACGGAGGAGGAACGCGAGAAGCTCTTCCCTTGTGGAATGCCAGGCACGATCCTCTCAACGAGTGGGAGGAGAAGTGACCCTGTTTCCAGATGAGGGGAGGTGGCTCCCAGAAGTTGGCAGCTCGTGTGAGGTCCTGCAGCAGCTAGGCAACGGCCGAGGAAGAAATGTTCAAGCCGGTTCTTGTCCCAGCCCTCTGCAGCTCCTCCATTAAAGTGCCAGGTCCAGCCTCTTAAAGGACAAGGCGGCCCCACAGTGGCTGCCTGGTTGCCAGGAGAAGCAGCCGTCATGCAAGGGAGGACACCTGAGCCCACGCCGACCGTTTCCATGTGCCTATGTGGCACCAGCGCTACCTGAGGCACCGGAGTGGAGCACAGTCCGTGACTAAGTGACCCTTGTTCTCGAAACATTTCAGTGTGACAAAAGACAGGGGAAGAAGCCATGGTGACACTCTGTGAGACTCACGCGTCATCATGCTGGAGGTCCTGTGCTCTACGCCCGATGGGAAAAAGCTGGGGCACCGGTACATGCACATGTGTGGGATGAATGGTGTTGTTTGGTTGGGTCTGGGTCCGTTTGCTTTCCAGACAGGGTTTCTCTGCGTAATAACCCTGACCTTGAACCACCTGCCTCTTCCTCCCCAGTGTAGGTGGAAGTTTCTGTCCTGCTCGGTCTTGCAGCCTTTTAGTCCCAAATAAACTGTTTGGCAGATGACTTTCAGGCTTAGCTCTCTCTTAATTATTAGCCCGTTTCTATTAATCTGTGCATCTCCATGTGGTATTAGTTGACCTGTGATGTCAGGGTCTCTTGCTTCCTGGGCAACTACATGGCATCTCCCTGACTCCGCCTACTACCTTTCTCTATCCCTGTTTGGGTTTCCTGCCTGGCCAAATCCTGCCCGTCCATCTGCCGAAACAGCTTTATTCATCAACCAATAAGAAAAACATATATTCACATTATGCAGAAGGGCATCCCTCATTACCTGAGCGCTGAGATTAAATGCGTGTGCCACCACACCTAGTTGGTTCCATGTTGTCTTAACTCCAGCTGCTTGATACTCCCTAGGCGGAGATCCAGCTGCATCTGCTTCCCAGAGTGCTGCTGGGATTAAAGGCATGAGCCGCTGTGACCAGCTTGTTCCTACTCCTAGAATTAACCTTTAAAATGCATGTGGTTTTCAAAACTACCCTGGTCTACAAAGTGAGTTCTAGGCCAGCCAGGACTACATCCTGAATGGAGGGGTGGGATGGCAAAAGGTGAGTGGCAGCTATTCCAGGCACCTGAAGGAGGCCACACATGAAGAAACAGCTCAGAAACGTGGGCTAACGCCATGGCTGGAAGGCTGTGACCTGCATTTCCCAGAAGGCCGGGCGCTCTGCAGAGAAGTGGTGGCCCAAAGGCAGAGTGGGAGGAACTGGCAGGCAGTGGGGAGGCCCCTTGCCTGGATGGAGTCTGCTAGATCTCCTCCCCGCTCATTTCTAGGCGCTCTACACTTCAGTTCCCACATCTGAGTCACAGAGCACGCCATCCCGTGGCTTCTTACTGGGAAACTCTGTGCTGCCTCATCCCCTCAGAAGCCTGCAGGACGCTTCTCCAAACCCCCAAACCTGGTGGTTTCTGTGTAAATGTCACTGGTTGAGGGGGTGGAAAGATGACTTAGCGGTTAAGAGCAATGACTGCTCTTCCAGAGGATGGGGGCTCAATTCCTGACACCCACATGGCACCTCACAACTGTCTGCAACTCCAGTTCCAGAAGACATCTATGGCATAGCACTAATGCATATAGGATAAAAATTAATATTTAAAAAACAAACAAACCCTGCTACTCAACAAATATTTTTTAAAGCCCTTGGAAAGGTCCAACATAAGTGTCAAACCCAGGACAAATGGCTGAGGAGCCTATTTAACACATCAAAAGTGACCTGGCAGCCAGGTTTTCCCAGCATCCCTCAGTCCCCAACCCAGAGAGGGCTGGACTGCTCTTCCCTATGTAACTGTGCCATTTTGTACCTTTGTCCTCTCGGCTGCAAGCACCTGGTCCGCCTCTCTCCCCTCTCCTCCCCGTCCCCCTCTCCCCTCACGACACAGCGCAGTCTGGTCATGTCCACTCTGGACTCTCCCAGACTGCCTCTGGCTGTGCTCTCCTTTTTATCTGCAGTAACCCTTCTCCTCCACCACACCCGGGAGCCGTCCATTCCTTCCGATTTATTTCTTGTTTTCACTCCTCCCATCCGTCGTCGCCGCCCCCCCCCCCCAGACAGGTTTCTCTGTGTGGCTTTGGAGCCTGTCCGGGAACTCACTCTGTAGACCGGGCTGGCTTCAAGCTCACAGAGATCTGCCTGTGAGTGCAGGGATTAAAGGTGTGCACCACCAACAGCCGGCTTCATTCACATCTTTTTAAATTTTTGTTAGTTTTTTGGGGTTTTGTTTCTCCGTGCAGCACTGGCTGTCTTGGAACTCATTCCATAGACCAGGATGGCCTTGAACTCAGAGATCCCCTAGCAGGATTAAAGGTATGCCCTACCCTACCCCACACACCCAGCTTTAATTTTTTTAATTGAGCCCTAGCTGTCCTCAGACTCACAGAGATCTACCTACCTCTGCCTCCTGAGAGAAAAGGAAGACAGACAGACAGACAGACAGACCAGAGATATATCTCCATTACTAGAGGACCAGGTGTGCATGCAGGAAGGCATGGGTTCAACCCCCAGAACCACAAAAATGAATACTAGGGCCAATGAGATGGCCAGTGGGAAAAGGCATCCGTGGTCAAGCCTAAGGGCCAGAGTTCAATCCCAGGGACCCACACTGGGGAAGAAGAGAACTGACTTCTGCGCGTTATCCTCTGTGGGGTACATCCTGGAGTGCAGGTGCCCATACACACTCTAAATAAATGAGGCAAATTGTTTCTTAACAACTAGAGAATGTGCTGAGATGAGAAAGTCGCTGTGCCCCACACAGTCCACTTACTCTAAACAAGTGCCCCCTTCCTCAGGAGATCATGATTGTGCCCCACACAGTCCACTTACTCTAAACAAGTGCCCCCTTCCTCAGGAGATCATGATTGTGCCCCACACAGTCCACTTACTCTAAACAAGTGCCCCCTTCCTCAGGAGATCATGATTGTGCACCACATAGTCCACTTACTCTAAACAAGTGCCCCCTTCCTCAGGAGATCATGATTTTGCACTTTTCAAAGATCGGTCTAGTCACCAGGTGCCATGGCAAACACCTTTAAAGCCCGAGTTTTACAGATGGGAAAAGATGGAAGGAGCCAGGTCTCAGAGTCAGAACTGGGCCTGGGCTCCCCAATACTCTCTTGTCCCTGGACAGTCTTTGGGGCTCTCCTCCTTCCTTTCCCTCTCTTTCAAAGTTTCCCATAGGCCCAGGAGCCTCTCTTGACCCTGCCTGTCACTCAGAGACTCAAGGACAGCCCTTTTCTTCCCTGTGCCTTAATTTGACTTAGTGTGTGGCAAGCTCAGGCCTGGAGTGGGTATGCCTTCAGGGCCAGCTGAAGGGCACTTTGATATTAGTGCCCTGAAAGAGTTCATTCTTACATTCTCAGCAAACCCAGCCTGTGAAGAAAACGAAGCAGACACCCTTAGAACAAGCAAATGGCCTGCTAGCCACAGGTGTTGAGAGCCCAAAGGCTGGCCACTCTTTCAGGGTCCTTAGAAGATGTGGTCTTGTCCTGCCAGACGTCCATTCCGACCTGAGGCGGTGGGTGCAGATGGGAAGTGACAAGTGTCTGTAAGCTCTCCACTCACCATAGGAAGCAAAGTTGGGGAGGTCATGGTGGCTAGGTTAGCAGTGGTCACTGACGTCCTGATGGCCCTTGAGAACACTTGAGAAGACATTTGAAATGCCTGAATCAGTAACTTACCTAGCCTGGCGATGGCTGCAGCAACATACACCTAATCCTAGCACTTGGGAGGCAGAGGCAGGCAGATCAAAGGGAGTTCCAGACAGCGGGGGGGGGTGTTACATAGAGAAAACAAAAAGAGAAGAAAGAAGAGACAGAAAGCTTGCCTATGTCTGTGGAACTCACTGAGGATAATGTCTTAGTTACGGTTACCATTGCTGTGTGATGAAACGCCATGACCATAATTTGCAATCTGGTTTATCTCACTCACAGTCCCACTTCTAAAGCAGTGAGGACAGGAACTCACGCAGGGCGGGAACCTGGAGGCAGGAGCCGATGTGGAGGTCATGGAGGGTGGCTGCTCTTCATGGCTTGCTCCTGTGGTTTGCCTTTTTATAGAACCCAGGACCACCAGCCCAGGGATAACACCACCCACCACGGGCTGGGCCCCCCCTCGTCAGTCATTAATTAAGAAAATGCCTCACATCTGGATCTCATGGAGGCATTTCCTCAACTGAGGCTCCTTCCTCTCATGACTCTAGCTTGTGTCAAACTGACACTCAGAACAAGTCAGTACAGTAGGTCTCAGGGTGAGCAAGCGCTTGAGGCTGCCTTCAGTGGAGCCTCCCAGTAAGAGCCCCTACAGAGAGCATTGCCAAGTGGGAAGCAGTACTTATGCTTCTACACAGAGTGGCTGTGTCAAGATGATTTCAAGCTCCAGGACATTCTCCCTCACGGCCATGCTGTGAAGAGAAATGCTGTTTAAAATGGCTGTATTACTTACAGGAGCCCAGGTCTGTTTGGCTGTCCCTGTTACAGGAGGAGCCCATAATTAGTGGTTGACCTATCTCTAAAAGCCCTGAGGAGCAGAGGGCAGGAAGGGAGGAAGGATATGCAGGATAAACAGAGCAAAGCAAAACCAAAAATAAGCAGCAGGGGAGTGCTCCAGATGTACAAGGGTCTGTGAGGTCACGTGCTCCTGGGAGAGCTGGGGGTCAGCGCCTGGATTAAACGCTTTCACACACAATGGAAATAGCAAGCAAAAAGCAGCTGGGAATGGGGGTAGGACTTGGTTTAAGTCCCAGAAACAGATTTCTCTTAGCGTTTTCAATATTTAGACACTGTTTTGTTTTGTTGAGACAGGGTGTCTCTGTGTAGCTCTGGCTGTCCTGGAACTCACTCTGTAGACCAGGCTGACCTCATACTCACCGAGATCCGCTTGCCTCTGCCTCCCGAGTGCTGGGACTAAGGGTGTGTGCCACCACCGTCCAGCTTTAGACACTGTTTTAAAATGTATATAGTAAGAGCTGCGCATGATGGTATGTATATACCTTTAGTCCCAGGCAGAAGGCTCTCTGAGAGTTCAAAGCCAGCCCGGTCTACATAGTAAATCCCAAGAATAAACAAAACCAGTTAAGGTACAGGGCCTGGAACTTAGTGCTCAATAAATGGTGACCATAACAACTGTCTATTGTATGCCTGTGTTCTTATTGCTTCCAGTGTGACACCTCTAATGATCTCCTCAAAAGTCAGGGTGCATTTGGCCTCCACAAGGCAGTAAATCCAGATGGGAGAGCCCTTTCTCCAAAGAAACAAGAGAGCTTTAAACGGATGAGACTAGTGTTAAGTCTCAAACCCTGGGATGAATGGCTGAGGTGTCTATTAACACATCAAAGTGGACCTGCCTCTAGGTTTTCCCAGCATCCCTCAGTCCCTACCTGGTACAGCTTGAAAGTCTCCAGCTAGGGGCTAGGTTGCCCCTCCCCCAGAGGCTTTTCCCTATATAATCCAGGCATTTTGGTCACAGACACCCCCCCCACCTTGTTACCTTTTGTCCTCTTGGCTGCAAGCACCTGGTCCGCCTCTCTCCCCTCTCCTCCCCTCTCCCCCTCTCCCCTCACGACACAGCACAGTCTGGTCATGTCCACTCTGGACTCTCCCAGATGTCCCTGCCTCTGGCTCTGCTCTCCTTTTTATCTGCAGTAACCCTTCTCCTCCACCACACCCGGGAGCTGTCTTGTCCTTTATTTCCATCTCTTTCTTCACAGAAGAGCAGAACTACAAAATTATACAATTCTGACAAACATGGTGTTCCCAAGCACACATGAGGCACCCTGAATGCAAATACAGGAGTCCTGAGTTTCCGGCGGATAAATATTAGGGGGAAAGCCTTTTGCTTTCATTCTCTTAGAAAACTCCCAGTTAAGTGAACCTTCGACTGGATATAAAAATGAGCCCAAGTGTTATCATGGAGTCAGCAGCAATTGTTACAAAATTGCCCTTCTTTGGGATCCGTGGTCTTCTAACCACAAAGGGTCCCTTCTCAGACTGCTGCCTCTGTTTCTGGAAGTGAATACCCCAAGAGATTCCCAGGCCCCTCTGAATGTGGCGCACACTGGCCTGAATCCTGCTGGAAGGGCTAAGAGAAGACGGTGGTAGGGAGAGACCTTTGTCTAACTGGAAATCCTTTATGGCAACACTGTCAGAAATCCAAGGCATCTGGGGTAAATGGTTTCCTCATTTCTCTTCCATAAATCAGTAGACATTCTTGGCAGCCTCTGGCCCTCTGCAGGGGCAGGAGGTGCAGCTGGGAGTCCCGGAAGGCTTTATCTCTCCCCCTTCCCATCCTGCCTTGCACAGATGCGGTCCATCCCTGTCAGCCTCACAGCTAATCCTTTTAGCAGACAGCCCCAGATCTGAAGGGACCGGTGTTATCCTGGGAGGTGGCAACAATGAGGGAAGGTGGCAGGGAAAAAGCCCTCCTCCTGGAAAGTTTACAGGGGAGCAAACTGTTCCTAAGAGTCTGAGGCGCTGCACTTTAACCCAACAGCCGAGTGCCTGGAGAGCAGTGAGGGTTGTGCCATCGGAGTCACGTTTAAGGTTTTCAAGTCTTAGGGATTTGGTGGTGGAAGAGGCCAGAGAAGCCCCTAAGTCCAAACTACTCTGGACTCTTCAAACCTGAGGGTTTTCTTACCCGAACCAGCCCTTTCACAGGCATTCAACAAAGCTACGATACAATAAAACAAAGGGAACTTCCATTCAGAAGGTTCCCTGTTCCTGAGGCCTCCTGCAAGCGGGAGGGGTTTTTGCTGACTTACATGACACATCTGACTTCTGTTTGAATGCCATGTACAAATAAAAACACTGAAGGCAAAGAGAAGTGCTACGTATACAGAATAGAAAAGAGAGAAGATTGTTTTTGATCAACACTACCGAGACTGGTAGCATGAACCAAAACTAAAGAAACATGGAATTTTCATACCCTTTGAAGAATAGTAACAGACAAACATGTGACTACCTGTCATCCCAGGACTCGGGAACTGAGGCGGGGGAGCATCGTGAGTTGGAGGCCAACGTGGGATACATAGAGAGATGCTGTCTCAAAAGAAAAAGCAAACACGGCTAAAGAGAAAGAAGAAAGGAAAGGAAGGGCTGGAGAGACCGCTCCGTGGTCAAGGGTGTCGGCTGCTCTTCTAGAGGACACAAGGACACAGGTTCGGTTCCTAGCACTCATGTTGGGCAGCTCACAACTGTCTGTAACTCTAGCTCGAGGAGATATAATTCCCTCTTCTGGCTTCTGAGGTCACCCAAACACATGGCATAAACACACACACACACACACACACACACACACACATACACATACACACACACACAAAGAGAGAGAGGGAGAGAGAGAGAACCACACATACTATCATATGTAAAAATAAAAACAAGAAAACATAAAAATAAAGCAAAATAATATAGAATAAAGAAAAAGGGCAGCTTAAATCAGACAAGTTCTCCTCTACACCTATACCTCATGCACTTCTAAAAGCAATCAGCCAGAGCTGGAAAGATGGCTCAGTGGATAAGAGTACTGCCTGCTCTTCCAGAGGTCCTGAGTTCAATTCCCAGCAACCACATGGTAGTTTACAACTGTCTGTAACTAAGATCTGGTGCCCACTTCTGGACTGCAGGCACATGTGTGGGCAAAACACTGTATACATCATAAATAAATATATCTTTAAAAAAAAGCAATCAGTGACTATTCATACCCCAAGTGTCCATTATGATATTATGATCTGTGTGGTTTACTTGACTTTGGAGTTGTCATTAAAGTTAGCAATATACAATCTCTGGTGTCTCACAACTAAATAAACAGCACCAACATTTGCACTACTGATATGAACAAGTAAACACTCACTTTTGGACAAATTTCAGGACATATGAGCTTCTAAAGAGTGAATAAGCATGCTAGGCAAGAGTGTTTAAACGGCTGTGGTGTTTGTGTGGTCTAGAATAAAACAGTGTATTTAAGAAAAGCTTGCATGATGGCAGAGGCAGATAGCCAGAAACTAGGAGACAGATGTAGTGGCCTGTCCCGGCAAGGCAGGCAGGAGACTGTAAACTGGAGGGTAGCCTGTGCTAGCAGTGAGACCCTGACACTACTGGTAAAAGCAAGTTTACCTAAGAAAATACACCCAACCCGAAAATACACGCACCATCTAGACAGACTCAAGGCTCATTTGTGCGGGCCATATAAATAGGTTCAGAAGAGGAAAATTGCTTCTTTTTATCCAGAGGAGCCATTAAACTGTCCTACAGAGAAGGGCCCCACCCTGAAAATAGGCACCTTGTTCGTGTACGTAGCTGCAGCTGGTTACATACAAAATATGATAAAACATGTCTACCACCTACAGTTATTCAGCTGATACACAGCTGGCTCTCTGTATCAGAGGGTGCCACCAGCCACAGATGAAAAGCTCCCACTGATGGAAAGGGTTTTCTCATCCCCTTAACGGTGCACTGTAACCACCATTAGCGAAGGATTTTCAGTGCATCGGTAGATGTGTGCAGTTGTGTATGTGCAGACACTGTAGCATTTACGGTAAAGGTTGAGCAAATGACTGTCCTGGAATTCATTGTGTAGAGCAGGCTGGCCTCAAATTCAGAGATCTACCTGCCTCTGCCCACTGAGTGCCAGGATTAAGGGCAGGCACCACCGATGCCTGGCTGGCTCTCATTCTTTCCGGCCTCCTCTTCTTAGATGGCGGATTGATATGAATGTTCCATTTGAAGCTGAACTCCCCACAGCAACTTGTCCTCAGCACTCCAGTCTGCATTCGGTGCGGCAAAAAAAGCAGCTCCTCTAGCCAACGCGGAGACCAACACTAATTTAGAGTGAGTGGATGGCAGTGTGGTAGAACTAGAAAGTTCTCAGCTGCGCGGTGGCGGTGCGAACCTTTGATCCCAGCATGTGGGAGGCAGAGATCTCTGTGAGTTCGAGGCCAGCCTGGTCTACAGAGCAAGTTGAAGGACAGCCTCCAAAGCTACACAGAGAAACCCTGTCTCAGGCTGCAGAAGCCAAGTCTCCCACTCACTCCCTCTCTCACACAGCTCTGAGTGGAGCCTGCTGGAGCCAGAGGGATCCGAGACTGGTTTTTGTTTTTCTGTGTTTCCTGGGGTCCTGGTCTGTGAAGGGGTGGAGGAGGGTACATAGGTCATTTCCTGGTCATCCTCATCAGACTCCACAGTCAGGCGGGAGAGATGGCTCAGTAGATAAGAACACTGGCTGCTCTACCAAAGGTCCTCAGTTCAATTCCCAGAAACCACATAGTGGCTCGCAACAGTCTGTAATGAGATCTGGTGCCCTCTTCTGGCCTGCAGGGACACATGCAGGCAGAACACTGTGTCTGTATAATAAATATTAAAAAAAAAAAAAAAGACTCCACAGTCTACTTCAGCCTCTTCTGGGTGTGTGTGTGTGTGTGTGTGTGTGTGTGTGTGTGTGTGTGTGTGTGTGTGTGTGTGTGTGTGTAACACTGCTACCTTTAGAGACTGCTCTCCCCTTGGGGCATCTTATTTTTGGTGAACCCAGAGCCTGTATGTATAATGCATGTTTACACTCACTCTGAGTTCTTCCTATAATGCTAAGCCATGTGGGCATGATACTAACGGGTTTTTTTGGGGGGGGGTTGTTTTTTTTTGAGACAGGGTCTCACACTGTAGCCCCTCATATCAATCCTTCTGCCTCAACCTTCTCAGTGTTGGGATAACAGGTGGGAGCTACTACAGTGGGTGATCATGAAATGAAACTTTATTTTTGCTGGGCTAGGGACTGAAGCTAGGACTTTGTGCTTCCCAAGCAAGACTCGCTGGGCTCCAGTGCAAGCACAGAATTTGAGAAGGATCTGCGGTGATATCTTGCTTGTACAAATGAAGTCTGTCTGAGGGTCAGGGAATGGAGCTTGCCACTAGCTAACCATAGAGGTCTGGAGGCCTGTACAGACAGACAGGAAGTGAGGTAGCTGAGTGGAAACAGAATATAAGCAGGGAGAAACGGGAACTCGCTCTCTTGTCTGCTGAGACGCTAAGGAGGTAAGGTGTGCGTGGCTTGCTCCTTCTCTGATCTCTCAGCATTTTCATCTATATCTGACTCCAGCTTTTTATTAATTAGGCCAGTTAAGAACTCCATTTGTGTTTTGGCATCCATGTGGCCAGAACACTAATGGCAGGCCAGGGGTAAATCGCCCCTCGTGGTCCCCAGTCCAGCCCTGAGAAAGCTGCCAGCTGCTTGGGCTTGCTCAGTCAGGTAGGCCACGCCTGACTCTCGGCTACCCTCCACTCCACCCAGCGCCAACAGCTTACACATCCCTTGTTTGACCCACCTATTATTTAGACTAAGGTGTTACATGAGTTTTCTGGACCATCTGCCTGGTCCCACAGCCACGTCACCCCAAATGAACACACTGATGCGATATCAGTTATAAAGCTATTGGCCGGTGACTAGGGTTTCTATTCTAGCTCTGTCTTAATTATTAACCCATTTCTATTAATCTATGTATTTCCACGTGGTCTTGGCTTACCAGAGAATGCCAGACCTGCAACTCTTTTGCCTGCTACTTGATGACTGCTTAGCGTCTCCGCAGAGAAGACAGCGATTTCCTGTTTGCCCCTGCTTACATCCTGATTCTGTCCAGCTACGTCACTTCCTGTCTGGCCAATCAGCCAATCAGTGTTTTAGTCATTCACCAATGAGAGAAACATACACACAGAAGAACATTCTCCCAGGGCACACACTCCCAGACCTTGAGACTTCCCAGAACTGGCACACCCAATCTGGTCCATGGCTTCAGCCGGAAGCACACAGCTTCAGGCCGCCACACATCTACTGTGCAGGCTTCAGCCCACCTTGTCCTGGTAGATGATTGGCGATCAGTGCACACGGTTGTTCCTTTTTCCCCTTTCTCTTTAACAAAATCTGTTAGGTTTGGTTTTGTTTGAGTTTTTGCTTGAATCCAAAAGTTGGACAACAAGAGAGGTCAGACCACAGCTTCAGTGTCCTTGGACTTGCTTTGGTGGCATACCTATGATACCTGCTGGCCAAACATTATCATTGCAACTTAAAGTTACGACCATAAGAAACCAGGACAACCTTCTGATGATTTAATTTGAGGTAAATTATTGGATGTTTTTGCATTTTAAGCTGGTAAATAATTTTTTAAAAACAATTTGTTAGCTACTGCTACAACAATGGCAGATAATATTACCATCCAGGAGTTTAAAAATCTTTTTGCTTCTACTATGGATATGACTTTAAAAGAGGTATATGACCTATCTGGGACGTATATACGCTTAGCCATAATTGCTATTAGCTTGGTAGATTCTTCAATATGTCCAGCATTTAGCTGTTCCTGAGCCTCTAGTTTCTCTGAAGTCATAGGCCATTGCCCTGCCCAGACAGCTTTTGGTCCCTCTATAACTTCATCACTTTTTTTTATTCTGTTTTTGTACAGCCTGGATGGTTGGTGCCTGTTTAATATAGTGCCTTATAACATTTTTTTTCATAAACTTGAGTTGGTTTATGGTTTGTTTTTTGATACTGAAGGAATGTTAATCTGGGTATTCCATTGCTGCAACTGATCATGACCCCATAGATTCACCGCTATATTAGCCACATATGGCCTCAGCCTTCCTCTTTGTCCTTCTGGACATATACATTGAAGCCATCTCCTGCTTTGTTTTACCTGAAATAGGGTTCCAGTCCCTAAGAACTGAACATCTACCTCCTGAAAAGGGCAAGTTGGATGCCAATATTCCGGAGTGATAATGGTGACATCTATATCTGTGTCCAGTAATCCTTCAAGTATAACATCATTGATTTGTACTCTTAGTTTTGGTCTTTGCTCATTTATAGAGATCTGTCAAAATATACATTTTCTATTTCCTCCTTGAGTTTTTGATTCATTCTTCAAAGTTATTCTATCATCCAGAACAGAATGATATTTTTACAGTAGGCACTGGATTTCCTAATTGTCCTGGGGAGGACTGTCCACCACAGTGACTGGGGATGACTGGACCAATTTTGACATGGGGGCCTTTGAGAAGCCCCCAAAGAGTTTCCCGATGGTAAAGGGTTGCCTTGCTTGTCTCTTGTTGATCTACATTTGTTGTTCCAATGTTGGCCTTTCTATTTAGAGTACTCCCAGAAGAATCATTATTTTTAGGAATGCCTTGTCTACAATTTCTTCTTAGATGTCCTATTCTTCCACAATTAAAAAATTTAGCATTTTGATGTCTCCTCATACCTTTGGAGATCACTTCTCCTACCCAAGCCTCAGTGTTATAGTCAAAAGACTTAATATTGGCTGTGTGCAGGATCCATTCATCCACTAGTGATGATCTGATCTTTAAGGGCCCAAGAATCCTTTTGCATTCTAAATTAGCATTTTCAAAAGCTAGAGATTCAATGAGTACTCATCTAGCTTCTGGATCTGCTACCCGAATTTGTACAGCATTAGTCAGTCTTTGTAAAAAGTCACTAAAGGGTTCTTTTGGGCCATCTGTAAAGTCTGTATCATTTCTGTAAATTCTGCCTGGCCCCATAGTCATTTAGACCCAAATAAACACATAGAGGTTTCTATTAATTATAAACTGTTTGGCCAATGGCTCAGGCTTCTTATTGACTAGCTCTCTCTTAATTATTAACCCATTTCTATTAATATATGTATCTCCACATGGCCTTGACTTACCTGAGAATGCCCAGACATCCTACCTTCCCGGTGGCTACATAGAATCTCCTCTGTGTTCCTCTTCCCAACCTTCCCTTAGTCTGGTAGCCCCACCTATAGTTCCTGCCTGTCTACATCCTGCCTGTCCATTGGCCAAAACAACTTTATTCTTCAACTAATAAGAGAAACATATATTCACAGCATACAGAAGGCCCTCCCCCATCATCTCCTCTTTTCTGTCTAAAGAAAAAGGAAGGTTTTAACTTTAACATAGTAAAATTATATATAACAAAACAGTTAGCATGCAAGAATTACAATTACAATATTTAATCAATTAACATTTGGCAAAATTTAAAGAAAATACTCTATCATCTATCCTATTTTTGTGAGTTTAAAGTTTTATGTGTAACTTATCTTTTATCATAACTAAGGAAAACCATAACCATAACTATCTGTCTTCAATTCCATCAAAGGCCTCAGAAGGATAATATATAAACTCTGTTTATCATTTATCTTGGATCTTGTGTACTCATTTAAGCCCCACCTTCGAGTCTCCCCAAAGATTAGCATTGAGGAAGTGTTTTATTTTTCTCTTTTAGGGAGAATAAAGGTATCCATCCAGCTAAGGAATCCAGAGACCACTGTGCAAATGAGACATCTGAAGAAAAAGGACAAATTACCTGAAAAGTTGTCTCAAGAAATGAGTAAATTGACCTATTGGTATATCACATTAACTACAGGATAAAATTTCATAAATCTTCCCAAATGTTTGTTTCTGCTTTTCTATACAGAAATATAATGCGAATGGTCTTTTTGTAGTCCCAATCTAATTAAAGATTCAAGCCGTCTTTGGAGTTGGGGTGTGGCTCTCTCCTTCTCTAAACCAAAGCATGCTTGTTAAAGTAAATTCAAAAATCTGTGTCTCAAAAGCCACCTGATAAGGAACAGGAAAAAAAAAACAGCAAATACATAGGACTACTGTATTGCTACAAATCTCATAATTTTTGTCATGATATTATTGGTCATATAGAGTACTAACCAATTCTAGAAAAAGGTTTTGTCTATCTTCATGTACATGAATTCTGGTTTGAGTCTCTATCAGTTTTCTAGAGTGAACCATGACCATGCCTAACAGCAACCTTTGAAGTCTCCAAAAGGAGGATGGGGCCCCACAACAACAACTTCACCAGGACTATGACAACATTGTTATACTGAACAACATCAACTAAAGATCTGGCTTTAGACTACCAACCACTCATAACAATTTCAAGGTGACTTGCTGGATGATCCAGCCTCACAGATTGCTCTAGCCAGGAGTTGAGAGAAGCCCTGCACTTTCCCATTTTGCAGAGACTGGACAACTATGATACAGCTTGACAGTTAACCCAAATTTTCTTTTCAGGATCCCCTAAATATGCCATCTCCCCCGACAACAGGAAGTAACTTTAAGAACACGACATCCACATTCCCAAGAGGTGGGATTGGTGGTTTTGAGTCACTCATTGGGTTATGGATATTTGTCATTGTTTAGAGGGATCAGTTACAAAATGTTGTTGTTTATGATCAGGAAGAAAGTTGAACAAAGGGGATTATATTCAAGGTTTTTGTTTCAGATAAAAAAGAGGAATCCAGATACAATAGGATTAAAAGGGTAGATTATGGAATCTACTCTGAAAAGAATAAAGGGAGGATACAGATATGATAGGATGAAAAGGTAGATTATTGAATCTACTCTTAAAAAGCAGCTACTAGTTTTAAATATTTTTATTGGATTGGACTTTTGTATACTGTATACAAATGTTGTATATTGATGCAAATTTGAGATTAATTTTGCTAAAACATACTATACATACTCTTCAGGGTACTGTACCTATACAGCTCATTTAACAATGTAATACAAATTTCTAGTCCTTGAAAGTTATTATTATTAACTACATAGGGCAGTAAGGAAATGTAGTTTAGTAATTAACTATTACAATTGTACTTGAAGTCACATCAGGTATTTACAAGGTCAAATCAATATTTTAGAAAGACAGGTCATTTTCAAACACTTCAGAGATCCACAGAACATGGCATTTAACATGTTTTAACAATATAGGATCTTTTTTAGGACAATGAGACATGTCTACTCCTTGCCACACCAATCTACATTGGAGATGATGGGCATTGAAGAAACTCCACATGGAGTTTACTTTCTTTGTGGCAAAGGAAAGACACTAGGCAAGAAAGTGCCCTTGCCTCAACTGCTGACAGTATGCTGTCCAAACTGGACAAACAGGACACCAGAAAGAGTGACTGCAAACCTTGTCAAAACAAGGTGGTCCAGTCCTTCAGAATATCCTGCTTCACAGAAAAGACTGTCAGATATTCTCAGCCTGTAGGTCAAAGATGGATGCCCCAATGTTGCAGAGCAATGTCCAGGCAGCCAGCTGTTTCTGTCATTTCTCACTTTTGGAAGGTGCTTGCTCACACTTCCAGTTTACTCAATATTATTTCCTCTTTGGGTCTCTGAGGGAGTTGAAGACTAGATGGTATAGTCATAGTTTTCCTTGTTTACCAGACTCATTAAAGAAACTCACTATGGATGTGTTAAGTGTAATAGGTTTGAAAGACATTAAAAGATAATTTGATAATGCAAATTAGAATGTAAAGTAAATCAGGTACAAGACTTTGGACTCATCAAGAAAGAATAGATAGCGGAGTATTTTCTCTGAATCTGTCAATGCTAATGGACTAGACATTGTTGATGTACTTATTAATACTTATTGTATATAATTTTTCTTATATTAGTTATAACATTTTTTAGATTTTAGAAAAAAAGGGGGATATGTGATGGTATCTTGCTTATCTGAGGGTCAGAGAATGGAGCTGGCCATCCATAGAGGTCTGGAGGTCTGTACAGACAGACAGGAAGTAGACAGCTGAGCAGAAACAGGATATAAGTGGGGAGAAACAGGAACTCTCTTGTCTGCTGAGACACTAAGGAGGTAAGGCGTGGCTGTGGCTTGCTCCTCTCTGATCTCTCAGCCTTTTCCTCTATATCTGACTCTGGGTTTTTATTAATGAGACTAATTAAGAACTCCATTTACAAGTATCTGCCTCACTTCCAACTCAACTGCCAAAACAAACCGTCACAAGTGAGGAATGGAAGCATGAGAAACAGTTTAGCAACCTGGGACTCCACTTGCTTGGACTTTGCAATACCCTTCTTCTAATAATGTGCATGGCAGCCATGCACACTGTGTACATTCATCCCATTGCCATGTACTTATCCACCTGCTAGCAAAGTAAGACCCCCCCCCCACTGTTGTGATTTAAGTGGCGGAGGATGCTTTGGTAGACTGGATCCAAGGGATGCCATAATGTCACACACACAATGAATCTCACTTGAGAGGTTTATGGAGGGGGGGGGGGTATGCAGAAGCCGCTGCTGAGAGTGGAAGTGGGAAGAGGCTGTTTATAAAGGGATAAACCACACATACACAGGGAGGACATGCAACTCATGACAATGGAAATATATTGCTTTTTGGTGGCTGTGGCTGCTGGGCTTCTGTTGCTAGGTTATGGAAGGTAGCCTTAGGGTTTTCCAACATTCCTCCCTCTTATTTATTATAGAAGGTGAGGAAATATTTAGGTGTGGTCTTTATAGACTGCTTCCTGTTGTCTGGGGGTATCAGCATCTTTGGGACCCTGTTGATCCTCACTGTCAGGGCATATTCGGTAATCATGAGCCTCTGGCTCTGCGGTTGGTGGTTGGTAGTCCTGGAATGATAACTGATTGTTTGACTAGAGATTTTTGTTTTCTATTTTGTCATTGGGAAAACAGAGAAACTGATAAAGCAGGGTGCAGTTAGTAAAAGCAGGAAAGTGAGAAGGAGAGGGACCAGGAAGGCAATGCTCAAGGACCCAGTGGCTGGAGACATCCAGTTGTTCCTTATGTTTTTGGAAGTATGTTTGAAGTTGTTGAGGTTTGTTTTGGTTTTGGTTTTTCGAGACAGGCTTTGGAGGCTGTTCTGGAACTAGCTCTTGTAGACCAGGCTGGTCTCAACTGCTTGGGTTTTGCTTTTTACTATACCAGATTGGTTGACAGAGAAGCAGCCTTCCCCTTGGAGGACAAGTCAAAGGGCACCTTTTTCAGCTGTAGAAAGCTCTAGTCCCTGTCGGTTTTGGAGTACCACCACTGCCAAGGAGTCAGTTTGTCCTTGGAGGGAGAGGGTTGAGGCCACGGGTCCTCGGTGAACTGGTGACACAAGGTCAGAGAGGTGGCTGGTCCTGCTGTCCCAGCAGCAGCCCTGCAGTTATTCCTGAAACAGCGAAAGAGCAAGATATGAACCAGCCTTTAATCATGTTGGGCAGCTACTGAGTCTCTGACAAGAATTGGTAGGGGCCCTTCTCCATGTATCACCCCCAATGTGGATGTGAAAGCTTCTGACCAACTGGCTGTAGGTGATGGTAGGCTTGAGTATTACAAAGAATCCAGACAGTAGGGCACTGGGACTAAGGTGGGGTGTGGAGGGTTAGGGTTCTGTTGCAGCCTAAGAGATTTAACACCCCTACAAAATGTGCCCCAGATGCCTTAAAGCAGTTTGCCATGCCAAAGAGGGTGATATGAAAAGGGTAGGGTACCATGGCAACACCAGGCATGGGTCTGCTGGCGAATGGCCAGGTAAGGCTACTTGATGAGGGAGAGGCTATGAGCTAATCCCAGGAGGAACACATAGCCAGCAATCTCCAAATGGCCAGGTTGGGTGACATTAAGAAGCTAGTAGGCTGAGGTGAGTCTGAAGCAGGAGATAAAGTGACAGGTTTGCATTATTTAGGAGAGGGGATGTTAAGGAGGTTTATAGCCTTAGAGGAAATGTTGAATCACCCTCCCCCCCAATCTCCAGAGGTTGAGTAACCGGGATTTATTTTCTCTGGGTTTTAATGATGCTCACTGGGTGCCTGGGGTTGAAGAAATGGTAGAGCTTCCCAGCCATGCCCATTTCCTACCTGGGATCCCACGGATCCAGGATACACAGGTAACGGGCCCCGTCAGCAGAGGAGGGAGTCAAAGTGGTGTTGCACACAAGGCAAATGGCATTGGCAAGAGCAGTAGGGGCAGCCTTCGTATCTGCCTGGCCACTCTTTACTACTGTGGCCTCCTGTCTGGTCACAGAGGAAGCAGACGAAAAGGTCAGGGAATGAAAGAGGAGGGGGAGATACAGTGGTGACGGGAATTCTAATTGGCTCTTGACAGCCTGCTATGGAAAATTTCCCAACCCCATTTGGAGGGACTGTTTGTTATTAGTGAGGATTTTCTTGAACCTCAAATCTCATATGTAAGAGTTGTGTTGGAGAGCTGGAGACATGGCTCAATGGCTAAGAGCACTGGCTGTTCCCGCAGAGGACCCAGGTTCAATTCCCAGCACTCACATGGCAGCTCACTCAAGTTCCAGTGGATCTGACTCCCACACAAAGACATGCAGGTCAAACACTAATGCATCCAATGCATATTTGTAGAGTGCAGCCTGCCCCACCATCTGCCTGGGCCCTGCCACAATTGCAGTCCCCAAATAATACACAAGACACTGTATTAATTATGAAGCTGTTGGCCATTTGCTTAGTTTCTTACTGGCTATCTTTAACTTAAGTATTTACCTCATAATTGTTAATCTAAGTATTTCTCTTACTGGAGAAAGGGTCCTCTGGAGGCTACATTGTGACTCCCTGTGTTTCTCTTTCCCAGAATCCTCCTCGACTCCTAGTCCCACCTATCTTGCTTCCCTATTGGCCAACAGTGCTTTATTCAACAACCAATAAGAGACAGATTTACAGAATGACATCTCCCATCACATATTAAAATATAAAAAAATAAAGTTTATAAAAAAATGTTGTGCTGGACGGATTAAGAGGGAAAGGAGAAAAAGTCTATGTCAAGGACGGCTGGCGGGGCAAAGCCTCATTCTTCTGGAACTAGAAACAAGGTGGCTGATCTTGGTATCCTCTGAAGCTTAAGAGAACAGGGACCTGTTAAGGTTGGTATGTAGGAAGGGAAATTGTCTTAAGGTGGGGTGGTAAAGGGCATGAGGCAGGATAGGTGAATTCAATTAGAGAAGCCCTCAAACTTAGCAGCTACGGGGGTTACAAGAACTACCTTGAAGGGGTTCTGCCTTATAGGAGAAAGGGTGAGGGATGTTGGCAGGGAGGGTAGAGAAGGACCTGATCCCTGATGCTGACTAGGGACAGACGTTGGTCCATAGCCAGGGTAGGCAGTGGTCAGTAAAGTTCCACAGGAGGGAAAAGAGATGACAGAGTAAGGGAAGGAGTGGGTGATCAGGGAGGGATGGAGGTGAGATCAGAACTGGTCATCTGTACATGAGCTCAAATGGCCAGACAGAAAGAGGTCACTTGGGGAGAGCCTGTAGCCTGAGAAGGGCCAGCGGTGGAATCTTTACCCAATCCAGGTGAAATTCCTGTGATAGTTTGACAAGGGTGTTTTTGAGGTGTGGTTGATTCATTCTACCTTTCCTGAGGAATGGGGATGGTGTGGGATATGGAAATGCCAAGGGATACTGAGGGCTTTAGATAGGGTTTGGAAAATCTGGGAGGTGAATTCAGAAGCATTGTCCAACAAGAGGGAGGTGGAGATTCCAAAGTGGGAAATGATTTCCTGGATGAGGTCAGTGACTGTTCAAGCCCTTTTGTTGGCAGTGAGAAATGCCTCCACTCACACTGAGAAGGTGTCCACCAAGACCAGGAGACATCAGATCCCACTATAGATGGTTGTGAGCCATCATGTGGTTCCTGGGAATTGAACTAAAGACCTCTGGTAGAGCAGCCAGTGCTCTTAACTACTGAGCCATCTCTCCAGCTCCGCCCTACCCCCCCCCCCACCATTGGGCTTTTAAACTACAAGTATAGGGTATTAAAGGAGGAAGATGTGGGGTGACATAGTTTTTTTCCTTAGGAGGCCAGATGATAGACTTAAGTCCCCTGAGGTCCTGGAGCAAGAGTGGGTACTGGGATTGAGTCATGTACTGGGTAGGTCCTATAATAGGATGATGATGGGGGATTGGTATTTAGCAACAGAGGGGTTTTGGGTATTCCAGATTTGGCGGTCCACCTGGGAGGCTGGCAAAGTAAATGGCATGTTGGAACCAGTAGGTTGAGGGGCTAGAAGGATGAGAGGCTGCTGGTGAGTCTGGGATCAGGCAAATGGGGGTAACAAAGGAAATAGAGGCTCCCACTTTAGCTAAAAAGACCTCTTCCCAATAAGGGGATGGGACAAGTTGGCTCCACCAGGAAGGAATGAGTGAGAGGAACACCCCTGAAAATACAATTGAGTGGTGGAGTCTGGCAAGGCTGGTAAGGCCATTTCCCTAACCTGACAATAGGGAAATGAGGTGGATCCCCCAAACTCTATGAGGACTGAGTAAAGTAAGTGGCCCTAGTATCCAGGAGGGAGATGAATCACCCCAATACTGTAATTACTACCCAGGGCTCCCTGCCAGAGATGGCAGTGGCTGGGTCAAGGGAGACTGGACCCCTTTAATCATCCATGCCATACCTAAGGCGTTAGCTAGTGGATGATCTGGATCTGGTGTCCCCAGGCCACGAGGGACACAGGGGCAGTCGACAGCCCAATATGTCCTTCTTGATGGGACTCTTGTCATGACTGGGATAGCCCAGCCCTCCTGACCCAGCGGTCCCTGAACCTCAGCAGTCACTGAACCCGGTTGAATGGCCTTAGCCAGCATTTGGTATTTTGGTTTACAGGCTTTTTTCTCTCCAATGGTACACCTTAAAGGCCAGCCTGTGGGGTCAGGGGTCCTCTCCAAGTGCTGAAGCTTTGCCCTAATGTCAAGGCAACTCTGAGAAAAGAAATGGGTCATAGTTGTTTACCCTGTTTTCAGGGTCTAGATTGGTATAGTGTAACGAGGGCCTTTGAGAGACATTCTAGGAACTGAGATGAGTTTTTGCGTTTGTCCCGGATGACTTGGAGTTTCTCATAGTTTACTGGTTAAGGGCAGCTTTAGAGAGACCAGCTGGGAGACAAGTTGTAAACTCTCTAGTCAGACTGCCTCCTGGGATACTGTAGTCCCACTGGGGATCCTGGTCCAGGACCGCCTGAGCCCGAGACAGGTGTGCTGTGTTTGGTGGATTTCATCTGCGTTTGGTCTAGCCTGCTCCCAGACTTACCTGTGCTCTTCAGGAAGTAGGCTGTTAGTCAGGATCATGTATATGTCATGGACGGTGAGTCTATGGGATTGGATGTTATTATACTGGAATTCTTTAATCAAAGTAGAGGAGTTAGTGGCATAAGGCCCCAGTTTTTTCCTACTTGGTAGAGTTCACTTAAACGACCAGGCCATCCATGCTGGCCGTGTCCCAAAAAGGGAGAACAGAAGGCAGGTGAGGCTGGGGGGGTGGGGCAGAGAGAGGAGTTCCACTGTAGGGCAGGAGTGAGAAGCAGGGGGGCTGAAGACTGCTTGGGAGTGAAAGTGGGCTCCGGAGTGCAGTGGGTAGAGCAGCCTGTTGCTGGAGCAGGAGAGACCCAGGGAGACAGAGAAGGAGCTGGGGGTCCAGGTCCATGAGGCATGAGAGCTCATTAGCAGGGCCAGGAGCCGTGGAAGAATCATCTTGTTCAGATGTCATAGCTGGGAGCTGAGTGTGCGAACAGGAAGAGGGGAGGCTTGAAGCAAAGACAGAGAAAGCTGGGAAGTAGGGAACCTCCCTCCATTTCCCCAGTTGCCGTCAGTAGCTGCAGAGGTCCCTGATGATGTTGGGATCTAGGATGCAGCTGGGTGGCATTTGGATTATCTAAGGGTTTTGAGGCCAGATTCAACAGCAAAGATGGGTAAGTTGAGAGGCCCAAAGTCATGTGCTAGGTGTAGAGATCTGAGGGAGCAGCCCCCATGGATGAGGGAGATAAAAGGTCCACGGCCTGCAAGTGGGAAGCAGACCCGAGGATCCAGGGAGGACTGAATGAAGAAGGAACCAACTTTACAGTGGGTACTTACTCAGTTTTTGGGCCGCAGCTAAAAGCCCAAAGAGACACAGACGCTTAGTACCATGAAGGCAAAAACTGTGCTCAAAAACAAAGCTTCACCAAAGGAAAACGGTTAGAGGTGGGTGTCATTGAAGAGGGTTAACTGTAACCTTTAAGACCATGGCTGGGGGCACTCCTGGCTCCAAGAATACCAGAGGGGTCCAGACACTCAACGGCCACTCCCTTGGCTCCAGGGAAACATTTACTCCAACTGAGAGGGAAACTTACCAATTGCTGGTGTTGGATGGGGTTCTCCACCACTGGTGGGCTGAAAAGTCAGTCTGCTGCAGGTGGACTGGGTACAAAGGGTAGGGCCAGTGTGGCTTAGACCCACGAAGGGGGAGTGCACAGGCACCAGAATATCCTATCTGAGTCTCATCATCAATGTTAGGATTTAAGCAGTGGATATTACCATGGCACATTGGAGCCAAGGAATGCCACAAAAATCACACTATGCAACAGATCTCACTTGAGAGGTTTATTGGGGGAGGGGGTATGCAGAGGTCACTCTGAGCAAGCATGGAGAGGGAAGAGAAGGTATGGGCGGTTTTTTAAGGGGGCATAGTGCACGTACATAGAGAGGGTATGCAACTTGTGGGACAGTGGAAATGTGTTGCATTTGGGCACAAGATGATGACATCCACTGTCATTAGGTTACTGAACGTAGACTTAAAAGTGAGGTTTTCCAATACCCACCTACTTCAAGTTCCACAAACACCCAACTCTGAGCAAGAGTAAACTCCTGCTAGAAATCATTAGCTTAGATATATTCTATCTAAATATGATCATTACATCTGGGTATGAGGGCCAATTTGGCCTGAGCTGGTTTGGGGTTTAAGCACAATAAGGCAAGTTGTATCTTCTAAGTAAATTTTTTTTTTTCTAGACAGGGTTTCTCTGTATTGTTTTGGAGGCTGTCCTGGAACTTGCTCGGTAGGCCAGGCCAGGCTGGCCTCGAACTTACAGAGATCCGCCTGCCTCTGCCAAGTGCTGGGATTAAAGGCATGCGTCACCAATGCCTGGCCCTCTAAGTAAAGTTTTAGGGAGAATCCAATCTACTATTTTATGCCTTTGCATAATTGGGTACTCATGATTTAAATTAGGTGCACTTTGAAAAAGACATGCATCGTAGAATAAGTTATGACTTAATCTGTCAGTATTGTAGAATATAATTTTAAGGTGTGTGGCTTTTGTTTATGCTGTATTTGTTTAACTCTGTGAGCTGTGATTCTTTACCTGTCTAAAACACGTTGATGGTTTAATAAGGAACTGAACCGTCGCTATCGAGGAAGGAGAAAGGATAGGCGGGGCTAGCAGACATAGATATAAATAGAAGGAGAAATCTTGGTGACAGGAAGAAGGAGCAAGAGAGCAAGGAGAGGACATCGTCAGGGGCCAGCCACTGAGTAAGAAGGAGCACAAAGGCATTTACTCCATCAACAGCAACACTACAAAATGGTAGGAAGATTCTTTCTCTATCACCTAGAGACAATAGATATCACATTATTCTGGCAACCCAAGAAATGGGATGATGCCCCAGACATGACCCTCAGGATATCCTAGTGGACTTTGGCCAGGAAAGGACAATGAATTGTGAGCATGCAGTTTACAAAAGACAAAAACACTGAACCCAATTATCTACCCTCATGCTCAATGTAAACTCAGTAACAGGCCACTTAATTGTTAGTTTTCTTCCTGCTTTAATGACTCTGTCAAAAGAAATGACCTGTGCAAGAGACACAGTGCTGTGGCTAAGCACACTGACTGCTCTTTCAGAGGATCAGAATTGGATTCCTAGCACCTGCATGGGGGCTCACAACCATCTCTAACTTTAGTTCCAGGGAGATCTAATACCCTCTTCTGGACTCCAAGGAGCTCACGCGTACACACAGGCAAAATACCCATGCATATAAAATGAAAATAAAGGGGAAAAAATTAAAAACAAAAACAAAAAAAATGCCTAAAAAACTCCACACAGATCAGCCACAATGTCCATAGAGAGTCATGTTACACATAAGTGTATCTAGAATTGATTCTGCAAAAGTACCTGCAATTGCCTGGGAAATAAACAGTCTCTTAGAAAAAAGCAAAACAGAACAAATTCTAATGTAGCTCTAAATCCATTCTCTTGTATCTAAAGACCCTACTAGATGGACTGGGAGCTGTGGTACGGAACTTTTAATTTCAGTGCTCCAGAGGCAGGCAGAGGTAGGCAGGACTCTGTGAGTTTGAGGCCAGCATAATTTACATGACCAGTTCTAGGGCAGCCAGGACTACATAGAGAGACCTGGCCTCACAATAAAAATAAAAAATAAAATATAGATGAACAATGATAAGTAAGTAAAAACCTCACCAGAAAGAATGGGTTTTGTCAATAATCAACCCTGAACCAGAGCTGGGTATCATGGTGCACACCGATAATTCCAGCATCTGGAAGATGCAGGAGTTCAAGAGTCCTCCTCGGCTACATGCTAATTCCAGATCAGCCTGGGCTGTTAACACCCTGCCTTAACCCTTGACCTTGGACTAACTGGTTTAAAGTTCTAAACCCATCTTGCATAGCAAAACTAAAAGTACAAAAAAAATTTAAAGAGAAAAACTACTTAAGGAAAAACAAAGACAAAATTCAAATTACTTTGAAAAATCTGATTTTATTTTCTTAATTGAAAAGAAGTATATTTGTGTTAAATTTAGAATATTTAGCTTTCCATTGATTTCTCAAATACTTGCCAGATAGATACTAACAGTGCGCAGAACTGTGAAAGTTAACATCCAATACCACATTTTCTAAGAAATCCCTCAAGGCATTGGTGATTTTAATTTAAAAATAAAAAAGGAATTGTAATTAGCATTGGAAATCTAAGTGACAATGGGTTTCAAGAGCTAAGAATCTGATCTTTTAAAAAAACATTTTTTTTTAATTTTTGAAGGACTCAAACCTGACACCTCCAATAGAATACATACAGTATGTCCCAACTCCCAAATTATTAAATTCATTATTTCACCTTAGGATAGGAAAACTATAAAATGGAATTTCTAAATTATTACATATATAAATACATAATTTTTAACAGTCATGTTTGCTAGCAGAATTATGAAATAAAAACAAATTCTACATTCAAGGTACAAATGATAATGCTCTTTCACTGTTTTATTTAGGATTCCACCCTGTTGTTTCTTGTTTTCTACCCCGATATTTAAAAGCATGCTCAAAGCCAAGAGTCCATCATTTTTCTGCCCTCAATAGTCATTGGTACCAGTCCTATATACAGTAGGTGTCCTGCAATGGGCCCAGGACTCCCAAGACTGGGGTGTTTGACAACATGATTTAGGAACAATTAGGAATTCCAAGGTGACTCTGAGTCACGCACCCAACACCGACCAGCCGGCACTGGCGGGCTGTTGTGTGTATTAAGCATGTCCAGCATGCACACAGACTTCTCCTATTTGTTCAAATTGAGGTAAAGCAGGCAAAAAAATACTTAATATCACAGAAGCTGCATAATTAAAACTAACTTCCTTTTGCTGCTGATTTTATATAAATGAATTTTAAAAGTTATCTCAAAAAAATCCACTAAAAATTCTGATGTTAAGCATCCAAAAAGAAAGGGAAAAAAGCCATTCTTTCAAATTCATCATTAGTAAAGAGTATTTTGAAATGAAGGAAAATATTTCTCCCAGAATTATCATTTTGTATTATCTGTGATACGACGTCTCAATATTTCATTTTTCAATGTTAGAAAGACCTCACATTACATCTAGGTACTACCGGATGTTTTTTGAGATAACAAACAATACCAACTGGACTCATAAATAGGACTTCCCGACAGGTCTGCAAACATATCCAAAATCCTAACCACTTTTCTTTCAAGAACAAAAGATGGCTGGGAAGTAGCAGTCATGATTAGTTTTTAGTACAAACGTATAGTTGACTCCTGGTAAAGTTTCTATTGTTGTTGCTAAAATTTTAGTTCCAGGTCTCATTAAAAAAAAAGAAAAGAAAAAGGAAAAAGAAAAAACTGGCAACAAGTCCCAATGTTAATGTTAATACAACAATTATAACCCACTGCCAGTAACTATTTCTGTGTATTGTTGTTTCAGTCAAGGAGCACTGATCAGGTACATAAGAGTACAACTTTCAAGAATGCTTGCAGCATCATTACTCCAATGCTTCCTGAATAAACAACAGTGTTTAGAAAATACCACCCTAACTAATTTTTTATCTATAATTTGGCTTAACGAAAACATTTTGTTTAAAATGTTACTTTCTCACTGATAGTTTAGGAAGTACACTCTCAGCTAATAGTTTGACTTAAGGAATTAATCCCTAAACCTCATGGTAGTTAAACGCTCAACTTGCTTTTTTCCTATCATATGGAAACAGTTCTAGGCAGACCAAAAGAAGAAACCTACCAATCAGAGTCCTATAATTGAGGTTCATCTCACAAACCCAGAAGCAGAAACCCGCCAAAACCACAACAGAAAGACCACCCATTTGTCCCACCACACAAAACCTACCCCAAACACCTTAGTTCTGAGCTTCCTGAAGATGTTAACAGGACAAGCTTCAGGGTACTTAAAAAGTGGCAGCAGTTGACTGCTGAAAGCTAACACTATAGAGGAAATGACCTAAAGGGCTCAGGGGCTGCCCACCCATCCCTTACCACCCCCTCCCAGAGTATGTAAAAGCTCATGTGAAAGTTTTTCCTTATGCTAATAAAGACATACCACCTACAGTGCTAAACTAAAACTAGCAGCATTAGAGCAATAAAGCAAAAATAGAAAGACTACAGGAAATGATCTAAATGCCTACTTAGAAAGAGGGAAAGCAGCAGAGGCCCTTTGCCTTTGGGTTATGTTTGGAGAGAAGTGGTTGCATCAAACAACCAGATTTACCCACATTAACAAGAATTAAACAATGCTTCCCCAAGACAGAGAATAAAACTGGACCTTTCCAGTCAAAGGGGACAGAGAGGCCTCTTTCAGTCCTGGAGTTGAATGAGTTCAAAGACTGGCAATAAAGAAATTTTTTTTTAAAAAAGAGGAAAAAGAAGACTGCATCAGAGGCATGATGGGAACAAGCCTGGCATTTTATCGAACTGTCACACCGAGTTTCTCCAGCACACGTACACCCTTTTCTTGGTACTCTTGTCGAGTCATCCAAAAGTTGTCTTTGTCTTTCATGATGTCTGCCAGGACTGCACCACCCAGGAATACCATGTGCTTTCTGCGGGGCGGATCTTCAATTCGGATCTTAAATTTCTAAAGGAGAAAGAGTAATGAGATCTTGTGTGCACAATGCTCCATTTCAAGAAGACTTCTGAATGTGTCTTCAATCTCTCAGCAATCTACACAGGACAACAGCCAGCTTTGGCACCTCAGACACACAAACATTTAGTTATTCCTCCCATGTTTGTGATTAGGAGACAAGAATCTTAATTCACACCCATTATCCAGATTAAATAAACTGGACAACCAACCAATCACTGTGCTAATAGCCCAAGAA
Organism: Mesocricetus auratus; assembly: GCF_017639785.1. Lineage (NCBI taxonomy): Eukaryota > Metazoa > Chordata > Mammalia > Rodentia > Cricetidae > Mesocricetus > Mesocricetus auratus. The sequence goes on from NW_024429210.1 coordinate 10,202,617, forward strand.
TTAGAAGCAACAGGTTTTCCTTAGTTTCTGAACAGTGTTCTTCCAGGTCAAATACCACCACGAGTCTAGTTCAGTGTAACTCAGTAAAACTAAACTGATTTGTCTGGTATTCAGGATTCTCAGGGTTGGGGGGTGGCTATGTCAGTCAGACTCAAACTAAAGTTATGAGAGAGAGAAAATGCCTCTATAATACACGGCTGTAGGCAAAACTGTAGGGCAATTTCTTAATGATTGATATGGGGCTGGGGAGGCAGTCCATTGTGTGTGGGGAACCCTTGGGCTAATGGTCCTGTATTCTATAAGAAAAAACAGGATGATGGCTGGATGGTAGTGGTGCACGCCTTTAATGCCAGCACTCAGGAGGCAGAGGCAGGTAGATCTCTGTGTTTGAGACCAGCCTAGTCTGCAGATCGAGTTCTAGGACAGCCATAGTTACACAGAAAAAAACCAACAAAACAAACAATTACCTCCCCCCAAAAAGCCCAGGATGAACAAGCCAGTAAGCAGCATCCTCCACAGCCTCTGCATCAGCTCCTGCCTCCAGGTTCTGCCCAGTTTGAGTTCCTGCCTTGGCTTCACTCAACAGAGGTGATGTAGGGTGTGTAAGCCAAATAAACTCTTTCCTTTCTGAATTGCTTTTGGTCGTGTGTTTTGTCACAGCAATAGTAACCGTAACTGAGATATCCACACCAGTGCATGTCCTCTGTCCTGAGATCCAGCCAGACCTCCTAGTTCCTTTCTAGGAGGCAAAACTCATACTCTATTGCTTAAATTCAAGTGAAACATAATCAAAACAAATAAAGCCAGACAGGTTATAACAGATTTCTATGGTCCATTTTCTTTATTTCTTCTTTCCTTTTTTTTGGGGGGGGGTGTTTTTGAGACAGGGTCTCACTACATAGCTCTAACTGTCCCAGAATTCTCTCTGTAGACCACGCTGGCTTCAAACTCACAGAGATCCCCCTAACTCTGCTTCCCAAGTGCTGGGGTTAAAGGCATGTACACTACACTTGCCTGCTATGATGCATGTTCAATATGAGGCACACTTAAAATTCATCAGTTAACAGATAAGCAGAAGGGCTAGGTCCTTCTCCTTAGCCGGCACAGTATGTACCTGCTTGTCTCAGAACTCTGAAAGTTCTATGCGACTAGTTCTATGTGACTGAGCCTATTATCACAAAAATGGGGAAGTCTCAAGCTCCAAATCATTCATTAGATAAGATTGTGTGTCCTAAACTAATGAGATGGAGAATATGGGAAGTCAGCCAAGTCCCAGCCTATGGGAGATGAGAACAGAATGTGTTGTCATATTTCCAACAATTTGGGGGCTTGTCTGGGATTTCTGTGTTTGGGAAGGCTCTTAAATCTCCAATAAAATAAAATAAAATGGAAGCGATGTATCCTGCCCATTGTTTGAGATCAGTCAAGGAAGTTTTGCCTTTTCTCATACTTCAGAAAGGCAAGCAAAACTGAAGCAGGAAAACAGAGAGCTCTCTAAAAGGGAATTTCAAAGGTCAGCAATCAGGAAACTTCGTGTAAGAGCCAATGTAGGAAAACTAGAGGAGGAAACCAACTAAGTCTTGGTGATTGGAGACTTTTGGAGGCCATGAGAAATCTCGGGGGGGGGGGGGGGGAGTTAGCATTGAGAAACTCCCTGTATGGAGTGGGGACATAGGGTGACCCCAGGGAGTCCATGGGCATGTAAGACACTTCCAATATGGGAAATCGAGCAATTCTAGGTAGGATTGATGGACAAGAGGGGTAGTTTGGGAGAAAAAAGATAAATGCCAACATACTGTTTTATTTTTGTGTCGTAACTGTATGTTTTTACATTAGCCAGTTAAAATACAAAGATTAAATTTTCATTACTTGGTACTACCCAGGGAGACGCCTCTCAAAACAAACAAACAAAAAACACCTAATGACACCCTATGAAAAGAGATTTTCTTATGCTAAAATATAGTGCTGTGATTTGTTTATGATACTGTGAAACAAAAATCCTCTAATTGAAAAAAACAAGTTTTCTAGTTTAGAAAGAAAAACTATTAGCCCAACTGAGTCTTAAAACTCCCCATTTCCCAGTTGGTTCAACTTCTTGAATCTAAGCTATATAGAGAAGACTACTATTGTACAGAAACAGTTTATACATTGAAAAAATAATCAGAACTATATTTGAACCTGAGGCTGGAAAGATGGCTTAGCAGTTAAGAGCACTGACTTTGCTTCCAGAAAAATAGGTTCAGTTGCCAGCACCCACATGGTGGCTGAAAACTGTCTATAACTCCAGTTCCAGATCATCTGACACCCTCTTCTGGCCTTCACAGACATACATTTAGGCAAACACCCACACACATAATAAACAATGCTAGATCCCCAGACATACAGACCTCTGTTTCTTTCTATACCTATCCTGGAAGATATCACAAATTCTACAAAGAGGCAATGGAACCATATGCTCTAAATTGTTTCTGACACATATATAAAATATAGGAATTGAAGTTTTTTTTTTTTTTTAAAGATTTTTTTACTATGCATACAGTGTTCTGCCTGCATGCCAGTAGAGGGCACAAGACCTCATTACAGATGGTTGTGAGTCTCCATGTGGGCGCTGGGAATTGAACTCAGAACCTCTGGAAGAGCAGTCAGTGCTCTTAACCTTTGAGCCATCTCTCCAGGCCCCGGAATCTAAGTATTTATGATGTGGAAAACAACAATGTTTTAGTTAAGTCTGAGAACAAATACCATTGCTTTATTAACCTCCCCCCTCCACCCCTAGAGACAGCTCTGGTTGTCCTGGAACTTGCTTTGTAGACCAGGCTGGCCTAGAACTTAACAGAAATCCGCCAGCCTCTGACTCCCAAGTGCTGGGATTAAAGGCGTGTGCCACTGTCCAGCTACCTTTTTTTTTTTAAAGGTTAGTAACCACCCTCTGCCACAGAGTTGCACTCAATATCCTCCTACTTCATACTCATGTATGCTATGCTTACCACTGTTCAACTTGTAAATGTTTTCATAAGGGTCATATAGTAAAGATTTGGGGCTTTTCATGTTTCTGACTACAAAGACCTCTGTAAAACTGTTAGTAACAATGTCTGACAATAAAAAAGCTATAAGAACAAATGAGCCTGGCTGTGCTTTTATGAGAAAATTTTGAATTAATTTTTATTACGTATATGCATGCATCTGTATGTGGGTATATATATGTGACAGCAGTACCCATAGAGTCAGAAGAGGGTGTTTGATCCCCTGGAGTTAGTTATAGGCAGTTGTTAAAAGTCTGATGGGATGCTAGGAACCAAACTTAGGTCCTCTGCAACAGCACCTGCTTTTAATGAATGACTCATCTTTGCAGCCCCCTCAAGGAAATGTCTAAGAGCTTTGGAGCTCAACGAGGCTCTCAGGGAAGACACTGCTTCCCCAGCCGTGCCGTGCTCTCTACAGACTGCTGCTCTCACTTCCCCTCCCCACAGGAGGTCCTACAGCAGCTTTCCTTCCTAAGTGCAACTTCTACTGCCCTCCTATTCCCCTGACCCCACATCTGCTCTGGAGCTCATCCTCCTGCCCCACCCTCTCCTTCAGTCACCTCTAGATGCAGAGGTCTCCACTGACACACGCACACATGCTCCCCACCCATCCTTCTCTTGTCATGTACTGCGTGCATGTGTGTTTGTGTGCGCGTGTGCATATGCACTTCTGGGTGCCAATTCTTTCCTATTACCATGCATTGGTTCTAGGGTCTAATTCAGGTCATCAGGCTTGTGACTTCAAGCACTGAAGCATCTCACCAGCCCTAGGCTCCATTTCTTTTTTCTTTTTCTTTTTTTTTTTTTGAGGTGGGGGTGGCGGGTAGGGAGGTTGAGACAGGGTTTCTCTGTATAGTACTGGCTGTCCTGGAACTTATTATGTAGACAAGGCTTGCCCCAAATCTGGAGATCCCCTGTCTTTGCTTCCCACGTGCTGGGATTAAAGGCAGGCACCACTACTGCCCAGTGACTCCATTTCTTTTTCTTTTCTTTTCTTTTTTTTTTTTTTTTTTTTTTTTGGTTTTTTCGAGACAGGGTTTCTCTGTATTGTTTTGGAGGCTATCCTGGAACTCACTCTGTAGACCAGGCTGGCCTCGAACTCACAGAGATCCGCCTGCCTCTGCCTCCCGAGTGCTGGGACTAAAGGCGTGCGCCACCAACGCCCGGCTACCTCCATTTCTTTTTAAACTAAAACAAAAAACAAAAAAACTATATGTATGAGTTTCGGCTGCATGCATTTATGTATACATGCCTGGTGCTCATGGCAGTCAGAAAGGGACACCGATTCCATTGGAACTTGAGAATGGATGGTTATGAGCTGATCCTGGCTTTCCTTCAAGAGCAGCAAGTGCTCTTAACCACTGACCCATCTCCCCAGCTCTGTCCCTTTCTGTTTCCTGACATTACCCCTGGTGGCTCAATATCAACTCAGGTAGTTGACTCTCAATCTGTTTTCACACAACTCAGCACACAGCACAAAAGCTCAGCATCTTGCTCTCAATTTGTCTCTAACCTCAACTAGGTCCTTCATGCTGTCTGTCTGTCTTAGGACATTTCCATTCACCCTCTAAGACAGCCAGTTTAACCACGGCTTTAGCCTCTAACAGCTCTTTTCCTCTTCCTCTTAGGTCCTTCTCCACCACACTTGGCTTCCAGATTCTGTTAAGGGATAAGTCAGGCTCTATCATTTTTCAATTCAGAGCCCTCAGGATCTCTCAGCTCTCTGACACTGTCCTCTACCCCTCTCTGGCTTACTCTGTTCCATTCACACTGGGACATTTCTGCCAGTTCAGGCCCCTTGCACTGTTCCTGACTAGAGATGCTCACTCCCTAACTCGACACAGGTCTTGGACCCAAAGACACTTCCTCAGAGGCCTTTTCTCATCAGGTGTGGGGTGCACACCCCCTTACCAATAGCAAGCAACCATTTTATATCTCCTACCTCCCCAACATAACCATTGATTATTAATACTAGTAAGTTCTTAAACTGACAGCAGCCACTTTTATTGTTTACCATGGTTTTGTTCTGTTCCCTTGGCCTAGATCAGCTTTGGCATAGTGCTGGAGTTCAATAAATGTTTCCTGGCTTACAGTGTGACTTAGTACTAGACTGCCTGCTGGTGGGTGTGGTCCTGGGTCCAAACCCTAGTTATACAGAACTGAAAAGATGTGTGAGGAGAGGGGTTTAAGAGTTTGCAGAATCAATTTCAGTGGGGTTTTACCAGAATGTAGTACTCCATTCTCCTCTTCTCAAAAGTTTGCAGAGTAAATAAATGGTTGCCAGAGATAAGATTTTAAATTCTCTATATAATTTGATGAAATGAGAAAGTGGGTGAAATACTATACCATCTGTGTCTATACACAGTCCTCTGAAATGGGTGATCTTATCTAAAACAGGTAGTTAAGGATAGTGAGACAAAGCCAGAGAATAAGCCATGGTTAAAGAACCTAGGTTGCAACAATACTGCAGACAGTATACTTCACAGATCAAAGCTAGGAAAGAGGGCATGCCAAAGAACCACCAGCAATTATATTCTAGTGTGGGCAAAATCACCAATAAAGCCCATTTCAGAAACTGTGATAATTCTGGGAACACAAGTAAGACTGAGGAGACAAATAGGCAATTTCTCTTGAGGTCTTTCAAGTCTTCCAGAGGCTAACTGCACAGGAATCTGTCTGTAAGACATCTTGCTCCATCTAGTGGTTGTCAAGAGCCACAAGTTACATTACAGCGTTTTAAAACAATGGCAACAGTTATATAGATACTTACGGAAAGTTTTTCCACATCTCCCTTTAGAACTCGTTCTAAGTAAAGCTGCTTAAGCAATGGCAACAGTTATATAGATACTTACGGAAAGTTTTTCCACATCTCCCTTTAGAACTCGTTCTAAGTAAAGCTGCTTAAGCTCTCGTTCCAACCTTGATGGCAGGCCAGGATACATGGTTGACCCTCCAGAAAGCACAATGTGCTTGTAAAATTCAGATCTAGTAAGACACAGTGGATATTTGCAGTTTCAGATTAGGAAAACGGACCGTTACTTACTTACTTACTTATTTATTTATTTTGAGGTGTTGGGTAGGGGTGTAGCTCAGCAGAGCACTTGCCTAGCAGCACGAAGCCCTGGGTTCCTCCCCCAGCACCGCATAAGCCGGGTGCACAATGAGGAGGAGGAGGAAGGTCAGAGGCTCAAATATCTGCTAGATAAGACTGTGGCGGATGACGCAACAATAAAACTAAGATGCATAAACACCCAGGTGACATACCAAAGGAGAAAAAAGCTCAACATCCCCCATCATCACAGAAATGTAAATTAAATGGCAATCACTGCACACCTGTTAGGACAGTGACTCACAGCTGGGAAGGAAGAGAAGATGTACAGAAGGGAAGCCTTGTACACTGACATAACAAATATAACAAACCACAGCTCCTAAAACTAAATGATAAAAATGTAATGAAATTAAAACACATGCCATACCACGTCATGGATCAAACCCAGGGTTTCATGTATGCTAGTCAAGTACTGTAACTAAATCCAAAAGTAGATACATGTTAAGGGGAAACATAATAACTAGTAATAAAAACGAACTTAGGCAAGATTAATCAAGGGATATGAGGGGGCAGAGCGTGCTGAGGAAAGGCACCACCAGTGTGGGTTCTAGAGGAACAGGATAGGTCATCAATGGACAGAGCAGAGGGAGCTAACAATAGGATATTTATATAGTTTCAATGTGCTTTTTCACGTTCCTAACTAGGAAAGGAAAAACAGAGCATGCACTGGAGCAGGCAGTCAACTTCAAGTAGTGCTGCACTGAGAGCATCTGTGTCACCAGTAAGAAACATCACTTCGGGATGTGATGTCCTTAGGACACACCATTCTAGTCAAAAATGCATACCTGAATTATGAGAAAATATTGAGTGCAAATTTAAAGAAATCTAAGTAGTTATAACTAGTCTGAACTTTGCAAAGATGACAATACAATGAACTGTACCAGAAAAAAAGGTAATGAAGAGACATGACTAAATATGTAAGAGTCTACCCCTGATCCTTCCCAGACAGAAGACAACTGTACAAAGGACACTACAGGGACACTGCATAAAATGGAAATATGACACTACATACATCAATAATAAATTTCTTGAATGACATACTAGACTATAAAAGTGTATCTCTTTTCTTAGGACTGCAAAAGAGAGAATTTATAGATTCAATCTATTCTCAAATGCCCCCCCAAAGAAACAGCAGCAATAAACACAGCAAATAAGCATAATATTAGCAGAAGAGGAAAACTAGATAAAGGGCACACATATATTGTGTATTAGGCTTGCTACTTCTCTGTTGAGTTTAAATTGTTTCAACAGTAACTTTTAAGTGGGGTCTGGTGAGTGGCTCAGCAGTCAAAAGCATTTGTTCTTGTAGAGGACCCGATTGTGATTCCCAGGACCCACATGGCTGCTCACAACCCTCTGTAGCTCTAGTTCCAAGAAATCTGATGTCCTCTTCTGACCTCCATGGACATGAGGTATGCACATGGTACACGTACACACACACACACACACACACACACACACACACACACACACACACACACACACACACACACACGTAGACAGACACTCATACACATAAAATAGAAATAAATCTTCAAAAAATGTTTAAAGAGGCTTCTGAGAAGCAATAATGTAGCTAATAGCACTCTTATCACAGCTCATTCAGTTTATATTTCTTTCTTTAAAAGAAGATTGCATTCTTATTTTAAACCATGTTGAGATGTGTGTGTATGCATGCCGATACATGCACATGAACACAGGTGCCCAGAGGCCAGCGAGTTTTGAGTCAGTTTTGAGCACAGTCAGTTTTGAGCACTCTGACACGGGTCCTCTGGAAAAGCAGCAAGTGCTCTTGACTGCTGAGCTGTCTCTGTGGCCCATGAAATGCTGTCTACTGTACCTGGTATCGATGTCAGCTGCCTGGATTGTGTTAAAAAGCAATTCAGCAACACCAACTCCCTCAACATTGATCAAGTGAGGCTGAAATAAAGCTTCTGGTGCTTCAAATCTCTCTCCTCCAACTTTAATAATGCGTCCATCTGGGAGCTAGAAAGAAGACAATGTTAATCAGCAAAAAAAACACAACTTTCCAACATTCTCCCAAACAGTGACTTTTAAAATACATCTGTTTGGTAACCAAAATTATTAAAAGCAATACATTTTCCTAAAATGTTTTCTTGGATAAAACAAAGTATCTCAGGTGATGCTCTTATTAACACCACACTCTATCCCATTGTTGTTTAATAGTACACCATGCTGCCAACCAAGAAATTCTTCGAGAAGCAACCAATGTGTATATATGTGCGACACCCGAATGCTGTGCTGACTAGCCGGCACATTCTCATTATTCCTGGAAAAGTTAGTGCTCTGTCTTCTGTCAACAAAACTGTGATTTTATGGAGATTTTTTTAAAATAAAAAACTGAAATTAATTTTCTTTCAGCCGGGGGGTGGTGGCGCACGCCTTTAATCCCAGCACTCTACCTCCCGAGTACTCTAGCAATCTTTCTGCCTTAGTCCCACAGAAGCTAGGACTACAGACAGTCCCTGACATAGCCAGCTGCATTGAATTTCTTACGTCTTATTCCAGCCTACATTGTGCACACTTGTTCCTCTCCAATTATTTAGTTTGTGTTACACTTGACTATATTTTTGAAAGCTATCTCCAACTGTTCGAGGAAAGAGGGAAGACACATTTTGTTTTCATTTTCCTGGAGTTAGGATCTCATGTAGCCCAGATGACCCATGTCACCTTTCTGTGTCTACCTCCCAAGTGCTGAGATTACAGACAGGCACCACCCTGCCTGGCTTTTACTGGAAGTTGGAGGCTAAACCATATGCACAGGTGGACCTCAAATCAGTGATGTCTCTGCCCCATCTTACAACTACTGAAGTTATAGTGAGCATCATCATGCCTGTTCTTTTTTATGGGGGGGGGGGTGTTGGAGGAGGTGGAGGTGTGGTTACCTTGGTCTTGCTTTTAGTCTAGGCTGACCTCAAACTAATTCAATGATGACTCTATTGTCATGGTTTACATTGTCAGCTCCTTCTAAACAACTAAAACTGAAAATGAGAGTCGGGCATTGGTGGTGCACACCTTTAACCCCAGCACTTGGGAGACAGAGGTAGGAGGATCTCTGTGAGTTTCAGGCCAGTCTGCTCTACAGAGTGAGTTCCAGGACAACCTCCAAAACAATACAGAGAAACCCTGTCTCGAAAAAACAAACAAACAAAACAAACTGAGCTGGGCGGTGGTAGTGCACGCCTTTAATCCCAGCACTCGGGAGGCAGAGGCAGGTGGATCTCTGTGAGTTCGAGGCCAGCCTGGACCGAGAGCCTCCAAAACAATACAGAGAAACCCTGTCTCGTAAAGCAAACAAAACAAAACAAAACAAAAATACAAAAAAAAAACCAAAAAACTGAAAATGAGGAGTTTTATATAGAAAATCTGTCAAAAAATCTTTAGGGAAGAAGGCACCAGGGCAAACCTGGAGATTATTTTGAGTTATGAGGCAGGTTTTACTGTAAGCTTACATTGGTACCTTTTTTTAGAGGGTGGGAGGTTGAGACGGGGTCTCTCTATGTAGTCCTGGATGGTCTATGTACACTGGCCTCAAACTCAGAGATACTCCTGCCTCTGCCTCGACCCCCGCCCCCAAAGGTGGAATTAAAGGCATGCACTGCCACAGCTGGTCTCTAACAATACCCTCCCTCCCTTGTATGTCTTGAGACAGGTCTCACTATGTATCCTTGGCTGTGTCATGGAGATCAGCTGCCTCTGCAGTGCTGGTATTAAAGGCGTGCTCACTACACCCAGCTATTTCAGCTTTTTCTGGAGGCCTTACCAGGCTGGTCTCATTACTTATGTGGTGCTCTTGCCTCAGTCAGTACTCCAAGTACTTGTGCCACTATGCCCAGCAAAGCAAATGTTAAGCCCCGTGACCCAAGTTGGCATTATTCACAAAATATGTGCAACCTAACAGATTTCAAAGTAAGTCTGAAGCCAGCCTGGGTTCTAACCCAGCTCGGGCTATAGTGAGTACTTGTCTGAGAAAGATCAAAGCATGACCATTTCCCAAGATACATTTCTTTTTTCTTTTTTCTTTTTTTTTTTTGGTTTTTCGAGACAGGGTTTCTCTGTGGCTTTGGAGGCTGTCCTGGCACTAGCTCTTGTAGACCAGGCTGGCCTCGAACTCACAGAGATCCGCCTGCCTCTGCCTCCCAAGTGCTGGGATTAAAGGCGTGCGCCACCAACGCCCGGCCCAAGATACATTTCTATTAGCTCCATGACACACTACAAAAATTTGAGATTCATATGGGAATGTATGACTGCAATCCCACCGTTTGGGAAGCAGAGGAAGGAAGACTCAACTACATAGTAAGATCCTGTCTCAGAAAAAAAAAAAAATCAAGAATCCAAGAAACAGGCACCCTGAATTTTGACAACCAAATACACACTGGCATATCAAAGGGCCTGGGAGTATACAGCAATGAGATAATGGTTATCTCCATAACTTACTTGACAATTATAATGTGTTCAATTGTGTGCGACTCAAGTAACATCCCAGAGAACATTGTGAACAAAACATGCTGAGAAATGATATTCTGAAGATGTTAAAATATCAACTAATACCTCCATTCCTAATTACATTCTAATTTAATTCTTGCTTTAATTTGCAATACATGGTATCTTCAATAATAATTTAAACATCATATGAAAATAATCCAAACCAAATACCGATGCCAGGGCCTGCTCTTGTGGCACACACAAAGTCCTTGGTTTGATGTCCAGCAAACAAAACAAAAAGCAAACAGCCATTTTCAATGCACAGGTATATTTACACAGGACACTTACTGTATACGACTCAACCAGCACTGTGGTCTCTAAGGCCAGCTTCTGCTCCTGCTCAATATTGTAGCCCACATAACAAAGCTTTTCTTTAATCATGCGAACTGTCTCAAAATCAGCAGAATGGTTGAAGGCATATCCCCGCAACAGCAGCAGCTGGCATTAAAAAAAAAAAAAAGCAGCAAATTAATAATCCATGTGACTAAGTTCCACTACACACAAGTCAAATCCTTGCTGACTACTAAGATGGCTGGACAGGTAAAAGGACTTGCTGTCCATGCCTGAGCTCAATACCTGGAATCCACATCAAGGGCAATAACGGCATACTGGACAATGCTAGCTATATTGTATACTGAATTCTTTTCAATTATTTTACTACTTTAAATTATGTGTACTGTGTCTGTATGTGGGTATGTGTTTATGAATACTGTGCCTGAAGGGTCCAGAGGAAGGCATTAGACTCCACAGAGCTGGAGTTACAGGCAGAGAGCTGGCCGAGATGAAAACTGATGAGAACTGTCTCTCTGCAAGAGCAGTTAGTGCTCTTGACTGCTGAGCTAGCTCTCCAGCCCCTGAATTGTTTCAGACACAGATTTGTGTAAGTCAGTAAACAAACTAATAAAACAGATGCTTATTTTTCACTTACCTTGATAAGATACCTGGTAATATCCCTCCCAGCAATATCCAGCCTTCTTGTAAGGTGAGGAAGAGAAAAGCCTTCATACACTGGGCAAATATGAGTCACACCATCTCCAGAGTCTACTACTACACCAGTCAATAAACCTGCACAAGAACCAGGAGGTTTTGAGAGTCAATTCAGGAAAACCAAAGCCAAGAAGTTTCAAAGGTAGTAGAGATGCCACCACAGACAAATCAAGCAGTTAGTGAGATTTGCAGCCAGCACTCACTCACTCATTCCTCACTCACTTATTCCCTCCGTCCCTCCTCCCTCCCTCCCTCCCTCCCTCCCTCCCTCCCTCCCTCCCTCCCTCCCTCCCTCCCTCCCTCCCACAACTGTCTGTCTGTTTTGTTTTTCCAAGACAGGGTCTCTTATATTCCTCTGGCTGTTCCAGAACTCACTCTGTAGACCAGGCTGGCCTTGAACTCAGTGATCCACCTGCCTCTGTCTCCAAGTGCTGGGACTAAAGGCATTTGCCACTCTTGCTTCAGCACTTGGTTTCTAATCACAGACGGAAGTGCCTGTTCTCTGACAATTTCCTTTCTTTACACCCTTACTTATCTGTGTAGGAGGAGAGGGCACATGCATGCCATAGCACATGTGAAGCCATAGGACAAATAGTACTGGTTCTCTGCTTCCACCATTGGAACCAAAGGATCCAACTAAGGTTGTCAGGCGTGGATGATTTCCTTGTGAGGTTTCTAGCTCTATCATGGGGCTTTTTAAAGAGTGAGCTTGGGAAGAAAGACCATGCTACAGTTTCCTTTCCAATCTAATCACCCAATTCCCCTAAAGTGAAATTTTCTAAAGTGTAATGAATAATTTATGGAAACAACTGTGTAATGACTATTACACAATGTTACAAGATGATAAGTAAACCTGCTAAAATCATTTGGTCAGGCCTGGTAGCTCATACTGAAATTCAGCTCTCAGGAAGCTTGTGATAGAAGAACTAAAAATTCTAAGTCACTTATCTCAAAAACCTAAACACAAAGAAAACAAGGCCAACACAGGCTACTAGGTGAGAGATCATCTCACAAAAAGGAGAAAAGAAGTCATGGAAGGAAAGTGAAAACTAGCACTTGAGAATTGAGAACCACACCCCCACCCCTTTTATAAGATGACTAGAGTTACCAGCCAGTCAGAGATACACAGGCAGACACCATCTCAAAACAAAAGAAAAATACCATCAACAACTACAAAGGCCTATAATCTTGAGGAAACGTCTAATACCTAGAAATTTTCCATCAATCATTCTAGGTTAGGAAAGTATCAGCTCAGCTTTTACCTTAAACGAGAAGAATGACCCCAACCAACCCTTACGATAGAAGTAAAGCATCACAAGGGTGTATGTCAGCAACAGATGGGCTTAGCATGTGTAAGCCTGGGTAGGGACTCCAGCCAAACCTCACAAGCAGTAGCAACAATGACAACAATAAAAGAGCAGGGACCTGGGCAGGGCTGGTGCACGCCCTTACTCCCAGTGCTTGGCAGGCAGAGGCAGGTGGATCTCTGAATTCAAGACCAGCCTGGTCTACAGAGCGAGTTCTAGGACAACCAAGGCTACACAGAGAAATCCTATCCTCCTGCCCCCCCCCCCAAAGAAAAAGGAGCTGCTACTGTGTCTTCCCATTGCCACTGAAAATACTTATTTTATTTTTGTTGTTATTAAGGCAGTCTCATCCCTAGCCAAGAAATCATATCCATACTGCCTTGGCAGCCTGAGCAATGGGGTTCTACACTGAAGTGACAGGTATGCATAACATCTGGCTTGGTGTGTGTGTCCGTCATGTACCTGCAGAGGACAGAGGGTTGATTGGCTGTCTTTTTCAACTTCTCTCCAGCTTACTATATTTTTAAAAGCTATTTACTTATTTCTTTGTCTGTGTCTGTGCATCAGGTGTATCCCTTTATTGAGATAGTCTCTTTCTGAACCCAGAACTGGCTATTTCTCTGCTAATTTGGAAGCTAGCAAGCTCCAGCAATCCTCCCACCTCCACAACCATCACAACGGAGGTTACAGGGATATGTGGCTTGATACATGGGTGTTGGTATCTGAGCAGATTGGGTCTCTTACTGAACTCACTCATCAGGACAGACTACTTGGCCCGCAAACCCCCAGAATCCTCCTGTCCTGACCTCCTTGGTGCTGGAATTACAGGCAAATGCTGCCGTGCACAGCTTTTATGTGGGTGCTGGAGATCTGAACTCAGGTCCTCAGGTTTTAGAGGCTGGCATTTACCTACTGTGCTGCCTCCCTAGCCCTGAAAACTTTCTATTGGGAAAAGAAAAAAAGAACTCTTAGTGTCATACCCTTTTTATCACTGGGTTATCTGTCTCTTAAATTCTTGTCGTTTCTTCTGTGTCTTCTCTGACCACTCAAACTTCCACCTGAGATTTTCCAATTTCAATCTCTTCTATCCACCCAGACCAAACTAAGCAGAGAGACATATCTTCCTAAAACACCAGGTCACTTCTTATTCAAAAACCTTCTGCAGGTTGGAATGGTAGTAGAGGTTGTTGTTCTTGTTAAAATTCAGTTTTATCATGTATTTGCGCATATGTGTTTGTGTGTCCATCTGTGGAAATCAGACAGGGCATCCAGTCTCCTGGAGCTAGAGTTATAGGTACTGTAAGCTGCCTGACCTTAGAGCTGGGAAGTGAAATCAGGTCCTTTGCAAGAGCAAAGTGCTCTTAACTATTGAACCATCTCCCCAACTCCTTTTGCCTGAAAATATTAACTATCAAGTTAGGAAGACACATAGTCTGCAGTTATTTATTTTGATTTTCTGAGACAAGGTTTCTCTGTGTAGCCCTGGTGCTCCTGGAACTCGGTCTGTAGTTCAGGCTGGCTTTGACCTCACAGAGATTCTCTAGCCTCTGACTCCCTAGTGCTGGGGATTTCTAAGCTTGTAGTTATCTAATGAATTTTACTGAGCTATTGTTTCTTAAAATTAAAGTCAACGGTTACATAAAAATAGACAAACATAAGCAACTAAGAAAGGTTATCTTAGGGTTGGGGATGTAGCTCAGTGGTAGAGCGCTTGCCTAGCAAGCACAATCCCTAGGATCGGTCCTCAGCTCTGAAAAAAAAAAAAAGAAAGAAAGGTTGTCTTGGGGCTGCAGAGATGGGCTCAGAGGTTGTATGAGTTCAATTCCCAGCAACCACATGGTGGCTCACAGCCATCTATAATGAGATCTGGTGCCCTCTTCTGGTCTGCAGGCATACATGCAGACAGAACACTACATGATAAATAAATCTTTTTTTAAAAAGTTTATCTTCTAATTGGATAGAGATTAATTCATGAATTTACTAGGAAAATATATTAATATCAGTTTTCTTATAAATTCTTTTAGGGGAGATCTAGAGATGTCTCAGCAGTTAAGAACACCTACTACTCTTTCAGGACCTGAGTGGGGTCCCAATACCTACAATGCAGCTTAAAACTGTAACTCCAATACTAGGGGATTCAATGTATTCTTCTGGCCTTCCTGGGTCCAGGCACGGAGGTAGAATAGAACACATACATACATACATATAGGCCAAAACACTGACACATAAAGTAACTCCTCCTGATCCAAGATGTTCTCATCTCACACACACACACACACACACACACACACACACACTTACTTTTTGTGCCTGTTTTTGATAGAAAGTTTCTCTGTGTAGCTTTGGCTATCCTTGGCTGTCCATGTAGCCTTAGAACTATCTCTGTAGACCAGGCTGGCCTCAACCTCATATCTTTAATCCAGCATTGCTTCCTGACCACCACCACTTGGCTCTAGAAGCATTTTCTTAAGTGAGGTCCCCTCCTCTCAGATATATCCCCCTTCTCTTTAACATATGTCAAGGGGACATAAAACCACCCAGCACACTAATCTTTTAAGAGTCAATTCTGAGGATAAGTTCCATGTTTATTCTCACTTGAGGCCTAATTTCTCATTTTTATTTTGTGCATGAATGTGTCACTGCTTGTGTGCCTGTGCTCACATGCCTGAACGTGCCCAAGGAGTCCAAAAGAGGACATCGGAACTGGAGCTACAGACAGTTGTGAACCCACAGGGGAGCTGGGAAATGAACCCAGGTCCTCTGGAAGAGCAGCCGCTGCTCTTAACTGATGAGCATCTCTAGCCCCTCGTAATGTACAGAGATTCAAAACAGCTGAAAACACAACAAAAAACAAACCCTATTAAAAAACAACAAACCCAACGGCCATCATTTTAAGCTTAGGTTCCTTTTTAATAAAGCAAGTAAAATGTGTGTGGCATGTGCATGACTAATGACAGTGGTGAAGGGCTGCCCCAGCACCAGGACTGGAGTCTGCGTCCCCAGCACCCACATAAGACAACAGCTGTAGCAACACAGGCTGGAGTCCCCGAACTGGGAAGTGGAGACAGCCAATCAGTGAACTCCAGGTCAATAAAGAGGGAAGCTGTCTCCAAAAAGTCAGTGGAAAAGGAGAAAGACACCTAATGTCAACCTCTGGCTTTCACAAGCATGCATCCCTGTACATACATGCACACGCCACACAGACAAACTGACAAAAACACATACAAACTGTAAAGTTCTGAAGTTCTTATATTTATCTTATATAAGTAATGGCCTTTTCTTTCTTTTTTAGATTTTATTTATTTTTATTTTATCTGTAATGGTGTTTACCAGGTACATGCAGTGCCCTTGGACCCTTGGAGGCCAGAAGAGGGAACTGGATCTCCTGAACTGGAGTCATAGATGGCTCCAAATGGAGGACTAGTACCTGGGTCCTCAGCAAGAGCAGTCAATGCCCTTAAGCACTAAGTCAACTCTCCATCCCAGCACTCGGGAGGCAGAGGCAAGTGACTCCCTGAGTTTGAGGCCAGTCTGGTCTACAAGAGTTTCAGGACAGCCAGGGCTGTTCCACAGAGAAACCTGCCTTGAAAAACAAACAGAAAAAAACAAAACAACAGATGCACACACACAAATTTAGTGTTTGCTGAATTAATTTTCCTAACAGTTAAGTTTTACTTACCTTGAGCATACAAAGTCAGAACTGCCTGGATGGCTACATACACACCAGAAAATTGGTAAGTTTCAAACATTACCTAAAAATGGAAAGAGAGGGAAAAAAGGGAGCTGTGTTATGCAGACAGAAAATGTATGTACTTCCTTCAAGCTCACACGGCAGGTCAGTTAAGATGCAAGCAAAGGACCCTGAGGAATCATCTAACTAGTTGTTCTTGCCCTTATAAAACCCACCTCTGATTCCAATTTTTAGGGTAGTTTTGGAAACACACATACATGTATGCATGCGTGTGTGCCTGTATACACCTGAGTCAAGTCTCAGAGCATTTGTAAGCACTACAAGCAAAGATTCCTGAATATATTATAGTTATTGGCTAATCAGTATGAAAGCAAGCTTAATACTAAATTTCCTAAACCAATACCCCTTAAAAAAATTACCTGCCTGGGACCAGCAAGATTGTTCAGCTAGTAAAGGCGCTTGCCACCAAGTTTAACAACCTGAATCTGAGCTCCAGGACCGACATGGTGAATAGAGAAAACTGATTCTCATAAGGAGTCCTTTCACCTCCACACACACAAGAGCGGCACTCACTCGTGCCTGTGCACACGCGGCACACACACACACACACTCAGTATAAAAAAACAAAATAAAGAAATAAATAAAATGACATATTCTCTTGGGCCCAGAGAGATGGCTCAGCTGCGAAAGGCCTGATGACTTTAGTTCAATCTCCTGAACCCATACAGGAAAAGGTAAAAACCAACTCCCCCAAGTGGCATACATGTTACACTCCAGTGTGCACAGGAATGCATACATGGGACACTCCAGTGTGCACAGGCATATATAAATAAATACATACCACATAAATAATGAAGAGAAAAAAATGAAATATCTGCTTATTTCCCCCAGCCTAATTGAAAACTGGCTATACTCCCCCACACATCCCCCATCCCTGTGCCAGTTAAAAACAAGTAAGAAATAGGACTAGGGATGTAATTCAGTAGAAGAGTTCTTTCTAGTCAGTGACACTCTGGTCTGATTCCCTAGCAGTGGAATGAATGAATGAATGGTATGAGGTGAAGACAAAAATTAAAACACTAAGTGGTCAGATGTAGACTGCTCAGTTGCCTCTCCTCTTGAGCCCAGACTGTAACTCCACTTAACACTGAACTACACTCAAGGGAGGTATTGCCTTGGGCCCTCCTCCCTGGTCACATATATCTGTGCTCATTCTCTGCAGCCCATGTCAGCTGAGAAAAATCTTACACGGTTTCTTTTGTCCATCCATTGCAAACACTCACTGACCGACAGGATTGTCACTCTGAACATCAAGATATTTAACAACTGATCACAATGAGAACTATACAGAACTTCAATTTTACAACTTTGGAATACACCTTCATCAATTAATTGATCTTCTAACATTCTATTCCAGCATCCCTTTAATAAGTGATGCTGCTGTGTGTGCATATACCAACAAAATGTGAAGTCCTCCCAAGTCCATCATGAGTCAGTAACGAACCCTCCTCCTGCCTTTACCTCAGTAGACAGTCAATCTCTTTAGCAGACTCCTCCCTCTGGCCGCCAGCCTGTCTCCACTGTCTTCTCTCACTTTTGTGAGAAATACCATCTCAAAGACTTTCTAGCTTTTGTTTGTTTTGTTTTCCAAGACAGGGTTTCTCTGTGTAGCCCTAGCTTCCCTGGAATTCACTCTGCAGACCAGACTGGCCTCGAACTCACAAAGATCCACCTGCCTCTGCCTCCCAAGTGCTGGGATTAAAGGTGTGCGCCACCCAGTGACTTTGTAGTTTTTATCTTGAATTCCAGACTATTTACCTGAACTCAAATATACATATACAACTTCACTATTTTTCCAGTAGATCTATTACTTTCTAATAAACTACTTAATTCAAACACCTCAATTTTGGGAAGGGGAATGTTCTCATCTACTAGCATACACTTGTTGACTGTCTCTTATCCAAAATGCTTGAGACGAGAAAGATCTCTGATTTTAAATTTGGAGTATTTGCCTATTTACCAGGTGGATACCCTTATCAAAAAACCCAAATTTTATGTTCCAAAATACAAAATTTCATGAGCATCATAAACATGATCAAAATATTTCAGATTTCAGATGAGCAACCCTCAATCCGTAGTGAATGCAAAATAATCAGGATCTAGGGAGAAATGGTTGCTTTTATTTATCCTTAGCAGTAGAAGCAGCAAGAAGAAAAAAATTCTGATTTAACATTCTATCACAGAGATACACATGGATATGCAGTTCTTCAAAAACTTACCTCTACAATCTTCTCCCTGTTTTTGGTTGGGTTCATAGGAGGTTCTGTGAGTAAAATTTTGCAGTTTCTGGTGTCTATATTGAGTTTCTCTGGTCCAAATGTGTAGTCCCACAGGTGCTTCATGTCATCCCAATTTCGTACTATGCCATTCTCCATGGGGTAATTAACTTCCAACATTGAGCGTAATTCACTTGCCTCATCACCGACCATAAGATCCTAGAAGATGAGATGGCAAAGCTTTAAAACGGTCAAAGTTTTACATAAAGACACTTTAGAAAATTATATTCCTCGATTTTAGAAAACTTGGATTTTCTAAATTTTAATTTTTTTAAATTTTAATTTTTCTGGGACTTTCAGATCAAGTTTTTTACTCCAAACTTAAAAAACTCTTTTCTTTCAAGAACAGTTTACAAAGTTTAACCAATATTTTATGTACTATGTGTTTAAATTAATAAACTGACCTTACCTTTAATACATGTTTCCAAAAGAAGAGCATTAGCACAAATAAACCCCATATTTTCATATTTTGAAGGGTTTTGTATGAGGTTTCATCTGTTTCTTTTGCTCAAATGTTCAAAAAAATAAGTCCTGTGATATGTGAAATAGCACATCAGGGGGGGAAAAAATCTTGAAAATGCTCAATGCACACAAGCACATTTCTTTCTATCAAAATGATTTTTATCAATGCAGATGCAAAAATCATGATTCTTCATTCCTCTAAAACAATGTACCTTTCTCTCTTATACACTTACACACGCACACACACACATACACACACACTTAACAGACTTCATAAATGTCTATCTGTATGTGTATGCATTAAAACAACTTTAAAGTTATCTCAATGGCAACATTTTTAACCTTGAAGTATAACACTGAAAGTCAGTGTTATCTTTTATGAAGTGCAATACTCACAATCTGTCTCCAAAGACAGCACATTTAAGGGGACCCACATTAAAAAAAAATCAAATTTGTATGCATAACAAGGCAAACAATATCTTAATATTATTGTTTTAGAAATCAGTAATCCAGACATTATTTCTACATTGATGAATCCAATTAAAAATTAGTATCAGAAATAGCTACCATTTGGTATAATAAAAGTTCAAATTATGAGGAAATGAAGAAATAGCAAAACCAACATGAGAAAATGTAAAGTGAAGTTTTAAAAAAATATGCCCTTTAGGGGTGGGACTGTAATGCAGTGGTAGGGTGCTTGGCTAGCATATGTAAGGTCCTAGGAGTTCAACCTGCAGTGTTGGAGAAAAAGAAAAAAAACAACTAGAAATGTCTCATAAGAGTAGTTTTAAACTTGAAAACCAGGATAAGGAGTCTATTAAGAGCCAGATTTCTGGAAGATATATTAATAGCAACAGGGGAAAAAGTTCACTACAACTTTCTATTGCAACTAATTTCTTATAAAGGCAATTTTCCCAAAACTAACACTCAAGTTCCTTGGCTAATAGGAACTTGAATTTTCAGGAAGAAAATGAAAAACTGGAAAGATTTATACCTGTGAACTCTGGATAAAGGCATGCATGATGAAGTTTTTAGGGATAAGTATACTAGTATTTGTAACTTAGTGAAACATCAAAAACAAAACACAAACAAAAACAACCCAAACCAAAATAAACAAAAAAACAAGACATTTCGGTGGATGAAAAGGTATGTAGTTAATCAGAATAATAAACGTTTTGTTTTTGAGACAGGATCCCTCTATGTAGCTCTGGCTGTCCTGGAACTCTGTATGTAAACCAGGCTAGCCTCAAACATAGGGAGATCTGCCTGTCTCTGTCTCCCCCCCAGTGCTGCAATTACAGTAGGACTGAAGGTGTGCACCTCTACTTCTGGTTTAGAATAACAAATATTAATACTGGAATCAAGGCAGTAAGTATCTGTAGGGTCTGTAAAATCTGTTTAACATAGCTGAATGTGCTAAACATTTCTTAATTAAAAATTGAGAAAAAATCCACACCCGCAAATATATGCTACTTTTGGCTATTAACAAGTATAATTTCATGCCAATTTCTGTTACTTCTTTAATCCTATGTATTTTTCAATGTATTAACAAGACAACTGATTTAGACAATTGGTTGGTAATCACTATTATTTCAAAGAATTTAGATTATGATTCAATTTCAACAGAATACTTATTTTTTTCTTAAGAACAGACGCTTATTGCTGGGTGGTGGTGGCGGCGTACATCTTTAATCCCAGCACTCGGGAGGCAGAGGCAGGTGAATTTCTGAGGACAGCCAGGTCTACACAGAGAAACCCTGTCTCAGAAAACCAAAAACCAACAACAACAAAAAACAAACAAAAAAAGCTCAACAGTAACAAAACCAGAGGCTTATAGATGCTGAACCTTATGGCAACTCAAAATAAAAGCCGTATAATCTTCTAGGACCACACATATTGTGAACTAGTAACTGAAAGGGACATCTGATATTAAGTACCCTTAGTCCCCTCTGAACAAAAAGGGACATTTAAAAATGGAAATGTATGAGTTCAAGGGACTTAAATGAAAAAACTGTTGACAAATTTTTGAACCCTCAGACAGGCTAGAGATGTTGCACAGCTGGTGTAGCGCTTTGCCAAGCACGCATGAAAGCTCTGGGTTCCACCCCCAGCCTAGCCTAAGATCAGGCATGATGGCACACTGTAATCATAGAACATGGGAGTAGAGGAAAGAGGGTCAGAAGTTCAAGGTCAGCTGGAGATGTATGAGACTACCTCAAAAACCAAAACAAACAAACAAAAACCCACCATAAAACCAAAGCAAAACAAAAAACAAGCTACGACTGACAGGTATGGCGGCATACACTTATAATCTTAGTGCCCCAAAGGCCTACTTAGGAAGATGAGGCATGCCAGAGTTCAAGCTCAGTATGGGCTACATAGGGAGATTAAAACACTAAGCAGCCAGGAGTAGTGACACAATCTTGTAATTCCAAAAGTCAAGAGAGTGAGGCACTGCTCTACAGAGTCAGTTACAGGACAGCCAGGCTATATAGAGAAAACCTGTCTGGAAAAACCAAAACCAAAACCAAACAAAGACCCTGAGGCAGAAAGATCAAGGCTATCCTAGGCTCCACAGCAAGTGTGACGCCAGCCTAAGCTTCATGAACCTTGTCTGAGAAAAAAAAACAACGAATCAATGATGGGGGAAGTCCTGTGTATATGTCAAAAAAGCACTGTTGGCCAATAGGGAAGCAAGATAGGTGGGACTAGGAGTCGAGGAGGACTCTGGGTAGGAGAAACACAGGAGTCGAGATGTAACGCCATGGGGTAGGAAGCCCGGAACTATTCTCCGGTAAGAGAAATACTTAGATTAACAATTATGGGGTAATTACTTAAGTCAGAGCTAGCCAATAAGAAACAAGCAAGGCCAACAGCTTCATAATTAATACAGCCTCCTGTATGTTTATTTGGGACTGATGCGGCTCTGGAATCAGGCTGGCGGGAAGGCTTTCTCTCAAGGAAAAGGCTTCCCTTTACAAATCAAATAAAACCTAGACCATATATAAATTCTCCCTTAGAACCTTTCAACTTTCAAATGTTAAAATTTTTAATAACTAGCTGGGCAGTGATGGTGTACACCTGTAGTCCCTGCACGAGGCAGGCAGAGGCAGGCAGATCTTAGGAGTTCAAGGCCAGCTTGGTGCAGATCCAGTTCTAGGAAGGCCAAGGCTGGCTACACAGGCAAACCCTTTCTCAAAAACCAACCAACAAACAAACAAACAAGTTCCTCCCTTCAGAACCAAACAGGAAACGCTCTGAGCAGCCCTGAGTCTTCTGTTGCCCACCACTGGACCTCAAGACTAACCCTCATCTGGTACCAAAAACTCACAGTAACTGAGAACCTGGGCTAAAGCCATTTATTTAGGATAGATTCTATTTGCAAATAATGATTTTGAGCATTGTCACTCTGAACTAGAAAATAGAAAAAAATACAAGCTTTAAACAATTACATTCCTAGAAGGAAAGTCTGTGAAACCAGGGAAGTACAGACTAGAGTGCAGTTTACAGCGAGGTTACATCTCAAATCATGTTCTGTCTCTTCACCCAGCATAATGAGGATTTTACTTTATACTGAAAGAATATGTTTATAATACCAATTAGATATTCTATTTCTGATTTTAAAAGAACATAAAAATCATGCCTATACTATTCTCTAAAAGTACAGCCTTTCTAAAAATCTCTTTAGTATTTATTTTAGATAATGCATGCTCCACCATAGAAAAATGTAATATAACACAGAAAAATGTCTGGGATAGACAAGCCTCTACTTTGTTTTTGTTTTATGAAAGGGAGGGACTACACAATGGTACTTACTTGTCTCTCTGTGTATGGGGGGTGGCCTTGTATTTGTGGGAAAGCCTGATAGGTATGTTACTTTTTTTCTTATTTATTCTCAGATAATGTCAAATCTACTCATCAGCAAGGATGACATGGGAACAAGATTTTCTTTTATTACTTTTTTCACTTATATATTCATGTAAACATTAAAATTTTACTCAGTTTACTAAATATGTATATGCTATTATACTGACTGCAAAAATATGCATTCAGTATACTAGGCAATATATAACATCAGTCAATAAACTATGTCTCAAATGTAACAAATTCACCCATTTTCTGTATCACATAGCTATTTCATTTCTGTATTATGCACACCACATTCCATTTTAATTGTAACATTCATCTACGAAAAATAATGAAAACAATTCAAAACTATGTTAGTAATTAGTTCTTGCTTGGCTCATTGTATGCAATCAGGAAAGTATAGGACTTTATTAGTTGCTACCAAACTGAAGAAATGAAAAAAGGTTAAAAATTAGAGTACTTAAAACAAAAATATGGATTTTCCCCCTCCCCGAAACTAAAGGGACACAAAACAACAACTACTGTCCCACCAAGCAAAAGTGGAAAACAAACAGAGCATGTGTGTAACCTCACTTACCATCTTTTTGTTATTCTACTTCAACAGGTCAAGAAAGGTGAAGAGAGAGAAGGTAGAAGCAAGAGTCAGAAAAGGCCTACATAAAATCCTCACTGAAAGGTTTAAACATACAAGCAACAGAGACAATTAGGCTGAGGTCAGATGCAGTACTACTATATCTTATGGTGTTAATTATCTATCAGGGCCAAATGAACATGGACAGTAATTACTCCTAAATGAAAATTAACTAAATGATTTACATGTCCATTGTCTTAGTCTACCATCACATTTTAGCTAACAAGACTTACAAATATAAGTCAATTATCTAAGTATAGGAATTCCAAAATCAAACTTTAGTTCATTATTGAATTTAAGAGCTTCAATTAAGAAAAACATGGAAAACACATGGTTTAGCTGAGTAGGTAAGAGTTAGTTCAGAAGTCTTTATCTAAACCTTAGTATTCAAGTAAAAGCAATTTAACTTGAAAGGCTTAAAAGACAGCAGTGTGAAAAGAACCAAAGTAAAAACAAAGAATGACAAACTGTAGCAGCAATAACTACTGGGGTGGTCCCTGGAAAATGTCTCACAAGAAACCTGTTGATTTTTATTACTTGGTCTTAAAAAGCAAGAAAATAGGTAAGAAGAATGTGTTGTTTTTGTCCTGCTGGAGAGTAAAAACGGCTATGTATATGATATCTCTCTGAGCCTCAAAAATGGTATCATCTACAAAAAAGTTTAAAAGCCAGACACTAAATAAAATGCATTATTTACACTCAGTTTCTCCTCATCACATTAGCTTCCTGATGCATGCCTTTAAGAAGCTTACAGTTGGAGGCAAAGGCAGGCTCTCTGAGTTCAAAACCAGCCAAGGCTACATGTAAGAAAGACCTTGTCTCCAAAAAAAAAGAAAAAAGAAAAAGAAAAAGAAGGAAAGAAAAGGAAAAAAGATAAAATTCAACCAGAATGAAAATTTATGAAAAGAGAAAAAGAACAAAATTTCCTACAAGGCCTTTCCTAAAATGTCTTATACTAATTGAACTACTTACTGAGACCTACCAAAGGCCAGAAATCAGTTTTAGGTTTTAAAACAGAGAACCTAAGTTTCCATGTGTACTTTTATTTATCCCATTACTTAATTTTCTAGTTCACACGGTAGAGATATAGAACACAGAAAATCTCTTTCATCTATTATCACCTTTCTCAGCACTTCAAAGATATATATATATACATCCTAAGTCTTGCCAAAGACTGTCCAAACAAGACCACACAATGCTAACTATTCTTAAAAAATAAATAAATAAATAAATAAAATAAAGCCTCGATTAGAAAAAGCCCCTAAATTCTACTGTTTTACATAATCTGGACCGGACCACCTGAAGAATGTAAAGTCAATTGGTTAATCTTTTAATTATTCTGTTTCTTATAAAATAATGTGACTCCTGCTTGATCTCTAGTTTGGTGGAAGGAAACTTTGCTGAGTCTCTCATTTGTCATGTAAAGCGCTCTGGCTCCTCTTCCATTGGCAGTGTGAGACCAAGGGAAGCTCTGCCTGGCTTCCTCCCAAACAGTATGAAAATCAGCTAAGAGTGAGAAGAGGAACCGAGTCTAGACTTCTGGGTTTTCCTGACTGACAGCCTAAAAGAGTAAGAGGGCAGCCTACGGAAACTGGGGAGAGAAAAGCCCAAGTCTCAAAAAGTAAGACAACAGAGGCAACAGTATCTATCAATTTTGTACCTAATTTTAAAGCTGATATTTTATACTCCACATTAGAATGGCACAACGCTATACATAAACAAAAATATAAAATTAACTTCAGGGTTCCTTGCCTTTGTTGAGGTGTTACTATACATTAAAATTATGAGTTCTGTTCTCTTTTTTGCTTTTCCTGAAATTGTACTTTACACTACTTAATTCAAAGGTCACCTCATACAACCTCAGGGTCATTTAACAATGAATAAAACATTACCTTGATTTCAATGTTTCCCACTTTGGTGGTTGATCTGATAATAGGTCTTCCAACCAAAGCTGGGAAGATGTGTTCAGGAAAGTTAGAGCCTGCATATCCACACTTCACAAACTGGAAGGAAACAATAAAGAGTGGGTTAGTATCCAAGGATTTAAAAACAGTAGCAGAAAACACCACTTTGCTTTCAAACCATCCAAAGTAGTCACCCGTTCTATTTCTAGCATCATCTCTTTAAGTCCTCCCACGTACCAAGTATTTTCAGAGCATGTATCAGTCAGGGTTACTATTGTCATGATGAAACACCATTATCAAAGCAAGCTGGGGAGGACAGGGCTTATTTGCCTTACACTTCCACATCACAGTCCATCACTGAGGGAGGTCTCAGGACTGGAACCTGCAGGCAGGAGCTGATACAGAGGCCATGGAGGAGTGATGACACTGGCCTGTGCCTCCTGCTTGCTCAGCCGTTTTTGTTTTTTTTTTTTTTTACAGAACCCAGGACCACCACCCACAGATGGCACCACACACAATGGACTGGGTCCTCCCCCATCAATCACTAATTATGAAAATGCCCACAGGTTTGCCCACAGCCCAATCTTATAGAGGCATTTACTTCTTTTTTTCTTGTTTGTTTCAAAACAGGGTTTCTCTGTGTAGACCTGGCTATCCTGGAACTTGCTCTGCAGACCAGGCTGGCTTTGAACTCATATAGAACCACCTGCCTCTGCCTGCCTAATGCTGGGACTAAAGGTGTAGTACAATGTTCATCACCCAACTAGAGGCATTTTCTTAATTGAGGTTCCTCCTCTCAAGATGACTAGCTTGTGTCAAGCTGACAAAACTATTTAGAACAGAGTTCCTATTTAGTTTTGAGTTCACTATTCCTGAGTGCCTAAGTGTCACTAGAGGGTGAGCTGCTCAAGCAGGGAGCTAAACTGAGTAGTTCATGCCAGAGCCCGATGACTGAGAGCAGCTTCAGCACAGTGCTCACTCAGGCAGCATTTGGAAATGGACACATTCACTCAACAAACACTCACTAAGTCATTTTAAAAAGAGAAACGATAGAAAATGAGCACAATAAAAGCTCTGACCAGGCTGGAAAAATGGCTTAATAGGTTAAGGGCATGGGCTGCTCTTCCAGAGGTCCTGAGTTCAGTTCCCAGCACCCACACAGTGGCTCACAGCCATCTGTAATGAGATCTGCTGTCCTCTTATGTGCAGATGCACATGCAGGCAGGACACTGTGTTCATACATAAAATATTAAAAGATATTTTTAAAAAAGCTTTGACTCAGCCTGGCAGTAGTGTCACATACCTTTAATTCCACCACTAGAAGGCAGGGGCAAAGATCTCTGAGTTCAGGGCGAGCCTGGTTTACAGAGTAAGTTCTAGGACACCAAGGTTACACAGAGAAACCTGTCTCAACAAAACAAAAAAGCAGCTTTGATTTAAAACCAGGCCTGCATGGATATCTGTATGAGAGTACCAGATCCCCTGGAAATAGTCACAGACAATTGATTTGTTTTACTTTCTTGAAGTGCTGATCTTCAGCTTGAAGCTTGAACCTCAATATTGGTATCTGGGTTTTTATTAATCTTGTTACATTTCATATCCCCAGTACCATCTTAATTCCTATCATCTGTTTATATTTACTTTGAAAACCTAAACAAAACACACTATTTAGGAGTTTTGTTCCAAACTCACAACACTTAATCCTACTTAGTTCACTGTTGGGCTTCTTTTAGGTATAGCTACACATTTCTAAAAGCATATTACTGTACAGGTTAGTATGATGGCACATGCTTGTAATCCCAGCACTTAAGAGGACCATGTGTTTTAGACCAGCCTGAGCTACACAGTGAGTGCCTGGCCAAAGCTTCATTTATAGTTAAACTTAAAAAGGCAACACAATTCCTCCTGGGTTACCTATGAAGGCATATGCCAGTGTGGTCTGAGGGCATATGTAATCAGATATCCTACTTGTTCGTTTTACAGTGGTTGAGAAGTGAAGTTGATAGTGTATGTTCCATCCCAAAGGAATGTTAAACAGAATTCAGGAGCACCAGTTCATATTCCCACAATGTCATCTCAAGTAACTGATTATTGTGACCTAGAAAGACTTGGGGAAACAATGACCACAGAGGAAAGGAATAGCATCTTGCTGGGTGTGGCAGCTCATGCTTGTGGTCCTATAACTCCAGAGGTTGAGGCAGAAAGACTGCAAATTTGAGGCCAACCTGAGCTACCCCCACCCTGCGTGTGTGTGTGTGTGTGTGTGTGTGTGTGTGTGTGTGTGTGTGTGTGTGTGTGTGTAAAATGTCACTCTCTTCTCCTAAATCATTACATTCCTATGTTGGAGACAAAACCCAGCTTACCTGATAACTCAGAGAAAATATTCTCTTTATATCCCTACCATATACAAATTTTAGTATAAAGTCTGTCATTTTCACCAGTCTGCTGTCATAATTTCCGAATACATTCTGAATATACACAACTTAAATACTATTTGAATACAAAAATCTTATGTTTAATCTTAAAGAAGGCCAGACAAAGAGATGCAGGCATTTAAAGCCAGCACTCTGAGGAGCAAGATCTTAGGTTCAAGGCTTTCAACAAGGCTAATCAAAACAATAGCAAACTAAAAAAATTGCCGGGCATGCCTTTAATCCCAGCACTCGGGAGGCAGAGATAGTCATATCTCTGTGAGTTTGAGACCAGCCTAGTCTACAGAGCTAGTTTCAGGACAGCCTCCAAAGCCACAGAGAAACCCTGTCTTGGGGGAGAAAAAAAACTCAAAAATTAACAGATATAGACATTAGGCAAGACAAAAATGCCTACTTATCAGGATGAAATGCTCACTTATATGAATATAAACAGTCTTGAAGAAAATTAGAAGCTGGTACCTGAAGCTGAGTTCCAGGTTAAAAGAGAAGAAAGAGAGGAAAGAAGGAAATTAGAAATTAGAAGTTGGCTAAAGCCAAAGCTCAGTGGTACAGTGTTTGCCTCGCAGGCAAAGGCAGTGGGTTGGAATGCCAGTTTCTAAAGAAAAAAGTATGAATGGAAGGCTAATCTACAAGTTTACAGCAACTGTAAATGAGTAACTTTGTTACATGAGCGGATCCTAAGTTGGGGGGGGCTACTAATGGGTAAAAAGGAGACTGCTAAGGTTGATGGGTCTCCCTGCCATTCACTCATATACACAATAGCAAAGTAAAGGGTTACAGTATATCTTTTGATTACAATTGTGCAGATGGGTAGTTCATACCATAAAATTCTTTTAGGGGCTGCAGAGCTCACGGCTACATTAAGCCATATACAGGTCCCCTTGCTCACAGAAAAGAGACAAATTGTTCCAAAGCCAGAAGAGGTTGCACAGAAGAAAAAGATATCCCAGAAGAAACTAAAGAAACAAAAACTTAGGGCACAGGAATAAATTCAACATAAAATAAATGCAAATAAAGGTTTAAAAAAAGAAAGAGCACAAGCTGCTTTTCCTAATACTGGGGTTCAATTCCCAGCATCCATATGGCAGCTCACAATTGTCTGTAACTCCAGTTCCAGGCAATCTGATGTCCTCTTCTGACCTCCATGGGCATCAGGCATGCCAGGGATACCCATAAACAAAACAAAAATTTTTTGTTTTTATTGAGACAGGGTTTCTTTATAGCTCTGGAACCTGTCCTGGCACTCACTCTAGACCAGGCTTACCTCGAACTCACAGAGATCTGCCTGCCTCTGCCTCCTAAGTGCTAAGATTAAAGGCATGCATCACCACCGCCCAGTCATAAAACAAAATTTAAAAATACATTATTTTTTTAATTTAAATTAATTTCAAAAACCGTGTATGCACACGAGTTCCTGGTACATTGCCCCCTTCTCTATGTGGGTCTCAGCAGTCACACTAAGGGTATCAGGTCTGGCAGCAAGGCACCTTCACCTGCTGATCAGCTCAAGGGCCCTTACCATTCTCAAGCACAGTTTAAGTGGAAAACACTTTCCAAGCACCCCAGAAGACAAAAACTGAGATTCCCTCAAACCGTAGAAACAAACAATTATAAACAATCACTGCTTTACCTAAAACAGGAGAAGGAAGAGATGGGGGAGAGAAGAGGGGAGGAGGAAAATAAGACTTCAGATTAAGCCTACTATAAATAGAAAAAAAATTAAGTACTTAATAAGAAACTATTCCTGGATGGTGGGTTGTAGCTCAGATAGTAGCATGCTCGCCTATCATGCACTAAGCCTCTGGTTTATGCCTAAACCAGGCATGGTAGCACATGAAAGGCGGAGGCAGGGGAACTAAGAAGTTCAAGGCTGGCCTTAGTTACTTGGCAAACTGGAGGCCTGCCCTACTCCAGACACTTCTTTCAAAAACAAACACCAACAACACCTTCCCACTCTGACCCTGCCTAAGCAGTAGCTTGGTGGAAACAGATGCTGTCGAATAATCCAGTGCCAGTATTTCTGTAAGGTATCAGACATTCCACTAGAACAGTAAAAACCATACTATTTCACATTATTTCAAATTTGAATGCATTAGGCTCCAACAATATCAAAATAATCCAATTCAACATAAAATTAATAGACAAGCTTAACTAAAAAAAATTTAAAGACCCATGATATAACAAAATAACAAACAAAACATTCTTTTCTATGCTATTCTTTTGGTATCATTTTAACAGCTGACATTCCTCCTGCTTGTCAATCATTTTAAGACTAGTGACTTAGTTCTGTGTGCCACAGGCTGGTTTTTTTTTTTTTCCGGCTGCGTTTAAGAAACCGATTTTACCATATATAGTTTCTTCCTTGTAGCACTGTGGTTTGAGCAGGCTCTCTACTTCCTACTGAGTCATCAAATGGTAAGAGGTACAATGTCCCTTAAGGCAAAAGGAACAAAAGACCTGTCTACATTAGACATCAAAGCAACTTTGTCCTTAAATAAAAAAGATTCAAAGCCGGGAACTGCTTTAGTCCTGCCACTCAGGAGGCAGTGGCAAGTGGATCTGTGTAAGTTCAAGGCCAGCCAAGGCAACACACAGAGAAACCGTCTCAAAACAATAAAAACAAACAAAAAGATTCAAAACCACTTTTATTTTATTTTTAAATGTTTCATTAGTTTTTTAGATGTTTGATTATATTCACCCTGCTGACCCCAACTCTTTCTAGGATCCACACCCTCTTCCCTTTCCACTCTTTATTCCCCACCAAGGCAAGTATGTGCAAATATTCTTGGGTGTGTAGCCTTCTATGGGGGTGTGGCTGACTCATCAGGGGCTACGCTATTAGAGAAGTCTGTCTCTCTCTCCACCATGACAGCGGCTAAAAATCCCCAACAGCTCCTTAGCTAGGGATGGGGGACATCAAGCCTAACTTCTCCCCCATGCAGGAATTTGGCCTGGCTTGGGTTGGCTTGGGTCTTGTGCATGCTGTCACAACTGCTGAGGGCCTAGTGTGCAGCAGTATGTTTCCTTGTGGTCACCCACGGCCTCAGGCTCTTCCTTCCCACACCTCTTGTGCAATGACTCCTGGGCCTCAGGAGACAGGGTGTCACTATGCAGACCTGACTAGCCTTGAGTTTGTGGTGATCTTCCTGCTTTAATCTCCCAAGGCACCCAGCAGGGTTTTCTTGTCTTTTGAGACAAGGCCTCACATAGCCCAGGCTGATCTTGAATTCCTGAACCCTCTGCCTCTTTGCCCAAGCAAATTACAGGCATGCTCCATCACTCACTGGGATTTTTAAACTCATTTGAGCTCATTTGTTTTGGATGTTTTGCCTTAATAATCTGTGGTGTTTGTATTTTAACTCCACAGTGCCAATCTTATTTGAAACCAGTGGTCGTTCTATTAGGCCATTGCCTTTCACAAGACGAAACTCTAGTTCTTGTTTTGTTTTTACCTAAAATATTCCTAAATTCAACATGTAAGTTAGCAGAAGCCTGATAAAACAGACTACAAGAAACTACAAATGTGAATTTTACGTATAAGGTTCTTCTAGCACTATAACGTCTACGTACTACGTATAATCATCAAACTTTACTAAGCATTGTGCCAGCAACATGACAGTCACTTGGGAAATGTGCGTTTTGTTGTGAATAAAGTTATTGTTGGTGAGTCATATTGAAGTTTGGTAGTGTCCTGTATTAACATAAGCAAACTGACTCAATTTAAAAGGAATCAAACTTCACAGCTAAAGAGGTATGCAGACTTTTGCCTAAAAGGCCAATTCAGAAGCCCTATTCTAGAATGCAAGTTTCTTTCTCTGGGCTGAGTCAAGGGTCTAGCTGTGGGTAATGGGAAAATAGAGCAGGTGTAGCATCTATCATGTGATCAAAAGAACACACCTATACTTTCAGAATCCAATTATGGGCCTATGAGAGGAATTTAAAAATTTAACCTCTCTTGGGGCTGGAGAGACGTGGTTAAGAACCCTTGTTCTTGCTAAGGATCCAGATTTGATTCCCAGTACCCACATGGTGCCTCACAATCATCCATGAGTCCAGTGCCAGAGGATCCAACCCCCTCATGCTCCAGGCACACATATAGTACACATACACACATGCAGGCAAAACGCCTATACATGCGAAAATATAACACAGGGCTAGGGACACCTCAGAAAGAGCATTTACTTCCCATGTCCAGATCCTTAGGTTCACTCCCACCATTATAAAAAATAAAAATAAAAATAAATCAATTTCTCAAATAGCCCACATTTTAAAATCTAAAGTATAACAAACAGTAAGTGAAGCCACTGTTGACTAATGATTAAGATGCTTCTGCAATGTGCAGGGTTAGAAGTATATGCCATATTTAGTTTGTGTGGTGCTGGAGATGGTCCCCTGGTTTCTTGCACTCTACCTTATAAACTAGCATTTTCAGTCTCCAGTCCCATGAGTGTGTATCAGTGTACGGAGTACATGAGGGTCGTGTGCAGAAAGGCAGGTGAACGCATGCTATGGTGCACGGACGTCAGAGGGAAAGGTCAGGTGTTGGTCTTCATCTTTTACCTTTTTTGAGACAAGGTCTCTCTTTTGTTGTCTACTGCAGCACACACTTTCTGTTTCCTACCTTGTAGCAGAAGCACTGGAATTATAGTCCCAACTTTACATGGGTTCTGGGGATTCAAGGACAGGTGCTTATCCACTGAGCCATCTCCCCAACCCCTTTTTCCATGATTTAAAAAAAAAAAGCAATTTCAACGTCTTCTTTAATATGTAATCGTAAAGACATCATTATAACTTCAGGTACATAAATAAGGCCAAGATGTAAGTAGTTAAGTAGCAAAACAGACCCTTAGTCCTCAAATTTTTCAGAAACACAACATTCCTAACTGTGATATGATTTAAGTCAGAGCTATATGTGAATAGAGTGCCAGCACTATTTCATTCACAGCCATCATTAGCTACAAAAAATATGGATAAAGTTTATAAATAACTACAAGAGTAATACCAATTACAAAACCCTTTGTTTGAATTAATTCATTTAATTTATGCCATAGTTACTGGTCTTTTCCCCCCAAGGAATAGAATTTAAGAAAAAATAAAAGAAAAAAGATGAGGTCTCACTATGTAGCCACAGGGATCTGCCTGTCTCTGCCTTTCAAGTACTGCCATAAAAAAACTATGCCATCACTGCAGTCCTTTTAACAACATTGTTAAGACTCATTTCTAGCCGGGCGTTGGTGGCGCACGCCTTTAGTCCCAGCACTTGGGAGGCAGAGGCAGGCAGATCTCTGTGAGTTCAAGGCCAGCCTGGTCTACCAAGGGAGTTCCAGGACAGCCTCCAAGACAATACAGAGAAATCCTGTCTCGAAAAACCAAAAAAAAAAAAAAAAAAAAAAAAAAGACAAGACTCATTTCTATTTTAGGTGTGTGTTTCTTTGCATGCCTGTATGTGTACCACCTGTGTGCCTGGTACCCACGGAGGCCAGAACAGGGCATTGGATGCACTGGAACTAGAGTTACAGATGGTTGTGAGCTGCCAGGCAGATACTGGGAATCAAATTTGAGTCCTCTGCAAGAGCAACAAGTGCTCCTAACTGCTGAGCCATCATCTCTTTGGTACCAAGGTAGAATTTTTTTTAAATAAATACTTTTATAAAAATTTCACAAAAGTTTAAATGTTTATAATTTAAATAGAGTGCAACACTACATGCTTTGTTTAAAAAATCTTTTTCCTGATAATTTAGAAGCTTTATGAAAACTCTAGTTTTCCTCATGGCTTTAGCCTTTATCTAAAAGAATGAGATACATTTTATGTATCCCTACATGAAGTATGTAAACATAAATATCTCTAATGAACAAACATAAATGAGTTTGCTTAAAAACGTTTGTTACTAAATCTTAGGCACATCACCACACCTGGGGTATGGATGTCCCTTTCTTTGTAGTACAATACCTATCCTATTCTAGTCCAATTTTAAATAGCTTAAATGAATTGGTACAATAAATGTCAAAGTTTGTAATAAATTCAATCAAGGAAAACAGAATGGCTTCAAAATCGATAGTTCAAGTAAAATCTATTTGAATTCGTATGTCACATTTGTGGCAGAAAAGTCACAAAATGTTGCAACACTAAAATAGAGACCACTAAAGAACTCATTCAAAAGAAACATTTTCATCTTCAAAATTGGGGCTTTGATGCTCCGAGCACGTTTTTTAAATGAGATAAGAAAGCACTTGCAAATAGTTTGTTATTGTTGTTTTGGGGGGTTGTTGTTGCTGTTGTTTTGAGACAGGGTTTTCTCTATGTAACAACAGTTCTGACTGTCCTGAAACTCGCTTCATAGACCAGGCTGGCCTCGATCTCACAGAGATGCGCTTGCATCTGCCTCCAGAGGGCTGAAATTAAAAGCGTGCGCCGCCACCACCGCCCGGCTGCAACCAGTTACTAATCAGTGCTTTCGTCTGATTTTGACAATTTTGGGATTTTTTTAAGACTAACGTCTGTATCCTCCACTTAAAAGAGAAAAATAAAGGAAGGCAGGAACTGCTGATCCACTTCCCACTAGAAATAACTGGGGAGGTCCTGGGTCTCCTAAGTCTTCCCACAGAGAGGACGGTCTATGGGGAGGGGGGGTTGCATGCAGAGCGAAGGGTGAAGCAGGAGCCGCCGCCCGTCCCTAAAAACCGCGGTCGAGAGGCGGGCACAGCCCGCACGCTCTCCCGGGGCAGCCAGGGAGCTGGGGCCGAGGCCCAGGGCCTGACAGCACTTCCCCTTTGCTCCGCGGGCCCCGTTTCCTGCCTCGCATTCGGCATCTACAGCTACACAGGAAGAGGAAGGCCGCCGCTGGGTGCTGTGTGGACGCGGGCGAAGCTCGAGGCTCGGAAACGGAGCCCCTTCGGCGCCCGGGCACCGGGCCCACCGCCACCCGGACCCACGCAGGGCCACAGTGCTCCGGGGCGCGGGGCGCAGGCGGATGCTCGGGGGCGTGTGGGGCGCGGCTGTCCGCCCTCGAGTGCACGGCGAGGACTCCAGCTCCGGGCCACCGGCTCAGGGCCGGCCCGCGACCCCGAGCGCCCGCCCGCTCGCCTGCGCCCCCGCCAGCGACCCCCTCCCGAGAACCCGCCCGCGCGCTCCCCCCCACGCCCCCGCAGCGCAGCCCCGCAGCCCCGCGCCCACGCGCACCCCGCACACGGACGCGGCCACCCCGCCGGGCCTTACCCCGGTGCCGTTGTCGCACACCACCACCTTCCTGCCCTGGCTGTCCATGGTTCGCCCCCCCGTGAGCCGCCGCCCGGCTTGGCCTGCTTCCTCCTCTGCCAGGCCCCGCCCTCGGCCCTTCGCTCCTCCCAAGCCGGAAGTCCCCGCCCGGCCGCCGCCCGACTGGCAGCCGAGGAGACCAATGAGAAGTGGCCTGCGCGGGCGCGCCCTCTACTCGCGCCCTGCGTCCGGCGCGGCGCCCGGCGTGCGGGGCGGTGGCTGCGTCCCAGGTGTCTGCGGACTATGGGCGCGGCCCGGGCGGTGGTGGTGGCGACGGGCCGGGGTGACGGGCCGCAGGTGGGCCGCGGAGGGGGGCGGGGCGGCCGGCTGGGAAGGCCGAAAGCCACCTGGCGGGCCCGAGGCAGGACGCGACCTTGCTCCCGGGCCTGGGCGGATGCGGCCCGCACCTGTCCAAGCCTCCGGTGGCGACGACCCCGGCGGGATGCTCCCCGGCCCTTCGGCTTCGCCCATTCTCACTTCCTTCTTTGTCAGACAGGAACTCGCTAAGCTGCCAAACGCCGGCCTCGGGTTCGTGGTCCCTCCGCAGCCTTCCTTAGACACTGTGACTAGAGCTGCTCGCATCTCTTTAAAGACTAAAATGAGCGCGCTCACCTGGACACACACGCACTGACACAATGTCTCGGTTTTGAAAACAGACAACTCCAAGCCGGTGTGGTGGCCTTGATCCCGGGACTTGGAGGGCCAAAGCAGGCAGAGAGCTATAGGGTTTGAGGCCAGCCTGGTCTGCAGATCGAGTTCCAGACCAGCCAGAACTATAAAGTGAGACCCTATCAAAATGGGGCAGGGGGAGACTTCATTTAGCCGGACGTTGGCGGCAGACACCTCGAGTCCCAGCACTCAGGGAGGCAGAGGCGGAGGATCTCCGTGAGTTTGAGGCCAGACTGGTCTGCCTAAGTAGTTCTTGAACAGCCAACCTACACACACACACACACACACACACACTGTTTCAAAAACGAACGTGTCATTTAATTTTAATTTTGTTTCCTGAGACAGTCTGACTGTCTATCCTTGGCTGACCAGGAGCTCAATGTGTAGATCAGGCTGTCCTCTGACTCACAGTGATCACCCCCTCTCTGCTTCCCGAGTACCGGGATTAAAGGCGTGCAGCACGGTGTCCTGCACAACTCCACTTTTGATTCTGGCCCTGACAGCTAAATGCTTCGTGGTGTGAGCAGGACATAGTAACGTCTAAATGCACAGGCGATTGTGAGGCTTGTGTGCTGAGAGCAAGCGTTAGCTCGGTGGTAACGTTTTACCATGAAATGCGTGCTTCTGAGCCTGGTTCTCTTTATCTGTAGTATCTATGTCTGTCCTTTGTGATTATCCTTGTTCTAGGACCCAGCCTGTTAACATCTCGAAAGATTTTGCGCACAGCCAAACCGGTGGTAGTCTCTAAACAGAGAACGATGAAGCTTTTGCTTTTTTAATTTCCTCCTGTCAGACAGGCTCCATCACCTTACGAAATAGTAATTGCAAAATGGTAATGTATCCTATTTAATTAAAATTTAGGCCTAGAACTCCCTTAGGCTGCTAGGTAAAATGTGAAAGATAGCCTACATAATCTTACTGGCAGAACTTTTTAAATTTCACAGTTTTGTTACATAAGTTACTATCTAAACTCAAGTAGTCATTGTTGATGCTTAGTGTTTCCAAGTTTAATATTTTGCCATTAAGTCAGCAAGATGACTTGTCAAGTAAAGGTGCCTGCTTGATGACCTGAGTTCAATCCCTTGGACTCACATAGTGTACATGCACACACACACACACACACACACACACACAGCCTCAAGGACTATATATACACATAGAATCTGGAGGCTAAAAATAATTTGTTATTGAAAAGAGGACCAAGGAGCTGGGTTGTGGCTCAGTTGTGAAATGCTCACCTACCACGCACCAAGCTCTGGGTTCCATCCCCAGCCATAAACTATTTAGCTGCCCCGGGAGGTAGAGACAGCAGGAGAAAGAACAAGCACAAGGCCTATGGGGGCAGAGATAAATTTAAATCTCTAATGGAATATGAAAAATAGACTTTCCTTGGCCAAGCCTCCCCACGACAGCCTGTGGAACAGTTTTTTCACAAGCTGCTTCAGGCCTCGAAGTCTAGCAAACAACTAAATGTGATCTTGGGTTGGTAAAAACAGCCCAGAAGACTGGTATCAGGCCTGCTCTGCCATGAGAGAGGCTTAGCTCTTCTGTCTACTTTCCCCTAGGATTCCTTTCCCCCCTACCCCCACCCCCTTCTGAGCCGACTGTCACTCACATCCCAGGCTGGTCTTGCTTTGCAGCCTAGGCTGAACCCTCAGCCATCTTCCTACCTCCTACTCCTAAGTTTGAGCATTGTAGGCTTAAACCACCACACCAGACCTTCCTTGTGGCCTTTTTTCTTTCCTTTTAATACTTGTTTTATTTGTACATATGTATATGCAGGAACCTGTGGAGGCTCGAAGGGGATTGGATCCCTTAGAGCTGGAATTACAGGTATTTTTAAGCCATCTAATTTGGGTCCTGGTATCTGGATACTGGTCCTCTGATAAAAACAGAAAGCGCTCTTAGCTGCTAAGCCTTCTCTCTACCTCTCCTCTTGTAGACTTCTTGCTGTGGGACAATCCCTCTGTATGCTGTGAATGTATATTGCTCTCATTGGCTGACAATAGAAGCTGCTTTGGCCTATGACAGGGCCGAATATAGCCAGGCAGGAAAGCCAGAATGAATACAAAGAGAAAGAAGGGCTGAGTCCAGGGAAATACCAGGCAGCCACCGGAAGAACAAAATGTATTAGAACACAGTTATAACCACAGGACATGTGGAAAAACATAGATTGACAGAAATAGATTAAAAGTAAGAGCTAGGCTGGGTGATGATCATACATGCCTTTGATCCTAGCACTTGAGAGGCAGAGGCAGGCAGATCATGTGAGTTTGAGGCCAGCCAGGTCCACAGAGCGAGTGCCATGACAGGCTCCGAAGCTACACAGAGAAACCCTGTCTTGAAAAACAAAAAAGTAAGAGCTTGTTAGTAATAAGCCTGAGCTATTTGCCCAATCATTTTGTAATTAATATTAAGTAAGCTTCTGTGTTGTTATTTTGGGACTGCGTGACTGGGAAGCTCCGTTTACAACTTCTTCTCTGTAATATAGGAGTGATGGTTAATATTGATTGTGAATTTGATGTCTGCAATCACCTAGAAGACATGTCTCCGGGCACATCTGTGAGGAATTATTTAGATTAGGTGAGCCTCTGTGAGGATTATCTTGGTTATTTGAGAGAAGACGATCCATCCTAAAGAAAAGTGGCACCTTTCCCTAGGCTAGGGCTCTGGACCATTTAAGAAGAGGGAGCACCAGAATTTGTCTTCAAGTTTCTTGACTTCTGATACAGTATCTCCATCATTATTCACTGTTCTTACCCTTGAGCTAGGAGCCAACACTCTGTGTGACTGTGTGTGTCTCTAAGTATATATGTCTCTGTCTCTCTCTGTCTCTGTGTCTCCTTTTTTGTTTTGTTCTGTTTTGTTTGAGACAGTGTTTCTCTGTGTAGCCCTAGCTGACTTGGAGCTCACACTATAAGAGAGGAGGTAGAAGTTACTGCACTTCCTCTAAAGCAGAGGTTCTCAATCCTTGGATCAACCTTTCACAGCGGTGGCCTAAGACCATTGGAAAACACAGATACTTACAGCACAATGCATTAACAGTAGCAAAATGATAGTTATAAGGTGGCAATGAAAATGATTTGATGGGTGGTGTTACCACAGCATGAGGAACTGTATTTTAGAGGGTCACAGAATCAGGAAGGTTGAGGACCACTGCTATAAAGCAGAGGTTCAGTTTAGCCCCATGGTGCTGGTAGCTCATTTTGCTTCCTAGTTTTGGCTGTGACAGGAAAAGCACTCTCTCTGTGTGTTTAGCATGTGGACGTGACTGACATGTGCCTCCAGAACCTGAGTGGTGGACAGCACTGTATTAGGTTCTCTGCCCACCTACTGAGCTATTGTAACACAACCCCCTTAGTTTACTACTTTTTGTGATACCGGGGGATCAAACCAGGCAAGTCTCTAATACTGAGTTACACCCTCAACCATCAGCTTGCTTACTTTATTTTATTTTTTTAAGATTTATTTAGGGGAGGGAGAGGGAGCTGGGATTGGCATGAGAAGCAAGCTTGTTTCTAATTTAAATAAAAATATGTATTATGTATACAGTGTTCTGACATATGCCTACACACCAGAAGAGGGCACCAGATCTCATTACAGATGGTTGTGAGACACTATGTGGTTGCTGGGAGTTGAACTCAGGACCCCTGGAAGAACAGTCAGTGGTGCTCTCAACCTCTGAGCCATCTCTCCAGCCCCGCCTACTTTATATTTTAAGCCTATTACTTTTTCATTATGTGTGTGTGGTGGGGTGCAGGTGCCCTTGAAGTGCAGAAGAAGGCATCAGAGAGGTATGAGCCATCCCACGTGGGTGCCAGGAAGCAAGAGCAGTATAGGTTCTTAACTGCTGAGCCATCGCTCCAGACCCCCTCAACCTCCTTATTGAGACACAGTGAATTTAAATGATGGAACATATCTTCAGGTTCCACAGCCAGATTCCACCAACCACAAATGAAAGTTGTTTAGACAGGGCTGCACAGATAGGTCAGCAATTAAGAACATTTATTTTTCTTGCAGAGGATTGTGTTCAACTCTCAGCATCCACAACTATCTGTAACTCCAGTTCCAGGCAATCTGATGCTATCTTCTGACCTCTGTGGGTACCAGTCATACACCTGGGGTACATACATATGTGCAAAACACTCATACACACAAAGTAAAATAAGTAAATCTAAAATTAAAAAATACTGTTAGTATTTACATTGTATTTGGTATTAAAAGTAAAACAGAGGATTTAAAGTATGTAGGATGAGACTGGGGAT
The DNA here is from genome assembly GCF_017639785.1 of Mesocricetus auratus. Classification (NCBI taxonomy): domain Eukaryota; kingdom Metazoa; phylum Chordata; class Mammalia; order Rodentia; family Cricetidae; genus Mesocricetus; species Mesocricetus auratus. The sequence continues at coordinate 10,243,061 of NW_024429210.1, forward strand.
GTATCTCAGATGTCAGAATAGCATGGATGAAGCCCTGGGTTAGGTCTCTAGTGCAGCATAAACTGGGTATGATGGCACACACCTCTAATCCCATCACTTGCAGGTGGAGATGGGAGAACCAGAGGTTCAAACTCATTCTCAGCTGCTTAAGAGGTCCAAGGCCTGCCTAGGCTGGAGACAGATCCCACCTCACACACACACAGACACACACACACATCACTGGGAGGATATGGGTAAGCTATATGCAAATATCCCATTTTAGCTAAAGAACTTGAGTGTCTGTGCATTTGGTGTTGGTGGTAGTTTGAATAAAAATTTGAATGTTTGCTTCCCAGTTGCTGGACAGATTAGGAAGGATTAGGAGGTGTGGCCTTACTGGAGAAGGAGTGTCACTTAGGGTGACCTTTGAAGTTTCAAAGGCCCAGGCCAAGGCAGATCTCATTCACTCTTTGCCTCCAATTAACCACTTTCTTTTGTAAGAGCGGCCACTGGTCATGGTGTTTGTTCACAGCAATAGGAAAATACAAAAGACCAGGCCCATGTGAAGAGTCGATGCCTTGCTAGCAAGATTCTTCTAAGTGCCTGTTTCAGTGAAAACACTTAAAACCCAGTCTTCTGGTAAGTAACATTGGTTATTTTAACTAGTTACCACATTTCACAACAGATCCTTGTCTGTACCCCTCTTATCTAACTGAAATGCTGTATCCTGTCTTTCCCCGGCTCCCCCTCCATCCCTGAACAACATCATTCAGTTCTCTGCTGCCGAGTTAGAATTTAAAATTTTTGTTACATTTTTATTCATTTATTTTATGGGTTGGAGGTGGGAAGAGCTTCCATTAGGAGGAGAAGGTTTCTATTTAAGGATTTTTTATTAGCTTTATGGGCTTACTGGGTTGAGGCATGAAGGGTGTGACCTGGACAGGCCAGTTGACCCACCCAGAGGTGTTCATATGTATCCATTCCAGTGTCTGGCCAGAGTCTGCGGGCATGGCTTCAGGACCTAATGAAGATCTGACCACACAGACCTTCCAGGCAGCTGTGCTCATTAAGTTACTATGTAAAAGGAGAAAGAAGATAAAAGCAGGAAACCAGAACACAACGCAGTGTATTTAAACATTGTTGGTATTCCTAGCCTGTGATTAGGGCCAGTCTTCTCATAGAAACAAAAACATTCCAGGCAGCCGGGCGTTGGTGGCGCACGCCTTTAATCCCAGCACTCGGGAGGCAGAGGCAGGCGGATCTCTGTGAGTTCGAGGCCAGCCTGGTCTACAGAGCGAGTTCCAGGACAGCCTCCAAAGCCACAGAGAAACCCTGTCTCGAAAAACCAAAAAAAAACAAACAAACAAAAAAAAAACATTCCAGGCTTCTGGCCAAGACAGAACTGATTATCAAGGACAAAAGGCAGAACTGCTCCTTTCCCAGCACTCCCCACAACACCTGGTCAGATTCTGTCTCCTGTTCTCACCCCACTGACAGTCCAACCTACTTTATTAATTTTGTCTGTACCACTGCACTGAAACACCATGAGCAAAGCAGTTTTTAGAATAAATGTCTTATTTGGGACTTAAGATTCCAGAGGGATAATGGTCCATGATGGTGATGGATAGTAGCAGACATCAGGTAGCTGATACAGAAGCTGAGAGTTCATATCTTGACCCACAAACTAGAAGCAAAGAGAGTATTCTAGAAATGGAAACTTCAAAGCTGGTCCCAAGTGACACACCTCCTCAGCAAAGCCACACCTCCTAAGACTCCCCAAACAAGGCTACCCAACACCTGGGTACCAAATATTCAAATGCCTAAGATTTGTGAGAAACATCTCATTCAGACAACCACACCTATTTTGGAGGCTGAAGGAGGAAGATGACTACTTCCATAGGTTCGGAGTCAGACATGCTGCCTCAAAAATAAATGAATAAACAAACAAATAAACAAATAAATAAAGTCAGTGCCTTAGGGTTTCTATTGCTGTGAAGAGACACTGTGACCAGGGCAACTCTTATAAAGAAAATACTTAATAGGGGCAGGCTTTCAGTTTCAAAGGTTTAGTCCATTATCATCATGATGGGGAGCATAGCAACATGCAGGCAGACCTTCCACTCGAGTAGAAGCTGTGAGTTCTACATCTTGCAGGCAACAGGAAGTTGACTGAGACACTAGAGAGTATCCTGAGCATAGGAAACCTCAAAGCCTGCCCCCACAGTAACACACTTCCTCCAACAAGACCATACCCATTCCAACAAAGCCACACTTCCTAATAGTGCTACTCTCTATAAGATTATGGGGGCCAATTACATTCAAACTAACACAATTAGGTCAGATAACTGTCTCTAAACCAGTCAGAGTGGTTAGGGGGTACAGTTCAGATGTTTGGCTGGTGCTGGTGACATGTTCTGCCCAGGCCCATAAAAATGACTCTGCTTCATCTTGACTTAAGGTCAGAGAGTTCAAAACTATCCTTACTCTTCCAGAGTTAAAGACATAAGAACTAAAAATCTAAGACTTAGCTACTGAAGGATATTTGGTCTAAGGTATGGATGTCTTATATAAATAACAAGAGACTTTGTTCTAAAGTGTGGTTACTCTTAACCCTTGAGGTCAGATAACGATAGATTTAGTCTAAGGTGTTATTGAATGTTTGGAGAATTAAGGAAGCAAGTCTGTTTGTTCCTTGTATTGTGGTAAAGATGTCTTTTGCCTTCTTCCCCTTTTTGGTATGGGTATATTAGAATGCTGAAGAATAAACTTGGGGCATTCAGTATTCACTGGACTGATCTTCTGCCTCCATTCTCTGCCTGTCTTCTCTTTAGAATCTTTACCTGCCCTTTCTCAATCCACGCTCCCCATCTCAGGAACGAATGGGGCAAGTCGGCTGGATCCAGCTGAAGTCGGGTTCCTACAGTGATCAACTGCTGATGGAAAGAAGGCACATGGGCCTAAAGAAGGGAGATCGCTGACAAGAAATCAGTGCAGGTAGGCATGATAGTGCATGCCTTTAATCCCATCAAGAGGCAGAGGCAGGAGAATCTCTGAGAAGTTTACCTGTAGTTGGATTTTCCTTTACTGTAGCCCCACGTTGGGTGCCAAAATGTTGTTGCTTGTTATTTTACTTTTTACTCTTTTGACTCTTTACTCTTTAGGGGCCTGCCACCCAGCTCCCAAATAAACTCCACACATGGAGGCTTATTAGTACTATGAATGCCCATCCTTAGCTTGGCTTGTTTTTAGCCAGCTTTACTTAACTTAAATTATCCCATCTACCTTTTGCTTCTGGACTTCTATCTTTCTCTGTGTATCTTTTTTCCTTCTTATTCCATGGCTATCTGTGCAGTGAATTGGCTGCCCCTGTTTTGTCCTCCTCTCCTTTTCTTGTTCTTTGACCTTGCTCCCAGATTTCTCTTCCTATTCATTCTCCCTGTGTGCCAGCCCTGCCTGTCCTTTGTCCTACCTCACTATTGGTCATTCAGTTCTTTATTAGACCATCAGGTGTTTTAGACAAGCAAAGAATCACAGCTTCACAGTTAAACAAATGCAGCATAAACAGAAGTAACTCATCTTTACATTATTAAACAAATGTTCCAGAGCATAAACAAATATAACACACCTTAAAATAATATTCTACAGCATTTACCTGATCTACATAGTGAGCCCCAGGCTCTCCAGGGTTTATAGTGAGACCTTGTATAGGCAGGAAGAAAGGAAGAGAAGGGAGGGGAGTGGAGGAAGCCCTGAGTGTGAGACCTGAGTGAGCATGTGTTATTGATAATAGAGAGCCATGACTAGGCCCTCAGACCCATGGGAAAGCCTTCTCCTCAGGATGAGGCTCAGAGGGACAGTATTAGCCAGTATTCTGTTGCTGTTAAGAGACACCATGACCGGGGCTGGAGAGATGACTCAGAGGTTAAGAGCATTGACTGCTCTTTCAGAGGTCCTGAGTTCAATTCCCAGCAACCACATGGTGGCTCACAACCATCTGTAATGAGATCTGGTGCCCTCTTCTGGCCTGTGGACATACATGCAGACAGAATACTGTATACATAATAAATAAATTAAAAAAAGAGAGAGACACCATGACCAAGGCTACTCTTACGAAAGGAATCATTTCATTGGGAGCTCCCTTACAATTTCAGAGATTTAGTATATTACCATCATGGTGGGGAACATGGTGGCACTCAGGCAGACATGCAGTAGACAGCTACACCCTGGTCCATAAGCAGCAGGAAGAGAGAAAAAGAACAAGACCTAGCTTGGGCTTTTGAAACCTCAAAGTCCACCCCCAGCAGCACACTTCCTCCAAAACTGTCTAATCCTATCAAAGAGTTCCGCTCCCTGGTGATTAAGCATTAAAATATATAAGCCTATGGGGGGGTCATTCTTATTCAAACAGCTACAAATGGCAAAACCTTCCTCTGTTCCATATGTGGATGTTGATAGTGTGAAGAAACCATAGCTTTCTCCCCTCAGCTTGTTTATAAAGCCTGAAGACTGCTCCTACCAAGATGAACTAAATTTGCCTCCTTGTTCAGACGTATGCAATAACCCTGCTTTCTTTCTTTCTTTCTTTTAAAAAGGTCACACCATTTTTAAAAAAGATTATTATCTAGACAGTGCCCTGTCTGCGTGTTTGCCTGCAGGCCAAAAGGGGGCACCAGATCTTGTCAGATGGCTGTGAACCACCATGTGGTTGCTGGGAATTGAACACTGGACCTCTGAAGAGCAGACAGTGCTCTTAACTGCTGAGCCATCTCTCCAGCCCCTAACCCTGCCTCCTTGTTTAGCTGTTTAATAAACATGCTGAGCTTCCAGGTTGCTGAGGCTTCTCCACCAGCAAGCCAAGTACACCTGATTCCAACTTTTTTGTGTAACTATGTTTATTTTTCCTTCATTCTCTCAGTGCCTGGGCAGGACAAGTTCCTGAATCCATGTTAGAAATCAGCAAGCAAGCAAGCAGAGTTGCGACTACCACAGAAAGGAAGGTGGATGCTGCTAGATAACCAAAATGCCACAAGAAGGCTAGGAAAGGTGGCTGTTCCAGGCTTCTAGTGCTTCAGTAAAGCACCGTGACAAAAACAATGCAACTTAAGACGTCACAAGAAGGCGAGGAAAGGTGGCTGTTACAGGGCTTCTAGTGCTTCAGTAAAGCACCATGACAAAAACAATGCAACTTAAGGAAGAAAGGGTTTATTTCAGCTTACACTCCATTTCAGGTCACACTTCATTATGGAGGGAAGTCAGGACAGGAACCTGTAGGCAGCTGAAGCAGAAGCCATAAAAGAATGCTGTTTACACGACTTTTCACCTGTAGGCAGCTGAAAGAGAATCCGTAAAAGCATGCTGTTTACATGACTTTTTCATCCTGCTTTTTAAAACCATCTAGGCACCCCGACCCCCCCTCCACACACACACACAGTGAGTTTATCCTCTGTTACACTTTGGCCCTGCCTCTTGGGAACCTGGCACAGCCCTCACCCCTCTGCCAATGGCAAGCAGTACCCTGACTCTGTACACAGTGCAAAGATCCCTTTAAGTGACCATCCCCGCCTACTTCCCCTCTCTTCTTCTGCCTTTTCTCTGAGGAAGCAGGTCACTGTCTCTGTCTCTGTCTCTCTCTCCTCCCTTCTCCCAGTAAACTCTCCACACAAGTCCTGCCTGATGGCACATTTGTCTTCCGCCTGCCACGGAACCCACTGAAGGTCCCACCTTGCACCATATTCGTAACACCCTCCCAAATCAACCATCAAGAAAATTCACTACAGAGTTGCCCACAAAGTCATGCGTGGTAGTACACGCCATTAATCCCAGCGCACATGGGAGACAGAGGCAGGTGGATCTCTATGAGTTCAAGGTCAGCCTGGTCTACATAGTGAGTTCAAGGACATCCAGGGCTACACAGTGAGACCCTGTCTTGAAAAAGAAAAAACAAAACTAGAGTTACAGACAAATCTTATGGAGGCATTTTCTCAAGTCTTTCCAGTGACTCGAGTGTGTGTCAAACCGACCTAAAATTAACCAACATGGTGGCACACACCTTTAATCTCAGCACCTGTTGGGCAGAGGCTGGTAGGTCTCTTAGTAGTTCCATACTAGTTTCTGTGTGTGTGTGTGTGTGTGTGTGTGTGTGTGTGTGTGTGTGTGTGTGTGTGTGTGTGTATGTGTGTTGGGGGGCAGTAAAGAAACCAATGAAATGGCTGCTCCAGTGAGGGGTGGTTTGTTTTTCGTGTGTGTATGACAATTTCTCTGTGTTACCCTGCTGACTCCAACTCAGAGACCTGCCTTCCTCTGCCTGGGCATATGTAAGAGAGAGAAAATATCCCGAGACATCTGGAAGAGTCCAGAATCAAAGGGAAAATTGAACATGGCCCGGGCTGGGAGAGCGGGAGAACATAGTGACGACAGCAAGAGACAGAGAAAGGCAAGAGAGCAAGGGGATACCAACAGAGGATAGCAACAGTGTGGAGGGGATGGCAGAGAGGATAGTTAGACTATGAGCCATGAGCTGGAAGGAGTTTAGGGTAGAGGAGGAGGTAGGAAGGGCTAGGGTGGTGGCTTTGAAATTTATAACACGTATTTGTAAATAGGGACTGAAGGCCAGAGAGCATGGGCTTTGGTATGAAAACAGAAGTATATGTCAACCACGTCCCTTCTGCTAGAGGCAAGGAAAATGACACCTTTTGGGGATGGGGAACCCATTTTACAAGTTCCTGAGGAATGCTGGCCTTTATCTAACAGCCAGAAATGTTTCTGTAGTCCATCTTGAGTTCACTTTTGACTATGGGCTGCTGGAGACCTAGCAGCTTTATCTCAAGGAAGAAACAAACAGGAAGCCGCCGTAGTGCAAAGGCTAGGTGTTTAAGAATTTTTCTAAAGTTTTTTTAAAGATTTATTTATTATGTATTATATAGTGTTCTGTCTGCATGTATCTCTGCAGGCCAGAATTGGGTAACAGATCTCTTTACAGATGGTTATGAGCGATCATGTGGTTGCTGGGAATTGAACTCAGGACCTCTGGAAGACCAGCCAGTGATCTTAACCACTGTGCCATCTCTCTAGCACCTCTAAAGTTTGACTTACTCCCATAACTGAAAATCCAGAGAAATGAGTTTCAGGTGTAGCTGGATCTAGGTCATACAAATATGTCCCCTCTCATTGGGCTCTTCATCTACCTGGTAACTCTTAGCAGTCAAACAAAAACCTAGGCTTGGTCCACATGCCCACCACTAGAGTAGTCACTTAGGGAGTATCCCTAAATCTTCCTCCATAATAATTGAGAATAGAGTCAGGCATTGACATACACCTTTAATGCCAGTACTTTGGAGGCAGAGGCAGGTGATCTCTGAGTTCAGAGCCAGCCTGGCCTACAGAGTGAGTTCCAGGACAGTCAGGATTATACAGAGAAACATTGTCTCAAAAACAACAACAGAGTTAAGAACAGAAAGGGATCACTTTCAGGAACTTTGTAGCCTGCATTTCTGCAGGAGCTTGGTGTCTGGATGCTGGGAAACAAAACAGCAGCTTAGAACCAGCACTTTGGAGACAATGTCCTAAGTGTCAGCTCTGGAAAGCTACAAGCTTGTAGTTACTGCTAAGATGTTTAACAATAGACAAGAACTTCCACACACTCAATCCAACCATGAATTCAAGTATTTGGCGGCTAGAGAGATTGCTCAGTGGTTAGGCATACTTGTGTTTGCAAAGGACCCAATTCTAGTCTCAGCACCCACAAGGCAGCCTTAACTCCATCCTGGGGGAGCCAATGGCTGGTGGATCTCTGTGAACTTGAGGCCAGCCTGACCTAGTAGCAAGTTCCAGGTTAGTCAGGGCTCCACAGTGAGAGCCTTCTCAAAAAAAGCTGATAAAGCCGGGCGTTGGTGGCACACGCCTTTAATCCCAGCACTCGGGAGGCAGAGGCAGGCGGATCTCTGTGAGTTCGAGGCCAGCCTGGTCTACAGAGCGAGTTCCAGGACAGTCTCCAAAGCTACAGAGAAACCCTGTCTCGAAAAAAACCAAAAAAAAAAAAAAAAAGCTGATAAACAGTGTCTGGAGAGATGATTTTAGTAGTTTGAATGCAATGGGCCTCCATAAGTTCATAGGGAATGACACTGTTAAGAAGTTTTGTTGGAGGAAGTGTGTCACTGCAGGGGTGGGCTTTGAGGTCTCCTATGCTCAGGCTCTACTCAGTGTGACAGATTCCTTTTTGCTACCTGCAGATCAAGATGTAGAACTCTCAGTTCCTTCTCCAGCATCCTGTCTGCCTGCATGTCACCATGTCTCACTATGATGAAAATGAACTAAACCTATGACAGTAAATGTTTTCCTTTACAGTAGTTTCTGTGGTCATGGTGTCTCTTCACAGCAATAGAAACCTTAACTAAGACAATGTCTCAGCAGTTAAGAACACATACTGCTTTTCCAGAGGACTCAAGCTTGGTTCTCAGCACCCATGTCAGATATCTCAGACCCACCTGGAGCTCTGGAGAATCTGACACCCTCCTTTGGACTCCAAGAGCCCCTGCCCTCACATATGAAATACCCACACACAGGCATACATATAATTAAAAATAAAATAAAAATACTTAAGGCAAAAAAAGGGGGGACACAGAACTCTTGAGTTTTTGTGACCCTGGGGACTAACAGGGATGAACTTTAAAAGGCTGGGAAGATGGCTCAGTGGTAAGAGTGTTCAGTTGGAACCTCCAGTTTGCCCCTGCACGAGGAAAGCCCATTCCTGTCTCTCTCTAAGCCCCCTCCCGACTCAGTCTCCAAACAAAGGGAAGGTGCCAAAAAGCCCAGTTGTGCATTCTTGCCGGCTACTGCAGCTTCCTCCCTGGAATTTCCAGTCATCCAAGTCCAGCCTGTGGCAGACACGTCATCACCACTCACTTGCAACCTATAAAGTCTCCCTGCTATAGTTTGCATATGCAGTGTCTCCAGCCTTGATCTCTGGGACTAGAGAATCTGCCCAAGAGCTGCTTTGCTCAAACAAGCCTACTGTTGTACTTTTTTTAGTTTGGCTTCATTTGGCTTACTGTGTCAACAGAGAAACCCATCATCAGGGGGCAGAAAACCTATTAATGAGTACTTGTTCTTGGGCTGGAGAGATGGCTCAGAGGTTAAGAGTACTGGCTGTTCTTCCAGAGGTCCTGAGTTGAAATCCCAGCACCCACACAGTGGCTCACAGCCATCCATAATTAGATCTAGTGTCTTCTTCTGGCCTGCAAGCATACATGCAGACAGAACACTGTATACAAAATCTTTAAGAAAAAGAAAAGAGTTCTTGTTCTTGCAGAGGATCCAGGTTCAATTCCAAGCATCCATGTGGCAGTTCACAGCTGTCCATAACTCTAGTTCCAAGGGACCTGATGCTCCCGTCTGACCTCCTCTCTCGTGGAATAGTATTTTTGGACACTGTGTCTCAGCCAAGGCACTGTTAGATTGGTTTAATAAAGAACTGAACAGCCAATAGCTAGGCAGGAGAGGACAGGCGGGACTTCTGGGCAGACACAGGAAGTCTGGGAAGTACAGAGGCAGGATTTACCAGCCAGACTTGGAGAAAGTGGGAGGCACAGTCCGGAGCAGAGGTAATGAGCCACATGGCAGATCATGGAACACAAATAGGTTCATTTAAATTTTAAGACCCAGTGGGGAACAAGCCTAAGCTAAGACCAGCTTTCGAACTTAATAAGTCTCCATGTCATTATTTGGGAAATAAGAAAGCCTGTCTGTATTTGGCACCTAACATAGCAGCTGGTGCCCTACTCACCGGGGAGACCAACAACTTCCCAGAGCTTGGGCAGGCAAGCAGCTCACTGTCAACGCCTGTGCGCATAAGGCTTACTTGGGCCTGATGGGGGCGGAGTCAACCACCAGTGGGGTGCACTAAGAGGAGCTGCAAAAGTTCCCGCAGATGTGCAGAAGGTCTTTGCAACAGTTTTACAACATTTTCACAGAGCCACAGTGTGTGGACCCCCCAAGTTTTTCTGACCGGCTTGTATGCTTACTCTATGTGACAGTCCCTGTCATGTTAGTCACGGAAGGTAGTTGGGGCTTTTAAGGCTTGGCTCATTAGTCAGAGAGCCATGTAAAAAGCAGGGTCCAGACTGGGGTGGGGGGTTGGGGGAACCCTCTGAACAGGTACTGTATGCTTGAAAATGTGCTTAAGTGCTAAAGAAAGAAAAGAAAGTGGGTATTGACAAAAAAAATAGCTTAAAATAATAAATAAAATATTTAAAGAAATAATAAAATAATATAAAAATAATAAGTCACATAAGAATTGGAAATATAACACAGGATACTTGGAACCTGTAGTGTTTTATTAACTTTAAATTTCTTAAATGCTAATGAGAAAAAAAAACAACCATTGCTAAGAGACATTGGATTGTAGAAAAGGCTGCTAAATTGAACTAGCCTATTTATTTTTAGGATGTCTTAGCTTCAGAATGGAACTCAGGAAATGAATTGTATGGGGGGGGTAATGACTCTGTTTCTATAGGAAACAAAAAACTATGGATTTCTTCAAAATTAATAAAGATCAGATTTGACCAGGGGGAACCTCCAAAAAATCTTGGTTACAGACATGAAGAAAGAAACAACCAAAAAAACTACAAGAATGGTGATATATATATTGGATCCCTCTACTATTGGAACAACTCTAACACTGGATGAGACATGATAAATCTTGTTAGCTACAGAGTCCTTATGACTTATTATTACATGCCATTCTTTCATATGGCATGGATGGAGATTTATATTACAGTTTGGTTATAGAGTCCAGACAGACTTATAAAGTTGACAAATGCCAGCCGGGTGTTGGTTTTGCATGCCTTTAATCCCAGCACTCGGGAGGCAGAGGCAGGCTGATCTCTGTGAGTTCGAGGCCAGCCTGGTCTACAGAGCGAGTTCCAGGACAGCCTCCAAAACAATACAGAGAAACCCTGTCTTGAAAAAAAAAGGTAACAAATGCCTTTTACCTGCTCAAACATAAAACAGAAAATCATCTTTAGTTGATTTGTGCACACTGTTCATTCCCTACTTGTGCTAATGCAGATATGTATGTTACCTTTAAAAGTTTGTATGTTTTCAGAACTGCAGGACCAGACATCAGTGTCTAAGTAGCTCAGGTGATCCAGCCTCTCAGGACGCCTGTGTTGCAATGTTCTCAACATCTACATCCAGAGCAACTTAAAAGCAGCTAGCTAAGACACTGCAACCTCACAGACTATATAGCCCTGCACTTTCCTGTCACAGAGAGCCTAGAAAACAAATGACAGAGCTCATTCTCCCAGGACCTGACCATTATCCCAGTGTCCCTTAAAGACGCTGTTGCCTCCAGGCAACAGGAAATAATCTTAAGAGCATGACACTCATATTCTTAACAGGTGGATGGATAGTTTTTGGTGGTTCCGTGGGTTATGAAAGTTTGTCATTTTGTAGGGGTGTTAGTTATAAGTTGTTATTGGTCATGGCCAGGAAGGAAACTAAACAAAGGAGGTTGTATTAAGGCATTTATTTTTTTTTGTTCCTTCTTTTTTTTTTCTTCCTCTTTCTTTCTCTCGTATTATCTAGTGAAAAAAGGGGAAGTATAGGAATGATAGGATAAAAGAGTAGATTATTGAATCTGCTTTTAGACTACAAAGCAACTACTACTCTCAAATATTTTACCCTGGTATGGATTTTTGTATATTGATACAAATTTAAGGTTATTTTTGTTATAACATACTGTGTATGTGTTTCTACTCTTGTTTGAGGCATTGTACCTATGCAGCTCATTTAAAAATGTAAAGTTCTAGTCCTTGAAAACTATTATTACAAATTGTTTATGATAACTAAGAAATGCAGGTTAGTAGTTAGTCATCTATAACAAACAAACTTGTAGTCATGTTAAGTGTTTTTTCAAGGTCAAACAGAGATATATTTTAGATAGATAGGTGGTCTTCAAACACCTCAGGGACTTCCAGAATATGGCATTTAGGATGTTTTAATAACGTAAGGCTTTTCTTTTCTTTTTTTTTTTTTTTTGGTTTTTACGAGACAGGGTTTCTCTGAATTGTTTTGGAGGCTATCGGTCCAGCCTGGCCTCGAACTCACAGAGCTTCGCCTGCCTCTGCCTCCTGAGTGCTGGGATTAAAGGCGTGCGCCACCACCGCCCGGCAACATAAGGCTTTTCATGACATCGAGACACATCTGCTCCTGGCATCACCAATCTACTTCAGAGAAGAGGATGGGCATGGGAGAACCTCCACATGTTGCTTTCAATATGGTAAAGTCAGCCACTGGGGCAAGAAACTGCCCTTGCCTTGACCGATGACAGCATGCTTTCCAAACTGCACAAGCAGGACACAAAAGAGGGTGACTGCCAAACTTTTTCAAGACAAGGCGGGTCAGTCCTTCAAAATTCCCATTTCATGGAAAAGTCTGTCTGATACTCTAGGACTGTAGGCCAAAGACAGATGCCCCAGCATTACAGAGGAACGTTGGGTGACTGTCTCCGTCATTTCTATAGTTTTGGATGCTGCTTGCTCTGCACTTCCTGTTTAATCCAGTAATATTTAATCCTCCTTGGGGCTCTGATAGGGTTGAAGGCTTTATAGTTATAGTTGTAGTTTTACCGTTTTCTTTGCTACCAAATTCAAAAAAAATTGCAAAGGAGATGGTAAGTTTACAAATGTCGAGAGACATAAAAGGTTAAGCTGTTTATCTAAAAAAAAAAAGCAGTTTAAGGCCTAAAAGAATATTTTAGAAGACCAGCCTGGTCTACAGAGCGAGTTCCAGGACAGCCTCCAAAAGCCACAGGGAAACCCTGTCTCAAAAAACCAAAAAAAAAAAAAAAAAAGAATATTTTAGAATGGTAATACAAGTTATGATAGAAAGTGGTTTAGGTATAAAACTTTGGACTCATCAAGATAGGATAGATAATACAGTACTTTCTCCAAATTTGCCAAATACAAATGGACTGGACATTGTGAATGTAATCCTAACCTGATAATAGTTCTTATTGTATATAGTTTTACTGTGTTAGAGTTAACACCTTTCCTTTTTATCGAAACAAAAAGGGGGAAGATGCTGTGGGATAATATCTTTGTACACTGTGAAGATGTACAAACCTTCTGATTGGTTTAATAAAGAGTTCAATGGCCAATAGCTAAGCAGGAGAGGATGGGTGGGACTTCCAGAAAGAGATGGGAACTCTGGAAGAAGACAGATGGGATTCGCCAGTCACACACACAGGAAGTGGAATGCACAGTACACTGAGCCATGTGGCAGAACACAGATTAATATAAACAGGCTAATTTAAGTCCCCCCCCCCTTGGTTTTTCTTTCTTCTCTCTCTCTTTCTTTTTTTTTTCTTTTTCTTTTTTTGTTTTTGTTTTTTCGAGACAGGGTTTCCCTGTGGCTTTGGAGGCTGTCCTGGAACTCGCTCTGTAGACCAGGCTGGTCTCGAACTCACAGTGATCCGCCTGCCTCTGCCTCCCAAGTGCTGGGATTAAAGGCGTGCGCCACCAACGCCTGGCTCACCACACCTTTAATTACCACGATTTTTAAAAAAAATAATCCTCAACTGGCCGGGTGGTGGCAGAGGACAGCCAGGAAGCAGGAACAGCCACAAGCTGAACAGACACAGGGTTTATATAGGGCTTCCAGGGTAGGAATTGGTCAGATTTCAATCTCCTGCTCAGGGATTGGCTAGTTTTCTGCAAAAGGTTAGGGTCAGATTTGGCTCTGGTTTTAGGGCCAGAGTGTGTTTCTTTCTCTGGTCTTTTTTAGCCTTTTGGCTCTAGTTTTAGGGTCAGGCTGTATTTCTTTCGCTGACTCTGATTCTAGGGACAAAGTGTGTTCTTTTGGCACTGGTTTCAGGGTCACGGTGCATTTCTTTGGTTCTGGTTGCAGGGCCAAAGTGTGTTTCTTTGGCTCTGCTCAGGGTGTGTTTCTTTGGCTGGACCCTTTTCCCTACAATTTAGAGTCGTTTACCTTCTGTGTTAAAGAGCCTCCCTGGAAGACAGAGGGTTTGAATGGTAGGAGGCTGGTACACAACTCACAGCGGCACCTGCCTGCCACCAGACACTCAAGTGCCAGAAACAGAGGCTGCTACAAGTTCACGCTACACAGTTAGTTCCAGGCCACCCAGGGCTACATAGGAAGACTCATCTTAGCTGGCCGTGGTGGCTTAGAACTATAATTCTAGTACTTGGGAGGTGAGGGCAGGCAGATCATGAGTTCAAAGTCATCCTTAGCTACATAGCAAGTTTGGGACCATCCTGAGCTGCTGGTGAACTTGTCTCTGGAAACAAAACAGCCAGCTGTATGGCTTGTGTGTGTAACTCTAGCACTTGGATGGTAGAGGCTGGAGATCAGAAGTTCAAGGACATCTTTGTTTACAGAGAGTTTTGAGAACAATCTTAGCTATAGGAGAGTTTGGCTTAAAAAAAAAAAACAAAAAACAAAAAACACACAGAAAACCAGTCCTGCAAAGTCTATTGGTTCTTACTTTCCTAAAAGCAGGAATCCTAGATACAAAAATCACCCAAAGTGTATTGGAGTACTCATTTATTTCAAGCCATAGAGACTGTCACATAGAGATGGCTTACAGGTACGCTGTGGGGTAAAAGAGATGACTTTGGGCCTGAGCAACAGGAAGGATGGAGTTCCAGACAGATGACATAAGCTCATCTCCAGGAGGAGCAGTTTCAGGACATGAGGTGTGAAAGACCCCCAGAGTGGGGAGACCCTCACTCAAGTCTCGGGATAAGCCAACGCCCCAATAATTCAAGAGAGACCGTTCTTGATGCAAGCACACGAGGTTTATTCGGGGAACCAGTCCACTGGGGCTGAGTTCATAACCCTCGCAGGGGCAGAGGAGTTCAACCCCTAGTAGCTGCAGTCGGGGGTTTTAAAAGGGAAAACCCATAAAGGATGGGGGAGTTAGGTAAACATCATAAAGGATGAGGAAGTTAAATGATAGCTTATGTCTTAACAGGAAGGTTATAGGTTATCTCAAGCAAGCATTCTTTGGGCATTGTACAGTTAAACATTGAGCAGGAATGTGGTGAGCTAGTTCCTGGATCAGGAACTGTTATCTTTTAAGTTTATCTTTTTTTTTTTTTTTTTTTGGTTTTTCGAGACAGGGTTTCTCTGTGGCTTTGGAGGCTGTCCTGGAACTCACTTTGTAGACCAGGCTGGCCTCGAACTCACAGAGATCCGCCAGCCTCTGCCTCCCGAGTGCTGGGATTAAAGGCGTGCGCCACCAACGCCCGGCTATCTTTTAAGTTTATCTTGTGGCCTCCAGTTTCTCAGGAGAGGGCAGAAGGACAAGTTACTTTGTGATGGGCTAGTCACTAGGGGTCTAAAAATGTTGAGTTGGGATCTCTCAGGTGTACCTGGAATATTTTAGTAACTAGAAGGTCAAGATGGCTGTCTCAACTGTAACTCCAGTCTGTTGCCTGACTTGAATGGTCTTCCTGGTCAGGCCTGCTTCAACGTTCAGAAGCTGCCAAGCACGGTAAGGGTGCGGCCAGCTTTCTGGTGTCTTTGCCTGCTACGATTCTCTTCATGTTTTCCACCCCATCTCAGGCATCTTCCAGGACAGGATGGGACAGCTTCAAAACCAGCTCCCAAGCAAGTGCCTTTCTGGGAAAGCAACCCCCTGGGGCTTGCCTGCATACTCTGAGGCATACCTGTGCTGGGCTCCCTGAGACAAGTCTGTAGACAGTGGGCCTGCCTCAACACTGACTGTCATTTCTGTCCTTGTCATTTTCCCAGGCCACTCAGGAGTCTAAGGCATATTTAGGGATGGGTGAAGAAGGGCCCAGGAGCTGCAGAGGTCTATGAGAAGCCTGTGTGGGCCTTCCCTTGGAGGAAGTGAAGTCCTGCTTGGGGCACCCTGCTCCTCTCTGACTTATCAGCCACTTTAGCCTGGAGGATATTTCAAAACTAGAGTCACACTCATCTCCGTGGTACACAAGCTCCAACAGCTTGGGCAAAGTCTTCAAGTAACTCTATTGAAACCCCTTCTCTTTACTTGGCTAATGCCAGAGGCTATAAACAACAGAATGTCAAACAAACCCCCTAACAATAGAAAGTATTGACGAATATGAATGAATAAATGTGCCCATAGGACTTGTGGGAGACCTTGGGGAAACCAATGGGCAATGTCTATTAAGACCCCCTGGTAATTCTCACTGTATATTCCCCTCCTCCTCTCTCTGCCTCCCTCCCCACCACCGCTCCAGAAGGATAGCAGTCTGTGTGTCGTAGCTTGGCTTCTGTTGCTTTAATTAAAGAAAAACAAAACGAAACCACATAACCAGCAAGGTGGTGGTGGCAGCACATGTCTTTAATTCCAGCACTCGGGAGGCAGAGGCAGGTAGATCTCTCTGTGAGTTCAAGGCCAGCCCGGTCCACAAAGCAAGTTCCAGAATAGCCAGAGCTGTTGCACAGAGAAACCCTGTCTTGAAACAACAAAAGCAACAACAGACAAACAAACAAAACCATGACCAAAAGCAGTCTGGTGAGGAAAGGATCTGTTTGCTCTCACTCCTGACTTGACGGTCCATCTTTGAGGGAACTCGGTGCAGGAGACTGGAGATGGAAGCTGATTGAGAGGCCACGGAGGGTGTTGCTGGCTTGCTCAGGCTGCTATCTTTTACAACCCAGGGCCACCAGCCCAGGGCTAGTACCACCTGCAGTGGGCTGGGCCAGCCCTTACAACTACTAAACAAGAAAATGCTCCATAGGCTTACCAACAGGCCAATCTGATTGTGGTATTTTTCTCACTTAAGATTCCTTTTTCTGGGGCAGTGGAGGCGCACACCTTTAGTTCCAGCACTTGGGAGGCAGAGGCAGGCAGAACTTAGTGAGTTCGAGGCCAGCCTGATCTACAGAGTGCGTTCCAGGACATCCAGGACTGTTACACAGAGAAACCCTGTCTGAAAAAATGAAACAAAACAAAAATCCCTTTTCCAAAAAACGACTCTAGCTTGTGTCAGGTTGTCATAAAAAACTAGTAAGCCTAGTGTGTAAAAATCCTTGTTACGACTCGGGCACTCCATATATCCAGACATGTGCTCAAGCTGGACCATAAGAGGATCTGTGGTGGTTCAATAAAAGCCATCATTTCTCATGAACTTGTGAACAGGTTCCCCATGCCCCAAAGCAGTCATTTTCTTACCTCTCAGAAGGGACGTGGCTCTTGTGGTAGCTTGGATAAGAAAGGCCCCCATAGGCTTGCAGATTTGAAAGCCTGGGGAGTGGCACTATCTGAAAGGAGTAGGTGTGGCCTCGGTGGTGGAAGTCTGTCACTAGGGGTGGGCTTTGTGGTTCCAACAGCCCATTCCAAGACCAGAGTCTGTCTCTTCCTGCTGCCTGTGGACCTGATGCAGAACTCTCAGCTACTTCTCCAGCAACAGGTCTGCCTGCATGCTGCCATGCTCCCCACCATAACTAATGACGGTGGACTAACCCTCAGAAACTGTAAGCCAGCCCCAATTACATGCTCTCCTTTATAAGAGCTGTCGTGGCCGTGGTGTCTGTTCACAGGGGTAGAACACTAAGATAGACCCCCCCCCCCCCGTTGACGTTCACCCAAGGTAATATATCAAAGTCCATCAGGCCCCCAGGATCCCTCAGCCCATACTCGCCAGTACTCACTGTACGTCTCAAGACCTCCAAGCTAGTCATATCCTGGCCCCTCTCGCCTCCCCAGCTTTCCCTCCTCCCAGATTTGTTTTCTGTATGATTGCAAGCCACCTGCTCCCCCACCACCACCCTGGCTACCTCCTGCTGTATCTTGCTATTTGCTGTCCTATGCTTCCTCTCTCCTTTTGCAGATAACCCTAACCACATCCAGTCTACTAGCCAGGCAGTGGCGGTGCATACCTTTAACCCCAGCACTCGGGAGGCAGAGGCAGGGGATCTCTGTGAGTTCAAGGCCAGCCTGGTCTACAGAGCGAGTTCCAGGACAGCCTCCAAAACAATATAGAGAAACCCTGTCACAAAAAACCAAAAAAAAAAAAAAAAGAGAGAGAGAGAGAGAGAGAGAGAGAAAGAAAGTCTACTTCTTTCTCTCTGCCCTGGACTCTTCTAGATGCCTCTGAATATTTTCCCTCTCTTACCCACATCAGAAACCTCCCCTTAACCGTACCTTGGAGTAGCCATTTCAGCCGTTTCTTTCCTGTGCCTCCTCTCATACAGTCATGAACTTGAAATGACTCAAATTCCCATCAGCGACAGAGGAAGTAATGCCCTGTGACCTTTTTCTTTTTGCTTTTTGAAACAGAGTCCCATTATGTGTTCCAGTCAGGCTGTTCTTGAATGTGTGGGAATATCCCTGCTTTAGTCTCTCAAGTGATGGGTTTATAGCTATGAGCCACCATGACCCACAATACTGGTGCATTTTTAGTAGAATTGTTCTCGAAATGATTTTTTAAATGTTTATGTCTATATCTGTGTATGTACACGGGCATATGGATACCCAAGGAAGCCAGAAGATAGCTTGGAATCCCTGGACTGGAGTTATAGGCAGTTGTGACCCACTCAGTGTGCAAGCTGAGGAGCAGAGTCAGGTCCCCTGCAAGAATTTACTTACTAAGGAATTAACTGAAATTGAGCATGGTGGGCACACCTTTAATCCCAGCACTTGGAAGGCAGAGGCAGGCAGATCCCCTACTCTGAGGCTAGCCTGGTCTACAGAAAATGTTCCAGGAAAACTAGGGCTACATAGAGAAATCATTTGTCTCAAAAACACAAACAGAAGAAAATAACTAACTGCTGGGCCCAGGTAGGGCTCAGAGGCTGAGAGCGTGTGCTTCTCTTGTAGAAGAACTAAGTTTGATTCTGAACATGTGTTGGGCCACCGACGACAGCCTTTGTTCCCAGCTCCAGGGATCTCTGTTCTCTGGCCTCCAAGGGCACCTACACACGCATGTGCAAACACGCACAAGAAATCTTAAAACTTTTCTCAAAGATTTCAAAGGAATCTACTACAGTATACAATCTGGGAAATCTCAAGTGTGTGTGTTAAGCCGAAAGCATAATACAAGGGCCCATACTTCGGATTGGTTTTACATGATGGTCAAGAGCAGGGTACGCTACGCGCTACTGCTCAGAGCTGTGGTGATGCTGAAGGGACCGGACCCTCATCCAGACCCTGCTTTAGCAGCCATGGCAGACTGCGTAAAAGACTAAGCAATACGTGCTTGCCTGACCTAGCCCCTCCTCCCAGGCACCAGGAGGCCAAATACCTTCCATGAGGCAAGGAACCAATCAGGAGTTAGCTGGCTGGCTTTGGGTGTGCCTTATGGTGCTTTACAGTACAAGTGGTCTAACTGTGACTTGCAGAGGATAGCAACTGTCCTGGGAGGGCCTATGGGCCATAACAACCCGTTGACCAATCAACACAGAACAGGTAATCCAAGCCTGGAAGCGCACCAATCCTGAGACTGTTGCATACCCCTAGATACTCCCCTTAAGTTGCCCAATAAAATTCCCCACCTCACAGCCCCTCGGGGTCCTTCTCACTCCAGCCACCATGATGAACAGAGGAAGGGCCTGAGTTAAGGCAGTTAACTCAATAATAAAAGACCCTGCTTCCATCAGTCACTGGATGAAGGCTCTAGGATGGCATATAAGGAAGTCATCAATCTCATTATCAGGGAGGGGTATTTAAGGTAGTCTCTCCACTATTGCTTAGATTGTCAGTTGGTGTCATCCTTGTAGATCTCTGGACATCTCCCTAGTGCCAGATCTCTCCTCAAACCTGTAATGGCTCCCTCTATTATGGTATCTCTCATCCTGCTCTCCTCTAGTCTTTCCCCAACTCTTTGCATTGGAATGGGTCTCTTGGTGATTTGGGGGTTCAGAGTTTGGGCACAATAATACACATCTGTAATCCCAATATTTGGGATATTGAGACAGAACAATCACAGTTTATGGTCAGACTGGACAGTCAGTGAGTACCAGTCCATCCCAGGGATGCATATCAAGAACTTGTCTCACCGGGTGGTGGTGGTGGACCCCTAATTTAATCCCAGCACTAGGAGGCAGAGGCAGGCAGACCTCTGTGAGTTCGAGGCCAGCCTGGTCTTCAAATAGGGTTCCAGGACTGCCTCCAAACCTACAGAGAAACCCTGTCTCGAGCTTATCTCAAGCAAATACAAACAGGAGTAAGAATAGTGGGTAAGTAGTGAATAGGTAAGAGAGGTTTCAAGGCTACTGGAACATTCTGTATGTTAATCTGGGTGATTTTGTCTGTAATGTTTACACTTTTCTTTTTTTTTTTTTTTTTTTGGTTCGTCGAGACAGGGTTTCTCTGTATTGTTTTGGAGGCTGTCCTGGAACTCACTTGGTAGTCCAGGCTGGTCTCGAACTCACAGAGATCCACCTGCCTCTGCCTCCCGAGTGCTGGGATTAAAGGCGTGCGCCACCAACGCCCGGCTATGTTTACACCTTTCTTTTTTTTTTTTTTTTGGTTTTTCGAGACAGGGTTTCCAGGCTGGTCTCGAACTCACAGAGATTCGCCTGCCTCTGCCTCCCGAGTGCTGGGATTAAAGGCGTGCGCCACCAACGCCCGGCGATGTTCCACCAACGCCCGGCGATGTTTACACCTTTCTAAGTTTTCATTCAGATGTCTACTTTAAGTGTCAGCATTGTATTACATAATCATTACTAGTATTTTACTTGGGAAGTGAAAAAAATAATTTATACACCAGTCTGTGTTCTCTTGGCTTTCCACACGTTGTGTTTTCATCTCCTGATAACACGAGGTGGGTGTTGTTTACAAAGGGTGCCTTAGTTGTGGGGACAGTATTCTGAACCCAAATCTGACAGGGACATTTCCTAACGTGAAACACTATGTTGTGGTTTGGGTGAGAGCAGCCCCAGAGGCCCATATGTTTAAATGTTTGGTCCCCAGTTGCTGGAACTCTTTGGGAAGGTTTAGTATGCGTGACTTTGTTGTTGTTTGTCACTGGGACATTTAGGTCTCAAAAGCCTCCTGTCACTCCTGGTGGGCTCTCTGCTGTTTCTGCTGCCATAGCAAACTCTAGCCCTCTGAAACCATAAACCCAATTAAATCCTCTTTCTTATATGCTGTCTTGGTTGTGGTGTTTTGTTACCGTAATAGAAAAGTAACTAAGACACACATCTAAGTATCTTTGCGGCCTACGCTGCCATTTCTGGGGACCTACCAAAATTTACCAGCAGGTGGCAGGGCTGTACAGCACCTGAAAGCAGAGCCTTGAGGGAGGGTGGGAATCCAGACTTGTTTTCCTGCTCGAGTGAAGGGGCACTTGGACCGCAGGAGTCCGCCCTTGTGGAATGACAAGAGTCAAAGGGTAAAGTCCCTGTGCAGAGGGACTCAACTGTGCTGTTACTGCCGCCTGGGTAAGGACCGTCGTCCTCTGCCCTGCCTCAACACCGTTCATGTTGATGGCCACAACGTGAAACCGAACCTTCTCCTCCGCCTTCCCCCTCCCATGACCCAGTGACCCTCCAGCAACATTGCTTTCATCTTTCCAGGCCCTTCTTCCTGGTGCCTGCTGTCCTCTCTCTGTTCTGCCAGGATCTCTTCTCCACCTTCTCCTTAAGCGGCCCAGAAACCCGTGTCCTCCAAGAAATCACTTTTGCAAGTGCTCTTAACTGACCCTTCCACACCAGGTCCCCCTTGCAATCCACTTATGATTTCCCACTGTGCTTGGGATGAAGTTCAAAACCCACTGCAGACCCCCTAAGGCTCTGCAAAAACTAGTGTTGGGCTGGAAAATCACCTGCCTTTCTATACACAGACTCCAGCCCAGGCTTTGTTGGTGGTGAGGCAGGATCTCAAGTAATACAGGGTGGTTTTGAACTTGCTACGTGGCCAAGAATGACCTTGAACTCCTGATCCTCCCGCCTCTGCCTCCCAAGTGCTGGAATTTTAGGCTTGTTCGTACCTAACCACTCCATTCTTTGGATTCTTCTCTCTTCCTCTCCAGGAAATCACCTCCTCTAAGTCAGTGGCTCTCAGCCTTATTAATGCTGTGATGATGCCTCAGGTTGTGGTGATGCCCAGCTAGGAAACTACTGTTGTCAATCCCAACAGTGAGAATAAGACCTTTACCACAATTGGAGCCAAATTTGAGGCAAGCTTGATTTTTATTGGGGTGCACCCAATAGCTGGTCAGCGACCGCCTTCTAAGTGAGGTTAAAGAGAGCAGTCCATCTCTTGCTCCCTGCCCCCCCCCTTTTTGAGACAGGGTTTCTCTGTAGCTTTGGAGCCTGTCCTGGAACTTGCTCTGTGGACCAGGCTGGACTTGAACTCACAGAGATCTTCCTCCCTCTGCCTCCGGAGTGCTGGGATTAAAGGCTTGTGCCACCACTGCTAGGCTCTTGGACCCCTTTTAAGGAGTAAAATCACAAGTAGTTTTATAGAAGTGAGACAATGGGGCAATAAAGAAATACAAAAGATCCTTTAAAAACACCATGTGGTCACCATGTGATTAGGGAGGGGTCAGGGAGGGTAAGGGTACTCTCAGAAAACAAATCAAGATCATGGTTTGGGGAAAGTCATGTTCTAGTGCAGTAGAACATTAAGGTATGTGGCTTGTTTATGCTGCATTTGTTTAACTGGGTGAAGCTGTGATTCATTGCCTGCCTAAAACACCTGATGGGCTAATAAAGAGCTGTAGGACCAATAGTGGATGCACGGATGGGTGGGTCTGGCAGACAGGGAGAATGAATAGGAGACCCCAGAAGGAGAGTAGGAAAAGGAGGAGAGCCGAAAGTAAGATTTGCCAAAGAGAGAGACAAAAGCCAAAGGAACAGGTAGACGGGTTAATTTAAGATAAGAAAAGCTGGCTGGAAACGAGTCACGCTAAAGCCAGGCAGTCATAACTAAGAATAAGCCTCTGTGTGTGATTTATTTAGGAGCTCGGTGGCGGGGCCCCCCAAGAAAGGCCAAAGAGCCAAAAGAGTGAGCACACACAGTACATTCCAGGAAACAGAGATCAGCTCCAGAGTAATAGAAACATATTTTTTCTTAAATACAGCATAATGGCTCCTGCCTTCAAAACAGAATCAGGCAGCTTCCTCATTCCTCCCTTGACTTACGTTTCCCTGTCAAAGCACTGATGTCTTAATGTCGTCGAGCAGCAATGATTCTAGAATTGTTTATGTGAGGGGTGATCAAGTTAGTGACACACTGGAGGGCATGGGGCCTGATTATGAATTAGTAGAAGTAATATTAGAAGGCCAATGAAGGGGGAAAACCATTTTAGCCATATGGACCAGTCTAAATTTGTTTGAGAAAGCCAAGCGGTGGGATATTTTGTCTATTTCTTTACGTAGCTCATCAATTTGGTTGTCAATAGGATAAGAGAAATCAGAGGTATGAAAGCAGCACATTCCAGTAAATTGCTGACCACCGAGATTATGTTGAAGTAATTGAGATAACTTGGTCATGAAGGCTGGGCCGTTGTCAGACCTCAGAGACATGGGGAGGCCAAATCTGGGAATAATTTCCATTATTAATTTCTTAGCTACCACTTGGGCTGTTTCCATTCAGGATGGGAAGTTCTCTGCCCACCCTGTGATGATATTGACAAAGACCAGCAGATATTTGTAGTCATACCGCCCTGGCTTGACTTCAGTGAAGCCCGTTTCCCATAATTCACCAGTACTGTGCCTTGCATTTATCTGGGCACAGGTCAGGCAGCGATTTGAACTGCTCTGAAGCTTTTCTCAATCTTCAGGTGTCCAGACATGAGAGGAGATGAGCTGTGAGATCTTCAGAGTGACATGAGCATGCATGGCGTGATGTGAGGTGGTCAGCTAGCTTGGGCAAACTGATTCTCCTATCAGGTGAGATCCACCACCCATTGTGATCCTCCGGAGCCCCCAAGTCAGAATATGACCTGATCTCTTCGGGATCATACTCAGGCGCATCCTCATTGAGACAGAGTCGGGGTTCGGGCACAGTCTGGGGTTTGGGCTCCCCAAGAGTGTCGGGTCCTATATGAAAGTCCATTCCATCTTGCCACAAGTTCAGAGAGCTCAAATCACTCCTGTTGTCCTTAAGACCTTAGCTTAATGGCTGCAGGATGCCCTGGCCTTGGTGGTGAATGGCTCCTATCAAATGACAATAGACTTGGGCCCAGGTGAGTTTACATTCATCCTGAAGGCTAGGTGATATATATGTGCAGCTATGAAGAAGTACCTGATGGCCAAGTGGTACTCACAGCTAGGCAGCTACGAGTGTCTTTAGGATTAAGGGAGGTAACTGCTATTTGCCCTTTATACACGATAATAAAGGTCTTCTGCCATCGTCCCCGCCTTTGGTTAATTACTTAAGATGATGCATGAATAAACTGAGGTGCTTTTATTATGGACTGAATCTGGCCCTCCTGACTCTATCCTGTCTCTGTTTCCATCCTTCCTTTAACGTCTATAGCTAGCCTTTCCCTCATCCACACGACTGCACTCAGGAACGGACCCGGGGCTGCTCGGCTGGTCTGGACCACAGCCCTACAAACACCAGTCCCTGACGTACGGCATGGCAACGTGGGGGTAATATAGATGGCACACCACACGAAAGCTTCTCGAGCGACTTAATCTGCACAGTGTTACCTGGAGTCTGGGGGCTTTTGTCTTTTTGGTGTCCTGGTGAACAATGGCCAGTTCATTTGGTAGACAGATGGACTCTAGCAACTGGATAACTTCATATTTATTTTTAATAGTCTTTCCCTCTGAGGTGAATAAGCCCCCTCTGTTTATATACATGAACATGAGTCGTGGCAAACACGTATCGGCTCTCAGTCTTTTTTCTTTTTTTTTTGGTTTTTCGAGACAGGGTTTCTCTGTGGCTTTGGAACCTGTCCTGGAACTAACTCTGTACTCGAACTGGGGGAGATCCACCTGCCTCTGCCTTCTGAGTGCTGGGATTAAAGGCGTGCGCCACCACCTCCCAGCCTCGGCTCTCTGTCTTGGTGTTTACTTTTTTTCCTTCAGCCCATCTTAAAGCCTGTGCCAGAGCAGTTATTTCTGCTCTCTGGGCAGATGTGCCGCTGGGCAAGGCTTGTGCCCAAAATCACCTCCTTCTGGCCTATAACCACAGCCTCTCCCGCATACCGGTTCCTTCTTGAATGAAGCTGCTGACATCCATATAGAGATCTGCATCTCTGATAACGAGAGGAACATCTGTCAGGTCAGGTTACATACCCAGATGACACCCAGCATCTCCAGGCAGCCATGGATGGGCTCCTATGGGTCATCATCCTGCAGCAGGGTGGCAGGATTAATGGCCAAGGATTTATCAAGATTCAGTCTGTTCCTATCTAGAAGAAGGGCCTAGTACTGGGGGTCAAAGGGGCATTAGACATCCATCAGTGGTAGCATCTCTCAACAGGGCTTCCACAGTGTGTGGAGCTGTTAAAGTTAGACTCTGTCCCAACATGAACTTGTCGGCTTCTCTTACAGTGACTCTTGCAGTGACTATGATGGCTCTTAAACAAGGGCGTCATCCAGAGGCTAGAGAGGTCATTTTTCAAAGCATTGTTTTGCTGATTCAAGACCAAAGACTGAAGCAACTTTAGTCTAGACATACTCCCCAACCTCAGGGTCCAGCTAATTAATTGTTATTCTTAAGTCCTGATTTCCAATGTCATTTACTGTCTGGGAACCCTCACCAACTTAGAGCTACATGCAAGGGCGTGGTTGCTCACTGGCTGGTCATTCTGAGATTCCCAGCCTGAGGGAAACCGTGTGACTTGGGTTTTGAGAAGAGGTCAGGCCCTAAAACTGTAACTGATAATTGTCCAGAGGGGGTCTGTGAGAGAAAGCAAGGCAGCGAGGGCAGAGAGCAGAGACAGCGGTGATGAGAAAGGGGTGGAGGCGGCGGGCCAGCAGCCACAATGCAGACAGCAAAGAGAGATCTCAGAGAGAAAGTTTTGAGAAGCAGTAGTAAAGAAGGATACTTTCATTCAGATCATGTGAGTCTGTTTTTTTCCCCAAAGGCCTTTTTAGGTAGTTGTAAATTTTTCCTAAACCCACTACACTGAGGCCTTCTTTTTATTATCCTGGAGCAGATTTTGGGAGCTGGTCTCCCACAGTCTGTGTTAATATCTGTTACCTTAGATAGGTAACTGGTCTTCTGGCTGCCTGTGTCATCCCTTCTGTCAGAGCCTGGTGGTGCTCTCTGAGTGACCTCCTACCTCTCTGTGTGTTGGAGTCCCCCTGGGGTCTCCTTCTTGGCAGAGCATGGTCAACCACCTCTGCTGTCTGGCATCAGCCATTGAAGCTATCCCAGGGAGAGCTTAAGGTGCTCTCATGAGAATCTGTTCCCTTTCTTCTGTATGAAGAGGGTACAGGGAATCTGCTGACAGTCATCCCATGTGGGGAGATGATTGAAAAAGAGAGAATCAGGGCTAGTGCTGAAGCGGGTGTGTGTGTGTGTGTGTATGCGTGCATGCATGTGTGCGTGTGCGTGTGCGTGTGTGTGTGTGTGTGTGTGTGTGTGTGTGTGTGTGTGTGTGT
Organism: Mesocricetus auratus; assembly: GCF_017639785.1. Taxonomy (NCBI): domain Eukaryota; kingdom Metazoa; phylum Chordata; class Mammalia; order Rodentia; family Cricetidae; genus Mesocricetus; species Mesocricetus auratus. The sequence continues at coordinate 10,269,557 of NW_024429210.1, forward strand.
GTGATTCAGGTCATGACTGTCGGGAAACAACCTTAGAAGACTGAGGACTTAAGGAGGTGTCACCTGAGACCCACAATGGGAGGAGGAGTCAGGAGGGCCATGTGGGACTCCCTAGCAGGCGTGGGGAGGGTAAAAGACAGGGAGGTAGACAAGATCTGGGGTGGGGGGCAGAAGATAGATGGAGGCAGGGAAGAATCATGAGGAGGGGAGCAGAGGGTTAAGACGGTTATCAGGAGGTAGAAGGGATTCCCCCTCCTGGGAGTCCTGCAGATCCGCCTTCAGAGGGGGCTCACTGTTCTCGGCTACCGCCCTTGAAAGGTCCCTCTGCTGGCAACCAGGGCTTGACCACCTTGCCTGTGGTGGGCCACACAGACCTTCATGGGGGTGGGGCTTGGAAGCTGTTTCAGCCCAAGGCAAGATGTATCCAGTCTGATCTGGGTGGCCCAGTTTACCGGTAGCTTACCGAGGGTGACAGTAACCACTGGCCTGAGACTCAAAGTGCCCTGGGAGGGACAGTCAACTCCAAATGTGGGCCATTCAGTTTCACAGAATGTTTGGAGGTGACACTTGCTGATAGGAGACCAGGCTGGTCTCGAACTCACAGAGATCCACCTGCCTCTGCCTTCCCAGTGCTGGGATTAAAGCATATGCCACCACCGCCCGGCCACCATCTCTGTCTTAATGTGTGAGAACAATAATACGTAACTGAGGGGCTTGTTGAAGATTTTGAAAATAGATAGGTGTGAGCATTGTATACACTTGATATCTTTAAATGCTTAAAAGATATATCCTTAAAATGTCACCACTATCTATAAGTACATGATTAAGTATAACCATATATATTTTTAGTGTCACTCTCTCTGAAGCACACCCATGAACTGCCGATCATGAAGTTGGAAGCATCCAATGAAAGCAAGCTTCTCTTTGTGGGAATCTTGAAATTGTTTCACATACTTCTGCAACTCTAACAATTTGCACAATACCTATTGGCAACAATGAAATTGTTATTTTCACCAGCGGGTGGTGGCGCATGCCTCCATCACAGGAGGCAGAGGCAGGCAGATCTCTGTGCGAGTTCCAGACCAGTCTAGTCTACAAGAGCTAGTCCCAGGACAGTCTCCAAAGCCTGTTATTTTCTTGAATTTATCTTTATTCTTGAATACTGTTGAACAGTTTCCACTTTAGGAGTGAAGAAGAAAAGAATGGGGGTGAAACATGTCCTCTGATGTGCTACCCTTCCAGATCTGATCATTAGAAGCTGACTTCTAAGTCAGGCATGGTGACACACACCTTTAATCTAGTCCTTGAGAGGCAGAGGCAGGTGGAGCTCTGTGAGTTTCAAGCCAGTTTATTCTACACATCAAGTTCTAGGCCAGTCAAGGCTATACAGAAAGAGCCTGTCTCAAAACAAATAAACAAACAAACAAACAAAACCAGAAAACAAACAACAACAAAACCAAAAATCAATTCCCAAATAGATAAAACTTTTCTCCTCAACTCTCCTCTGTTCTGGTGTGAGTTGTCTGATACCTGTATCATGAATCCTCAGAGGCCAACAGAAGTCCAAGTTCATATGCAAAAGCAAAAACCCTTTACTTCAAGCTTGACCTTGGGCTCTGTCCCTTCTGACATAGCAGTTGGATTAGGGAGAGTCTCTAGCTCAGTTAAAGCAGGATTTTTAAGGAGTAAAAGATGTGGGGTTAGGGGAATTCCAGATTCAGAGGAGGACTGAACTCCTGATTTTGGGAGGAGTGAGGCAGCAGGAGTCTTGCCAAACAGGGATTGGTACTGGCGTCGCTGTGAGGAGGCTGGCAACCTGTATAAAGCTAGGTAAGATATTCTTAATGATCTGGAGCATCTAGTATTTGCTTGTCTCAATTCTGATTGGTCCCCCCCAGGGTACAGTTTGTGACTGGTGATTGTAAGGGTGAGGCCTAGTTCCAGTATTGTTAGCGGCAGCCTGTCATGGCTGCACTGATGCTATGTTAGGCCTCTTCAAGCTGCATTTGGGAGCCTTGGCAGTTACTGTGAATTGCCCCGATGTAGCTGGTATCAAGCTGTATGCTAATATCCGCTCCCTCAGGGTAGTGCTGGAAAGCAGAGAGTGGATAGGTCAATTTTATTTATGATAGTGCTTATTGGAATAAAAAAATCATTTGAAAATCTCTATGGCAGGATAAAGTGATAACAAACCCTGAAGAGAGAAGTAAAGGCCGTGTCATTTTATTCAATTTGTTTAATCCTTTAAGAAATCTTATGTTGTAATATTTTCCTTTCCTGCTGTTAGTCACATAAATACACAGAAATGAAACTTGCTAAACATGGGAGTGCAGAGTTGGATCGTTTCCCTGGGAAACTGACGTAAATGATTAATGGGTTACAGTTGGTTAGAACAAACTGAAATCTTTTGTTTCACTATGTGTGTGGAGGCTTCTTTTCCGTGTTTGTTGTCTTTTTGGTTTTTTTGTTTGTTTGGTTGTTTGCCTCTGCCTCCCAAGTTCTGGGATTAAAGGTATATGCCACCACCCGGCTATTGTCATATTTTAACATTCATTAATGTTATAAATATGTAGGGTTATGTTATTATTTTATTATATATTGATTCCATTTACCACTGTCTGGAGAGGGATCAGCCATCAGGCCCGACGACCTGAGTTCCATCACTAGAGCTTTCATGGTTAAAGGAGGTAATCCCAGCACTCGGGAGGCAGAGGCAGGCAGATCTCTGTGAGTTCAAGGCCAGCCTGGCCTAGTGAGTTTCAGCACAGCCAAGACCACACTGTGAGAGTTTGTCTCAAGGGGATGAGGAGGTTCTGCCCAAGCCTAACTATCTGAGTTTGATCCCTGGGACCTTAGGGTGGAAAGGGAAGACTGACTTCTGAAAGTTGACCTCCATCCTCTGACATCTGCGTATAAGCTGAGTGTGTATGCGTGCACACACATACACACATGTATTCGTACACACAAATAAGCAAATCAGTGTAATAAAATATTTTTTTAGGAAGAACTGTACTTTGTGGATGTTCCTGTTATTCCCTAGGGATGAAGGGACCTGAAGAAGAGTAGGAGGGAGGGGCACTGAAATGGGATGAATACAAGCAAGTTCACCACCACAGTGACTGAAGGAGACATCCCGGTGTTAACCTCTGGTTTCCACACTTGCATGCAAAAAATGCACACATGCTCTCTCTCTCTCTCTCTCTCAAAATCTCTCTCTCTCTCTCTCAAAATCTCTCAATCGCTCTCTCTCTCTCACTCTCAAAATCTCTCAATCTCTCTCTCTCTCTCAAAATCTCTCAATCTCTCTCTCTCTCTCTCCTCTCTCTCTCTCTCTCTCTCCTCTCTCTCTCTCTCTCAAAATCTCTCAATCTCTCTCTCTCTCTCTCTCTCTCTCTCTCTCTCTCTCTCTCTCTATCTCTCTCTCTCTCTCTCACACACACACACACACACACACACACACACACACACGCCCTCACCTACAGAGCTGAGTAGTGCTATTCTTTGACATAACAAGTCATCATCAGCCGGGCGGTGGTGGCGCACGCCTTTAATCCCAGCACTCGGGAGGCAGACGCAGGCGGATCTCTGTGAGTTCGAGGCTGGGCTGGACCGATAGCCTCCAAAACAATACAGAGAAACCCTGTCTCAGAAAAACCAAAAAAAAAAAAAAAAAAAAGTCATCATCTTCATCAAAGCAACTGTGACCATTGGCAAGAAAGCCTTAAGTTTGGGCCTGTTGACCATTGCCAACAGGAGGGGCATGGAGAGGATAATGAGACCCTCATCTGGTCTCAATCACCCAGTCCTACAACTCCCAGTCATCCACATAGAATTCTAACCTAATTAAACATGGGTTTATGATCTTGGGAGGTACCAGGGAATGTAGACCATGGAAGGTGCTATGAGACACTAATCATCAGTACTATGAAAAGATTGTCCTGGGGTATGACTCTTTGGAGTCACTAGTGCTTCAGCAAGTGACCCCTTAACCCATGATCTGTAAGTTCCCCATGGACTTTAGTGGAATCCTACTTTTGTTCCTCCTTGGTGTACTGTGAGGGGTCGATGTTTATGTCTTAATGGAGAAAGTTCTCACAACAGCCCCCTCCACACACACACATACACAAACTATGAATATCATCAGTAAGTTATAGCCAGTTTAAATATAAAACGTTATTTTAAATATTTAAATTTGTGGTACTGGATATCAAACCCAGACATCAAGGATATTACACAAGTGCTCTGTTACTGTACCATGCCTTTCATCCCTCAGAACAGAAGAAATAGTATTTTAAGCAGAGTTTCTGTTTCCTCTTCTGCACTGTTCTGAGCCTCTTGAGAATGGCTACAGATATTCCAATCAGGGCTGCACACTCAAAAGTCACTTATTCTAAGCTCTCTGACCAGTTACAAGTCTCTGCATTAACTGCTCCTCATAGCCAAAGAAGTTTCTCCAACCAAAGTTGAGGGCAGCACTAATCTCTGGTATAAACATAGATATCTAGAAAGCAGTTTGACAACCTGTCCACCTGGAAGACGGGAAAGAGTGCTGTGAAATACTTTATTCTGAATATGACATGGCCCCTGCACTTCTGAATTCACAGTACCTGTGGTTACCTGTGCAAGATCAGGTCAGTCAAAACTCCAGCATGGCCCAGCAAGGTGGTTCATGAAGATCTCTGTGAATTTTAGGCCAGCACGGTCTATATACTAACTTCCAGGCTATCTTGGACTACATAGAAAGACCCTGTCTCAAAATAAGTAAAGAGATAGATGGTAGATAGACAGACAGACAGACATATAGATAGATAGGTAGATTGATCAATAGAAGATAGATAGATAGATAGATAGATAGATAGATAGATAGATAGATATCCAAGTGGCCAATAAATAAAAAGGAATGACACTCAATTTCAATTTACCCAGTTATCAGGGGAAAGCTTATTTAATTTATAATATGTTAGACTAGCAAATCAGGATGCAATACATTCCACACTGACCAGAGTGAGCAACGACAGAAAGGAGCGTGTATTCGAGAGCTAGTGAAACAAGGAGAAAGAACACGCCTGTGTGATGGTGTTAAGCAGTAGGACACACAAAGCAACCAATCAAAACTAATCTGTGAGTCTGAAGTTAACACAGAGGTTACTCTGTGGGGGAGAGAATAGTGACAAAAAGGGATTAGGAAGTTTTGAGACTTCAGTTAAAGTACCGGGTCTAGACAGGGTATCCCTGAAGTTCCGGATAACCCACCAAGCTCTCTGTACCTGACAGTTTATGCACTCCCATGTGTTTATAATATACTTTAAAAAAAAAGCTTTTAGTATAGCAAATCTTTTCTGTCCCATCAGCCAGCTCCCAAATTACAATACAGAGACTAATGATAGAGTATGAAATTTTGCCTTTAATCCCAGCACTCGGGAGGCAGAGGCAGGCAGATCTCTGTGAGTTCGAGGCCATCCTGGTCTACAAAGCGAGTTCCAGGACAGACTCCAAAACAATACAGAGAAACCCTGCCTCGAAAAACCAAAAAAAAAAAAAAAAAAAAAAAAAAGAAAGAAAGAAAGAAAATGAAAAAAAATTGCTGGTCAGTGGTGGCACGGTTCTCTCTTAATCATTAACCCATTTCTATTAATCTATGTATTTCCACATGGTTTTGGCTTACCAGTGATGCCCAGACCTCTGGCTTCCTCAGCTGCTACGTGGTATCTCTCCCATGACTCACTCTCTGTGTTCTTCTTCCCAGAACTCTCCCAGTCTGGTAGCCCTGCCAATACATCCTGCCTCTACATTGGCCAAAACAGCTTTATTCATTAACCAATAAGAGAAATATATTCACATCATAGAGAAGGGCATCTCCCATCAGCACACTCCTTTCATTCCAACATTTAGGAAGCAGAGGCAGGCATATCTGTGAGTTCAAGGCCAGCCTGGTCTACAGAGTGAGTTCCTGGACAGCCAAAGCTAGGTAGAGAAACTCCATCTCAAGCACATACACACACAAATAATAAAATTACTAAGTCTTAAAAACCTAAAAATAAGTAAATAATATTGCATACAATGCTGACCTGGAACCTGCAGCTCAGAGACAATGTGCCTCCCTAGCATAGGATGAGGAGGAAGAAATGGTTAGTAGTATGTGACAGGGACGTGTCTGGAGACCAGCCAGGCAGTGATGACATTCTGTTTCACAGTCTCTGAACATTTTGAACTGTATACCTTTTAGAAACTCATCACGCTGAACACTAGTGAAGTGGTGTTTTGTTTGTGGTGGACATAACCTTGCTCTGTAGCTCTCACTGGCTGACTGGCTTAGAACTCACTCTGGTTTTGAATTTTTATTTTTGGTTTTGTTTTCTTTTTCTTTTCTTTCTTTCTTGTTTTTTTTTTTTTTTGTTTTTTTGTTTTTTTGAGGCAGGATTTCTCTGTGACTTTGGAGGCTGTCCTGGAACTAGCTATTGTAGACCAGGCTGGTCTTGAACTCACTGAGATCTACCTGCCTCTGCCTCCCGAGTGCTGGGATTAAATGCATGCGCCAGCACACCCAACCTTTTGAGTACTACATACTTAGATGAAAATTCACTTTCAAGTACCCAACCCCAGCGCTTTTTTCTTTCTTTCTTTTTTTTTTTTTTTGAGACAAGGTTACTCTGTATTGTTTTATTGTTTTGGAGGCTGTCCCGAGCTCTGGGATTAAAGGCATGCGCCCCCAACACCCCACCATGCCTAGCATTCCTGAGGGCCTGGGTTCAATCTTTAGCTATGGAAAAGAGCCTACATGAAAATTCTCAGTTTTGAGATACATATAATCTGTCTAAACATCACCTGAGTGGGACCTTGTCTCTTTGGGTCCTCTTCTTTTCTTCTAGTCAGGCCTATCAGAAAGATTATAGTGTTATCCCCACAGAAGAGGTTATCTGCGGCTGCCTGAAGCATTATGAAGAACATGCTTATTTTCTAGAATGGTCTGGTGGCACGACACTGAGCTACATTATCAGTGTGCATTTACTAAGTCCTTCGCAAAAATAAAAGAAGATGTGTCGTGGCAAAAGAACATGGGTTTTACCCTGGCTAGATCAATTATTAACCTAGGGACTGTGCTGTACAAAGTATTTAACTAACCTTGTAGGTGAGGCCACAAAACAGAGCCTGTGGCAGCCGCTGTCCCTGGAGGAACAGAGGACAGAGGTTATTCGGTGGTGAGTTTCAGTCATTAAAAATCTGTACAGGGAAAAAGCACCTTTTAAAAAGGATTTTAGCTGGGCAGTGGTGGTGCACGCCTTTCATCTCAGCACTTGGAGAGCAGACGCAGGTGGATATCTGTGAACTGAGGCCAGTCTGGTCTATGAAGTGTCTGCAGGACAGCCAGGACTGTCACACAGAGAAACCCTGAAGGAAGGATGTTAAGGCTGGAGAGATGGCTCAGGAGTTAAGAGCACTAGAATCCCTCTAAAGGACAAGGGTTCAGTTCCTAGCACCCACATCAGGCAGCTCATCACCATCTCTAACTCCAACCCTCTTCTGGCTTCGTCAGGCATTCAAACACATATACACAAATCCACGCACAGACATACACATATTCACACAATTAAAAGAAAATCTTAGAGAAAAGGAAAGAAAGGAAGGAAGAAAGAGAAGCCACTCCCCCTGTTCCCTGAATAAAGTCATAAGCACGTTTCAGTACACTGAAATGAGCTGTTGAGTCATCTACCAAATGCTGAAGATAGTCTCATGAAGGCTCAATCTCCAGCTGGGCATGCTGACACGCCTTTGATCCCAGCACTCAGGTCAGACATAGGCTAATCTCTGAGTTCGAGGCCAGCCTGCTCTACAGAGAGAGTTCTAGGACAGGCTCCAAAGCTACAGAGAAACCCTGCCTCGGAAAAAAAAACAAAAAACAAAAAGAAAGTTTGGTCTTACCTTTCTTCAAAATGTGCCCCTATCGACCACCATGGCCAATGACTGAAATCTTTGCTTGAGTCTGCTTTTGGGCAGCTGTGAGTAATTAAATGGGCAATTTAGTCATAAGAGTTCTCAGCTGGAAACAGGCAAGCCAAGCCAGAAACACAAGCTTCGTCTTGTTTCTAGTCCATTTGTGGCTACACCCACCCTAAGTACAAACCCAGTTCAAGAATGTAAGTTTAGGGTCTGCGGGTTCATGTGCTTGCTGCCAAGCCTGAGTACCTGGTCCCAAGAGCCAACATGGTAGGAGAAAAGCAACACTTGTTAGCTGTCCTCTGACCTCCACGCCTGTGCCATGACGTGTGCAACACACACACACACACTCACACACACACACGCTCATATACACACACTCACACACACACACACACTCACACACCCACACCCACACACACACTCACACACACTCACACACCCACACACACCCACACACACCCACGCGCACACACACTCACACACTCACACACACCCACACACACTCACACTCACACACACACACACACACACACACACACACTGAAATCAACAAAATGGTTAATTTTTTCTTTTAGTCTTTGGGGATAAGGTTTCTCTGTGTAGTCCTAGCTGTACTGGAACTCGCTTTGTAGACCAGGCAAGCCTACCCCTCATAGATCCACCTGCCTCTGCCACCCGAGCGCTGGGATCAAAGGTGTGCACCACCTCTTCCCAGCTTAATTTTTTTTCTTTTAAAACAATATTTTCTCATTTTACACACCAATCCCAGTTCCCATTCCCTCCCTCCTCCTTGCTCTCCCCACCTCCCCACCTTTAATTTTTTTGTCTTAATTTAACAAAAAAGAATGCAGGCTTTGCTCAAGGGACTCTCAGCTTAAGGATGATGATGATGTTGGTCCTTGCTGGGAAGTTTTGAAGTCAGGCACTGAAAACTGCAGGAGTGGGGGGACACGGGAGCAGGGGCAGTTTTTGTCCCCTTGCCCTGGCTGTAGTCAGAGTACACTGCAGGGCAGGCTTGGTGGTGTTGCTTGGGGAGGCGGAGCTAAGAAGAATGAAGTAAGAAAGATTTAGCACCAAGCACTGCTTTCTTTTGTGTTCTGTTTGATTTGACTCTGGACCCTAAGGCCTTACACATGCTAGACAAAATAAAGCAAAAGCCCAAACAAACAAACAAAACAAAAACATGGTGGCTGAGGGGAATAGGTGACGAATATGTGAGGGCAGGGTTTTTTTTTTTTTGTTTTTTCAAGATAGGGCTTCTCTGTGTAATAGCCCTGGCTGTCCTGGAACTCCCTCTGTAAACCAGGCTGGCCTTGAACTCACAGAGATCTGCCTGCCTCTGTCTCCTGAGTGCACCACTATCACCTGGTCAGTGAGGGCAGTTAATGGGATGGAAAGGCAAAAGGAGCGTCAAGTTTAATTTAACACTTCATTTCTTTCATTAAAACAGAGGGGGGTGGAGCCGGGCGTTGGTGGCGCACGCCTTTAATCCCAGCACTCGGGAGGCAGAGGCAGGTGGATCTCTGTGAGTTCGAGGCCAGCCTGGTCTACAAGAGCTAGTTCCAGGACAGCCTCCAAAGCCACAGAGAAACCCTGTCTCGAAAAACCAAAAAAAAAAAAAAAAAAAAAGTTCGAGTCCAGCCTGAGCTACATAAGCTGTCTCTGAAAATCAAAGAAAAAAAAACCCAAAACAAACAAACAAACAAACAAAAAGAGTGAAGCACAGCAACGCCAAGCAGTTAGCATCTTCCCAGGCTGAGTCTTTTCAGTCTCCAGGTGGAGTCAGAGCAGGCAGGCAGTCCGCAGGATTGGAGAAAGTGGAAGACGGTTGGTGGGCAAGGAAGGGCCCTTCCACAGCTCTGTTCCTGGGAGCCCTGGGGATCCCTGAACAAAACACAACATAAGCAGTCTCCCGAGACAAGCAGCAAAAGGAAGCGAGCGTCAAAGGAAGCAAACCTGCAAAGGTTCGTCCTCACCTCTGAGGCCACGCCTCTCCACAACTTCCTGCTTCTTCTGCACAGGCTGTAGACCCGCCCTTCGTGACAGAGCCCATTTGGTCTCCTTCCAGCAAGATGCATCCTTTGGCAGGCCTCCTGGAACAGGGGGAAGCAACTCATTTTAAAATCAACCCTCCTTCCTTCCGTCCTGCAACAGTTAGGGCACACTGTGCTAAGGAAAACAGCCCTCAGGATCGGCCCCCCACCTCCCCCTCTCCTCCCTGCTCTTTTCCTCTCTTTTTATTGTCTTTTCCAGCTCTTTTTAAAGATTCCCTCCATATTGGCTCAGAATGGAGCTGACCCTGTCCTGAACTTGATATTGGTCTAAAAAAAAGTAGAAATCTGGGGAGGGGGAGGGGCATAACTTCTGGGAGGGGTAGTTTCAATTTTGAACCGAGTGTTTGGCTGCAAAGCGAGAAAGGAGATCCCCACGGGATAAGGAGATGGCTGTAGAGAAGGCTCACAGACGTTCCTCAAGCTGATTAGGTTTCTTACTGTGTTGTTTTCCTTGATTTTCCAGACAACAGTCTCATTGTATAGCTCAGCTCAGGTGGCCTCTTGTCTCAGCCTCCCCAGCAGTGGGATCGCAGGTGCATCCCTAAGAAAGAATTAAGTCCTTTCCCAGAGCAGCCCCCGTGCGATGTCCAAAGAAGCGGTTCGACTCAGCTTCTCTCAGACGCAGCACAAAAACACACTGCATGAGCCGGAACTGTCTCCCTGGCCTGCTATCTGGAGTTCCTCATCTTCCGGTATCTGACTGTGGTCAGGGCCAACTGTTGTATTACCTGTTGCAAAGTGCCCGTCTGAACTTGGTTTCACCCATGTTTTGCTCGTGTGTTGTTTCCTGAGGTGTGAAGGGAGGTGTTCCAGTGTTCACAAAGCCCAAGAACTGACGAGACTGACTTGACTGCCTAGCAACCTCCAGTTTGAAAGCTAGCCCCAAACTGGGGATGTTGGAGCATGTCTGCCTTCCCGGCACTTTGCAGGTGGAGGCAGAAGGATGCAAAGTTCTAGAGTAGCTCCATCTGCCCAGTGAGATTCTTTTTCCACAACTAATCTTTCAGAGTTTGGTTCAAGGACTAGACAAAGGGTGGGAATTTACTCAGAGGCTGTATATAACCACCTTAGCTCAAAAAATGTGTGTGTGTGTGTGTGTGTGTGTGTGTACATTTCAAGACATGGTTTCTCTGTGTAGCTTTGGTGCCTGTCCTGGAACTCCCACGGTAGACCAGGCTAGTCTCAAAACCAGAGATCCACCTGCCTCTGCCTCCTGAGTGCTGGGACTAAAGATGTGTGCCACCACCGCCCGGCTGAAAGAGTATTTCTTGAAGAGGGAAATATGTTTGGTTTGTGTAGGCAGACACGAGTACCGCTTTAAAAAAAAAAAAACAAAGAAAGGTCAGCTTTACAATGGAAAAAGAAAGATAAAAATTAACCATTCAACTTCCTGATTTCCTAAATTAGCCTGGGAGCTTGACTGTTGATTGAGTTAGTTTGGAAAATGGAATTGATTTCTTCTTTGCCTGTTCAGACAGTGATGCTGTGACTCTGGCTCTGGCTCACTAGGTCAGTCATCTCAAACAAAAGGTGCCAGGTAGAGTGAGGGGCACCTGTCAGTAGTCACTGCACTCCAGAGGTGGAAACAGGAGGAGAAGGAGAGGCAGTGGAGTGGACATAGATCAGTGGTAAAATTCTTGTCTAGCATGGCCACTACTAAAACAAAAAACAGGGGTCAAGAGAGAGATAAACTGATAAAGTGTTGGCCACACAAGTGTAAGGACCTGAGTTCAATCCCCAGAACCATATAAAAATACGCCTTTAATCCCAGGGCTGTGGAGGTGGGAGGAGGAGACAGGCAGATCTTTGGGGATGACTGGCAGATGATCTAAACAAATCTGTGAGTACTAGTGAAAGACCTTGCCCCAAAAGCAGAAGGTGAACGGTGTACACACACACACACACACACACACACACACACACACACACACACACACTAAACCAAAACGAAAAGTTGTGGGTAGGTGGCACACACTTGTAATCCCAGAACACAGGAAGATCACCAGCTATTTGAGTCTCTGCTACATAGTAAATTCTAGGCTATCCTAGGCTGCAGTATGAGACCCTGGTTTTTCTTTTCTTTTTTCTTATCTTACTTTTACTGAGTCTTTGTGGATTTCACCCCATGCCTTCCCATCCCACTTATCTCCCTGCCCCCTCTTGTCCTCCCTCTGCCCTTGCAATCCCCCCTAAACAAAACCAAATTTAAAAGAAAAACCAAAGACCAAACAAAACAAAGTAAAAATGTAAACAGCAACAAAGAGAAAAGGAGTCTTATCGTAGAAGTCCACAAGAGCCCGATAAGGGGACCAAGGTTGTACCCTGATACACTCACAGGGACAAAAGGCAGATTGCCACAGTGGTCTTCAGTTCTGCCCAGGAGTGAATGGAACCAGCAGCCTGATCTCCAGCCACCACACGAGAGAGCAAACAACTGCCCCTCTCTTTCGTTTTGAGAGGTCACATCCACAGATAAGAAGTACCATCTCTATCGGACAGACAATCCAAGATCAAGGGCAGAGCAAATACCCACTATCCTTCCCTCTTTGTCTAAATAAGATGGTTCTAAACCTAATACAAAACTGTATACAGAAAGAACAATTACCAAGTAGAAAGGAAGGGTAATAACATACACAAAAATAGAACTACAACCAGAAGAACAATGTCAAGCAAGAAACACATAGCAAATGTCCAGGCTATAGGTAATTGCCAAATAACAGAGATTATTCCTATCCTGAGAGGTCTAAGTCTTGTACCCAATACACCTTAGCTAAGATAAGAGAAAATAGTAATTCTGACCATCTAATCTTCAACCCCACCAAAAACCTGAGAAGGAAAATAATACTACCTGAGTAAGCAGGAAGTGCAAACAATCGACTTCCAAAAGATGCAAGAAATGGCAGAAATAGCTGTCTACCTGGACAGTCACCCAAGTCTCTCTGCAACACTGGGCAACCAGCTCTGGCTGTAGGCCTGGAATATCTGACAGACCATTTTCAGAAGCAGGAAAATTCAAAAGACTGTCCTACCCTGTCTTGGAACGCTAAACGGGGTGGAGACAGCAGCCAAAACTGCCACTTTAGACCCAACCATGCCTGCTTAGCATTTTAAAAACTCTCCAGATCAGAAAAGGATTACAGACACGCAATAAGGACAGATTCAGACAAAAGAGGCCTCTAAAAAGGTCACAGTGTGTTTCTTAGCTGTGCATGGGCTTGAGAGAAAGAGGATAGAAGACAGAGTCACAGATAAAAAAATAATTTAAGGATAATAAACTAGGTCCTTAAAGGAGAAATAGAGTAAAAAAATTGTAATGGGCCATGTAAAGATGAAAAATACACAGAGTCTGGATTATCTATATTATTGTGTTTTCTTTAAATTTTTTGACTGTTAATGAACTAACTACTGAGAGACATTTGACTGTGGGGGCTGCTATATCAAATCAACATATATTTTAAAGATATCTTGACTGTAAAATTTGGGTCTAAGGGCATGTTGCTTTGGAACACAGGTTCTGCTTTTGTTTCCACAGAAGATGAAAAGCTGTGGACTCCTTCCAGGCTAATATGGTTTGACCAAACAAGACCCTCTGAAGTTATGACCCAGGTGATCCAACATCTAGACCAGCTTCAAGGCAACTGGCTGAGACTATGCAGCCTTACAGACTACTACAGCCAAGATTTACTCCTAACTCTAAGTTTTCTCAGGCTCCCCATAAGATCACTGTGCCCAGCAATCAGCAGGAAGTAGTTTAGAAAACAACACCCAAATTCCAAATGCTGTTTATAAATGTTTGTTTTCATTTAAAGGGAGTTGGTTATAAATGGTTAATGGTCACAGTCAATCTCTTTCTAAAGAAAAAAAGGGGAAATGATATAGAAATGAATACTTCACATTGGCATGGATTTTGTTTTACTGATTCAAACTAAAGGTCAATTTTGTTATACTACATATATATATATATGCATACATATATACATACATATATATTCCTACTCTTGTTTAAGGTATTATGTTTATGTAGTTCATTTGAAAATGTAGCCGGTCGTTGGTGGTGCACGCCTTTAATCCCAGCACTTGGGAGGCAGAGGCAGGCGGATCTCTGTGAGTTTGAGGCCAGCCTGGTCTACAAAGTGAGTTCCAGGACAGCCTCCAAAGCTACAGAGAAACCCTGTCTTGAAAAACCCAAAAAAAAAGTAATGTATAATTAGGAAATACAGATTAATAGATAATCATCTATAACAGTCCAACTTATAGTCATGTTAGTTAGGTTTTCTAGAGATGCAGAGATATATTTCAGTTGGATAGGTAATCTTCAAATACTTCAAAGACCTACATAATGCTTTAAAAACTTAGGCTTTTCTTGACAGTGAGACATATCTGCTCCTGGAAGTACCAATTATTTCAAGAAGATGATGGGAATAGAAGAAACCTCTTATGGAGTTTATATTCAATGTGGCAAGACTAGCCAAAATGACAGTCCTTCAGGGTTCCTGCTTCATAAAAGAGTCTGCCAGACATTCTGCAAGACACAGTAGAAAGCAACTGACAAACTTTACCAGTACAGGGCAGAACAGATCTTCAAATTTCCTGCTTCATTGAAACGTCTGCCAGTTGCTGTGGCCTATGGGCTGAAGATGGATGCCCCAATGTCACAGAAGAACTTTGGGGGACTGTGCAGGCAGCCAGATATCTCTGTCATTTCTAGAGTTTTAGAAGTTGCTTACAATGCTCTTCCTGTTTACTCAGGTAATGTTGTATCCTTCGGGAGCCTTTGATGGAGCTGAAGACAGATAGTTACAATTCCAGGACAGCCTCCGAAACAATACAGAGAAACCCTGTCTTGAAAAACAAAACAAAACAAAAGAAACAAAAGATTGTTTCCATTTAAAGGGAGCTGATTATAAATGGTTGATGGTCCACTTCTCTCTCTCACACACACACCTACAGAAATACAGAAATAATAGGGAAAAGAAGAGCAAATAGAAGAACTCTGAAGATGGCTCAGGGGCTCACGTGACAGCTAAAGGAAGGTCGCTTGTGCCAGGCAGCCAACTGGGTACCGGAGTAGCCGTTTGTCTCTGACTCCAGTTCCTGGAAGATAATTCCCCGGCAACCCCGACTCCTTGACTCCCGCCCAGAAAGATGCCACTGTGACTATTATGCTATGACTTACTGCTGATTTTGGCTTCTGTAACTTGCTTATGCAGACATTTGAGGACTTTGGTGAGGTCACCTTGACCATCTATCTAATCTTAGCAGAGCAGAACAGGTCTTGTGGTTTTTGCCTTTGAAAGCCCTTCCTTCACTCACCTCTAGGTTAGAGACTGTGGCCCTGCTAGAAGCTTTAATAAATTTGGCTAATTATAACCTGAGTTGAGTAGGAGGGTTTTCCCCAGTGGTCAAAAGTGCTTGCTGCTCTTACAGAGGATATGTGTTTGGTTGCGGCTCACAACCGTCTGCAACTCTAGTTTTCGTGGGCACTAACCATGCACATGGTGACTATACGTACAAGCAGGCAAACACTCACGTTAGGGTTCTGAGGCAGGAGGAAGAGTGCCTTGGCAGATTGGGGGGGGGCCAAGGAATGCTGGAAAGACCACCCCACACAACAGGTCTCTCTCTTTTTTTTTTTTTTTTTTTTTTTTGGTTTTTTTTTCGAGACAGGGTTTCTCTGTGGCTTTGGAGGCTGTCCTGGAACTCGATTGGTAGTCCAGGCTGGTCTCGAACTTACAGAGATCCACCTGCCTCTGTCTCCCGAGTGCTGGGATTAAAGGCGTGCGCCACCAACGACCGGCTCACAACAGGTCTCTTGCAACAGATTTATGGGGGAGGGGGCCTCTCTTGGAGCCAGGAATGAGTGAGTGAGGGAGGGAGGGAGGGAGGGAGACAGAGACAGAGAAACAGAGGCAGAGAGGTGAATGGTGGGGCCTTTTAAAGGGGAATATCCTGTGCATAGGGAGACCATGGGATTCCTGGGGGCTGTGAAAATGTGTCGGATTTGGTGGGGGTAGGTATAGGGGAGTGGTGGGTATGGGGGGGTGGCGGGTATGGGGGGTGGCGGGTATGGGGGGTGGCGGGTGACAACAGTGGCTGCTGGCACTGAGAGTCTGAAGGCAGGGAACACCTGGTTTCTAACAACTCATATGCATAAATAAAAATAAAATTTTATGAAGAATAATAAAAATGAATAAGTAAGTAAAAGAAGATGGGTCAGGGGCAGGAGACATGGTTTGGGAGTTTTGCGTATATGGATAATATTTACTTATTTTAATTTTTTTTGAAGGTTATTGCTCTTCATGGAGCTACAGGGTCTTACTAAGTTACCTAGATTGCTGTTGAACTCTGTAGCTCAGACAAACTTTGATTTTACAATCTTCCTGCCTCAGATTCCTGAGCAATAGTGATTATGGGTTGTGTCACCAGATCTGGTTCCTATTTCTATTCTTTATGTCAAGTCCCATCATGGAAACCCAGGGATAAATTTCTAACTGGTGCCTATTAGCATACCAAAGTGCCTACAGCTCCTCCCCGCTCTTCTCCCCATGCCCCAGACTTTAAGCTCCCTTGGAGTGTGGCAGTGATCTCTCCCCACGGTCTTCCCGTGTCTCGTTTCTGCATTATCCCCTTCTGTTTATTCTCAGTAAGAAGTGAGAGAGACTCTTAGCATGTGAAATGAGGTATGGCGGTGGACATGCGCACCATTCCAGCACCAGGAGGCAGAGGCAGGAGGATCTGTGAAGTCAAGACCTGCCTGGTCCTCAGAGCGAGTTCCTGCGGCCAAACTACACCAACAAACCCTGTCTTTTTTGTTGGTTTTGTTTTTCCAGACAGGGTTCCTTTTTTTTTTTTTTTTTTTTCCCAGACAGGGTTTCCCTGTATTGTTTTAGAGGTTGTCCTGGAACTCGCTCTGTAGACCAGGCTGGCCTCGAAGTCACAGAGATCCGCCTGTCAATGCCTCCCGAGTGCTGGGATTAAATGCTTGCACCATCACTGCCCGGCCTAGACAGGGTTTCTCTGTGTGGCTTTGGAGGCTGTCCTGGAACTCGCTCTGTAGTCCAGGCTGGCTTCGAACTCACAGAGATCCACCTGCCTCTGCCTCCCGAATGCTGGGATTAAAGGGTTACAGGAGTGGACCACCACATCTGGTCCACACTGTCTCTCGGGTAAGAAGTGAAGAAGCTGAAACCCTCTACAGACACGCCCCCATCCCACCCCACCCCACCCACGTCCCCCCTCCTACATTTCCATCCCCCTCCCACCTTGCCTGAACCTCTCTTCCTTTCCAGCCTGGCTCACTGCTCCATTCACTGCGGTCTCTGTATTTCTGGAATAAGCTAAACTGTTCCTCTGTTCCTCTTCCTGTTTTCT
This sequence comes from Mesocricetus auratus, assembly GCF_017639785.1. Lineage (NCBI taxonomy): Eukaryota > Metazoa > Chordata > Mammalia > Rodentia > Cricetidae > Mesocricetus > Mesocricetus auratus. Next base: position 10,286,920 of record NW_024429210.1, read on the forward strand.
TGGGACTCGGTACCAAGTGCTACTTCTTCCTGGAATGCTCTTCTCACAAATATTTGCTTTTTTTTTTTTTTTTAAGATACTGTCATACGGCCTCAAACTGAAGACCTTGAATTCCTCTGCAACCACCTCGGGGGTGCTGCTGGTATTACAACCTTGTACCTTCATATGTGCCTAGATATTTGCATTTTTTTTTTTTCAAATCTCCTCTCAGGCACTTTCTCTCCAGAATTTTTAAACTTTTTTTTGTTTTGTTTTTTTTGGGACAGGGTTTCTCTATATTGGTTTGGAGGTTGTCCTGGAACTCTCTCTGTAGACCAGGCTTGCCTCGAAGTCACAGAGATCTGCCAATGCCGGGCTTGAATTTTAAAACATTATTAACTTATTTTTTATATTTATTTATTTATTGTTTGACAGGGTTTCTCTGTGGCTTTAGAGGCTGTCCTGGAACTCTCTCTTGTAGACCAGTCTGGACTCGAACTCACAGAGATCCTCCCGCCTCTGCCTCCCAAGTGCTGGGATTAAAGGCATGCGATACTACGCCCAGCCACTTTCAAGTTTTAGACGTTTCTTTTGTATCATGCCTGTGAGTGTTTTGCCTGCATATACATGTGCTCACGGCGTTTAGGAAGAGGGTGCCAGATCCCTTGGAACTGGAGTCACAGGTGGTTGAGAGCTATCACGTTGGTGCTGGGAATTGCCCCTGGGTCTTCTAAGAGAGCCAACAGGCACTCCCAACTGCAGAGCCACCTCTCCAGCCCCTATTATTTATTTTTTTGAGATGGGGTCCTGCCGTGTTGTTTCAGCTGATCTCAAGCTCCTATGCTCCTATGCTCAGGTGATCCCCCTGCCTTCAGTGGAGACTCCAGAATGTGTCACTGTGCCTGGTGTCAAGTCTGGAAGTTACTTCTCGCAGAAGCCTGCTCTAGAGATTGCAACTTTCATCACAGATCGGCTCCTCCTAACCGCTCTCCTCCTTCAGAATGCGCCTGTCTCATCTAACACACGACTGAATTTCCTTACACAGGAGCTTGTCTTCTGTCAACAAGAGCGATGCGATCTTCTACTTCCTGTTATGTGCTCTGGGTTTACCCCTGCGCCTCGCTGGTGCAATGCATACTTGTGGAATGAAGGAATGAATTAAATGGTGACACTTCAGTTCCACTCCCGCCCCCTCCTTTTTTTTGCTGCGGCACTGAGGATTGAATGAATGTACGACCTCACACATGCTAGGCAAGCGCTCTAGCCCTGAACTATGCCCTCAGCTTCTTTTGGCTAGTTGATTTTTTTTTTCGAGACAAGGTTTCTCTGTATTGTTTTGGAGGCTGTCCTGGAACTCACTTTGTAGACCAGGCTGGCCTCGAACTCACAGAAATCCGCCTGCCTCTGCCTCCCGAGTGCTGGGATTAAAGGCGTGCGCCACCAATGCCCCGGCGGCTAGTTGATTTTTTTAATTACTGACTTATTTATTTAGCACATGCCACTGAGCATGCAGGATGTCAGCAAGGGAACTGCCTGAATACTTATTTTGAGACAAGAGTTTATTAAGTTGCCCAGGCTGGCTTTGAACTTACTTTGTAGCCAAGCTGTAAAGAACTTGCTATCCTCCTGCCTTAACCTCCTAAGCAGCTGACATTCCAGGCTTCCAGACCAGGCCTGACTAAGTGGTGTTTCCTTAGCAAAATAATCTATGATGTGAACCTTTGTGTTATTATTATTTAAAAAAATTAGCTGGGCATGGTGATACCATTAATCCTAGCATTTGGGAGGCAGAGGCAGGCAGATCTCTCCAAGTTCAAGCCTAGCCAAGTCTGCATAGCGAGTTCCAGGACAGTCAAGGCTACATGGTGAGACCCTGTCTCAAAAAAACAAAGAAAACCCAAATAAACAAACAAAAGACAGGACATAAAATGAATAAGACATCGTTTGCATTGTGACTTGCTTATTGGGGATGTGGTGTTAGTTTGTGTGGGCACAATTGTGCTTCAGCACTCATGGAGGTCAGAGGACAAATTTCAGGCGTCAGATCTCTCCTATCATGAAGGATTCAGGATAAACTCAGACCATCGGACTTGGTAGCAACTTTATCTACTGAGCCATCTGGCCTGCCAAAAATATTTTTTGTTTGCTTGTTTGCTTTCTTGCTTTTTGTTTTCTGAGACAGGGTTTCTCTGTATAGTTTTGGAGCCTGTCCTGGAACTCACTCTGTAGACCTGGTTGGCCTCAAAGTCACAGAGATCCTCCTGCCTCTACTTCCTAGTGATGGGATTCCAAAGGTGGACTACCTTGCCTGGTTTAAGTAACTCTGGGAGTGGAGTTCAGGATTTATGAATGATGGGCAAGCAAGCTCGCTATCAGATTACTTGTAGCCCAGTCTTTTGTTTTGTTTTGTTTTGTTTTTACGAGACAGGGTTTCTCTGTATTGTTTTGGAGGCTATCGGTCCAGCCCGGCCTCGAACTCACAGAGATCCGCCTGCCTCTGCCTCCCGAGTGCTGGTAGCCCAGTCTTATAATGTGAACATTGCAGACCATAAACCGAACATAATTTTTTAAAAAAATTTTTTGAGACTGGACAGTGGTGGCACACATCTTTAATCCCAGCACTTGAGAGGCACAGGCAGTCGGATCTCTGTGAGTTCGAGGTCAGCCTGTTCTCAAAGTCTACACAGAGAGACACTGCCTCGGAAAAACCAAAAATAAATAAATAACTATGAAAATTCAAAACAGATTTTTTTAATTAATGAGGGCGCTGGAGAGATGACTGGTGGTTGAGAGCACTTGTTGCTCTTGCAGGAGACCTGGGGTTTGACTCCCAGTGCCCACAAGGTAGCTCACAGCTACAGGTAACCCCAAATCTAGGGGATCTGATACTCCCTTCTCACCTCGAAGACACTAAGCACACACAAATACATTCATGCAGTCAAAATACTCACACGTAAAATAAAATGAAAAAAGGTAACTAAAAATTTTAAATAAGTGAAATAGCTTTAACATTTTGCTCCCAAGGTAAAAAACTGAAGCAGGAAATATGACAGAATCTGGGAATAACTGTTTGCAACACTTACTGTTCCCCCAAGTCAACTGTGCTGTGTAGACAAAATAACAACAAACATGGTTTTCAGATCTTACCAGTGATTCTAGAACAAGGCAGCTAGTGTAGACACAATATCACAATATTTAGACTGTTTCCCTACCATTGGAGCAGGTGATATTAACCGCTGAAAAAAAATGACATAGCAAAAAAAAAAAAAAATGAGGAGCTGAGGATATAACTGGGTTGGTAACTGGGAGAGGGATTATTATAGAAGTCAAAGTAACAAGTTCTCCAGTGTAAGAGTTTATCTTCATCATTAACTTGACCAGATTTAGAATGGCCTGGGAGACCAAGGAAGTATCTCCAGATGTGTTTGTGAAGCTTTTCCAAAGGACTAATCGGAGTGGAGGAGGTAGGGCTTGGCGACTGACCCTGAGTGTTGGTGGCACCACCCTGTCGACGGAGAGTTAGGTGGAGTAAAAGAGGCAAAAAGAGCAAATAAAGGAGAGCAGGGCCGGGCGTTGGTGGCGCACGCCTTTAATCCCAGCACTCGGGAGGCAGAGGCAGGATCTCTGTGAGTTCGAGGCCAGCCTGGTCTACAGAGCGAGTTCCAGGACAGCCTCCAAAGCTACAGAGAAACCCTGTCTCGAAAAACCAAAAAAAAAAAAAAAAAAAAAAAAAAAAGGAGAGCAGGTTTCCTCCTTGCCTCTGAGCCCTCTCTTCCAGAAGAACCCTTTGAGACATGGGCCAAGACAAGTTTTCCTCCAAGTTGTTTCTATCATGTATTTTGGTCACAAGCTCAAATAAGTAATGCATACAGTAACAACTGGTTTTTGTGAACCATTATATTCATAAAAAGAGTCACTCTCTTCTTCCAGAGTGAGCCTGTTTCACTATTGGGAACAACAAAAGGCAAGTACCCGTCATGGTGCCCCTCCCGTGTCTTCTCCAGATTGGCTCCCTTTGGAGCACAACTGCTATCTGTGGTCTAACACGCCCCCCTCTGCTCCCCAGCTGTCCAGCTGTGGTCTCTGAGTACTCTCAATGATTCCAGGTCTCACAAGCAGAGGAAGGGAGCCTTTGCTTCCCGCTCTTCAGTTGGTAGCTATCTCAAAGCCCCCCTTCAACAGTCCATCAAGTTCTGCTTCTGACTCATGCCCACAAGCTCAAACAGCTGGATGGATGAGAAGAGGGCTGGGGTCCCTTCCATTGTCTAAGTCCTTAGCCCCAGCTAATTCTCTTTTCCCCAAATAATTTTCTCTTCCATCTCATTTGCAGTATAAATGTACAGATGAGTCCATGCTGACACATTCTGGTTTGGTTTTAGCTTGAATGGTGCCAGGAGGGTTTCTGAACTGTCCATAGCAATCAGACAGCAAATGCTCCTGTTCATTTGTATTGCTTGTATTTAATTAAGTTGCAGAGTATAGTTGTCCAATGTCCGTGACGAGTGACAGATGTTGCTTTTGTGTCGTATTCCCAGGGATGAGAGAGAGAAGCATTGATTTCCATGTGTTTGTGATGGCACACACCTATAATTCCAGCACTTGGAAGGTGGAGTATTCCTCCACCACATAGCAAGTTTGAGGCTGTATTAGTTCATTTTTTACTTATGAGATAAACACCAAGACCAAAAGCAACTCACAGAGAACGGGGTTTATTTCATCGTACAGTTTGCAGTCTGTCATCCAGGAAAGTCAGGGCAGGAACTCACGGCAGTTTTTATTTTTATTTTTATTTTTATTTTTTATGTTTTGAGACAGGGTTTCTCTGTATTATTTTGGAGGCTGTTCTGGCACTCGATCTGTAGACCAGGCCGGTCTCAAACTCACAGAGATCCGCCTGCCTCTGCCTCCCGAGTGCTGGGATTAAAGACATGGCCCACCAACGCCCTGCAGGAACTCAAGGCAGTAACTGAAGACTGTGGAGGGAGCTGCTTACTGGCTTGCTCATGGTGGCTTGCTCAACCTGCTTTCTTTTTTTTTTTTTTTTTTTTTTGGTTTCTCGAGACAGGGTTTCTCTGTGGCTTTGGAGGCTGTCCTGGAACTCGCTTGGTAGTCCAGGCTGATCTCGAACTCACAGAGATCCGCCTGCCTCTTCAACCTGCTTTCTTTTTTTTTTTTTTTTTTTCTTTTTTTGGTTTTTCGAGACAGGGTTTCTCTGTTTGGGAGGCTGTCGGTCGAGCCTGGCCTCGAACTCACAGAGATCCGCTTGCCTCTGCCTCCCGAGTGCTGGGATTAAAGGCGTGTGCCACTAACGCCTGGCTCAACCTGCCCAGGGCTGCCACCATCCACAGTGGCCTGGGCCCTCCTACATCAACCGTTAATCGAGGCTTGCCCACAGGGTTATCTGATGGATGCAATTCCTAAACTGTGGTTCCCTTTCTCAGACAACTCTAATTTGTGTCAAGTTGAGAAAAAAAAACTGCCGGGCGTTGGTGGCGCATGCCTTTAATCTCAGCACTCGGGAGGCAGAGGTGGGTGGATCTCTGTGAGTTCGAGGCCAGCCTGGTCTACAAAGCGAGTTCCAGGACAGCTTCCAAGACAATACAGAGAAACCCTGTCTCGAAAAACCAAAAAAAAAAAAAAAAGAGAGAGAGAGAAAAAAAAAAACTAGCCAGTATAGAAGACAACCCGAGATACATGAAAATGTATCTCCATAAATAATGAATGCATGAATAAATGTCTTGTCTGTGATCTGGATGACTTAAAGTTTTAACTGTCTTTGGTCTGTCTGATGATCATCTGTATGTGAATGTGAGTGACCTTGTTCCCCTTGCTGGGTGTGGAAGTCAAAGGACAGCTTTCAGAAATCAGTTTTCTCATGGGACTCGGGTCCCTAGTCTTAACAAGGAGTCAGTCATCTTACTAACGGAATGAGTTTTGAGGCTAATGAACTGAATTCAAGGTTGGGGCTCTGAGAAGAAACTAACAGTCAAGAGCCAAGTTGTCTTACTAAGGAGAGAGTGAGCTCAGTGAGAGCCTATGGGACCAGCTGACAGCAGTAGGAGCACAGGGAAGTGGTTTGATTGACCACATTGCAGACCAGGGAGACATCTGTGAACAACTCCACCAATTCCAAGGAGCTGTAGGTGTGTTCAGGAATATCACATTGTCAGAGGAAAGGGAGTGTTTGTTTGTTTGTTTTTGAGACATGGTTTGTCTGTGTAGCTCTGGCTGGCCTGGAACTCACTATGTAGATCAGGCTGGCTTTGAACTCACATTGGTCAGGTTGCCTCTGATTAAATGCATGTCCTGCCATGCCCAGCAAAAGAGGTTTTGTGTTCGTTTTCAGTGCTGTGGACTGAACTCAGGAGTATGCTAGATAAATATCTAGTTCTAAATGGCACTCCTTGCTGGGAGTATAGGTGTATGCAGCCCCTGCCTAGTCCAAGGTACATTTTTGATTCATAGGGTACTTCCACTTTGAAATTAACTTTTATTTTGTGTGTGTTCTGTCTTCATGTATGTCTGTGCAACTCATTCTTGCCTGGTGCCCTCAGAGGCCAAAAGAGGGCATTAGATCCAGTGGAAATGGAGTTACAGACATTTCCACTGAGCCAGGCAGTGGTGGCACATGGCTTTAATCCAAGCCCTTGGAAGACAGAAACAGGCAGATATTTGTGAGTTCAAGGCCGTCCTTGAACTATAGAGGGAGTTCCAGGACAGCCAGGGCTACAAAGAGAAACCTTGTCTCAAAAAACAAAAACAAAAAAAGCTCTGTGTTGGGCTTGGTTTTTGTACATTGGTAATCACCAGATACTAGAGGTAGAGGCAGGTAAATCAGAGTAAATTTATCCTTCACTGCAGTATCCAATTTGAAGCCAGCCTGGGTTGACTGAAATGCTGTCTCAAAAACAAACAAACAAACAAACAAACAAACCCCCAAAAGGAAACCAAAAAAAAAAAAAAAACCAGTTCAAGAAACCCTGAACTAGAATAAATCAGAATGTATTCAACCCAGAAAAATATTGGCACTTCTTTTTTGCTTATTTGTTTATTTATTTATTTTGAGACAGGGTTTCTCTAGGTAGCCTCGACTGCCCTGACTCGCCACACATGGATCAGACTGGCCTTGAACTCACAGAGACTCACCGGCTTCTGCCTAAAAATTGTTGGCATCTGAAGCCAAGCACGGCAGCTCATGCTTGTAGTTTTTGAAGGTAGGATTGGCATGAGTTCAAGGTCAACCTGGGCAATGGACTGAGACCCTGTCTGGAACAAACAAACACAAAATGACGGGAACTGGGATTTGAAAACAGCTATGGCAATGATGCTCCTTACCCTTTCCTTTCTTTCCTTTTTGTTTTAATGTGAAAGAAACTTCTCTTCTCCTTCTGCATCTGCATCTTTTTTTGTTTTTGCTTTTCTTTTCTTTTTTTTTTTTTTTTTTTTTTTGGTTTTTTCGAGACAGGGTTTCTCTGTATTGTTTTGGAGGCTGTCCTGGAACTCACTCTGTAGACCAGGCAAGGATTTTCTGTGTAGTCCTGGCTGTACTGGAACTCGCTCTGTAGACCAGACTGACCTCGAACTCACAGAGATCCGCCTGCCTCTGCCTCCCAAGTGTTGGGATCAAAGGTGTGCGCCACGACTGCCCGGCTGGAGTGACATCATACTTTAAAGTGTGTAAAGGTTAGGCAGCCAAGAACCAGTCCTGCCACCGTGGTAGTAGAGAGTATTGACTGAAGGCCAAGAAGTCACAGGGGCAGTTTTCATCATGGACTCTGCTCCGGCTTCACTGGTGATCAGTCACTGCTCATTGCTGCATTTGGACTGGTGGGTACCTCGGTCAAATTGTTGGTTCTTACTACATGGCCCTGGCTGGCCTCGAACTCACTGCTTTCCCAGTGCTGGTACTGGTATTAGAGGTGTGCTATCGTGACCGGCTCTGTTTCCAAGCCAAATATTTGCTCGTGGTACCAGGTAATTGGAGGGTAAGAAGGGGAGAACAAACTCATTATGTTCTTGAATTTTATGTCTAAGCTGTTAAATCCTTTTTGTAGTCACTGGAGAGCAGATTATGATGGCAATGAAAAATGTCTAAATAATTGGGTCATCTTTGCTGGGATCACATGAAACTGATTCCTTCTCTTGTCGACTCTGAGTACATACTTGTCTTGGAGTTGTGTCTTGGGCAACAGGCATACCTGGCTCAATGTTGATATGGTGCCACATCTCTAGAGCAGTAACACTGTCTGTTCACATGATTTTGCTAATCCATGCCCTAGACCAACCATATGACCTAACTGATCAGTTAATAAAAATCACCCCATAGGAAAAAGAGCTTGGCTTCCAAGATTTGAGACAGTCTATTTTACTCCCTATGTAAGACGTCTGCCCATCATAAGTTATCCCACCAAAACCAAAGAAATGTATTGACTTAGGATGAGCCAATCCTTTCTGATGAGTAATAGAAAATGAATCATAGGAGATGGATGGCTTTTCTTTTAATACTAAATAATGGATTAGGTGTTGGGTCCCAGAGGAACTCAGGACAAATGACTAACAGTGGTGCCTGTTAGCATATCACAGTGGACTCTGGCCACAGGGCTCTCTCAGCATTACAAGTACCTGTTAGAGTCCTGGCTCGTCCCCTGACTTCCGATCCCCAGGTAACCCAGCCAGTCTCCTCTCTCTCTCCCTCCCTCTCTCCCTCCCTCTCTCTCTGTCTCTCTGTCTCTCTGTCTCTGTCTCTGTCTCTGTCTCTGTCTCTGTCTCTGTCTCTCTCTCTCTCTCTCTCTCTCGGTTCCTTTTCGCCTGCCCTCTCTCCTTTTCTTTCCCCCTTCTCTCACACTCTCTCTTTTCTCGTGGCGGCCGGCCGTGTTCAGTCTGGACCCCCCCAGATGCCTCCGCCTGTATTCTCCCTCACACAATGGAAACTTCCTCATCAACCACACCCAGGAGCAGTCATGTCCTCATTGTCATTCAGTAAGGAATTCGCACCTTTCTGTCGCTGACATTTGCACTGCTCAAAGGGAATCCACTAACTACCCCCACTCAACAAGCTGTAACCAGACCATACAGGCCCAGAAACTGACAGAACCCTTCTGGGAAGCTCTATAGCACTCCAACCATGTGATTATTTTTTTTTTTTTATAGCACTTTCTTTCCATTTCACTCAGCAAAAGTTGATAGTTCCTGTTGGATTGGAAGTGAAAGACGCTGCCCTTGGCTGAGCTGGTTTGAGCCGGGCTGCTGTGGTGACAGCCACAGACAGCACCCTGTCTTCTGGTTCAGCTGTCCTAGCCAATGTCGTGAGCAGTAGATGGTGATGCGGTGCTCCGGTTGCTCTGCTTCCAACTGTCAGGACTCGGGAAGCTGCTCGCCTGACTTCCTTCCACCCTGCCAGTGTCCTCCGTTCTTTTCCGGTCCATTCGGCTCCGTGGGCTGTGTGGAGAGTCAGGCACACTCGGGCCGCCCCTGCGTTTAGAAGGGGGCTAAGGAGTGCCTTCCTTCTCCGGTGCTCCCACATTCCTGTCTCCCACTCCAGGCCATGGTGCAGTATTACCATTCTTGCATCAGAGGTGAGTCAGCCTGCTTGAGATATGATAGGAGGTGACCTTCCTGCTCCACAGAAAGGCAGAGCACTGACCTGGATGCCTTTCTGACCTCTTGGATAAAACCCTCCTTCATCCTGACAAACACCTAGGAGTGCCTCTCATTCCTCCAGGGCCCCTCTAGCCTGAGGCATAGGTCTGAATACTTGATTAGAGTCCCTTTGATTAAAGACATTTGTCCTGTTGGGGGTTGTATTCAAGTTCAGACCAGACATGATAACAAATGCCTTTAATCGTAGCTCTCTGGGGATGAGTGGAACAGAAGATCTCTGAGCATTTGAGGCCAGCCTGGGCTGTATAATGATTACAAGGTCAGTTTGGGCTATAGTGTGAAACCCTGTCTCAAGACAAAACAACAATTCAAGGCTGTAGTCTACAAACGCTGGCTTTATCTCTCTTTCCTCCGTAGCTGTGTAAATGGGAAGAATCACACTTGGTTAAGAATGTAACTCAGTGGTTCAGCACTGGCCTGTGTGTCTGAGGACCTGGTTTTAATCTCCAGTATCACAAAGTGAGCAAGTGGTACCCCATCTTAAATGGCCTCTGCTGTTGGACTTTTCAGGTCCTTTACTGGAATTGGCAGGACAGTCCCTGCTCTGTTTTCCTCTTAACAGTACTTAGAGCTGGGATGTAGCTCAGTTTTAGAGCACCCCCCAGCAGGCATGAGGTCAGGGTTAGTGGCTCTTGTCTGTAATCCCAGGATTTGGGGAGGTGGAAGCAGGAACATCTGGAATTTAAGGCCGGCCTGGGCTACATGTGACCCCATCTCAATAGAAAACAAATGAACAGGGGCTGGAGAGATGGCTCAGCGGTTAAGAGCACTGACTGTTCTTCCAGAGGTCCTGAGTTCAATTCCCAGCAACCACATGGTGGCTCACAACCACCTTGAATAAGATCTGGTACCCTCTGCTGGCCTGCAGGCAGAAAGCTGTATACACAATAAATAAATAAAATATTAAAAAAAAAGAAAACAAATGAACAGATAAAATCTGTTTCTCTTTATCTTGAATCTGGGAAGACCCTGTGACTGCTCTGACCAACTGTAGTGACCAGTCCCCCATTTTAGCAGCCATTACAGGCTAACATGTGCTTCCATGACCTTGCGGCTCCTGTCCTGGTCACTAGGAGGTCAGATCCCTCCTCATGGCAAAGAACCAATCAGAAGTTAGCTGGCGGGGCTGTGCTTTACGATTCTGGGTGTGCTTTATGGACAGTGCACAACAGTGACATACAGAACATAGTAACCGCCCTGGGAGGGCCTATGGGCCATAACAACCAGTTGACCAATCAACACAGGGCAGGTCACCCAAACCTGGAAGTGCACCAATCCTGAGACTGTTTCATACCCCTAGACACTCCCCTTGTGCTGCCATTTAAGATCCCTGCCTCGAGATTGCATGAGGTCTTTCTCCAGCCATTCGCCATGGTGGCAGTGTGTAGGGCCGAACTAATGGGGTTAGCTCATTAAACGTCTACAATAAAAGACTCTTTGCTTTTGCATCGAAATGGGCCTCTTGGTGATTTTGGGGTTCAGAATTTGGGCACAACACAGCGAACAGAGGAAGCTCCTCCTGACCCCTTGCTGACTGGGCACCTTCCTCCCATCTCTTGGAATGCTCCCTTTCAGGGGCTTCCTCTTCCAAATTCAGCTTGCCTGTGGAGAAGCCCGGAGTGCACAGACGTCAAGCACTAGTGCGCACCCTTGACTCACATTCAGCATGCGCTGCAGGGCTCAGCAAGCCTTCTTTGATGACTGACTCAGCTGAGCCTTTAATTAACCACAGTCCCACCTAGCGTGTAACTGACGCTGCATTACACGTGCCAAGCGAGAGCCTCGGATTGATTCCAGGAAGCCACGGAGGCATGAGAAGTAAGAAAGTATTGTTTTACATGACTGTATTTTGGGGGTGACTTTTTTTTTTCCGAGACAGGGTTTCTCTGTGGCTTTGGAGGCTGTCCTGGAACTATTGTAGACCAAGCTGGTCTCCAACTCACAGAGATCCACCTGCCTCTCTCTCTGGAGTGCTGGGATTAAAGGCGTGCGCCCCCACTGCCCGGCTCTTGGGGTGACTTTTTACGTGATTGTAGACTATCTGTACAAAGAGGCTCATGAATGGGGCTGGAGAAATGGCCTGGTGGTTAAGAGCACTTGCCTCTTTGAGAGGACCGGAGCTCTGTTCCCAGCACCCATGGCAGGTAGGACGTGACTGGTTGTAACTCCAGGCCTGACACCCTCTCCTAGCCTCCTCAGGTACCTGAGGCATTCACACACACACACACACGCACGCACGCACGCACGCACGCACATGCACACGCTCACGCACGCAGAGTAAACAAATAACCAGCCATGGTCGTACTCATCTTTAATTGCAGCACTTGGGAGTTGTCAGGTCCGAGAAACCCAGGACGGCTAACTGTGGTGTCTGTTAGCAAACCATAGCACATGCTTGGCCTCTAGGCTTCCTCTCAGTTCTTCCTACCCTGCCCCTTACCCTAAACCTCTCCAGCCCAGGGGCTTCCATTCTCTTCCCCCAGCCTCTCTTTCCTGCACAACCCTGCTCTTCTGGCCACACGACCTCCTGGTTATTCTCGTCTATCTGTTCTCTACTCTTGGCTTCTGGTCCCCTCTCTTGTCCCTGTCTCTCCGTTCCTCTCTTGACCCCCGAGCCCCGTGGCCTGATCTTTTCTGCTAGCCATGCTCATTACTTTCTCTCTCTTCATGACTCTGGCTGAATTCCCTCTCTTACCTACAGTGAAAACTTCCCTCAACCATACCTAGGAGTTGTCATGTCCTCATTTGTAGCGAGCATTCTTCCTGCCAGCCTGCTCCCAGAGCTGCATCAACCCCAAACAACACACAGAGACTCTGTTAGTTATATTGCTGTCGGCCAATGTCCAGGGCTTCTATATGTCCAGGGCTTCTCATTGGCTGTTTCTGTTTTAGGTATTAACCCACAACATTAATATATATATTTCTATAAGGTCTTATCTTACTGAGGACACCAGCCTCATGCGTCCTCTCTTCCCGGGATCACATGACAACTCCCTACTCTTTGCTACATTTCCCAGAGTCCTCCTCGACTCCTAGTCCCACCCATCTTGCTTCCCTAATGGCCAACAGTGCTTTATGTATCAACCAGTGAGACTAACATATACACAGAAGGACTTCCCCATCACTCATCTTCATTCATCCGGTGCTACAACCTGGGAGAGGTATATATGAACCCCTTCCCAGGGATCTGATGAACCAAGCTGATGATTTGGCTTTGCTAAGGTACGTATGAATCATGTGTTTCTGCCGTCCACCAAATTTGACTCCAAATTCCAGAGTCTGCCTCTTCGGTCACTTCCTTCTTCCTCCGGCTCTAACCATTCACCTCTCCTTGTCTACTCTACAAGTGTCTCTCTGACTCCTGGAGCCTGCTACACCCTCCTGGGGCACCTTCCATCTGGGCATCTCTCCGTCTCTCTGGCCTGCTATGCCCTCCCCTTGGTCATCTCTCTGCCTTTATCACAACCCTCTCTTTTCCCAGAAGCCTCTCTCAACCCACCTCCTCAGCTGTTTTCTCCTCTACCAGGTAAGGGTCACCTAGGAACTGCCTGCTTTACTACAAAAGCCACAGCCAGGGAGCCAGAAAGCTCCTTTTGTCCCCTGGGCCCCATTGTGTGGAAAGGGACGCCTCTCCTCTGCGATTGGGACATTTCTCTCTGACAAGTCTCTTACTCTCCTCTGTGATTGGGACATTCCTTTCTGACAAGTCTCTCAGTCCCTTGGGGATGCCTCACTGATGGGAGATGTCATTCTGTAAATCTGTCTCTCTTTTTTTTTTTGGTTTTTCAAGACAGGGTTTCTCTGTGGCTTCGGAGGCTGTCCTGGAACTCACTTGGTAGTCCAGGCTGGTCTCGAACTCACAGAGATCCGCCTGCCTCTGCCTCCCGAGTGCTGGGATTAAAGGTGTGCGCCACCAACGCCCGGCTGTAAATCTGTCTCTTATTGGTTGTTGAAAAAAAGCACCGTTGGCCAATAGGGAAGCAAGATAGGTGGAACTACGAGTCAAGGAGGATTCTGGGAAAGAGAGGCAGAGTCAGACACCATGTAGGCTGCCAGAGTAAGAGGTCTGGACCCTTTTCTCCGATAAGAGAAATACTTAGATTAACAATTATGGGTTAAATACTTAAGTCAGAGCTAGCCAATAAGAAACAAGCAAACAGCCAACAGCTTCATAATTAATATAGCCTCCTGTGTGTCATTTGGGGGCTAAGGCAGCAATGGGACCCCGGCGGGATCCTGCAACACCTCACATTGAAATTCTTGTCACTGGGATGCTTACCCCTTCTCTCTTCCATCCTTCTTCCCTTTCCACAGGTTCTCGGCTCCCTCCTGGACTCTCCTCACCTCCCTCCAGGAGCTGCCTCCTAAGTCCCACAGCTTCCGTACCCCCTCCTGGGCCTTCTGTGACTCTTCCTCTCTTCCTCCCTAGACTTTATTAAAGCCTTGGTGTTTTACTGCAAATGGCTCATGTGGAATAAACCAACTAAGGCAGCACCTATCAAACTTCTTAGTCTTACTGAGTGAAAGTTTCTATACCCCATATGCCTCTATGAATTAGAAAAAGCCCATGTTTAATGGATACAACACTCCTGGACGGCCTTCCAGTCTCCCAGGGAGGATATGGGAAAAAAGACACCGGAAAAACCATGATTCTATTTTCTGGGGGGCAGTTTAAATACCCTGTGGGGGCGTTGGTGGCACATGCCTTTAATCCCAGCACTCGGGAGGCAGAGGCAGGCAGATCTCTGTTAGTTTGAGACCAGCCTGGCCTACTGAGCAAGCTCCAGGACAGCCTCCAAAACAATACAGAGAAACCCTGTCTCGAAAAACCCCCCAAAAATAAAAAATAAATAAAAGTGATTTTTAAGGTTGCTAAATGCAAGTTGTAAAGATCTAAGAAAGTGAGTTAAAGTATGTGAAAATTTTTTAATGTTTTGGATCTCTTTCCCTCTCTCTATGCTATTATTATAGTAAAATTTAAAAAGTTCAGAGTTTTAACATCAATCAACGGAGTTCTGATACGCTGGTAAAGCACTGACCACTGAAGGGACCAGCCCACCCCTCACCCCCCACCCCCCCATCCCGTTTTAGCAGCCATGACAGACTAGCATGTGCTCGCCTGACCTCGCCCCTCCTGTCCTACTCACTAGGTTAGATTCCCTTATGGCAAAGAACCAATCAGAAGTTAGCTGGCGGGGCTATGCTTTACCACTCTGGATGTGCTTCACGGACAAGTGCACAACAGTGATGTACAGAGCATAGTAACCACCCTGGGAAGGCCTATGGGCCATAACAACCAGTTGGCCAATCAACACAGGACAGGTCATCCAAGCCTGGAAGCGCACCAATCCTGAGACTGTTCCATACCCCTAGACACTCCCCCTATGCTGCCCTGTAAGATCCCTGCCTCATGGTTTCTTGGGGTCTTTCTCCAGCCATCTGCCATGGTGAATGGATGAAGGGCCCAAGCTAATGAGGTTAGCTCATTAAACAACAGCAATAAAAGACTCCTTGCTTTTGCGAATGGGCCTCTTGGTGATTTTGGGGTTTCGGAATTTGGGCAGAACATGACTATTATCTTAGTCACAAACTTTTGAGTTTTTTATTTCTTTTGGTAGTCTTGTAACTATAGACTTAAAATTGCCTCTCATCTTGCTGAAAACCTTCCTGTCCAACATATACACCCAGCCCTCTGGACGGAGGAAGAAGAGCTCACGCTTTAAGCCCCAGACTGCATTCCTCCCTCCCTTCCCAGGTTTTGGTCAACATGCCAGCCTTCCTGTCCCACCCCCATACAATGGTGCCCTAATTTCAGCTGAGAAGCAGTTACAGAAGGGACTAGTTGCCCCTCAGGAACACAAAGGCTGGAATGTCAGGTCCCAAAGACACCCAGGACAAATGGCTAACTGTGGTATCTCTGTGGTATCTATCAGCATATCAAAGACCACGGCTATGGAATAATCTTTGTACACTATAAAAACATATTGCTTTCATTGTTAATAAAAAGCTGATTGGGGGGCTGGAGAGATGGCTCAGAGGTTAAAAGCACTGACTGGTCTTCCAGAGGTCCTGAGTTCAATTCCCAGCAACCACATGGTTGTTATGGGCCATAACAACCAGTTGACCAATCAACACAGAGCAAGTCATCCAAGCCTGGAAGCGCACCAATCCTGAGACTGTTGCGGACCCCTAGACACTCCCCTTGCTCTACCCAATGTATTCCCCTCCTTGTGGTCCCTAAGAAGGGGTCCTTTTCACGCCAGCCACAAAAGTCCCAGGGTCCCAGTTAAGACAGTTAACTCGATAGGAGTGGTTGGAACTAGCTCTTGTAGACCAGGCTGGCCTCGAACTCACAGAGATCCGCCTGCCTCTGCCTCCCGAGTGCTGGGATTAAAGGCGTGCGCCACCAACGCCCGGCTCAGGCTGTTTTTAATAGTAAAAGACTCTTTGCTTTTGCATTGGAATGGGTCTCTTAGCGATTTGGGGGTTCAGAATTTGGGCATAACAGAAGTATTATTGCTGATCTCTGTGTTTTCAAGGCCAGCCTGGCCTGTCTACATATCCAGTTCTAGGGGCTTTGTCAAAGTAAATTAACAATAATAAATTTCTTTGAATGAAGCATTTCACTTGATCACATAGTACTAAACCCTTCTTCTGCTTAGACTATTCCAAAATAGGAAACACATATTAAATAAAAATTACAGGAGACTGCTGTTTGGGCTACATCCTGTACTAGGTTTTAACTGGTTCAGAAAAGTCCAAGTAGTGTCCTTCAAGCTGTAGTACCTGCTTCCAACTGGAGCTCCTTATCTGAGAAATCAACCAGATAACTGAACTTCCCTTACAAACTCACTTTAATTGGCATGATAATGGATCACACCACACCGCAGTCTAGCCCTACTCTCTCCCAAGAAGACAGCACCTGAAAAGGCATCGGTTCTCCCTGCCCTGGGCAGGCTGGGAGAGTCAGTTCTTGGACTCTTGTTTCTGTCCACCCCTTTTCTCTCTATAAAAACCAGTTTTGCTCACTGGGGTCTCCTTCCAGTTTACTGGATGAAGCTCGATTGCTTACAAAGAACATCAAGTCAGTCAAGATTAAACATATTTGTAATCATGGCCTTAGACACAGTTTTACCCAGAGTTCCACCAGGGAGGTGCTGACTTGCAGGAGCTCATGAATGACTACACATCAGCACATCGTGAAACCCCTGCCTTTCTCTTTTCCAGCTCAAGAGTTGCTGTGGCTTCTGTTTGTTTCCTTCTGGGCACAGCCACATCTCCACACCAGAATCCAGATAACCTGTTTGACGACAGCTGAGCCCAGGCAGGAGGATATTCTAGAACTGGTTTTGCTGTTATGAGGCAAGAATTTTAATCTGATGTTGTAAAGGGAGCTGGGCATGGATGCTTATTCATCCTGCTTTTTAAATTTTTATTTATTTAGGAAGAAAACAGGTTTATAGTGAGAATACTGTCTGTCTATTACCAACTTTTAGGTGTTTAGTCACGATTCTGGGAAAAAATATTTAGATCTCAGAGGAGAACATATAGGGTTTAGATCTCAGAGGAGAACATATAGGGTTTAGATCTCAGAGGAGAACATATAGGGTTTAGATCTCAGAGGAGAACATATAGGGTTTAGATCTCAGAGGAGAACATATAGGGTTTAGATCTCAGAGGAGAACATATAGGGTTTAGATCTCAGAGGAGAACATATAGGGTTTAGATCTCAGAGGAGAACATATAGGGTTTAGATCTCAGAGGAGAACATATAGGGTTTAGATCTCAGAGGAGAACATATAGGGTTTAGATCTCAGAGGAGAACATATAGGGTTTAGATCTCAGAGGAGAACATATAGGGTTTAGATCTCAGAGGAGAACATATAGGGTTTAGACCTCAGAGGAGAACATATAGGGTTTAGACCTCAGAGGAGAACATATAGGGTTTAGATCTCAGAGGAGAACATATAGGGTTTAGATCTCAGAGGAGAACATATAGGGTTTAGACCTCAGAGGAGAACATATAGGGTTTAGATCTCAGAGGAGAACATATAGGGTTTAGACCTCAGAGGAGAACATATAGGGTTTAGATCTCAGAGGAGAACATATAGGGTTTAGATCTCAGAGGAGAACATATAGGGTTTAGATCTCAGAGGATAACATATAGGGTTTAGATCTCAGAGGAGAACATATAGGGTTTAGATCTCAGAGGAGAACATATAGGGTTTTGTGTGTGTTGTTGTGGTTGTTGTTATTGTTGTATGAGTGGCTTTTTTGTTTGTTTTTGTTTTTGAGACAAAGTCTTGCTATGTGGTCCTAGCTTGTTTTGAACCTGTGAACCTGTGGTAATCCTGCCTTAGGCCTGGTGGTGCACACTTGTAATGCCAGTACTCAAGAAACAGATGCCGGAGGATCAGGAGTTCAAGGTTAGCTTCAGGTACCTGAGAACCTGTCGAGAAGGAAAGAAAAGAAGGAAGGAATGGACAGGGAGGGATGGAGGAAGCAAGGGAGGTCATGGTAAACCACAGCAGCGATCATCAATAAGGCTCTGCCCTCTGCCCTCCATTAACACTCATAGTCTGTCTGTCCCCTTTCCTTTTTTTGGAGGGGGGCTCAAGGTAGGGTTTCTCTGTGTAGCCCTGGCTATCCTGGAAATAGCTCTGTAGACCAGACTGGCCTGGAACTTAGAGAGATCTGCCTTCCCAGTGCTGTGACTAATGGGGTGAGCCACTACCGCCCGGCCTCCCGTTCCTATTATGCTGATCTTCCACACGTTCTCAAACATTTGCACATGAGCCCTCATCCTCCCACGCCCACTGATCCGTTCCTTCACCTTAGTTCTAGCACAAGCTCATCACAGACGTTTTTGTTGGTCTCTAAAGAGGACATGAGATGCTCCTGTTGTATATTCCCATGGCTCCTAATTTTTTTGTTTTGTTTTGTTTTTCGAGACAGGGTTTCTCTGTGGCTTTGGAGGGTGTCCTGGAACTCACTCTGTAGACCAGGCTGGCCTCGAACTCACAGAGATCTGCCTGCCTCTGCCTCCCGAGTGCTGGGATTAAAGGCATGCGCCACCAACGCCCGGCGGCTCCTTATTTTCTTCATAGCATATTTTGTAGTCATAATTGCATACTTTCAGTTGGGCAGTTACTTCATTTCTCCCGAGGAGAGCATTTTTCATGTGCTCATGGAGCCATCTTCATGGTTAGCTTAACACAGACCTATTATCTGTTGCTTTCATCAAGATAGACACTATTCTAGGAAACTCTGACCCAGAAAGATAAAAGTTGTGAATAACTTTATTGTTGATTCCAGGGACTTACAGGAAGACCTACCAACTCTTCAAAGTAAGGCATCAAGATGACAATTTGTTTACCAAGATTCTTGGAATCTCCTCATTTAACTTCTACCTGGTCCTACTAGTCCGTAAGCAACCCTTAACCAAGGCTTCTCTGGCCTCTCTTTGTGTGTGTGTGTGTGTTATGCTTTCCCTTGTAGCACACACAGGCCAGCCTCACACTGACTTGCAGGATGGCTGGTTTTTAGCTCATCATGATCCTTCTACCTCACTTAAAGGCATGAACTACCCAGCCTGTCTTCTCTGCCTTCATTAGAACACTTAACCTTAAACTCTAGTTTTGAAGAATAGCCCAAGCTTGCCTTTACCTGTTCTGAGCTGCGGCAAAGACTGTCTAGACAGTGTTCTGTCTTGACACATAAGCGATAAACTGAATCCTATCCCACAACTGCTTTGGTGAAATCTAAGGAATTAGCTAACTTTCTTTCTCTTTGGATGCAGGGTCTAACTAGATTTCCCTGGCCGTCCTGGACCTCACTCTGTAGACCAGGCTGGCTTTGAACTCAGAGATTCACTTGCCTCTGCCTCCCAAGTGCTGGGATCAAGGCATCCACCATCACACCCAGCCCATAGGGGAAGATATTTTTACTACTATCAGCTAACCACTATGCATAGTTAGTGTTCCTCCTCTGCCTCCTCCACTCTTTTGCCCTTCCTGGAAAGTTGTAATTGAACCCGTGGTGGAATTCAGCAACACTCTGGATTTGAAGAAATAATTGGGGCTGGAGAGATGGCTCAGAGGTTAAGAGCACTGTCTGCTCTTCCAGGGGTCCCGAGTTCAATTCCCAGCAACCACACTGTGGCTCACAACCATCTGTAATGAGATCTGGCCTGGAGGGATACATGCAGACAGAACACTGTATGTATAATAAATAAGTCTTCAAAAAATAAAAAAAGAAAGAAATAATAGAAACTGGTAGACAATTCTTTGTCATCAATTTATGTTCTCCAGGAGAACACACACCTGGTCAGCTTTGATCACTGATACATGTCAACACATGTTAATGTCTGGGAACAACAGACACTTACTGCCTAATTGATTGATGGTAGGGTGGATCAACGAACAGATGAGCACCAAGTTCCTGGGCGATGCAAACAGCAGCTTTCTGATAAAGCTCTTTCGCTGAGGGTCTTGAAGCAAAGTAAAGGGGTGGGGTGTTAATCCCACCTGTTGGGAGCCAGAGGCAGACAGCTCTGTGAGTCTCAGTCCAGCCTGGTCTACAGAGTGAGTTCCAGGTCAGTCAGGGCTGCTTAGTGAGATCTTGTCTTAGCAGCAGCAACAACAACAAAACAAAACAAAACAAAACAAAACAAAGAAATAGGAAAAACAATTTCCACCTTTGTTTGTCTGTTTTGTTTTGCTTAAGTTCTCATGTAGTCCAGACTGGTCTTGAACTCACCTTGTAGCTAGGAATGGCCTTGCATTCTGATCCTCCTGCCTCTGTGTCCCAAGTGCCAGAATCACAGGAATGGGTTACTAACCCTGGCGTACTAACCCTCACCCCCATTTTCTTGTTCTTCCACTCTTACCCAGTTCCAGGAGTATCTCCTCACTGAGGCAGGCAATCGTAGGGAAGGACTTAGCAACCTGTTTGGGCTGTACACATACCCATTTCCTCACAGGGCACCTAGCAATCTGTGACTCTAATCTGCAGGGAGCTATATACTTCTCCAAACAATGGAGTTTTCCTTCCCTTGACAACCATCTTGTGTAGATGGTTTCTATTCAATACTTGGTGTGTAAGGGGGTCAGTCTGGCCTAACTAGTTCTGGGTACACATAAACAAAAACAAACTGTGTCCCCCCCAGTGAACTTTGAAGGAGCATCCCCATTTACCATCCTATGCATAATTGGGTATGCAATGATAAAAATTAGAGACACCATGGGAGGGGCTAAGTAAAGAAAGGGTTATGTAACTCAAATCTGTCAAAGCAGAGGCCTGACCAAGCAAGCCTCTGATTCTTTTAGACCGCATAAAAGAAGCCCCAAGCAATGACCTGGGGCCCTCGGGTCCCCTTCCACTCCTGTAAACTGCTGTCACTCTTGACAGACAGCATGGATATGATCTGTAGTATGGCTTTGCTTTTGATAACATTTTCTTGCTACATTGCAGTCTCTGGGGAACCTTTTCTGTAATTCTTTGACTAAGAGACCAACAACCTGGAAATACTCAGTCTGGACATCAGCCATTGCTGATACAATTGTGTTAGATGTTTTAGGTTTAAAACATTTTTTTTTTGTTTTTTGAGACAGTGTTTCTCTGTATTGTCTTGGAGGCTGTCCTGGAACTCACTCTGTAGACCAGGCTGGCCTCAAACTCACAGAGATCCGCCTGCCTCTGCCTCCCGAGTGCTGGGATTAAAGGCGTGCGCCACCAATGCCCGGCCCGGCTTAGGTTTTCAAAAGTTTTATTTTGTTCTTCTTTTGTGATTCTGGGAACCAAACTTGAGGCCTCTGCATACTAAGCTACATTTTCACTTGCCTCTATAGAATTCTTTTTCTTCTTCCCTTTGAGACAGAGCTTGATGTAACCCAGTCTGGCCTCGAATTCCTGATCCTCCTCCCTCCACCTCCCACGACTCTAGAATTATATGAGCCATCACACCTGGCTACTAAAGGCGTTTCTATAGTGTACTTATAGAGGCCTTATGTTACCATACAGCTTCTAGTTGTTCTGGCGTGCGTGCGTGCGTGCGTGTGTGTGTGTGTGTGTGTGTGTGTCTGAGATGAGTATGTACATGATGGTGTATATGCATGTTTGTGAGTGTAAGGGAAAGAGCACGTGTGACATGATGGGATACATGTATGGGCTGCGGTGCACAGGCAGAGGTTAGAGAGCCATTGGGTCCTCGTCTTCACCTTGAGACAGATCTCTTGGCTGTTGCTGTTGATTGTGCTGGGATAGCCCGCCCATGAGCTTTGAAAGTTTCCTGTCTCTGCCTCATCTCTGGCCATAGTGGTACTGGGGTTACAGGCACAAGCTTCAGGGCCTTGCTTTCCATGATTTCTGGCAATTCACATTTAGTACTCACGCTTGCTCAGCCCACACCCTAACCACTGAGATATCTACTCATTGCCTGGTTATTTTTGTTTGTTTGAGACAAGGTCTCAAGATGTAGCCTTGACCGGCCTGGAACTCTTTGTGGTCCATGCAGGTCTCAAACTTGCAGTGATACCTCTACCTCAGTCTCCTGGGTATCGGTTCCAGGCATGGCCACTACCTCTGACAAATTTTCTTTCCTCAGTGCTTTGGGATACTTCCTTTATAAAACAATGGGAAGAGCATGGGTTTAATGTGTACTTTCCCACCAGCCGCTTGGGTCCCGCTGCTGTCTCAGCCCCCAAATAACACATGAGACACTAATAATTATGAAGCTGTTGGCTGTTTGCTTTGATTTCTTATCGGCTAGCTTTGACTTAAATATTAACCCATAACTGCTAATCTAAGTATTCCCACGTGATCTTCTGTTACCGGAGAAAGGGTCCGGATCTCTTACTTCTCTGGTGTCCTTCATCGTGGCTGACTGTGCCTCTGTTTCTCAGAGTCCTCCTTGACTGTTAGTCCCAGGTATCTTGCTTCCCTATTGGCCAACAGTACTTTATTTATCAACCAATCAGACAACATATACACAGAAGGACTTCCCCCATCACATGGGAGTCAGGACACAAGACCATCACCCCCACTGGGGTCGGTTTCCTGTCTAAAAAGAGGCAGTGGTTCCGTGCTGGATGTTTTCCACGTTACCATGCTGCACCGGGTCCTCTCTTCAGCATTTGAGGATACAGGCTGGTCCAGCCCTGCCTTGCTCCGTGTGAAGAGGTCTCAGCTGAAGGGATACAGGAATGTCAGGGCCACAAGGGCTCTCTCTACCTTCCCATCTTTAGGAAGCAAAGGTGAAGCATACTCCAGCTCCTCAGGGCAATAGGAGAGTGCCAGCAAGTTTGGAGAGGTAAAGGCAGTCCAGTGGTGGGGAGCATATTAAAGGAAGTGGGGAGTATGAAAGGTGGTGACTAGGACATTTGAGTCCTGAGAGCATTTTTCAATTTCGATGCCCTGAGATGTTTTATCCCTATTATTTACTAGTCACAAATCAAACATTATATCTTAGAGTTATTGACATAAAATAATTTGATTTGCCATCATTGTGAACTAGAAGAGGAAGGGCTTGCCTCTCCTCAAATGGCATTTTTTTCTGGACACATTTTTTTTTAATTTTTAAAATTAAATTGATATATTTTATCTTATGTGAAGTTTTGTCTATATGTAGGCATGTGTAACATGTGTGCCTGATGCCCATGGAGGTCAGAAGAAGGCATCAGATCCCCTGGAACTGGAGCTATGAATGGCCATGAACGAGCTTGTGGGTGCTGGGAATCAAACCTTTGGTCCTTTGCAAGAGCAACACGTGTTCCTAAGCATCGAGCTGTCTCTCCAGCCCGTGGACACTCAGTTTTTCATGGTGGCAGAAATAACTTAAGTGGTGGGAATGGGTGCCATGGTGTGCATTTGCATATGTGCATGTGAATATATGCAGGACTAATAACAGCATTATGTTCTGGGCTGACATCAGCAACAGCTTTTCCAGGTTTCGCAGTTATCCGAGCAATATTTGCACAGACAAAAAATATGTGGGACGCTTCACAGATTTGCATATCTTCTTTGTGCAGGGACCTTGCTAATCTGTGTAATTTTAACTTATGTGTTGCCAAAGTGAGACTGTGGTGTTCGTTTAGCCTGATCCTCCTGAGTCACCTCTCAAGTCCGGAGATTTACAGGCTTACCAGCCAGCTAGCAACCCTTCTCCTCACTGAGCTGTCAATCCTGCTATACTGGGGATTGAACTCAAAGGCTTCTCCCATGCGAGGCAAGCACTTCGCATCCCCAGGCTGAGAGCATCCCTCTGAAGCAAGCTAGACATTCAGGGACTAACACTTGCTCTCATTCCTAGCTCAGGGTGTACTTTAACTTCTACCGCAGAGGCAGGAGGATTTCTGCGAGTTCGAGGCCAGCCTGGTCTACAGAATGAGTTCCAGGACAGGCTCCAAAACAATACAGAGAAACCCTGTCTTGAAAAACAAAGAACACAAAAACAAAACAAAACAAAGAGCATTGGCTGCTCTTCCGAGTGACTTACGTTTGGCTCCTAGCACCCAAGATCAGAAGCTTGTAACTGTCTGTAACTCCATCTCCGGGGGAATCCATCACTCCCTTCTGGACTCTGTGGCACTTGAATACGTGAACCATGCATTCACAAACACATACAGAAAATTGAAAAGAAAAGCATTAATAATTTTGCTTCCTTTTCAAATAAACCCAGATGAACAAACTCAGTTGGCCTCGTGAGATGAGCCAACCCTAGCTCTCCACAGTCTTCCCTGAGACCCTAAGTTAGCGTGAAAGCATTTCCTGCCTCATGATTCCAGGCAGGTTGGTTCAACACCCAAGTAGTTTGTTCACCTTTGATAGACTTCTATTTTGTCAGGCTTTTACTTTGGGGGGAAGGGTTGTTTAGGGTGGGGGTGGTATTGAGCAGAGCCTTGCACATGCTAGTAAGAGTTTTCTCTCCCGTTGGGTCCCATCTCTAGCACCCAGGCTTTTTGTTTCTGTTTTTGCTTTCATGCCGAACCAGGTTGGTAGTTTCTAGTATGCCTGGCGTTCCAAAGCAGCCAGCGCTAAGTCTGAGCTCAGACGGTAAAGCACAGAGCCTTCCTTCTCTACTCGGCTTCTTCGCTGGGGCCTTTGCTTCCCTGTTGGCAGGTACTCTGGCTGCTTCTGTTATCTCCGGTTCCTCCCTTCCCTCCAAACTTGCAGAGTCTATCTTAGGAATCTCCTGTCCTTTCTATCCCCAGGAGATTGCCCTTTGACTGGACCCACAAGCCTTTACCTTAGGGAGTCTAATTACCTTTTAACGGTTAACCTAACCTTCCTACCTGCAGGCTCGCCCACAGCTAAGTGCTGAGCTCACCAACTCACATTCCTCCACTTGGCACTGCTTGCTGCTGCCTACTGACTAGTCTAAGCATTTCTAGCGCCCCCCCCCCGGGCATCCCCACAATCTCACCTAAGCCCAGACACCTCCCTCTTTAGCTCCCTAAGAGCCCACGACCGGTGATCCTCCAAATGGTGTGCATGTTCCCTGCTAAGCGGCTTCTCTTCAATTTCTGTCAGTGTTCACAGCGTCAGCCTTTCATCCGCGGGACCTCGTTCCTAACGGTGACCCGGCTGAAAATAGCACACCTGCTTTCTTCTGCGCCTTCACTCAACCTCTCCCCGTTTTCTAAAAGCCTGGATTGTCACTGGGATTCTCCCTGTGGGGAAACTAGGCAATGTCCACCCCCCACTCTTCCTCCAAGGTCCCAATGACAAACACAAGTTCAATCCTGTTTCCCGGACTGACTTACTGAGCATGGGAGAGTGGTTATTGACTGGAGTAGATGCAAAGCTACGTTGTGACGTCTTCAGCTGGCATGGATGATGGCAGAAATAACTTAAGTGATGGGAATGGGTGCCGTGGTGTGCATTTGGATAGAGCCCCCTACTCTAGTCTTCCCCAGATTATACACTTTAGGCCCTCCCTGAGATCACCCAGGTCATGTGCGATTGCATGCAAGTAGCTGAAAACTGTCTGGATACTTAGGCTACAGTCCCATGAGCCTCTCCACCCACTCCTTCTATGAAGGAGTGTCAGTCAACAAGTCCAGCTGTGATGATCTTTGCAAACAGGCCCAGCTGAACTCACCAGGATGGCTGCTATTTGGCTTTGAGATTAGTGCTATACAATAGCATATAATTTATATATAAGTAAATTACCATTTTAATTAAATCTTGGTTTTGCTGTTGTGGTGATGGTGGTGGTGGTGGTGGTGGTGGTGGTGTGTGTATACATGTCACAGCACACCTACGGAAGTCAGGATAACTCTGAGGAGCCAGATCTTTCTTCCCAGCTTTAGATGGTTTGGGACAACAAACTCAGGACATCAAACTTTCAAGGCAAGTGCCTTTACCCTGAGCCATCTTGCTGGTCCTACCTTTTGGATGCATAGGATTGTGAGTCTTTTGGTCATGTTAGGACTCAAATCCAAGTTACATAAGCTGAGTTTTAACAAACATGTGTGGTCATGTAACTGGCCATTGTCACAATGAAGATTCAGGATATTTCCATTGAATCAAAGAGACTCATCCTTTGTGTCTCTTTTCAGACAATCCCTTCTTCCCATCCCTGGTTTCTGACAGTCAGTGTACAGGTCACACCGTTTAAATGTATTTTTATTTTCCCCAGTGGGCCTTGTCTATATTCTTAGATCTTTCCAACTGAATGGTAATTTTAAAGATTTTTTCATTCAATTTTGTATTGTTTAAACTGAAGTTCCAAGTGCAGCTGGGCATGGTAGGATATGCTAGAAATCACAGCACAGGGAAACTGAGGCAGGAGGATCAGAGGAGTTCAAAGCCATCCTCAGATACTTAGTGAATTTGATCCCAGCCAGGGCTATATGAGACTCTATCTCAAAACAGCAAAACACACCTACCCCTCCCGAAAGCCCAGACCCAGAACAAATTCCACACACATTTATTAAGAGCCAGGTCACATGTATCTGAAAAAGAGAATGGAAAGGAAGGGAGGGAAAAAAGAAAGAAGGGAAATAACAAAAGAGGGGAGGGGCTGGGGACTCGGCAGGTGAAGGTGCCAGCTGCCAAGCCTGGCACCCCGAGTTAAATCCCAGACCTCACTCGGTGAGATAACCGAGTCCTGAAACTTATTCTCTGCCCTCATGTGTGCCCTGACATGTACCATCCCCATTCACTCCCACATGAAATAAACACATATGAAGGAGACAGTTCCGTGGTTAAAAGTAATCCTTGCCCTTGTAGGGGGCCTTACACTCCTCGAATCCTTGTCAGCAGCTCACAACCCTCTGTATCTCCAGCTCAGGGCATTCAATGCCCTCTTCTGGTCTCATCCAGCTTCCTGCACACGTGCAAATACCCACACGCAGACACAGACACACCTATGTAAAAATGTCTTTTTTTTCTTTTTCTTTTTTTTTTTTAAAGCAAAAGCTAACAGCCTAGAAGAGCCCTTCGGTTGTCTTTAGCTGAGAATAACCCCAAGCCCCACTCACCATGTGCCTGTGCTCTGTTACTGATCATACCTCCACCCTCTAGAGAGAGAACAAGGCATTTTAATGAGTTATTTTGTTTCTGAGTCAGTTTCATATGTGGCTTAAATTAGACCTTACTATGTAGCTCAGACTATCCTCAAATTTCCACCAATCTACCTGTCTTGGCCTTTCCCAGGCTAGGGTTACAAGAGGGAACCCCCAATTCTTGGTCTATTTTGAGTTATTAATCTGAACCATTGGTAAAAACTTAAACATGAACTATATTAAAGTTTGAGCCAGCAAAACTTGTTAAAGGCATGGTTTCCGAGCTGGGGAGTCAGCTCAGTGGGCAAAGTGTTGCATAAACATTAGGACCTGAGGTTTCTTGGTCCTGTGTAGAGGCAGGTGATGCACATCCATAGCAACTCATAGCACTGCAGACAGAAGGATTCAGGACCTCACTGGCCAACCAGTCTAGCCAACTGGTGGGTGAGCTCCAGGGGAAGACGTTCGAGGCTGATCTCTAGCCTTTATGTGGAGACGGATGGTCCAGTACTATGCACATACACACATACATCAGGGAGAGAGCGAGAGTTGGGGGGAATACAGGGCAGAAGGGGGAGGGGGCCACTTCTGAATTTTACTTTGTAAAATGTCAATGAGCAGAAAGTACTGTTGGCTTCAGGACCCAGGGCTTCATTTCTCATCGAGGGTAATTTTTGGGTGGTGACCAAGTCCATTTGAGAAGTTAACATGTGTAAGAACCCTTATGGGGTGGGTATGATGGCACTCGGGACAGCTCATGCCTTTGATTCTATCACAGAGGAGAGAGGATTACTGAGTTCGAGGGCTACAGAGTGAGCGAGCTTCAGGACAGGCAGGGCTACATAGAAGAAAAACAAAAACAAAAACAAACCCAAAACCGACAATAAAAGCAAAAAAAACCCAAACCCCAAATAAACCTATATATAATCTGACGTGGTTGTCAATCAAGGCACATGAAGGAACTGGGGGGGGTGGGGGAGTGCGTGTAAAGAGATACTGCGTATCTGGTTAGAAACGAGAGAATCCTCCTTCCCTTATTTTGATGTCACAGAAATTTAAAAGTAATTCTGCCTTCGGGAGATAATTCTTGCTTAGAACAAGTTGGAAGATAAACTTTGGACAGCGTATTATACTATGCCCTTTTAATAAATAACCGGAGATAATGTGTTAGTCGACATTTAAATCCCTGAGCTGATTAAAGTTAAGATCATAAGGTCTAAAAATGTATAGATACTAGTTCTGGAGTCTGCAGTGAAGAATTGCACGGCTTGAAAAAAAATCACTTATTACTTGCCCAGTTTTGCAGACGGATACAGAATTAAGTACTAACTAATAAAACAAACAAAAACAACAACAGGAAAAAAAAAACAGAAAAACCAAAAACCCAAACCCCAAAGATTCAACCTTTGAGTCTAGGCCTCAAGTGGGCAGACTGGTTTAGGCTGCGGAGCCTTTGAAGGTTGGGAGGTCACGATGGAGTCGCAGAGAAATAAATCCGGCTGTGTGTGCAAGCGGACGGGTGGGGCGAGGGCACGGAAAGGAGCCCGCAGCAGGGTCCCTTTGCAGCCTGCTGCAATGTCAAGCTGCCTAAGTCAGGCGGTTGAGAACGACGTGAGAAAGGGACGGGAGGTCGGGTGAGTTAAGAGGCGCGAGGTCTGCAGAGGAAGACTTTCCTTCCGTCTTGAGGGAAGTGCGCGGCTCGTCCCCAGGGTAGCGCCCGAGCCGGGCAACTGCCCAGCCACCTCCCCGGCAGCCCCAACGGCCCCCGGTCCCCACTGCGTCCCGGAGTCACCGGGAGCTCCCCACCCCCGTCGGATGCGGCACCGCCCTCCGACGGCTTCCGTCCCCGCCCCTTCCCGTGGGGCGCCAACTCGCCCGGCTGCCACGTCTCCCTGATGACGTCACCCCGGGCCGCTCGGCCTTAGCCAATCCGCTAGGGGGAGTCCGAGCGGAGTCCTCGCCAGTGAGCCCGAAGGGGAGGGGAGCGGGAAGGGCGGGGTGTGGGCTGAGGGAATCGGGGCGGGGCGGGCGACAAGCTCGCCGGTGCGCAGGCGTGCGCGGCGCGGGGCCTGGTGGGAAGCCGAGGGCCCGCCGTCCTCCGGCCCCCGTCAGGCTGGCCGGCGTGCGGGGGCGCCGAGGACTCCATTTCCCGGCGTGCCGCGCGCCGCGGCCGCCCTCCGGGCCGCGACAGGCCCCCTTTTGGCCTAGGCTTTCCCCTAGTTTCCTGGTTCGCCGGCGGCCATTTTGGGTGGACGCGATCCCCTGAGTGGCGGCGGCGGCGGCGGCGGCTGCTTGTGTGTTTAGGCGTCGGAGCCGGGGTCGCCGTTTGCTCCGCCGGGACAGCTTAGCTCATCCCTTCGCTTCTCTTCCCTGTGGCGCGTAGAGTCGGGGCGGCGGCTGCGTCAGCAAGGGCGGCGGCGGCGGCGGCAGCTGCAGTGACATGTCCAGCATGAATCCCGAATAGTGAGTGCAGGGGAGCCGGGCTGTCCAGGCCGGGCCGTCCGGGCTGGGGGCGAGGGTCCCCCGGGAGGCTCGCTGCGCGGCGGCGGGGGGAGGTCGGCCGGGCGAGCCCGGAGGAGCGGCCCCGGGGGCCCCCATTGTGTGACGGCCGAGGGCCGCGGCGGGGAGGGGCCGGGAGCCGACGGGGAGCTGTGCGCCGGGCGTTGGGCATCGGCCTCGGGCGGCCCGGGAGGGGCGCGTCCCCGGGAAGGCAGCGGCGGCCGGGGAGGGCGGTGCGGGGGAGCGGCGGCCGGGGAGGGCGCTGTCAGATCCTGCGCCGGCCCCTGGCGAAGCTGTCAGCCCCGGCGGCGGGGACACCAGCGCCTTCCTCGTAAACCCCGAGCTCGTTAGAGCTGTCGCCCCGGCGGGTCCCTGGTAACGTGGATGCTTCTCGGGACTGCGTGGGCTCCAGGGGCGGGGTGCTGGTGGGGTGGATGAGGAGCTGGTTAAGAAGCTGTTCGCAGCGTCTCGTGTCCTCTTGGGCTCGTCGTCTCCTGAAGAAGAGCTCTTCTGCCATCCCTGGCGTTTGTGAAATTTTTGTTTTCAGGGGACACCTAAGTAATCCAAGTCACCTTTTTGTCTTCAGGGGGTCAACAATAACAGCAACAACAGCAGCAAAAAAAAAAAACCCCACAAAAAAACAACAAAAATTGAAAATGTCTTCCTGGTACCACCAACTTAAAGTAGGAGTTTGCCCACAAATTGGAGAAGGAAGGAGTAGGACCTTTGATAGAGCTGTTGTAGGTTTTAGATTACCCGGTTGAAAGCCTGTAGACAGGGCATGAGGTTCCATGACGTGTCATGAAAAGTTAATGCATTCCTTTTTCTTGCTTACTCAAGAAGTCACTGTAGCAGATGTGACACACCTGGTACCCTTCGTAGGAACCGGTGATCTCTTTTCTTGGGTAGACTTTGTTGAGCTCTCTTGAGTGGCAGCTAAAGTCCTCCTATGGTTTTCATATATGAAAGTCAGTAGCTTGAAGAGATGGCGTGTTTATTCCTCTTTAGTGTCAGAAATCTTAAGGGAGTGGGATTTGTTTCTTTCTTTCCTTTTGATAAGAGAAACCAGTATTGCCTTAAAGCTGAATTTATTTGTTGCTTGATCAGTCACCGCAAAGTGTTTCCCCATGAAAGGTCCAGCCATCAGTTTAGCTGACTTGTCGTCATGTGTGTGTCACATGACTCTTGCAAAATGCATTCTAGGTTCCAAGTTTTGTAAGACTGTGGTTTTATGCTGAGATGTTCCTTTTCATGTGTGCTAAGCAAGAAAGTCATAGTACGTTTGTGGAGTTTTACATTAATTTTATTGTGTGTGTGATGCATGTGATGTCAGCTGCACAGGTGCCACCGTACCTGTGTGAAACAGGGAACAGATTTTAGGGGTTGGTTCTACCTTCCTTCGTGGCTTCTGAAGATTGAGCTCAGACAAGCGCTCTAACCACAGAGCCGTCTCACTGGCCCAGACTTTTGTACTTCTGTAGGAAGTTGGAAACAGTTCATACTTGCTGTGTTGGCAGCCCCTCCCCCAAGTCACGGACTCTGCAGGACAAAATTGGTTTAGTTGAGCAAAGTTTAATTGGGTTTCTAGTTAGTTTTCCTGGCATCAGTAAAGAACATGGATTTGTGACACTAGGGAGGTTTGTAAACCTGTACTATTTAAGGAGTTTCCTATATTTGTCACATATATTTAAATATTATTATTTATTTCTATGTGTGTGCTTGAGGTTAGAGCAGTGGTTCTTGACCTTCCTAATGCTATGACCCTTTATACAATCCCTCATGTTGTTGTGACCTCCAGCCATAAAATTAATTTTGTTGCCTCTTCATAACCATACTACTGTTATGAATGGCAGGGTTTCGACCCACAGATTGAGGACCACTGGGTTAGACCCATTCCCTGGAGCCTCTGATGTGGGTGCTGGGAATTGAACTCCAGTTTTCTACAAGAACAATACCTATTCTTAGGCACTAATCAATCTCTCCAGCCAGTGTTACTTATGTTTTTTAATACTGTAAGAAGACCTTGAAGATGAACTGAATGACAAAAATTTGATGTTACTCAGACTTTTAATTTGTTTCTCCTTGTAAAGTAGTGTAAAAAAACAGTCATTTTTACTACCTATTAAGGTAGTAGCGTGGCTCACGAGTATGTAAAAAACTCTTTTGGACAGCTAACCAGAGCATGTTGCAGGTGTTGTAAATCATTTTAAGTAAGCATATTAGTTATGCTGGGACTTAGGAATGTAAGCCTTAACTTAAAGGGCCTGTGATATAATACACAAAATAAATTTTATACATGTCAAATACTAGTAGATACAGCTGCATGGATCAGAGCAGTAGAATTCAGGGGAGAGTAACTTGTGGTTGCCTGCTTTGGAATACTATTATAGAAGAGACATGTAAGAAAATGACCAGTGCACCAATGAGATAGCTCAGCTGCCACCTAGATGATAAGTTCCATCATCTGGTCTCCACGTGTCACCCTCCCCCAAGAATCTAAATAAATATTATAAAAAGAGAATTATTAGCACAGAAGAGTGCCAGGGAAGACTTCAAGAGGGAGAAGAGGAATGACTAGTAAATAGCAAGGAAAATAACTTTAAAAATCTCTTTTCTTGGATTTAAGACAAGATTTCACTGATGTAATCCTGGCTGTACTGAAACACACTGTGTAGATGAGGCTGGCCTTGTATTTGCCCCATTCTTCCTGTTCCAGCCTCCCAAGTGCTGACGTTATAGATTCGAGTCACCATGGCCCCGCATGGACAATCATTTATTCATTCATTCTTTAGAGGTCTCAAGTATGCCAATATCTGGCCTATATTTGCATTCTATATTGTATAATAAAATAGTCCAGGAGTTTGGGGAAAGGATTTGTGATTTTTTTTTTTTTTTTTTTTTTTTTTTTTGGTTTTTCGAGACAGGGTTTCTCTGTGGCTTTGGAGGCTGTCCTGGAACTCACTTGGTAGACCAGACTGGCCTCGAACTCACAGAGATCCGCCTGCCTCTGCCTCCCGAGTGCTGGGATTAAAGGCGTGCGCCATCTACGCCCGGCTCGGATTTGTGAAATTTTAAGATGAGAAGTAATGACAGATATTTTGGTGTAACCAATATACCAATAATTAACTTATAGTCTGTCTCTCTCGTTCCTCTCTGTGTTTATGATCTGCATAAAAATCATCTATTAGACTGATTTGGGAGAAACAAACACCTGTTATCTTTAAGACAGAAATTAAGGGTAATGACTGAGTCACTTGGATTTCAGCTGCCAACTAAAACCACTGAAAGTGTGATCCTCACATGGAAAAGTAGATGGAAAGGGTCAGAGCTTCCTTTTTTCTGGAGATCTGAAGGAATGCACTTATTTTGTGTATGGAAAGGGGAACATGAATGCTACAGTGTATGTGTGGAGGTCAGAGCAACCTGTAGGAATCAGTTCTCTCTACCATGTCGGTCCTGGGGACCAGACTGTCTTTAGTTTTGGCTGTGAGCACTGAGCTATGGCCAAGATTTGATTTTTTCAGAGCTAGGCAGTGAAGCAGGCAGTAACTATCCCAATACACTGATTGAAAATATTGAACAGAGCTGTGGAGGAGGGGCCTGTACTCTGAGCACTTGAGGCAGAGGCAGGAGGATCACTGAAGGTTCCAGACCACCGCAGTCTACATTAGTGAATTCCAGACTGTCTGGGGCTACATAGGGATCTTGGTGTGTGTGTGTGTGTGTGTGTGTGTGTGTGTGTGTGTGTGTGTGTATCTAAGTGTACAATTAACATTATCCCCATAGAAGAAATACTTGTCATAATCTATTAGCTTTATTTTTATTTTGAGACAGGGTCTCCAGAGGTCCCAAGCTGGCCTCAAGCTCACATTATAACCAAGGATGACCTTCAGCTCCCCATCCTTCTGTCTCTGCCTGCTGAGTGCAAAGATGTGAGGTGCTGGGGACTGAACCCATAGCTTGATAGCAGCTGAGCTCTGTCACTAGCTTTGGCCTTCTTGTGTGCACGGAGATGTTATATATGTGAGTATTGGGTCTGTGTGCACATGTGTGTGCATGCATTTGGTGCCAAAGGTCAGCCTCGAGTTTCATTCATCTGGAGCTGTCCACTTTGTTATTTGTTTTTATTTTTGACCTGATTTGATGTGTGTGTTTGCATGTGTTGTGCCTGTGCACATGCTCTTGTTGCATGCAGTGACCTCAAAGGTCAGAAGAGTCTGCATTACAGAT
Source organism: Mesocricetus auratus (assembly GCF_017639785.1). NCBI lineage: Eukaryota > Metazoa > Chordata > Mammalia > Rodentia > Cricetidae > Mesocricetus > Mesocricetus auratus. Next base: position 10,320,795 of record NW_024429210.1, read on the forward strand.
GCTTAAGGGTTGTCAGTGCTCTTAACCACCCACCACGCCACCTCTCCCCTCCCTACTTACTATTCTTTATGAGACAGGGTTTCTTACTGGGACTGGGGTTCACAGAAATGGCTAGGTTGCTGGCCAGCTACTTCAGAGATCTTCCTAGCTCTGCTTACATGGTGTTGAGATTACAAGCATGGGACAGGATGCCAGTTTTGTTTTTGTTGGGTTTTTTTGTTGTTGTTTTGCTTTGTTTTTTGCTTTTAGGTGGGTTCTTGGGCTCTAACTCTGGTCCCCATGATTGTCAGATAAGCACTTTACCAATAAAGCATCTCCCAGCCACCAACCTTTAAAATTTTTTAAGTGTGTGCGTGTGTGTATGTATGTGTGCCTGTGTATGTGTGTGTCTCTGTGGGGTGTGTGTGTGTGTGAGTGTGTGTGTGTGTGTGTGTGTGTGTGTGTGTATGTATGTAGAAGTTCTTTCCTTCTACCATGGGGGTCCCAGGGATTGAACTGAAGTCTTCAGTCTTGTTTGGTTATTAAAGTGACAAAATAGCAAAGCATGGTAGCTCATGTATGTAGGGAGGTGGAGGTAGGAAGACTGACAGAAGTTTAAGGCCACCCCAGGCTACATAGTGAATTCCAGACCAGCCTGGGCTGCATGAGGCTTTTTCAAAGAACTAAAGCAAACCGGACCTCGCTGTGTAGACAGGGATGATGGAATCCCTGATCTTGCAGCTTCATTTCCTAGATGCTCAGATTACAAATGAGCAGCATCTTTCCTGGCTTCTGCAGGCAATTGAGTGATGCTCTTCTCACCCTCCTTCCCATTACAAGACTCCAGAGTCTCAACATGGTAGCAGTTGAGTAGTAGTACTTTGCTTTTCTCTAGTGGTCAGAGCTGTTTCAAGTAAGTGCCCCCATCCCCAGCTTAAGTGCTTGAAAATAAAAGCAAGTTAATCAATTGTCTGTCTGACAGCATATTATTAATATCATTCTTGGCTTTCATATAGTTTGCCATTAGAGAGAGAGAGAGAGAGAGAGGAGAGAGAGAGTGTGAGAGTGTGAGAGTGTGAGAGTGTGTGTCCAGCTGTCTGTCTGTCTGTCTGTAGCTGGTAATCAAATCCAGGACTTGGCACATGCCAGGCAGAAGTCCTCTGTCACTCTATACTCCAACCATTCTAGAAAAATGGAGGAAGAAAAGTTAGTTCTCTTAGTGTAAGTGTCTAGAGAATCAAATCTGGAATTGTCAGGTAGAAGGTAGCTGTGTAGAATCGCTACAAAAGGATTAGCTTGCAAATTCAGTACCCAGGAAGTGGAAGCAGGAGCATCAGGAGTGTAAGGCCGGCCTTGATTCCAGGCAGCCTGGCCTACAGACTTGTCTCAGAGAAGGGAGAGGGACACCTGGTGCCATTACATGAGCTGTTTTATATTTGACAGCTTTTTATTACTCTCTGTCTGAATTTTACTTTCTAGTTTTTGTAAGAGATACTGGCAGATTGCACCCTCTCTCCCTTTTGAGAAGAGACTGGTCCACCTATTTCTGTTTTCCTGTAGAAGTTGGGGCTGAAGTGGCTGCTTTGATACCTAAGATATAACTAAGCATTTTAAATCAGTGTTTTATGTTTATGGGTGTTTTACCTTCATGTATGTCTGTGTACGTGATGCATGCCTGGTGCAAGAGAAAGCCAGAAGAGGGATCTGAGACCTCTGGAACTGGAGTTAGCGGGAACTTACCCTGGTCCTTTGGCACACTGCACCTGGGCTGCTAACTGCTGGGCTGTCTCTCCAGCCCCTTAGAAGAGAATCGAAGAAAGGAAACTTAGATCTTATTTTTCCTTTGCAACCAGCCTAGATTCTGCTAATTTGGAAGTGAGGGACTGGGCAGCAACAAGCAAAACAATAATAACCAGAGGAGCCAGAGAAGGTGTTGACTGAGTTGTTTGCTGACTTAAACATGTCAGAGATACAGCGCGGAAGTAGGCAAGGAAACTTGCTCGTGGTGTTTTTGTTTTTGTTTTTTGTTTTTTTGTTTTTTTGGTTTTTTCGAGACAGGGTTTCTCTGTATTGTTTTGGAGGCTATGGGTCCAGCCCAGCCTCGAACTCACAGAGATCCGCCTGCCTCTGCCTCCCGAGTGCTGGGTTAAAGGCGTGCACCACCAACGCCCGGCTCTAGCAGTAGTTCTTAAGTAGAATTATTCCCTGCTCTTTATACTCTGAATATAGTTATATTCCATTTTTTTTGACTTAGGACAACTATTTTATCTTGTTTTTGATACATGATCTCACACACATTGTGTGCGTGTGTCTCGTGTGGGAGTGCTTATTGAGGCCTATAGAGGGTGTTGGATTCCCTGGAACTAGAGTTAACAGGGATTTGAAAGACTCTTGGTTTGGGTTCCGGGAACTCAATTCCTGACCTCTGGAAGGACAGTTAGTACTTAGTTGCTAAGCCGTCTCCCCAGCCCCTCACCCAACTGCCCCCATGGCCCTGACTTGGTTTTTACAGAAAGCTTTAATTAAAGCTGACTATTAACTGGAGAGAACTAGAACATTGAGGGACATTGAGGGACACTTTAGAGCTTTGGTGCTGATCTTGGAATGAGATCAATAATGGATAATTCAGATTTGTACCACCTGCCCTAAAATTAATGTAAACAGTTGTAATTCCCTTAATCTTTCTATTCATCCTATGTTTTGTTTATGTTTGTTTGGCTGCTGGGGGTTGAACTCAGGGCCTCATGTCCAGCATGGAAAGTTTTGGTTCTAAAGACTAAGAAACGCACAGGGATGGAAGAGTTAAATGACTTGCACAGGGTGTTTAGAATAAGCCACATAATTGGAACTGTAACTGAAGGGCGTCTGAGTTTTATTCACTTATTTATTTCATTTGTATTCATTTTGTGTGCCATATGTAAGTGTATGTGGGTGTACACCTACATACCACCATGCACATATGCGGCTCAGGACAGCTACGGGGGGGGGGGGGTGTCAGTGTTCTTCACCTTGTCCCTGGGCATTAACTCTTCAGGCTTGGCAGCAGGAGCCTTTATTGTATTGGTGTGTGTGTGTGTGTGTGTGTGTGTGTGTGTGTGTGTGTGAGAGAGAGAGAGAGAGAGAGAGAGAGAGAGAGAGAGAGAGAGAGAGAGAGAGAGAGAGAGAGAGAGAGAGAGGAGAGAGCGCATTCATTTGTGTTTGTGGGCATGAATGCAGGCACATGAATGGAGATGTATGGAGGTTGAGGGTGACTTTGTAGAGTTGGTTTTCTCTTTCCACTTTTCCATGGGTTCCAGGGATCAAACTCAGGTCCTCAGGCTTTTGAAGCCAGTCCTTTTCCTGGTAAGCCATATGGCCATATGGCTGGGCCAGGACTTGTATTTTGATCTCCCAGGCCACTTTCTATATGTGGTTACTGATTTTTGTGCCACCTGGGATTGAATTTAAGACCTCTAGGTACATTCCCCTCAAAATTTAAAATTTAAGTTTAAATTTAAGCCAGATAACATTTGGATGGACAGCTACCTTAAACAATCTTGGAGGCCTGTACGCGTGCACGCACGCATACACACTTTTTGTACTGGGGATTTGTCTAGGTCATTTTTCATTAGTAATATAGGAATATACTCTACCACTGAGCTTTATCTATAGTTCCTTTTACTTTTTGTCTTCATACAGGATTAAAAGGGGAGTTGAGGCTGGCCTCGAATTCCTTCTGAATCTGGGTAGGCCTTGAACTTGTGGTCCTCCTATTTCAGCTTTCTAAGAGACCTGAGATTAAATGCCTGCTTCCAAGCTCCAATGGAGAGACTTAGAAACAGGAAAGTGGGTATGTTGAGCAGGGAATGATATGTTCCTGTACTCTTAGAGAAGGCAGAGCAAGTTTGGGAGTTGAGGCTAGTCTCAGCTACATAGTAAATTCTCAACAAGAAGTGTTTATGAAGTTTGCATGGTGCTCCATGCCTGTTATTCTCCCAACTCAGAAGGCTGAGGCAGGAGAATGGAGTTTCAGTTCTAAGTCTTAAAATTTAGAGAGACTCTTCTTTATGACAACAATAGTAGTAGCAACAACAAACTATCAAATATAGTTAGGTCTTGGTGGCCTTTGACTCCTATTTTAAGTACTTTATTGGGTTGGTCATTAAAAGTTTCCCAAATGTTGAAATTAAGCATATCTATCTGCTTTTCTCTTTCTTGCCTATTATTGGATATTTATTGTTGCGCTTTAGAAGTTGTGAACATCTTTCTGAGAATGTGAAGCCAGTGGACAAAGCTGTTGCAGTCTTGAGCTCAGAGCAGCTGTGCACGCTTGCACAAGACCTTCATAAGATGAGCCCATGGGCATCCTGTCTTGGATTAGGGAGGGGCTCACCCACATATCCTTCCCTGAGCATCTACAGGAAGCTAATGTGGGGGAGGGAGACAATTTTCCTCAGTGGTGTAGCCACTGGTAAGGTGCCCATGCTCCTGTGAAGAACCCTAAAGAACTTGATTGTCCCTCCCACCCTGCCCTCATGAAAGTAAAAGGGGAATTTTGAAGAGGAAAGAGATGGGTGATGGTTGGGAGTAGGAAAAGAGAGGGCAATGTGAGTGTAAACACATTACATTCATGTAGGAAATGCTATGTTAAACCCAGTTTCAGTTTCACAGACATAGTGTCAAGTTTGTGTTCGTGGAGTTTCTTGTAAAGAAAAGAATAGTTTGGTTAGACTGGCCGGCAAGAAGAGCCAGAACCAGAGCCCAGTGCTGGGCTTACAAGATTCTTTTGCCCAGTTTTTTGTTTGTTTGTTTGTTTTTTCTAGATGGGGTTTCTCTGTGTAGCCCTGGCTGTCCTGGAATTCACTCTTTAGACCAGGCTGGCCTTAAACTCATATCCGCCTGCCTCTGCCTCCTGAGTGCTGGAACTAAAGTTGTATGCTGCCACCACCACCTGGCTATTTTTGTTTCTTACAATTGAAAAAAAATTCAAAAAATACATTCTGATTATTCATTTCACCTCCTCCCAACTCTTCTCAGGTTTTCCCGCCTTTCCACCCACCCAACTCCCTCTCCCTCTCCTTCTCCCCCTCCCCTCTCCCTCTCCCTCTCCCCCTCCCCTCTCCCTCTCCCCTCCCCCTCCCCCTTCCCCCCTCTCTCTGAAAAGCAAACAAAAAACCAAGAAACCCTCTGTCTTTCTGTCCCTGTTCCCATTCCCCCTGCCTCCCCCCTTCCCCGCAGGAAACCAAAACATAGAAACAAAAGACCAATAAGACAGAAAATGCCCAAACAAAGCACTTTGAGACAAAACCTACAATGCCATTGGGTTGGTTTTGTGTTGTGCCCAGCTTTTTATGTGGGTGCTGGGCATCTGAACTCCGCTTCCCATGTTTGCACAGCAAACACTTTATTGACTGAGCCACCTCCCTAGTACAAGCCTAAGTTACTGTTTTCTGGCATACTCAGGTTGACGCCAGCAACCTAGACAAACAGTGTACCCTTGAGCAATAGCTCCATCCTTGGCGTTTTTTGTTTTGTTTGTTTTTTACTTTTTCTGATAGCTCAGAAGTAAAGAGTGCTTACTGCTCTTCCAGAGGACTTGTTCATTTCCCAGCACCCACATGGCAGCTCACAATCCACCTCCTGGAACTCCAACTCCTCCTCTTCCCTCCCTCAGATAGCCTTAAATGCTTGACTCTCCTGCCTTAGTTTCCTGGATGCTGGATTACAGTTGTGTGCTACTATACCTAACTAGGATTTAGTGTTTTTTACTTTTTTAAAAACATTTTATTTTATATGTGTGGGCATTTTTGCTTGCGTGTATGTATGTATATCAAGGGCTTTCCTGGGGTCTGCAGAGGCCAGAAAAGGGCATGAAATCTCTTGGAACTAGAGTTACAGATGGTGTGAGCTGCCGGAAATTGAACCCTGGTCCTTTGGAAGAGCAACTAGTGCTTTTTAACCCCCGAGCCATCTTTCTTGAAATGATGTTTTGTTATTATTTTTATGTGTAGTTTTGACTGTCCTGGAAGCCTTTTTTTTTAATTTATTTTTATTTTTTTGGTTTTTCAATACAGGGTTTCTCCATTTTGTATTGGAGGCTGTCCTGGAACTCACTCTCTAGACTAAGCTGGCCTCAAACTCAGAGATCCACCTGCCTCTGCCTCCCGAGTGCTGGGATTAAAGGTGTGCGCCACCAATGCCTGGCTTTAAATAGATTTTTTTTAAGAAAAGGATTGATCTCTTCCATTTTGCTGATTTCTTCCTCACTAGTTTTGCTTTAAACCTTTTTTTTTTTGTCTAGATTTTGTTTTTTTTTGTTTTTTTTTTTTTTCAGACAAATCTCTCGGTGTGGTCCTACTTGTCCTGGAACTCCCTCTGTAGGCCAGGCTAGCCTTGAACTCACAGAGATCTACCTACCTCTGCTTCCTGAGTGCAAAGGTGTGTACTACCATTGCCTGGCCAAACCTTTTTTAAAAATAAAATTTGAACTAAGTTTAGATTTACTAAAGAGTTGGAAAAGTAGTATACAGAATTCCAGTACTTCATTTAGCTTTTCCCAAATATTAACACCTTGAATTGATGACACATTTATCACATTAAAACATTGGGCCAGGAATGGTAGTGCAGCACTCTGGAGGCAGAGGCAGGTAGATCTCTGAGTTCCAGGCCTGCTAGGGCCACATAGTAGTAAGATCCTGTCTTTAGACAAAAACAATAAAAAAAGCCATCCCCTACACTTCATTCTAATTGATTAATGTTCCTACTAATGTCCTTGTTCTGCTCTAGGATCCAGTCCAGATTACCATGCTATGTTTATAGCATGTTATTTCCTTCATTCTCTGAGGTCTCTCCTTTCTCATGGTCTTGGCTTTGTTTGGCTTTTGTTCTTCTGAGGCAGGAGCTTGCTCATGTAGCCATTGCTGGCCTGGAGCTTGCTTGGTTGACCAGACTGGAAATTTGGAGAGCATTCTGTTGCTGACTCCACAGCACTGGGATTCTAAGCATGTGCCACTGTGCCACTATGCTTGGCTTAATGATCTTTATGTTTGTTTATTTGTTTGTTTGTTTTTTTGAGACAGGTTCCTCTTTGTAAATTTACCTATTTTTTATGTATATGGGTGTTTGCCTGCATGAATGTATATCGTGTGTGTGGTGCCCATGGAGGCCAGAAGAATTGGATTTCCTATAAGTAGTTATACATGATTGTGAGTTACCATGTAGGTACTGGGAATTGAAGCTGGGTCTTCTGGGAAGAGCAGCTTGTGCTCTTAATCACTGAGCTATCTCTGCAGTCCCTTGAGTCTATTTTATTTATTAGTTTATGTGCATATGTGTGTGTCTGTGTGGGTGTTTGTGTGTGAATGCTAGAGTTCATGGGGGACTGAGGCCTGGGGTCCCCCAGGGGCTGGAGTGTCAGGTGGCTGTGAAACCCCTGATGTGTGTGCTGAGCTCCAAACTCAAATCCCTGAGCATCTTTCTAGCCCCCAAAGTGGTCTCTTGTATCTAGGGCTGGCCTCAGGCTCACTGTGGAGCTGGGTATGTCCTTGAGTTTATAGCCTCCTTTCTGCACCTTGTGCATGCTAGGATTACAGTATGGGTCTGTGCCTTTAGGCTGGGTTTATGTGGTACTGGTGTTACACCCAGGGCCTCATGCATGCTAGGAAAGCATTTTGTCCACTGAGCTATCCTCAATCCTGGTTTGGATATATTTGAAATGTTCTTTTTTTTTTTTTTTTTTTTTTTGGTTTTTCTTTTTTTTTTTTTTGAGATTAAAGGCGTGCGCCACCAATGACCAGCTAGTCAATGTTCTTAACTGCTGCACCACCTTCCAGCTCCCTCCCTTTTCTTCTCTCTCTCTCTCTCTCTCTCTCTCTCTCTCTCTCTCTCTCTCTCTCTCTCTCTCTCTCTCTCTGTCTCTCTCTCTCTCTCTCTCTCTCTCTCTCTCTCTCTTTTTTTTTTTGAGACAGTGTCTTACTGTGTAGCCCTTGCTGATCTAGAGCTAATTTTGTTGACCAGGTTGCTTTTAACTTACACTGTTCTTTGTCTCTGCCTCTCAAGTGTTAGAAGCACATGTGTAATTCATCTAGTTAATTCATTATTAGGTTAGGGTGATAGATTTGGGGAAAACGCCACAGGAACCACAGAAGCCCGTGGTCTATTCATTGCTTTGTATCAGAAGGCATATACACTCAGTATGATATTTTACTCTCATACTGGTTTCTCTGTGTAACTTTGGAGCCTGTCCTAGTACTCTATCAGTAGACCAGGCTGGCCTTGAACTCAGACCTTCCTGCCTCTGCTTCCTGAGTGCTGGGATCAAAGGTGTGCACCACCACTTCTTTGCTTGTTGCTGGATTTATAACTGGCCATTCTGGTGTCTTTTAATGCTAGTGTCTTTCTGAGGTTTACCTTTTCCCCCTTTTCTAAGTTATTAGACACTAACCACCAGATTCTTAATGTTCAGCCATACTCAGGGCAAGATGGAAGTTTAAGCTCCAACTCTCAGTGCAAGATGGGCTTAAAACAATTACTGGGTGAAGTTTTTAAAACCATAATGTAATGCCAGGTCTGGTGCATGGCTGTAACCCCAACACTTGGCTGAGTGATCAAAAGTTCTTGGGCAGCCTTTACTACCCAGTGAGTAAGAGACCAGCCTGGGCTACATGAGACCCTGTTTCTTTTTTTTTTTTTTTTTTTTTTTTTTTTTTGGTTTTTACAAGACAGGGTTTCTCTGTATTGTGTTGGAGGCTATCGGTCCAGCCCGGCCTCGAACTCACAGAGATCCACCTGCCTTTGCCTCCCGAGTGCTGGGATTAAAGGCGAGCGCCACCACCGCCCGGCGAGACCCTGTTTCTTAGACATTCCTCTCAAACAACAAAATCTACCAGTGCAATAAATACTTTGAGACCACACAGAGAGCTTATTTTTCTCTAAGTTATAATTTTAACTTCATCTGCAGTTTTTCCTCACTTGGTGAGATACACATTTTCTGTTTTTCTTCTATATGTACATGAAGATACTATAAGAAAGAATTATTTTTCTAATTTACCTAACCATCTATACCAGAATGGAACAATTTATATATTTATTATTTGAGTTATAATCCAAAATGTGGTTATATATACTTTGTGGCTCAAATTTTCTGGCTTTGCTTTTGAGAGAGACTTACCGTTGACTCTCTTGAGTTTTTTGTTTTTTGTTTTCTTCCTCCCCTTTTCCCTTCTTTTTAAACCAGAGTAAAGATGAGTACACATTTTCATTGCCACTGTTTTGCTAGTAAAGCTGATCCCACAGGAGCTAGGCTCTTTAATTTTACCTACAATTTTGGTTGGTTGGCTGATTGTTTTTTTATTTTGTTGTCCTGAAACAGCAGAGTCTACAAGGTAACTGAAGCTGGCCTTAAATTGATGACAGTCTTGCTACCTCAGCCTCCAGAGAGCAGGGTTATAGGCATGTACCACCAGCCCTAGCTTCTGTAATGATTTTATCTTTTTTTTTTTTTTTTTTTTTTTTTTTTTTTGGTTTTTCGAGACAGGGTTTCTCTGTATTGTTTTGGAGGCTGTCCTGGAACTCACTCTGTAGACCAGGCTGGCCTCGAACTCACAGAGCTCCACCTGCCTCTGCCTCCCGAGTGCTGGGATTAAAGGCGTGCGCCACCAACGCCCGGCCTGTAATGATTTTAAATTACGTGAAACTCTATGCTCAAAAATAACATTTGCAAAACTTTAGAATATGTTAAATTTCTTTAAAAGTTGACTTAATTTTTTTAAAAAAATAATTTATTTTTATTTTATGTGCATTGGTGTTTTGCCTGCATGTATGTCTGTGTGAGGGTGTCAGATCCCCTGGAACTGGAGTTACAGACAGATGTGAGCTGCCATGTGGGTGCTGGGAATTGAACCTGGGTTCTCTGGAAGAGCAGCCAGTGCTCCTAACTGCTGAGTTGTCTCTTCAGTCCAACTCTTAATTCTTGATGTTATAGTAAAAACACAGGAATGTTTTTGCATGTTCCATTCTTACGATTGTGCTGAAATAAGCCAGAGTACCTGACCTTTAAGACAGTGATAGCTCGGGCTATTTGTGGCCCAGTTGAGTCCTTTGTGGTCACAGCACTCAGCACAGCTTGGGGAGGGTGTGCTTGTTCACAGATCTCAAATTTGAAATTTCAACTTCAACAACTTGCTTGTTTGTCGTTTTCTTTTGTAAAAGGCTTGGACATGAAACTTAGCGTCTGGCATGTGCCAGGCAAGTACTCCATTCTTGGACAATACATACCAGCCCTCCTTTACTGATGGAAACAATTTCTTAGTCATTTTTATGTATATGGTGTTTGGTTTGCATGTGTGCCTGTGTACCATGCGCATGCAGTAGACCCTCACCTTCAGTCCTCTCAACAGCGACTAGTGCTCATAACCACAGAGTCATCTCAGCCCTGAGCTGTTGACTGTTTTTTTCTTTTTCTTTTAAATCTTCTTGTCTCTACCTTCCAAGTGCAAGAATTATAAGCATGTGCAACTATGTATGCTGTGCTGGGGCTTGAACACAGGAGACATATGCTCTACCAACTGAACTATAATGCCCACAGTCCTGATTTATTTGTTTAAAAACTGTTTCATTCTGTGACTCTTCTAATGCTGACTAGCAGTTGGGATTTGGGGGGGGGGGGCTTTTCCAGACAGGGTTTCTCTGTGTAGCCCTGGCTGTCCTGGCGCTCACTCTGTAGACCAGGCTGGCCTCAAATTCATAGAAATCTGCTTGCCTCTGCCTCCTGAGTGCTGGGATAAAAGGTGTGCCCCACCACTGCCCATCTGGATTTATCTTTTTAATTCTTTTGTTCAGATACATTTAGTGCTAATTTGTATAACTAGTATACAGTGCTAATTTGATAAAAAAAACTGTTTAAGTAATACATACCACTGCAAATAGATAGGTAACAAATTATGAATAGTCACAAAGATAATTCTCTAAAAGTTGTATGTCTTGCTTACATTGAAATTATACCTTCTATAATAAAAATTTTAATAGATTAGTAGATACTTGCTTTTGAATTAAATTACCAAGCTAAAAATGAATTGTACCTTCTAAAAATATATGTAAAATCTCGATTGGGGGTTGCTTCTTCTGAAAGTGCTTAGAGTATGGAAATAGTCAGAATAGGAGGACTGAGAGAGTCCTTTAGGAGACAGTGGACAGGCAATCTGCCGTCTTCAGGTCGTTGAAGACATCTTTTAGTGATGGGTTTTGAGTTAGTCCTAGCAGTGTTGTTGCTGGAATCAGAGTCAGAATCTGCCCTGGGTAGACCCAACAAGCCAGGTTCAGCCATTCATCTTTGGTAAGCCAGTTAAAAGAACCAAATTAATAGCAAAAGCACAAAGGGAGACATTTATTCAGTGTGACCACATCAGGAAGAGGAACTGAGATCCAGCAACATTTTGAGATGCCTATGTACCATGTGATTCAGTGCCCTGAGAGGCCAGTAGAGGGCATCAGATCTCCTGGGACCGAATGGAGTCCAGATGGTTGTGAGCCTCTTGGGAGTGTTGGGAATCGAACCTGGGTCCTCTGCCTGAGAAGCCAGTGCTCTTCACCTTTGAGCCATCTTTCCAGCCCACTATCTTTTATTGTTTTTTAGAAAGGGGGTGTTAGACCTAGACTCTAGGAAAGGAGCATAGAAATTATTTCCCTGTAGGATTGCTCTGCACAGTAAATAACTTGGTCTTTGAATTTGAAGGAGAGACTTTTGCTGTTATTGAGAGAGAACCTCGTGTATTTCAAGTTGGCCCTATCATGTATCTGAGTCTTGCTTTGAACTCAAGATTTTCCCACCTCCACCTCTCCAGAGCTTGCTGAGGTTACAGACATGGGCCACTAAACCAGGATAGGCTGATTTCACTGGCTGGAGCATAACCTGGTCTAGTCTCATAGGGTAGAGAACTGGGATTTAATTAGCATAAGTCTCCTCAGCCCTCAGTAGGAGAATCATGTTTGCTGCCACTCTCCCCATGGAAGAGGAAGCTCACGCCTGAGAACTCTTGGTTGGCCCTGCCTGCCTTACTGGAGTGGGACGTTCACATGTCCCACTATGCATCCAAGGGCTGCTGCTGGATCCAGTTTTGGCTCTGCTGAGCTACACAGAGGCCTTTTCAGGAGCTGTGATCTTCCTAACACGCTGTTTGCTGTTAGCTGTTTCTTGTAGAACTTAACAGTACAACATGCTTTTTACTAATGTGATTTTCCTTCTCTCTTTGCAGTGATTATTTATTCAAGTTACTTCTGATTGGCGATTCTGGGGTTGGAAAGTCTTGCCTCCTCCTTAGGTTTGCAGTAAGTTGAAATCGAAATACCTTTTTTTGTTGTTGTTGTTTTTACAGTCAACGATTCACTTAGTTGTACAATTAGTACAGTGTGTTTTCTAGTTAGACAAAACTCAGACAATTTTATGTAGAATGAGTTAACTCTTTCAGAATTTATGTATCTATGGGCTCCCAAGCCCCACCCCCAGTGGTATCTGGGATTGTTAAATAAATGTTGTTTTTAAAGGAAATCCATGGGAAGCTGGGTGTAGTAGTGCATACTTGTGAAAGGGGGGGGGGGATCAGTCAGACCAAAGAAATTAGAAAAAAGAAAGAAAAGAGAAAAAGAAATTCAGTGGAACAATGAAATGGGATGATAAAGGTAGGGTTAATCTTTGTAGAGTTCTGGTAGATTCTACAGAGGTGGAGAGGTAATGTGGGCTACTTGGCCTTATTGACAGTGACAAGAAACATTCAAGTCACATTGAACAGAGCAGGGAAACAGCAGCAGCCAGAGTGCGAGCTGTTACGTGCTGATGGTCACATGTGCACGCTGTAGCTCAGACTCAGCTCTGCAGCTGTGCCAACCTGGTTCTCTAGTCTTGTTTTGTTTTTTTCTTTAAGTTAGTTGAAATTTGAAAAAGATCTTTACCCTCTAGTTCCTCATTTCACAAGTCACTTTTGGGGTAGCAGTTTATGTCATAGAAAGTTGATTTTGTCAGTGCTGCTGTTAGATTCCCCTCACTAAACTGAAGTCCACATTTTTGGCAGAGGGCTTCCCAGATGTGGCTTTGCAGTTCAGGGGTGGTTAGTCTCCATTCCTTCCTGTGGGTTTTTTTTTTTTCTTTTTCCCATGAAAGCTTCTTTTAAAACAGGAACTTGTTTCTGTGTGTTTGTATATGTGCGGTGGCCGTGCACTCAAGCACAGCGGCAGGTGTGCAGGGCAGGGGACAAAGTGCGGGACTTGTTCCTCCTTCCACCATGGGGTCCCAGGGGCTGGATTCTGTCACTTGGTGGCAGGCACTTTGATTCTCTGAGCCATCTTTTTTTTTTTTTTTTTTTTCTTCGAGACAGGGTTTCTCTGTGGCTTTGGAGACTGTCCTGGAACTCGCTTGGTAGTCCAGGCTGGTCTCGAACTCACAGCGATCCGCCTGCCTCTGCCTCCCGAGTGCTGGGATTAAAGGCGTGCGCCACCAACGCCCGGCAAAGTTTTTAATTGACATAAATACACATAAGAATCCCTCTTTCAGTGTGCAACACAGTGTTTTCTAGTAAACATACAAGGCCATACAACTGTCACCACTACTTCATTCCAGAATGTTTTATACCCCAAAGGGACTCTGTACAGTTACTACTGCCTTTTCTCCTTCAGATCACAGCAACCATCAATCTAGTTACTCTCCCTGGAGCATTGTGTAGGGGAACAGTTCATAGATATAAACTCATTACAAGTGGCCTCTCTCACTTATGTTTTCAATGCTCATCCACAATGGAGCAAGTATGAACACTTAATTCTTTTCTTTTAGACAGGGTCTCGCTATGTAGCTCAGGCTGGCCTCAAACATGAGCCTTCTATTTCAGACTTTGGAATGCTGGGATTACAGGCAGGCCCCATCTTACTCAGATCAAAACTTGTTTTGCTTTTTTTTTTTTTTAATTACTTTATGAGGTTGGGCATGGCAGCACACACTTTTAATCCCAGTACTCTTGAGGCAGGGGTAGGCAGATCTATGTAAATTCAAGGCCAGCCTGGTCTACATCAGTGAGTTCAGCAAACATAGTGAGACTGTCTCAAAAAGCAATTTTTTAAATTTACTGTGTGTATGTATGTGTGTGGACATGTGCATGCCACAGTATGTGCATGTAGAGGTCATAGGACAGTCTGACAGGCAGCTTTTCCTTCTATGTTGGTCCTGGGGATCAAACTCAGGTCATCAAGCTTGGTACAGGGATTT